>NC_042618.1:72508342-73184175 GCF_901001135.1 Rhinatrema bivittatum | reverse complement strand
ATGTTATAGCGGTATTACTGGTGGCCAACCATGAAGAAAGATGTACAAGAATATGTGGGTTCCTGTGCTGTTTGCACCAAGCAAAAGCTGCCAGACGGACGTCTTTGGGATTTGTTACAAACTTTACCAGCGCTGGATGAACCCTGCACACATATAGCCACTAATTATGTGGTAGACTTGCCACAATCCAATGGAAACAACACCATTTGGGTCACAGTTGACCGCTTCTCCAAGATGGCACATTTTGTAGTGCTACCAGGATTACCCTCCGCTGTGGAGTTAGCGAAACTCTTCATTAAACACATCTTCTGCCTTCATGGTATGCCTAAGCATATTCTGTCTGACAGAGGAGTACAATTCATTGCTAAATTCTGGAGAGCCCTATGTCAAAGATTTGACATCTCCTTGGACTTAACCTCCGCTTACCACCCTCAGTCTAATGGACAGACTGAAAGAATGAACATAACACAAACAGTTTCTATGGTCCTACGTAAATTTAAGACAGAGTGACTGGGCAGAACTGCTGCCTTAGGCAGAATTTGCTATCAACTCGCATCCTGCTACATCTACGGGGTCTTCCCCCTTCCAACTCATCTATGGACGACAACCGCTTCCTCCTCTGCCAATCCCATTATCTGTGGCTTCTCCTGCCGCACAGGCTACTGCAGCAGAGTTATCTCAACTTTGGAAGCAAACGAAGGAACTACTCCTCAAAGCAGGACAGAAAGCAAAAAAGATCTATGATGCTCACCATCGAAAAGCACCTCACTTTCAGCCTGGAGACAAAGTCTGGCTGAGTACCAAGTTTCTCTGTCTTAAACTACCTTCAGCACGTTTTGCACCTCGCTATGTAGAGTTTTGCTATGTAGAGTTTCGCTATCCTTCGGCGCTTGGTGAACCTGACATACAGTCTTAAACTACCTCCATCAATGAAGATACACAATGCCTTCCATATCTCCCTGTTAAAACCCTTGATGCTCTCTGAATTTTCCAAAAAGACCCCAGAACCAACTAGTCTGGACATAGAGGACAACATCAAATACACCGTCGATGACATCTTAGATGTTCATAAGAAAGGCAAGACTTGGGAATACCTCATCTCCTGGGAAGGCTATGAACCAGAAGAAAACTCATGGGAGCCTCTGGCCAACATCATGGATAATGACATGGTACATCAATTCCATCTGATACACCCACGAAAACCCAGACCACCAGGAAGAGGTCCTGGAGGGGGCCCTTTGTAGGGGGGTACTGTTGCGTCCATCGGTCGTAGATGGCTGCAACCGCTCTGCCTCACCTCATTTTTACCTTTTTCCCCCCGCATGGGTAAGATGGTTGCCTCCGGTGCAGAGTGCCGAAACCTTCGGCATCTCCAACTCAGCATGGGCGTCCCCGTCCGCCATGCTCCAACCCGTGGCCTCCTATGGCGCGCACACTGCCTTCACTTATCAACACATCATAGTGGGAACCTCGAGGGCATCCCCACCTCATGACGTCAATACCTCCGGGTATTTAAGCCTCCGCTCTGCTCCTAACCAACAAGTTAGCAAGGATTTCAGTTTAGCTACTCTGACCGCTTCTAAGCTGCACACTTGGATTCCTCGCCACCTTCCGGGGTATCTCGTTCCTAAGAAGCTTTGGCACCCGCTCCTTGGGAGTCTCCCACTTCCAACTACCCTTCGGGGTTTCTACTACCTATCTAGACAACCGCTCCTTGGAGGTCTCTCTTCTCTATTTCAGGATCCATCTGCACTCATAGGTACTCACTCCTCGAGGGCCTTTCTAGCCAGCGTATCCTGCATCACGGGCTTCGGATCCCTTCTTCCATCTACTACCAGGAGGATTCCAGCACTACTCTTCAGTGAGTACTTCTTTGCTCCAGCTCTCCATTTCCACCTTTCAGGTTCGGCTTATCCCGCTCTGCAGAACACTACCAACCTAGCTACATCCGGGTGAGACCATCTACATCTGAGACTGTCTGAGCTTAGTGGCACATCGCTGGACTTTTGTGCCATCCACTGGACCACCAGGTACCTGTAAAATGTTTTTGGGGGGCTCGGGGGGGGTGGGGGAAGCAAAGGGATAAGTTTTAAAGGTTCAGGGTGGGTTTAGGGGTTATTTTTGTGTGCCGTTTTTCCCGCCCTCCCCCAAAACGATAAGAGAACCCCCACGATCAATATCGTGGGGTTTTCCTATCATTTTGTGGGAGCCCCCCGATTTCTTACGATTTTGAAAATATCGACGATTTTTTCAATCGTCCGAAGCCCGATTCACATCCCTACTAATTAACCCTAGCAGAGTTCTGCTTCCCACAGCTGCAGGTCAGTCACGACTAATGAACTGTTTCCCAAGACGTTCCAGAGCTGCCTGTACTTTCACTAAGTTGCAAGTCCACACCTCAGAACCAGGGAACCATGATCTGGGGTTTAAGAGTCTGTCTCTGTTTACCAAGTCCTCAGCAGTCCAGTCTTTATCCCCCTTTCACACCATCATAACTACTTCTACAACTTATGAACAATCCACAACAGACTTCAACACCCTGCCATTTGAACCTGCCTGGCTGCCCGAGGAAGGGTCTGAGCCTGCCCGGCCGCCCCAGGAGGGAGTTGGGGCTGCTTCGCAGCCCCAGGAGGGGTTTGGGACTGTTCTGCCACCCCGAGAAGGGGTTGAATTTGTCGCATCACCCCAGGAGGGGTTTGAGCCTGCCGTGTCACCCCAGGAGGGGTTTGGGACTGTTCTGCTACCCCAAGAAGGGGTTGAATTAGTTGCATCAACCCAGGAGGGGTTTGAGCCTGCCTCGCTACCCAGGGAGGGAAGTGAACCTGCCACATCAGCTCTGGAGGGGTTTGACCCAGCCCCCCCCCCCCATCCCAGAAAGGGTTTGGGACTGCCGTGCCACCCCAGGAGGGGTTTGGGACTGCTTCGCTGCCCCAGGAGGGGTTTGGGACTGTTCTGCTACTCCAAGGGGTTGAATCCGTCACACCACCCCAAGAGGGGTTTGACCCTGCCCCCCCACCCCAGAAAGGGATTGAGCACGCTGTATCATCCCAGGAGGGGTTTGAGATTATTGTGTCACCTCAGGTAGGGTTTGCGACTGCTTCATCACCCCAGGAGGGGTTTGAGACTATTGTGTCACCTCAGGAGGGGTTTGAACTTGTCATGCCATCTCAGGAAGGGGTTGAATTTGCCATAATTTAGTACCCCCCGCAGAGTTGGGACCCAGGAGGAGGAGGCCTTAAAGAGGGGGGTAGTGTTACGACTATGGCTGCTGTGCAGCCGCCTCCCCACCAGAGGTCCCTCACGAGTATGCTCTCCTGGCTGGCCCAATCTGTCCTACCCATCTGCTCTGTGTCCTGGACTTCCTTTATAACCCTGCCTACCCAATCCTTCAGTGCTTCAGCATCGAGCTCGTTTGGGCTCCCTGCTCTAGCCTCCCGCGTGTCTCTGTGTTGCCTTCTGGCATTCTGTCTTTCCCTGCTGCCTTCGGGCTCTGTGTTCTGGCTTGCCTGCCTTTGGTCTGTGGCCTGCCTTCCCTGCCTTGCTGTCTTCGGACATTGTGTCACGCCTCCTTGATTGCTGCCTTCGGGCTTTTGTGTTTTATGTTCAGTGTTAGTGTTGTCCTGGTTTGTCTGTCTATTCATTGTCAGTCTTGCTTCCTCGGATTCTCCTATTCCAGTTCACACTTACTTACAGTCAATATCACACTTACCTACATGCTATCCTGATTCCACCCATACCTGCACCCAGTTCCAGTATTAGACCACGCTTACCTACATTCACTTCCACACATACCTTCATGCTGCTCCTGTGTATCAAGTTCACCCTTACCTCCACGCACCCTGTAGCAGAGATTCCTTCAGCCTGCATCAGACTCCCTCCAACCAGCCCCCAGCACCACAGACACCTTCCAGCTAGCATCCAGCTCCAGACTCCTTGCCAGCCAGTACTCAGCTCCACAGGTTCCAGCCAGCACCAGTTCTACACACTCCTGCCTGCACCAGATTCCTCCCCAGCCATTATCAGAGGCTCTCCTGCAAACCCTGTTTCTCTCCATTCTGGAGTCACTCCTGCAAGTGGTGTTCACTACACCTGACGACTGCCCAACCGTAACAGGTGCCTCTTAGGGATATGAAGAACTCACTTTGTTTAGAGTTCGGACCATAAACATTAACTAGTGTAAAAGAAAATGTGTTAAGAATGCAACATAAAATAACATATGTTCCTTCAAAATCAAGAGTAGAGTGAGTGACTACTAAGGGAAGATGCTTGTCAATCAGAACATAGATGTCCCTACTACACTAATTAAAGGAAGCATAATATTTCTGCCCTACCCAACATAAGAACCTAAAAAATGCCATACTTGATCAGACCAAGGGCCCATCAAGCCCAGTATCCTGTTCAACAGTGGCCAATCCAAGTCACAAATACCGGCCAAGTACCCAAACATTAAATAGATCCAAAGCTACCATTCCTTATCGATTAATAGCAGTTTATGGACTTCTTCACTAGGAACTTATCCAAACATTTTCTAAACTCACTTACACTAACTGCCATAACCACATCATTTGGCAATGAATTCCCGAGCTTAATTATGTGTTGAGCGAAAAACTTTTTTCTCCAATTTGTTTTAAATGAGCTACTTGCTAACTTCATGGAGTGCCCCCTAGTTCTTTTATTGTCTGAGAGAATAAATAATCAAGTTACGTTTACCTGTTCAAGTCTTTTCATGATTTTATAGACTTCTATCATCCGCCCTCAGTTGTCTCATCTCTAAGCCGAATAACCCTAACCTCTAGCCTTTCCTCATTGGGGAGCCTTCCATGCTCTTTATCATTTTGGTCGCCTTTCTCTGTACTTTCTCCAGTGCAACTATATCTTTTTTTTGAGATGCGGCAACCAGAATTACACACAGTATTCAAGGTGTCGTCTCACCATGGAACGATACAGGGCATTATGACATCCTCCATTTTATTTGCTGTTCCCTTCCTTATAATTCCTAATATTCTGTTTGCATTTTTGACTGCCACAGCACACTGAGCCATCAATTTCAATGTATTATCCACTGTGACACCTATATCTTTTTCCTGGGTGGTAACTGCTAATGTGGAACCTAACATCGTGTAACTACAGCAAGGGTTATTTTTCCCTATATGCATCACCTTGCACTTGTCCACATTAAATTTCATCTGCCATTTGGACGCCCAATCTTGTAGCCTCCCAAGGTCCTTCTGCAGTTTATCACAATCCGCATGTGATTTAACTATTCTGCTTGATTTTGTCTCATCCGCAACCATATTGCAATTTCTCATGCTTTATATTTGTAAGATGTGTCTCCTGGAGTAGTACAATTTGAGTTTTACTACTTCTATCAAATTGAAGAATTCTTTGTTTCTTAGTTGGGGATGAGATATCTTGCATATTCAAGGTCAAGATATTTACCTGGGAACCCATTACTGCAAACTCGAAGAAAAGATAACAGAAAAGTATAAAAATAGCATAAATCCCAGATAGTACAGCCTGAAAGCAATAAAATCATATTTAGCACCTTAAAAATAAAAAAGCCATTCTCAGAAATAACCCAGTTGCATCCTGAGTAGTAGTATGCTTTTTAATTAATACTCCAATCCCCAAACATCCAATCCCCAAAAACTAAACATTAATAAAGAACTAACTGGTTAACAGCCCAATCACCACATATCCTACCCTACAGTGACCTGCTAGAGAAAAGCACTCCCTCATGTAACCTATTATCCCCTTGGTGGGAACAGCTTTGGGACCAAGGAAAGAAGCTAACTTGGATATGCAGCTTCCCAAAAATGAACCCAACAACAATCCCTCCCCACCCACCCTTCTCCCACCATCCCCATCCCTATCCCTAACCATAACCTTCAGGAAATATATCAAATAGAATCAGAACAGAGTAATAAAAGACAAAACACTTGAGAAGGAAAAAGAACAAGAAAAATAAAATGAATAGCTTGTGGCACTATGCAATAACTGTGCAGTGGCATGAAAAATAAATGTCCAGCTAAAGATAGCCAACAGATAGGAGAAAAGAAAAAGAAAACCAGTAGCACCATTTGTCTTTTGTATCTGGGCTATACGACACTGCCTCAAAGGAACACTCTCAGCTTCAAAGAGCAAATAAACAAGTTGCAGCGAGAAACAAACTTTAGTTTCTGTGTTCAAAAAGAAAGGACATCCACTGCCTTGAGTCTGGGAAAGATACGTCAAGAGGAAGACTGCAGCTGACCTAAAAGGGTAAAAATGGAGGAAAGCAAATGTTGCTTACCTGTAACAGGTGTTCTTACAGGACAGCAGGATGGTAGTCCTCACATATGGGTGACATCACAGGATGGAGCCATGTATGGAAAACCTTTCTGTCAAAGTTTCTAGAAAGCTTTGACTGACCCTGGCACACTGAGTGCACTGAGCATGCTCAGCCTGCAATTATCCCTGTGAATCACAGGTGTCTCCTTCAGTCTCATCTTATAGCTAAAAGCGCAAGTGAAACTAAAATAAAAGTGAAAACGTTTACAGACCCAGCTTCGCGGGGTGGCGGGTGGGTTTCGTGAGGACTAACATCCTGCTGTCCTGTGAGAACACCTGTTACAGGTAAGAAACATTTGCTTTCTCACAGAACAAGCAGGATGGTAGTGCTGGCTATGAAAGGCAGCAGAAAAGACACATTTAAGAGGTCCTTGATGGGAACGCATTGGAAACATGGGTAGGGAGTAGAATCTGTGTACTGTATGGTTCGATTCGGACGCAGAGGGCAAGTTCGGTTGACCTCAGCATTAGAAGATTTTTCCCGCTACACCTGTAGTCCGAGACCATTCGAGAGGATGGAAACCTACATGGAGAAGGTCTGCTAGTGTGTTCAGTAAATCTCTTAGATAAGTGGCCTGAGGATGCATAGAGTGAGCAAGGGCCAAGGGTAGAGCTGTGCAGCTTCCTTGCAGAGCAGCTAAGAGGTTGTGCGTACTTGTGTGTTGGAAAGCACATTGTCCCTATGCTGTCTGTCTGTATGCACAAAGATTTGTTGCAGAGGCAGTATTGGAAGGCATAAGGGTATAACTCATGGCTACAAGCTCCATGAAGTTCATGTGAAACTGTGCCTGGAGTGGAATAGACACATATTGGGTTGAGAAGATTTTAGGTCAAACTTAACAACCCTGAGTAAATGTGAGCATGAGTTGAATCAGACTAGGTTTTGGTTCTAGATCTGCAATATGGATGAGGGACGAAAGTGGTTGAACAGCTTAGACCCACTGAGAATGGAAATTCACTGAATCTAACTCATAGCAGTTTTGGATCTATGAGGAAAGTGCATAGTGAAAAAACCCCATGGCCCGACAATGAAGGATTGAGGGGCTGAGGTTATGGAAAATGCATGCAGGGACGTGTAAGAATTTATTAGAATGTCTGCGCGTATGCTGGACAGGAAGGTCATTGTGACTGTGGTGTCCAGAAGTGTTGTATAAGGGATTTATGGCAGTGACAGTAATCCCAGGTAGTAAATGTATAGTGAGTCATGAAGAAGTTAGAGCTCCTTGCATGGACTGACTGTGGTTATGCAGCTGTCCATGCAAGGAAAAGCGTGAATGATGTTGCACTCCATAGAGAAACAGCAGTCACCAATAGTGATTCAAGGAAATACCCCAGTTGCCGAAGCTGGTGCAACCGGCAGAGCTTGGGATTGTAATATTGTTGACTCACCATGAAGCACATAGAAAGATTAGAGGTAATGTACTTACTGCGATATGGAAGCATGGTGACGAGAGATACCATTTTACCTGTGTCTTCTGAAGAAAGTTGGTATTTCTGAGGTCCAGGATGGGTGGAGAGTAACTACTTTCTGTTGAAAGAAAGAATAGTGTAATTAAAACTCCACAAACCCCCCCCCCCCCTGCGCTTTGTAGCGTCTGGGGGAGTGTACCGGGAACCTTGGTACAAAGTGGGGTGGCCGCTCTGATATCCAGCCAGTTGGGAGACCAGGAGGTGTCCAACTGGAGGGGCTGATGTAATCTGGATATCATGTAATCTCCCACGGGAGCGTGAGCGGTAAAGTCTTACCCGCATTTCTGTGTGCTGTACAAGGAGACATCGAGACCTGTTGTCAGGCTTCGAGGTGGACTTGCACTTGAGGTAGTATTTGCTGGATCTCATATTTAGCAGATCATTGAATGCATCTGGAACATTGGTTCTGAATTAGGAACCAGAAGCCAGAGTATTAATCAGTACAGAGCCCCGTTGCTGAAAATGAGAGGATGTCCTGATGCAATCCCAAAGAAATGATAGAGAGGTTCTCTTGGTATTGTGGCCGGCAAAGCAATATGTGACACTAATATGGTTCTTGGAAGGTACATGACCTAGAACTTTTTGAACCATATGGCCCGAATTAGAGAACACATCTCAATGGGAATGCCGCAGAAGCGGGTACTTACCATCCGATGTGGATCGCCGAAGGACGAGCCGGTGAAGATTGCTGGCTTCTTGGATTTCAGGAGTCATGGAGGGGTAGCCTGTCGGATGTAGACGTCCGTCTCAACTCTGATGCCTGGTATGGTGGCGCAGGTATAGAGGAGACAGGCTGGGCGTGGCTGGCACTACCACCATAATTAGTGGAGGGCCACAATCCCGCACCGATGTCAGTGGGGCACGCCTCAGGAACAGGGGAGCCATCTTTGGCTCGTGAACCTGGCCCTCGTCGCAGCGGCTTGATGTCTCGTGACACCAGTGCAGAATTCTTCGGAACTCGTTCCGGTGTTTCTGGAGCACCAAGGACTGCCAGCACTGTGCGGAACAGTGGCGATGGCAGTGGTGATGTTGCTTGGCCCGGGCATTCTCCAGCACAGAGAAGGTTAGCACCGATGTGCTGGATGGCGTCGGTGTCGGTGATGATGCGTGCCATGGTGTTTGGCCCGGTCTTTCCCCAGCGCCGAGATGGATGCCCTCGCTGTCTTGGATGGCGACTGATGATGGACTGTCAGCATGCCTGCATTGCTCCTGGCACTATGTAGTGTCGTAGGTTAATACGGGGCTTTAATAATAACCCAAAGCATGGAGCACTGTGTTTAGGCGAGGGCATTACGTGGAGGTGCTATGTCGGTATTGACGGTGACAATGGCGGCCTCAGCGGCCTCAAGGGTATCGTCAAAAATATATATGAAAAAACATTGATGACCAGGGCAGAGCAATGATGACAGTGACGGAAGCACTGACAGCATCAGCGTAGGTTTCTATAGAAACGATGTGGCATCGAATAATCGAAAAAACATCTTTGGCATCGGAAAAATGATACCGGCATCGACGGAGTCAATGACCGCACCGATAGTAACGTCGAAGACACCGATGGAAACGTGGGTGTCGAGAGCATCGATGTATGGAGGCAGGTGCCAACGGCATCGGTGGTGTGGCCACGGGCTTCAGCATGGCCACGTGCGTCAACTGTATCGATTGGATCGACTCGGGCACCGACATGAGCATCAATGGCAGACATGAGCACCGATGGAATCGAGTTGGCATTGATGGAATCGACCTTGGCATGGATGCCATCGGAGGAATTGACCCTGTCATCGATGGAAATGTCCTGGGCATCGATGACATCGATAAAATAAAGGATGGCATCGATGGAAATGACCCTGGCATCAATGGAAGTGCCCTGGGCGACGGTGGCATCGACCCCGGCATGTATGGCACTGACAAGACAAAGGAGTGCATCGATGGCATCCATCTGGGCAATGATGGCACTGATGAAACCCAAGGAAAAATCAGAGCCATGGATGAAAAACATGATGGCACTGATAGAAACGATGCAGGGACCGATGGCATCAGTATACCGCGGGGGGAGGGGTTCCGATGGCATCTAAGAATCCAGGACGGTCTGAAGGGGTACTGACGGTAGCGATGGGAGCATCAACTGCCTGGACCTGAAATCGACAAGGGCCCTGGCAACGGAAACCGTGGAAATCCCTGTCCCACTAGCGCTAATAACCAGGCAGAGTGTCACAGAGGGACACTCACAGGCTATGTGTGGCTAACTGAAAACATAGGGAGAGGGAAGGCCGCAGTCGGTTGGCAGGCCAGGGAGGTGACCGGAACCGACCAAAAAAACAGGGCATAGTACTCACCGAGCGTCGAATAAACGTACGCGAAGGGAGACCCATGCAGGGAAAAGTGTTTGTGAAGTAAAGGTTTAAGTGTTTCCGTTAGGAAAAAATGTTAGAATTTCTCACAGAGCTCTTAACCGCTATGCTTACTGCAGAGCAGAAAAAAGAAGACTGAGAGAGATACCTCACTGAGTGCACTGAGCATGCTCAGTGCACTCAGTGTGCCAGTGTGCCAGTGTGCCAGTGTCAAAGCTTTATAGAAACTTTGACAGAAAATTTTCCATACAGGGTTCCATCCTATGATGTCACCCATATGTGAGGACTACCATCCTGCTTGTCCTGTGAGAAAAACTTATCTCTGCAGCAGCAGAAACTGAAGAAGATCAAAAAAGCACGAGGAATGTAAAATGTATTTTATTTAAAAATTCTTGTAAACCTCTTAAATTGAAACAGTCATACCAGGCAGTGAACATGAAAAACACATAGGGGTAGAGTTTATAACATGTGCACGCATGTGCAGGCGGCGCACCCAAGGGGGGGTGAATTTATGCAAAATCTGTGCGGCAACGCATTCGCGCCTTCCCCAGTTACCTCCCACTGGGACGAACTTCCCTAAGCCCCTGCCTAACCTTCCTTCCCTTCTCCTCTCCTCTCCTAACCACCCCTAAACCTAACCTATCTTGCCTCTGGTTTTTTTATTTTATTACTTGCCGGCGCATGCTTCCCCAGGACAGCAGCTAATGGCTGCTGTCCTGGCCGGCTTTCGTCCTGCCCCACCCCTCCCTTCCAAGAGCCCTCCCCTCAGCCTGCCCCTTTGATGAGACCTGGCACTTGTGTGTGTACCAGGGTTTACGCGTGTGGCCAGGCCCCTTTGAAAATTTGTGTGGTGCGCGCCAGGCCAGGCCACACGCGTAAACCCTGGGATTTACGCGCACAGGCCTTTTAAAATCCGCCCCATACTGTATATCAAATTACAGACTAAACAAGCAACTCTAGGCAATGCCAGTTATACATCCAGGGGTCTAAGAGGACTCATTTTGGCATGGACCCACTAAAGAAGTGATGTCTGCTAGCCAAAGATTCTCATAGAGTTGGGGGTGTCTTTAACGGCATCAAATCTCTTCTGGAAACAACAGTTAGGATAAAAGAGTGAATGATGGTCCTAACATGGGTTTTCCCTTGACTTCCATTCAAAACTAGATACACCTACAGCTTCTGAAGTCTCATCGCACATTTTCTTTCATCTGCAAAAGATAATTGATGCTTTTCTAACTTGTGAGGAGAAAAGAGCCATTACAACAAAATAAAATAAAAGAACTCTTGCGGCATAGGAGAAATCATTTTAAAATAAATGTAAGGGACCTTTGGTTTCCCCTTACTAAAGGAGGGTATCATTCATCTGGGGAGGTTTAATAGGAAATAATAGAGAGAGGTTTGGGTTTTGCTCCCTCAGGTGGGGAACATGCAGATGGTGTGTCCTAGCTGTTTATCATCCCAACGCACCTGCTATCCTTGTTGATTTTCTGTTAGACTTTCAAGGAGGCAGGAGCTGTCTGCTCTGTGTCTTCTAATGTTTTCTTCCTAATTTAAAAGTCAGCCTACACCTGCCTGCTGTTAAAGATTGTTTTGGACTTTTTAAAGTCAATTTTTGAGAATTCCCTGTGAGAGCCTTGGTATCCCTTCACAGTGGATTGGGGCATTGCTGTGTAAGGATAGATTATGTGTAAGGGAAGATTCTGGCGGTCTTTTGTCTCTCCTCCAGAGGATTTAAGCTCTCTGGTGACCCAATACAGAAGAATTATATTTTTGCGTTAACTGTCTTTTTGCACTACCTCCTCTGTTTGGAGGCATGGAAATTTTATTCCACCCTTCCTGCTTCTTGCTTAATTTTGGGTTCATTCTTTTGTTTTTTCCA
Organism: Rhinatrema bivittatum; assembly: GCF_901001135.1. Classification (NCBI taxonomy): domain Eukaryota; kingdom Metazoa; phylum Chordata; class Amphibia; order Gymnophiona; family Rhinatrematidae; genus Rhinatrema; species Rhinatrema bivittatum. The sequence continues at coordinate 73,172,148 of NC_042618.1, read as the reverse complement.
CTTGGAGCCGAGAACCCATGGTACCTGGGAGACAATATACCAAACCTTTGGAAGAGGGAAGTCTTTCATCCAGAAAGATAGAGGTGCTACAAATTCCATCTAAAGTAAGGGATCCCAGTAAAGTGCACTACCAGAAGAAAAAAAGAAGATACAACATAAAAGTAACAAGAACTTTGTTGCTATTGAAGGACGTTTTACATAAGGGATGAGAAGTGCCCACCAGGCACTGCCTAAGGAGTTGACAGAATCAAGAAAGAGAGTGAAGTAGCCTTCTGGTGCTGTTTGAGGAGTTAAAGGATGTTTAGAGGAGTTCTTGGAAGATATTAAATAGTTAGAACTATATACATTCTAGCCACTTTCCGTGGGAAGATTTAAGAATTAATTTGGGAGGTGAAGCAGGATTGAACTAATTTCAATCTACATAATCTGAGGAATTTGAGTAAGTGGGAGAAGAAGAAATGTCATTGTAAATAAGAATTGTTTCCAACGTGATTAAGAAATTTTGCTAGAAGACATGAAATCACAAGTTTATTCTATCTTTTATTTATTGCTGTTGCGGCGCCTGGCCGCGGCCAGCCAGTCCCCCCCCCCCTACCTCCTGTGTTCGGAGGGCACGACGGCCCTCCCTCCACGGCAGGCTGCGAACGCTGGACTGCGCGGCTCAAGCAGCGTCTTCCCTGCAGCCAGCGTCGGGGCCTCCCCTGATGCGCGCGGGAGGCCCCGCCTCTTAAAGGGGCCGCGGCGGGAAAATCAACCCGTCCCCAAAAGATGATGTCTGCCAAGAGGGGTATTTAAACCCCATAGCTGCACTTCCACATTGCCTTCGCAACAGGTCTCTTCTGTTGCTCTCTGGCTGTGCTCATGTCGTGCCTCGGTGTTCCTGCTGTGTCTCCGAAGCTCCTGCCTTGCCTCCGTGTTCCTGCCTTCATCCTTGTATCCAGTCCTCGGCTTGATCTCCAGGTTTGACCTTGGCTCGTCTCCTTGTCTCTGCTTGTCTGCTGCCCGTCCTGACCTTTGGCCTGTATCTTCATTCCGCATCTATGCTGCCTGCCCCGGATCTTTGACCTGGACTCCATTCCGCCTCCTCGTGTAGATCGATTCCTGTCTCACTGGGTGAACGCTCTGAGTACCCGCTCCTCGGGGGCTCTCCTGCATTCATAGGCCATCCACTCCTCAGAGGGCCGTCCTGCTATATCCTTTGGAACCATCCCACGTGGGTTCTTCTCTTCACCAGCGCCACCTCCCGGAGACGAGTTCCATTGAGGGGTTCCCTCGGCGGTCATCACCTCTCGCTCCGGCTCAAGGGTCCACATCCTTAACAATTGCAGCTAATCAATTGAATGAGAAGTGTAAATATTATTTAATCATCTGATCAAACTAACAGTAAAGAAGCTGGAAACCATTCTCCTCGTGTGTTTATTGGATGCCAATACAGTGTAAAGTGACAGTACTGTGAAGTAAAGGATGGAGACAGGGCTGGATTGCAAAGAAGCAGGGTATAAGAGCTATTGTTTGTTCCCACACTCAGAAGCCTGGACCTTAGAGACTAAAGCTATCTGGTGAGAGCAAGAGAAAGGTATATAGAGACTCTGGAGGTATTTAAGCTGAAAGGGTCCATCTCTAATACATTTCTATGTGCCCCTGGGTGGCAAGTAAATGATCCGTCCCACCCAAGGGTTAGATAAATAATGTGTAAGATTTGTGGACTATTGCTGCTGTGGTAAGATTGATGCAGTTTACAGGGTAGGCCTCTTAGGCTCTCACCGAGAGCTGATGGAGCTACGTAAGGAAGAGACTGGAAAGGAGCTTCACTTATACCAATCCCTTTCCCCTTGGGTTGAGCCCTCAGGTTTCAGGGGCCAGAAGGTCTTAGGCAAGAATCTCTATGGAAGTAGCGAATGCATAGTTTCAAGGCCAGGCCAAGGTTGGGGTCAGGTGGTAAGCAAGGATGGTTAGTGTCCAGGCAAGGGTCAATGGCAGGTGGCAAGTGAGGACGGTCAATGTTCAGGTGAATGTCAGATCCAGAAGTCAGTCCAAGGACAGGCTGGGAAATGAGGAGAAGGACTGACACAATAGAGCAAGTGGGAGGGTAAGGCTTGGATAAGACGAGGCTGGACAGGCTGAGAAACAAGGCAAGACTGGCTGAAGAGACGAGGCAGGCTGGACTGGAGGGATGAGTTAAGCTGCGCCAGAGAGATGAGGCAGGACCAGGAACGCAGGAAACAGCAACACACACTATGCTCTGGGATGAAGGAGACCCATTGCTAAGGTGAGGCAGAAGAGTCAAAGGGGCCCTTTTATAGGGCTGAGGCACTGACATCATCAGTGTGCATCGCGGCCCTTTTCCCGCCGCAGACCCTTGAAAGCTTAAGGACTAGGAGCGTGCGCATACCTAAGGAGAGCTGGGGGAGGGGCCTGAATGGTGGTATCTGTGCTGCACAGGAGAAACCTAGCTGACTGCAGCGGCACAGACACACTTACCCCAATGCTGCGGGCATCGTGGTAAGTGCACCGGCTCTCAGGGGCTTCCTGTGAACTAGCGATATGTTATTAAACTTTTTTTAAAATTTCAATGTGTTGGTTAATAGTTAATGTAATGCATATACACTGGCAGTTGCTAGGCTCCTGTTGTAAAGACTGACTATTGTTTTCCTGATAAGATGAAATGCTGGAAGTTATTGTGGAGAACTTTCCATTTTTAAGAGAGCATATGTTTGCAACATGTTGTGTTACATGAAAGATAAGCTATTTCTTAAGCAAAAAAGTTTTGTAATGGTTTGGCAGTCAAGTAAAAAGAAAGATGACAAATTCTATTGTAGTTAGTAATAAGCACACATTATCCTGTTCTTTCACAGTCCCACAGACAAAATTCATGCTCTGTTGAAAAAGCATTAGAAAATATTATTGCCTAACACTGCAGGCAGTAAAAAAGTCTGGTTTTGAATGCGAGCCAAATAATTTCAGCTTTCCATCCCAATGTGCTTGTAAACAAACTGCATGTTAGGTCCCCTGTGCAGACTGGTGGGACATAACTCACAAACTCTAAAGACAAGCGCATCTCATTCCACAGTATGGGCCTGATTTACTGAGGCTCTTCTTCCATTCTGCCTCTGTGGGAAAAATAAGGCCCTAAATATTTTAACAAGGTCAATATATCTAAAATTTGTCGCACATATCCTTCAAGAGTTACACACTAACTAGATTATTATAAGCAGAGATACAATCAAGACGGTAACTAGGGGTGTTCAAGAGAGGGGTAGCCACCCCAGGGAGGCCTTGAAGGTGGAAAAATATCTGAAATGCAAGTGTGGGTTGGCAGTGGATGAAAAGTCAGACAGAATTCTGCCCTCTACCTACTATTAGGGTTGTGAGAGAGAATGGGAAAGGAGAGTGTGGATTAGAATGGAGAGGGAGAGAGAGGAGTGGGATTTTGGGGGGAGATCTGCAAATACACTTGCTTACTCGCTAGTAGTTAGTGTGTCAAACTTGACAGGTGGCTCAGCCAATTAGCATTCACTTTCACTCTGCTTAGCCCCTACCACTGACCCTCCCTGCCAGTCAATCAACATTCACTTCCAGCCTAACTGCCGCCCCTTGCCCCATCCTTTTGTTGCTCACCACTAGAGCCTTATTTTTTCATCCACTGCCAGCCCACACTTGCTTTTCAGTCATTTTCCTTCCCAGTCTATCAGTGTTCACTTCCGGCTTAAGTGCCACCCCAAACATGCCCCTTTCTTCCCTTTTTGATGATGTCACATGGTGGACATGCTCCTTTTGTGTCCCTTATTGATGACATAGTCCAGAAAGGGAAACATGTTTTTCAAGATAGCGGGACAGGAAATGATGACTCTCAATATAGTGGCTGTTGTACTGGGGTCAGGAAATAATATTACAGTCATGCACGTGCAGTAAAACCAAAACAAAATACATTTTACCTGAAATGCTGCGGCCCATTTGGATGCAGCCATGTTGGATAACATTATCCTGATCATGCTCAGTTAACAGTTCTTTTTTGTTTTAGGAGACATATGATGCGGAGGCAGCTATGTTTTAATGAATGACATCACCGTCCGAGCATGTGCAGTGCTTTTATGTGCTTTTTTTTTTAACCTGATCAATGAAAGGGGAAGGAGAGGCTAAGCCATATAAATAACTTCAATGCACGGCTCAAAACCTGGTGTAAGGAAGAAAGTATTGGATATATTGGGGGCTGGGGCCATGTACGGAACAGTAAAATGCTCTATGGCAAAGCTGTCTTACATCTGTCTTTGGCAGAAAAAAGCATCCTAGGTGAAAATTTCAAAACGGATGCCATAATGCATTTAAAGTAGGGGATGGGGATGGCAGAAGGAAATTGGAATGTCTCCCCAACATCTCCTCCTTAACTAACCTTACCAACTCCTAGCCCTACTCTAAGCCCCCCCCCCCCCCCACCAATTTCTTATTTCACCTTTTGTGCCCGCTTGGAGGCAGGCGCAGGTTGCGCGAGCCGGCAGCCTGCCGGCACGCGATCCCCTGACACAGCAGCAAATGGCCACTGGGTTGGAGGCCTCTGGCCCCACCCCTGCCCCTGGTCCGTCCCCCCCTTTAGTAAAGCTCCTGGACTTAGATGCGTCCCGGGGTTTTACGCGCGTCGCCGGGCCTTTATAAAATAGGCCCGGTGTGCGTAAGCCGATTTACACGCGTAGAGCGTTGAAAATCCAGCCCTTTATGTTTTATCTTTGCTGACTGGAGAAAACGAAGACACAGGAGACCCTTGAATATCAAGTATCCTGTGTATGCTGTTTTTGCACTTGGAACAATGAACTGGAAGATGTGAAACGTAAACAAAGAGATCGCAAATGGGCTATCTGGCTGGAGGATGTGGGGGACATAAGATGGTGGAACGAAATAGGGCTCTGTAAACAAATGTGCATACATGTTCTTTATCATAAAAGTGTTTTCAATTCGGTCATATAATCAACGGTATACTGTGTTATAAAGAAAGTTGGTAGGAGGTCCTGTGAAGTGTGTATCATGAAAATACTGGGGTGGAATTTTCACGAGTGTCTGAAATGGTGCAGACATATGGAAAAGCAGAAACTGAGAAGCATTTTGTAACTTTGGCCAGTGGTGGGAAGGTCCTGCAACTGTCCTCATTCACCTGGACGTCCCTACACCAAAAACTGCAGCAAAGATGCTGCTGATGCCTGCCATCCGGAGCCGTCATGCTTCCCCAAAGAAACGTGCACTTTAAAGGTTCTATGGCGGAAAGGCATTCTCGTGGTGCCCACAGATGATGACATCACTGACCCTGCTACATAAGGCCTGCCTGCACTGCTCTCCCTTGCCTCAGCAACAAGACCACCTGCTTCCAGCAGTGCATGTTGCTCCAGCCTACCTTACCTTATGCAACCTGCCTTGCCTCGTCCAGCCTGCTTTGCCTTACCTTATCCAGCCTGCCGCGCCCTGTCCAGCCTGTTATGCCTCCCGCCTTGCATCGTCCCGGTCCCTTGTCTGTCTGCCTGGTATTGATCTCTGCTATGGACTGCTACCTACCACTGACCTCTGCTATTGACTTTGTCTATGCCTTGCTTGCTGCCTGCCCTGACACTTGGCTTGTTCCTGGTAAATGTCTAACCACTGCCTCTCCTGATGTTGGCCCAGCCCTGGACTGTTTTATCCTGTTTGCCCTGTGGGACTCTCACCTAAGTCCTGCCAGCCCCTGGAACACAAAGGCTCAACCCATGGAGAACGGGGATGGTATAGGTAAAGCTCCAGTCTTATCCCAGACCAAGGTGCGTTCATCAGCAGTCGATGTGGGCCTAGTAGGTTCACCTACTAGGCTGTGTTAACTATGCCACAGCACAAGGATCCACTGTCCTTACACATTTGTAATAGACTATGTCTCAACTGTGTCATAAGCATATTGGTGCTCCTGGGATGTAAAATGGAAATATTGGGGCTTGTAATGAGGGTGCAAATACAGTTATGGATCTGCTCAAGTCTATCAAAAATGCAGCGAACCCCCAGTCTGCCCTAAACTAGTTAGACCCAACATTGCTAAAGATCAGACAAGGCTTACCAACTGCATAACCTCAATTTTTTAAAACAGCACAGTGATGTCCTTGTACCTTTTTCAGAAATGAAAAAAGGTATAGACGATTGAAGCGACATAAGATGTATTTTGAAATAACAACGGTGCTATGTATATAGAAAGCCATAAACGGTTTTTGTTTTCTGTAATCTGTGCATGTTTTGAAACTATCTGTAATAAAGAATGATATAAACGTTTAATAAAAATCTATGGGAGGCTTGACCCTGCTTTTTTCATGAGATGTGAATGGAAAATGAGTCATAGACTTTTACAAAAGACAAGACAATGCATGCTTACAGTTGGAAAAATAGATTAATATTCTCTGTGCATTTCTTTATAAAGTCTGCATATTTTATGTGCTAAGCAATAAATGTGACAATCTAATTCTCAGATTCTGTAATAAAAATTTTTAATATGGCTCTCTGTGTCTTGCACACTTCAGTTTGTTGTTAAAAGATGTGAACAGAAAACAAGTCATAACATCTAAGGATATAATTTCTTGCATCTTTTTTCAGAAATGAAATGTATTTGAAATAACTATGCTACCATCTATAGAAAATCATAATCTGTATCTGTGTGTAATTTGTAACCTGTATGGTTTGGAAACTAACTGTAATAGAGCAATATAAACACATTTTTAATAAAAATACTATGATTCGAACTAAATGTTGTGTCCTGCCAGTCTGTGTAGGAACTTCGGCGCCGGTGGTATCGGGCAGGAAATGACATCACAGCCAAGCATGCACAGTAATCATCAATGTGGAGCATGAAGAGGCAGCTATGATTAATGATTTCACAAGAAATGTTGCCACCTTTGGGCATGTTCAGAAAACGGCTATTTTTGTTTTCAGAGATGGCATTACCATGGAGCATGTGGAGATAGCCATGTTTGATGATTTCACAGGAACTGATTTCACTTCTGAGCATGCACAGTACAGGCTGACTGACTATAAAAGAAAAAATGATGACATATTCAATAAACCATTAGCTTTTCTTGTAATAAAACATTTGTTTACTGTGCTTCCATAATACATTTGCTTACTGTGTGTTAAGAACATGGCTCGTGGGATGGCCCCAGAAGTCGCTGTACTCTCCCTGTCACCACTGAGAGCGGCCCAGGATGCCGTCAACACCCTCCCATGGCTGTGACATTGCTGTCTCCTCAATGCCACTGAGCGCAGCCTCACATGCCACCGTGCTACTCCTGTCCTGGATCCTCCTAAGGCGTGCACATACGCAAAAGTGGGCTGAAAATGTTTCCTGTATATCCTTAGATTTTGTTTAGCTCATGCCTTTTCATTGGTGGCTCAAGATGGATTACATTCAGAGACTGTAGTTATTTCCCTGTCCCCAGAGGTCTTATACTGTAAAGTTTGTACCTGAGGCAATGGAGGGTGAAGTGATTTACCTAAGGTCATGAGGTGCAGCAATAGGATTTGAACCCTAGCTTTTCTAGTTCTCAGCCTGCTGCTGTAATTACTAGCCTAATACATCCAGCTCCTTGTAAGGCATGTGAGAGCTCCAAGGAGGTCATGTTAGAAGAAAATCTCAATTGCATCCTTCCCAGTTGGAGAACTTCAGTCAAACAAACTGCTAGTATCGGGTACTATGTTGTGAATTAACTTGTTAATCAGAAACCTCAGTATCAGGCTGATACAGTAAGTTCCGGTGGAGCGCAATGTTAACCCACATTTGGACGCACGTTTTCGACGCGCTAGCTTTACCCCTTATTCAGTAAGGGGTAATAGCGCGTCGAAAACGCGCATCCAACCCCCCCCCCCCCCCCCGAAACTAATAGCGCCCGCAACATGCAAATGCATGTCTATGGCCCTATTAGTCATTCCCGCGCGATACAGAAAGTAAAATGTGCAGCCAAGCCACACATTTTACTTTCAGAAATTAACGCCTGCCCAAAGGCTGGCATTAATTTCTGCCGGCGCCGGGGAAGTGCACAGAAAAGCAGTAAAAACTTTTTCTGTGCCCCTTATTCAGTACCCCTTACTGAATAAGGGGTAAAGCTAGCGAGTTGAAAACGCGCGTCCAACCGCGGGTTAACAGTGCGCGGGTTAACTGTATCGGCCTGTGTGAGAGGGAGACTACCAGGCACTCTAAAACCCTATCAAAGATAGAAGGAGGGCTATATTAGCTATTGGAGTAAAAAAATGATCTGCCTGTTAATGAAATTAAGCAGTTACCTTGTTCATTAAGCATCCAGCCTATAGTGAATACATCTGAAGCATGTTAGAGTTTACTGCCCGGTATATATGTGCAGCATACTGTAAATTAAAGAATTAAACACAGACATTGTTAACTGTATTTGACCTTAGTTACAGGAGGGACAATGTTAGTAGAATGAATCTCAGCTGCCATATCTTCGACCACTCTTCCAGTTTCCTTAAATTCCGTCTCATTCTTTCCATTCCTTCCGGCATGTCCACTCTGTTGCAGATCTTAGTGTCATCTGCAAAAAGACAAACCTTACCTTCTATCCCGTCCGCAATGTCGCTCACAAAGGTATTGAACAGGACTGGTCCCAACACCGATCCTTGCGATACTCCACTTAACACCGCTCTCTCTTCAGAGTAAGTTCCATTTACCATCACACATTGTCTTCTGTCCGTCAACCAGTTTGCAATCCAGGCAACCACCTTGGCACTCACTCCTAAGCTTCTCATTTTACTCACAAGCCTCCTGTGCGGAATCGTATTAAAAGCTTTGCTGAAATCTAAGTAGATGACATTGAGCGCTCTTCCTCGATCCAATTCCCTAGTCACCCAATCAAAAAAGATTTGTCTGATAGGACCTTCCCCTGGTGAATCCATGCTGCCTCTGGTCCAGCAATTCTTTTGACTGTAGATTCTTCACTATTCTTTCTTTCAGCAGCGACTCCATTACTTTTCCCACCACCGAGGTGAGGTTAACCGGCCTGTAGTTTCAAGCCTCCTCTCTGCTCCCACTCTTGTGACGCGGGACTACCACCGTTCTTCTCCAATCACTTGGCACCACTCCCGTTTCTAGGGATCTATTGAACAGGTCACGCAGCGGACCCGCCAGCACATCTCTGAGCTCCCTCAGTATCCTGGGATGAACCTCATCAGGCCCCATGGCTTTGTCCACTTTCAGTTTTCCTAGCTCTTCCCATACATTCTCTTCTGTAAACGGAGTTTCATCTACTCCTCTCCCCTCCAGTTTCCTCAGGGTCCAGGGTCCTCTTTAGTGAACACCGAACTGAAGAATTCATTTAATATTTCTGCCATTTCTTCGTCTCTCTCCACACATTGATCCTTTTCACCGTTCAGTTTCACTATACCACTTTGGACTTTTCTTCTTTCTCTGATGTATCTGAAAAATGTTTTGTCACCTCGCTTTACCTCTTTGGCAATCCTTTCTTCCGCTTGACTTTTTGCTGTCTTGATTACTTTCTTCGTCTCCCTCAGTTCCACCAGATATGCTTCCTTGTGATCCTCCCTTTGGGTTCCTTTATATTTCTTAAATGCTGTTCTTTTGGCTTTTATTTTATCAGCCACCTCCTTTGAGAACCAGATAGGTTTCATTTTACTCTTGCTTTTCTTTACTTTTCTAACATATAGATTAGTTACCTTGGTAATTGCTCCTTTTAGTTTGGCCCACTGTTGTTCCACATCTCTCATTTTCTCCCAGCCTTCTAGTTCTTCCTCCAAGTACTTCCCCATTTCAACAAAGTCCATGTTTTTGAACTGCAAAACTCGGGTCTTCGTGCGACTTCTCCGTATCCTATTTGTGATATAAAACCATACTGTTTGATGATCACTGGTGCTGAGGTGGGCTCCCACTCAGACATTAGAGACATTAGCTCCGTTTGTGAACACTAAATCGAGTATAGCTCCCTCCCTTGTGTGTTCCATACCATTTGTTTGAACAGAGCCCCTTGCACGGCATCCACTATCTCTCTACTACTGTTAAATTCTGCAGAAGGGATTCTCCAGTCTACATCCTGCAGATTAAAATCTCCAATGATCACCACTTCTCCCTTCTTTCCCATCTTTTGGATGTCTTCAACCAGATCTCTGTCAAGTTCTTCCATTTGATTTGGAGGCCTGTAAACCACTCTGATAAAAATGGATGCCCCATCATCTTTTTTTAGGACGGCTCATAGTGCTTCTTCTTTGCCCCATCTTCCTTGCAGCTCAGATGCTTGGATATTGTTTTTGACATAAAGAGCCACTCCTCCCCTTTGTCTGTCCTCTCTGTCCTTCCTTAACAAGTTATAGCCCGGTATGGTCATATCACAATCATGAGATTCCGTGAATCACGTCTCCATGACAGCAACAATGTCCAAGTCCGCCTCCACCATTAGGGCTTGCAGATCTGGGATTTTACTGCCCAAACTATGAGCATTTGTGCTCATAGCTTTCCACCTTTTCTCGTTCAGGTTACTGCTTTTCTTGGACTCCTTTTGTGGCTTATTTAGCTAACTTTTGTTATCTACTTCTCCCTTTTCCATTGCATTTATATTTGGGGGGTGACATTCTAGATTCCTTCTGCCACCCCCGGCATCTATTTATTTATTTATTTATTTATTTATTTATTTAAAAGGTTTTATATACCGACATTCATCAAAGATATCACATCGGTTCACAGCGTAACATAAAACTAGTGCCTGTAACGGCGCTTTACATTGAACAAGTTTACCAAAACTTATGACATAGGATTTAAATTTATCTCTTAGGATCTCTTAGCATGTTCTTATGCTCGTTTCACTCAAACATTGTCATCTCTAGTGAAAGCAGGTGCAAATTTCTGCCAGTTATTTTTGAGGGGGGCGATATACATGTACTTTTCCTTCGATTATTGGTGCAATCCCTGCAGATTGATTATTGCCCCATAAGAAGTACTGGTTTAAAAATCATTTTAAAAGCTTACAGTAGACACTAAAAACAAGTTATATAAGGAAGCTACTGAAATACAGGAACAAAGTATATTTTTGGTTAAATAATTATCCCTGACTTGGAGAGTTTGATTATTATGCAATGTGTTAATATTCCTCCACAGTGTGACTCAAGTTTTGTAGGCAGCAAGAAAGATTGTGCTGCACAGCTTGAATAGATCTTGCAGAAGAGGAGGAGGGTGAGGAGGAGGAGGAGGAAGCCACAGTATGTACTTCAAACACAAGGCAACCTAGAAAAGATGCAAGAAAATGAATTAGGGGTGGATTCCATATCTCACAAGTTTAGACAGGAAGGAGAAGGTTTTAGTGTAGGTGTCTCATAATGTAATCATTTTACGCATAATATCAACTCCCATTATAGGTGCTAAGACCTTTTCTTTATGAAAACCTCCTGGCCAAAGTTTGAGTAGTTGTCTAGTGGTTAGAGCAGCAGGCTGAGAACCAGCCAAGTCAGGATCCAAATCCAGATTCTCCCACTCATGCTCCTTCTGATGTTAGTCGTTTTATCCTCTATGTTTCTGGTACAAACTTAAATATTAAGGCCTCTGGGGCAGGGACCTACCGATTGTCCCTGATTGTAATTTGCCTTGAGCTTGGATTTGGAAAGGTGACTAATCTAATCCAAAGTGAAAGATTCTTTGAGATGATATCTTGTGGCCTGATCTTTAGTGGCAGGTGGAATATTGTTCGAGACTCTCACCCTGTAGGGTTAATCCTCGGTGGCATTGAAAGATTCCTTTTAGGGCTTGACTTATTACTCTTTGCCTTGGTTTCATTGTTCTCCTTTGTCGCGCATTGTTAATGTTTATGTCTTGGAATGGTAAAATCTCACTCACTCCCCATCGAGGTTCCCCAGGGTTCCTAGTCCTTATCTTTCTTCTTTGAAAATTTTTCCACTTGGAAATGTTGTGTTCCATTTTAGTATCTAAACTTCATAGGAAACTCTGGAATTAATCTCAGATATGAAACTGTGGATCTTCTACTAGCAATCTATAACCTATCCTTTAAATCTGCCACTATACTTGAGGATTGAGGAAAAGCTAATCTAATGCCAATTTTTGAAAATGGCTCTGGTGATGAACTAGAACACTACAGATCAGTAAGCTTGATGTTGATGCTGGGTAAAATGGTGGAAGGTATTAAGAAGAAAATTACTGGTCATATCTGTATAAAAATGGCTTAATGGGGAGGAGCCAATATGGATAAAGCCAAGGGAATCATACCGTACTAATCTATTATAATTCATTGAAGATGTAAATAAGCATCAGTGATCTGCATGTGTTTGAAATGAATGCACAAAGTGGGCCTGTTTCTACTTTTAAAATGGCGCCAGCAGCCCATAGGATCGTACCAAAGTTACATCACTAGGGTGCCCTTCTCAGGGATGGATGGCTCCATTATGCTATATGGTCGTCCCTGAGACGGGTGGCTAAGTGACGTCATTTTGGTGCCATACTGAGGGCCGCCAGTGCCATTTTTAAAGTAGACTGACAGGGCAGGAGTGAGTGGGTATTGCTCCTACCCTTTGGACCTTCCGGGTCCCCAACCCCAGAAAGTTTTAGGGATTGAGAGTGTGTGTGTGGAGGGGTCATCGGGTCCTGAGGAGGCCCTTTTTTTTTCTTGGATTTTTTTTTTTTGGCTATTTAATGTATTTTGGGGGGAAACCATAAAAAATACCCCCATTAAACAAGCAGAGCCATGAACAACCCCCCCTCCCCCCGAAAACAATTTTAGACATGCACATCCCTAGTGACGTACCCTCATGAAAAAAGCCTACAGAAATGAAAAAGTCATGGGATAGGAGGCAATGTGGATTGATAAATGGTTTAAGGGTTGTAAACAAAGATTAGGACTAAATGGTCAGTTTCACAAATGCAGAGAAGTAATTAGTGGAGTACTAAAGATATTTGTATTGGGACCTGTTTTCTCTAACTTATTCACTAGTGATCTTGAAATGGGAGCAATAGTGAAGTGACCAAATCTGCAAATGACACAAAATTATTCAAAGTAATTAAAATATGAACAGACTTTGAGGAATTGCAGGACATTCGAGACTGGGAAACTGGACATTTACTGTAAATGGCAGATGAAATTTATTGTAGACAAGTGCAAAGTGATCCAAATAGGGAAAATAATCCTAACTTTAAATGTACAAGAATGTGCTAATTCTTTTGCAAGAACTAATATGCAATAAAAACAGTTAGGGGCGGATTTTCAGAGCCCTGCTCACGTAAATCCGCCCAAAACCGGGCGGATTTACGCGAGCAGGGCCCTGCGCGCCGGGAAGCCTATTTTACATAGGCCTCCCGGCGCACGCAGAGCCCCGGGACTCGCGTAAGTCCCGGGGTTCTCCGAGGGGGGCGTGTCGGGGGCGGGCCCGGTCGTCGCGGTGTTTCGGGGGCGTGTCGGCAGCGTTTTGGGGGCGGGTACGGGGGCGTGGCTACGGCCCGGGGCGGCCCAGGGGCGTGGCCGCGCCCTCCGGACCCGCCCCCAGGTTGCGTCCCGGCGCGCAGGAGGCCCGCTGACGCGCGGGGATTTACGCCTCCCTCTGGGAGGCGTAAATCCCCCGACAAAGGTAAGGGGGGGGGTTTAGACAGGGCCGGGCGGGTGGGTTAGGTAGGGGAAGGGAGGGGAAGGTGAGGGGAGGGCAAAGGAAAGTTCCCTCCGAGGCCGCTCCGATTTCGGAGCGGCCTTGGAGGGAACGGGGGTAGGCTGCGCGGCTCGGCGCGCGCCGGCTATACGAAATCGATAGCCTTGCGCGCGCCGATCCAGGATTTTAGCGGATACGTGCGGCTCCGCGCGTATCTACTAAAATCCAGCGTACTTTTGTTTGCGCTCCAGGCGCAAACAAAAGTAGGCTATTCGCGCTCGTTTTAAAATCCGCCCCTCAGTGTGCAGAATCTGGTATATGCATTTTAACAGTGATTTTAATGCACATTAATTAGCTTGCAAGAATTTTAACACAGAATTTATGCTAATAAGATAATAAGATGCAAAACTATGCGAAACAGCAATACCTGACTGCATGGAAAAATAACGTGCACTAAAACTTGCAAAAATGAACACACCCCCGACACAAAAAAATTAACAGCATCTTGGGGAGATGCAGTTATGTTTTCGACATCTGTGATAATGTGCTAACTTTAATACTAGCAAATTAACATAAAACTCATTTACATATCATTAACATGGGCTTTTAGCATGAGTCAATTAATACACTTTAATAACTGATATTAGCACGCTTGAGTACATTGGGCAGGACCATTGCAGAGCAAATGGGTGCACTGCACAGCGGGCGTAAGAGATTCCCTCAGATGAAGCAATTCATCAGGAGCGAAGGTCAGATGACGATAGTGCTCCCCTGGTCTGCTGCCCCAAGTGGTAGCTCCAACTTTGGTCTCTCTATATACACAATGCTGGGTTATTTATTAGGAGTTACCATTCAGGAAAAGGACCTTGGAGTCATTGTGGACAATATGTTGAAATCCTCAGCTCAGTGTACTTTAGCTATCGAAAAAGCAAAGAGAATATTAGAAATTATTAGGAAAGGAATGGAGAATAAAACCAATAATTTCTTTATGTCTCTGTATAATTCTGTGATATGACCTTACCTTGAGTACTATGACAAGTTCTGGTTGCCCCCATCTCAAAAAAGATATAGGAGAACTGTAAAAGGTACGGAGAAGGGCAACAAAAATGATTATAGGAATGGAATGGTACCCTAATGAAAAAAAGGCTAAACAGGTTGGTGCTCTTCAGCTGAGAGGAGAGATGACTTGGGGAGAAATGACAGAGGTTTATAAACTATGAGGGGGGTAGAAGAGGTTCATAAGGAACAGTTATTTACCCATTCATACAGTACTAGGACTAGAGGATATTCCATGAAACGAACTGGTAGAGATTTAAAACAAATTTAAGCAAGTATTTTTTCAGTCAATGCCCAACTAAACTGTGGACTTTGTTACCGGAGAATGTAGTCAAGGTTAATAGTATAGCTGGATTTAAAAAAGATTTGGACACATTTCTGAAGGACAGGCCGATTAATAACTATTAGCCAGATAAACTTGGAGATTGCCACCTTGCACTCTGGGAGGGGAGTGAGCAACATATGATCTGCCAGGTATTTCTAAGTGACCTGGATTCACAACTGTTGGACAAAGAATGCTGGTCTTGATGGACCATTAGTTTAACTCAGCAAGGTACGTCTTATATTCTTATGGAATTTCTGTAGGTTATGGTGCCTTTTATAGGACCACTAAAAAAGATATTAGAATATATCTATTTATTTAAAAATGTATATATAGCACCATAAGCAAAACTATTAGAGCAGTTTCCAATAAAAACATCCATGAAAAATATAAAAACAAACAAACCCCCCCCCCCAAAAAAACAATCACACAGTTCACTGCTAAACCCTTTACCCCTGCAACCCCACCCACTTAAGCACTAGGGAACTAGCTCAGTTACGACTGCACTGGAATTGGTAACATATTCCATGGTTGTGGAGCTGTGCCAGTAAAAACTCTTTTACAAAAATGACGCAACCAAAATCCATATCCAATTGAAAACCCAGTGAAGACCACAAGGCTCAAACTTATCATATAAATACTTTGGACTAGGGATGGGCAGTTGTGTGAAAGGAAATAGGAAATATCATCGGTATTTCCTATTTCGTTTCATTTCAGAATTTAATTAAAAACAATAGGAAAAAACCACAACATTTTGTGTTGGTTTTCCTATTTTCTTTTTAAATCTGAAAAGAAACATTTAAAACCCCAAACCCATCCCAACCCTTTTCCCTTTCAGTAGAATACTGAGCCCCCCACCAGCTAAAAACCCTAGCCCATCCTCCCAACCCCCCCTCCCACCCATGACTCACCAATACTGCCCTAGTGGTCTAGCAGGGGGACCCAGGAGCAATCTCCCACTCCCAGGCCTGAAGATGCCATTAGTCAAAATGGCGCCAGCCACCCTTTGCCCCTAGCATGTGACAGAAGCTACAGTACCAGTGCCATTAGGCAGTTGTGTCCATAACTTCTCAGCCATACCAGAAATTGTAACATCTTTACTGTCCTCAGAGCATTTTACTGACTACCTTTTTTCAAGATTCAGTATAAAATTGTCCCACTGTTCTTCAAATTCATCCAGAAGGCTGCTTCTGTGTATTTCTCTAACTTTGTCAGCTGTGACTCTCTAACTCCCTCCTGCTTTCCAAGCTCCTTTATCCTCACTATTCCCTCTTCAACCATGTCAATGGTTTGCCCCTCTACCCCTAAGATTGAAAAGAACTTCTCACTCTCCCGGTGGAGCGCACTGTTAGCCCGCGTTTGGACACGCGTTTTCCACGCGGTAGCTTTACCCCTTATTCAGTAAGGGGTAATAGCGCGTCAAAAACGCGCGTCCAACCCCCCCCGAAACTAATAGCGCCTGCAACATGCAAATGCATATTGATGGGCCTATTAGTTATTCCCACGTGATATAGAAAGTAAAATGTGCAGCCAAGCCGTACACTTTAGCGCCTCCCCAAAGGTAGGCGTTAATTTCTGCCGGCACCGGGAAAGTGCACAGAAAAGCAGTAAGAACTGCTTTTCTGTACACCCTCCGACTTAATATCATAGCGATATTAAGTCGGAGGTTTCAAAAGTTAAAAATTAATTAAAAATAATAATAAAAAAATTTTTAAATCGTCCCGCGGCTCGCGGGTTGAAAACCAGACGCTCAATTTTGCCGGTGTCCAGTTCCGAACCTGTGGCTGTCAGCGGGTTTGAGAATCGACGCCGGCAAAATTGAGCGTTGGCTGTCAAACTCGCTGACAGCCGCCGCTCCTGTCAAAAAAGAGGCGCTAGGGACGCGCTAGTGTCCCTAGCGCCTCTTTTTACCATGGGCCCTAATTTGAATAATTTGTTTTTAGTGAATCGCGCGCACAGGAGAGTGGCCTGTGCGCGCGCTGGGAGAGCGGGTGCTCGCCCGCTCTCCCGCGAACTTTACCGTATGGCCTGATTGTCTGGAGGGTTTCCTTCCGAGGATGTGTTTAGGTGGAGAGGGAAGTAACACCTGTAGATAACATTTTCAAGTTCACACATGCTATTTGCAAGAGAAAAAGTTTCTGCAGAAAAGGCAGGGGAAATCTCTGTAGGTACTTTTCCCCGTGGCAATAATCAAAACAAAGTATGAGTATACTTCTTTGATTAGCAGTGTAAGATGTATGGATAAAAGGTACCCACAGACATTGCATCAATGTGAGCAGTTTGTTTATTACCCCCATATTAGCAAATATGCAAAATGTTTTCACCATGAACAAAATGTTCTGTTCAGTTGACAGAGTCGGTCACTCTATAAAACTAACTGTGCATATCTTATGAATTATGGAAGTAGCCTAATATTTGGGAATGATTCTCTGGATGAGTAGAGAGTATTGTCACATTGTTTAAATAATCATTGTTGTATAGTTTGTTCACCGTTAGAACACTGCATCCTTTGGGTGTGAACGACAGGCTTACAAACTTCCATGTAAGAATTAGTGAATAAAAATCATCAAAATCACAACAAAAAAACCCACACCATGACATCAGATTCTGCTACAAAGAGGCCACGAGAAGGACAACTACAGCTTTTTCAGCTAGGATTCAGTTTCAGAGGTTATTGTGTGCAATTCTGGTCACTGCATCTCAAAAAAGATATAGTTGCACTGGAGAAAGTACAGAAAAGGGCAACCAAAATGATAAAGGGGATTTAATGGCTCCCTTATGAGAAAAGGCTAAAAAGGTTAGGGCTGTTCATCTCGGAGAAGAGATGGCTGAGGAGGAGATATGATAGAGGTCTACAAAATCATGAAAGGAGTTGAATGGGTAAATGTGAAACAGTTATTTACTCTTTTGGATAATATTTATTTATTTATTTTTAATTTTTATATACCGACATTCTTGTATAATATATAAATCATACCGGTTTACATTAAAACAGGAGATGCAGGAAAAAAGTTACCTTTGTCAAATACATTTAACATTAATAACAATGAAAATTGTTAACAAGGGATAACAACTATGAAAAAAGAGAAAGGTAAACAAAAGTGGAAGAAACATAGAAGTTAAAAAGAAAAAAACGAAAAAAGGTAGCACCAAGGGTTGCACGAAGGGGTGCACAAAGGGGAGTGCCCCTTTGTCGCGCCATGCCAGGTGGAATGGCGCCATTTACCGGCTCAACGCTGGGCTGGATGACATCACAAGAGGGCGGGTCTCATTCTCACTGTTTTTCTTCATAGCGATCTCCATTCACATTTTAAAGCTGTTTTTATTTTTCATTTTTTTTTAGCTTTTCTCTTCAGTGAAGCATCTCAAAAGTGCCCGGTGCTGGTGGGCAGCCCCCTCCGCCTCAGTGCCAGGTGGAATGGTGCCGTTAATACAAGGACTAGGGGGATTCTATGAAGTTAGAAAGTAGCACATTTAAAACAAATTGGAAAAAATTCATTTTCACTTAGGGGCCGATGCAATACAGTGCGCTCAGCCGAGCGCACTGTATAACCCGCAGTCGGACGTGGGTTGAATAGGCGCTAATCAATCCCCTAATGCAATAAGGGGACTAGCGTATATTCAATGCACGTCCAATGCGGAGTGAATCTAATAGCGCTCATCACATGCAAATGCATGTGAATGAGGTTGTCAGGCATTCACTCCGATGCATCATCTATTAACGCCTGCCTGGAGCAGGCGTTAATAGATGAGCACATTTAAAACAAGTACAGAAAAGCAGAAAAAACTGCTTTTCTGTTCTTCTTCCTACTTAACATCATTGTGATATTAAGTAGGAGGAAAAACTTAAAGAAACAAGTTAAAAAAAAAACCAACACTTGACAGTCGGGTGCAGGATACGGACGCTCAACTGACAAGCGTCCAATTCCTGAAATCCTGGCGTCGGTTTTCCTAACCGGCAGACGACCAAGTTAGGAAAACCAATTATTTATTTATTTTATTTATTTATAGATTTTTCTATACCGGGGTACGTAAATAACATCACCTCAGTTTACATTCAAACAGTAATTCAGCATTGCGCTTTACAATATAACAAGGAAACTAAACGAAAAACAATACAGTATATAACTTTATATTAATAGAATATCAGCAATATATGAGAGATTGTGGCAGTTAGGAAGAGTAGTTGAGGATTCAGATCATTGATAGTAGGCTTTTTTAAATAGACAGGTTTTAAGGTTTTGTTTAGATTTTTTGTAACAGAGTTCCTGGCGTAATTCAGAGGGCATGGTGTTCCATATTGTTGATCCAGCAATGATGAAAGATCGATCTTTTGTGCTAGAGAGTTTAGTCAGATTGGGTGCTGGGATATTTAGTTTGGCTAAATTCTGGAATCTCGTTGGGCGGGAAGACGTTTTGAATTGTAGTTCATCTGTAAACCAGAGCATTTCTCTGTTTTGAATGGCTTTGTGTATCAGCGACATAGATTTATAAATTATCCTGTAAGCCACAGGAAGCCAGTGCAAAGACTGAAGAGCTGGAGTGATGTGATCATGGCGGCTTGTGTCGGTGATAATGCGGGCAGCTGCATTTTGCAGCATTTGCAAAGGTTGAATGGTGGCTTTGGGTAGACCCAGTAACAGAGCATTGCAGTAATCAATCTTTGATAAAATAGTTGCTTGTAAAACTGTGCGGAAATCATATTGGTATAATAGAGATTTAATCCGTTTAAGCGTAAATAGCTTAAAGAAACCATTTTTTACCGTATCCGCGATGAATTTTTTAAACGTGAGATTGCTGTCAATGATGATACCAAGGCTGCGTACTTGTTGTGAAATAGTGGAGTTGTTTTGAGCAATATCAGAGTTGATCAGTATTGTATTTTTTGGAGGTGAAATTATGATAAGTTCAGTTTTATTGGTATTTATAGCCAATTGGTTGTCTGTGAGGATAGTTTTAATTTCTAATAAAGCTACCTTCCAGGTATTCAGTGCATTTGTGATTGTGCTGGTTATAGGTATGAGTATTTGAACATCATCTGCGTAGATGAAGTGTTGAAGACCCAATTTAGAGAGTAGCCGGCATAGCGGTGTAAGGTAAACATTGAACAATGTGGAGGAGAGAGAAGATCCTTGGGGGACTCCTTGAGAGAGGTTTCTTGGCTTGGATTCACTTCGTCCACATCTAACGCTGTATGTTCTATTGCTCAGGAATGACTGAAACCATAGTAAAGCCGATCCCGAGATACCTATTTCAGAAAGACGGGTAATAAGAGTGTTGTGGTTTACCGTGTCGAAAGCCGCTGATATATCAAGAAGGGCGATGAGGTATGAATTGCCAGCATCTAAAGCTTTTAGTAGCACCTCAGAAAGAGATATCAAAAGTGTTTCCGTGCTGTGGTACTTTCTGAACCTATATTGAGATGGAAAGAGTATTTGATGATCATCTAAATAATCAGATAGTTGTTTGTTGATGACTCTTTCCATAATCTTTGAGAGGAAGGGAAGGTTTGATACTGGACGAAAGTTTGCTGGATCAGATGAATCTAGGTTAGATTTTTTTATCATTGGAGTAATGATAGCATGTTTAAGTATAGAAGGAACTATGCCTGTGGTGATGGATTTGTTAAGAATCTTTGCAATAGGTTTTGCTATTGTAGAACGTATTGTGAGAAGAGTCTTAGTAGGTAATATGTCGGTGGGGTGGAAAGCTGGTTTCATTTTCTTTAGAATTGACTCAACTTCAATACCAGTAGTAATCTCAAGATTAGATAGCTTTGTTTCAAATTTATCTTGAGTGGCTGATGTAGCTTGGTTGGTGTGTAAAGGAGCAGGAAATGAATTAAATCGCGTTAAAATAGAATGTATTTTGTTATAAAAGAATGTAGCTAGTTCCTCACATTTTGAATCATCATTGTTGTTTAGATTGTTGTGAGTTGGAGCAGTAACAAGGCTTTTGACATATTGGAAAAGTGCTTGAGGGTTGAATTGATATTGATGAATTCTGGAAGCATAAAAATCTTTTTTGTTTTGTCGGTGGCTTGGCGATATTTGTGTAGTAATGATTTGAATTTTAATAAAGTCGTGGAATTTTGGTTTCTGCGCCATTCTTTTTCTGTCTTACGTAGCTCCGTTTTCATAGCTTTAAGTTCGGGAGTATACCAAGGTTTTTTCCTTATTATTTTTTCGGAATTGATTTCCTTGGATTGAATAGGACAGAGTTTCTCTGCTTTGTTACTAGTAATTTTAAACCAAGAAGAGGTAGCTGTTTCAGCGTCTGTGAGATCTAAATTTTTGAGATCTTCTGATATCACATTATTAATTTCATCTGTTTGACCTTGTTTTCGGAAGTAGATGGTTTTTTTGCTGTGAACATTGGGTTCTCTTGGTGCCTCCTTGCTAACGACCCCCTAATTAAATATTGCATGGCACCTCGGGCTCATTAAGAAAGCGGGTGCCGACTGTTCAGCGCCTGCTTTCTATGCACATTTATTGCATTGGCCCCTGAATGCACAATTAAGCTCTGGAATTCGTTGCCATAGCATGTGGTTAAAGCAACTAATGTAGTTGGGTTTAAAAAAGGTTTGGATAAGTTCCTGGAGGAGAAGTCCACAAACTACTATTATTCAATAGGGAATAGCCAGTACTTGTTGCCGGCATTAGTAGCATGGGATCTATTTAATGTTTGGCTACTTGCCAGATATTTGGGGTTTGGATTGGCCGCTGATGGGGACAGGATGCTGGGCTTGATGGACCCTCGGTCTGACCCAGTATGACATGTTCTTATGTAGGTCACACAGGCCAATTTCTTCTGTTGTCCTGATAAACTCCAAATTTACAATTATATTAAAAATATCTAGGGACCGTCATTTTCAGTTTTTATTTTATTTTTCCATGGAATTTGAAAGTTATCACAAAAGGAATTAGTAGAAAAATAACTGTTATAACACACAGGAGAAAAATCAGTGGAATTGTTATTTTTCCACTGATATATTTTTGGTTATAACATTCAAATTCCAAGGAAAAATACAATAAAAATGGAAAACAAAGGTCCCTAAAACTATCTTACAGCAGCACACAGCTGCTCTCAGTACATTCCAGTAACTTTTAGAGTTGGTAATAATTCATAGCTGCAGCATCTGTGAGGACAATGATTCCCTGGTCTTACAGTTTTTTCCTTTCCATCCTGAGACACTTTTTATGCAGTAATGTTTCTGAGTAGGAACTGCAAAGGCTGTATTATAGTCATAAATATTTCACTCCCAGGGAGACAGCCTTGGTTTTATGCGGCTTCATTGCAAAGGAGGAGGGATACCATCTTTGCAAAGTATTCTTTGCCAAGGAACACACTGCTAGCACAGAATCAGGTTTGGTCAGCACCGAACTTTAAAGCAGGGATCTGTATTAGGGATCTGTATTGGGACCCTTACTGTTCAATATATTTATAAATGATCTGGAAAGAAATACGACGAGTGAGATAATCAAATTTGCAGATGACACAAAATTGTTCAGAGTAGTTAAATCACAAGCAGATGGGACGCCCACAAGATGGCCGCCTGAATAGACGCGTCTGTGAGAAGCTCCCGAAGTTTTGTCTTCAAACTGTTTTTCTTCAGGAACGTTATGCCCCATACTAAAAGAAAAGCGAGGGTACGGGGGACAGAGATGACATCTACCCCGTTGGAGTCAAGTCAACCCCGCATCGGGAGTTTTTTCGCGGCGGTCTTGCCTGGAACACCCGGAGAGCAAGTCGCTGTGGGAGCGGATACGGAGCGTGATCTGCTCTCCCTGACTCCTGAAACATCTCTTAGCCCCGGGTCTCCGCGTAAACCGGCACCACCAGGATTCGTGGATGAGAGAGGAATGTTGGAAGCTGTAGCCTCCCAGGAGTGGGAAGAAACAGCTGGACGAGAGATACCACCGGAAGGTCGAGGAAATCTAGAGCAAACGGCAAAGGTACAGCCCCAGAGGGGTAATGGCGTCCTGGGACTGGAAAGTGCTGTTAGGCTGTGTAATCCGAGCCTGGATATTGGTGCCGGGGATATAGTGGGTGGAGGAGACGAGAGGAAAGATTTAACTAAGACTGAGAGAGTTAAAATTCCTCCAACAGAAATTTCCTTAACAATGATTTGGAATGCTTTGCAAGCACTGGAAAAAGCAGTTGTGGGTCTCACTAAAGAAATTCGGGAAGTCAAAAACCAAGTAACAAAAAATGCAATTGAGCTTACACAACAAGAAGTGAGAATACAAACAATGGACGGACGTATAAAGGAAGTGGAAAAAATACAACTAAACTTAATTCAGAGTGAATCAATTGCTAATAAGAGGCTTGAGAATATAGAAAATTCCTTGAGATCCCACAATCTGAGATTTCTGAATTTCCCGGTTTTGAAAAATATTTCTCCACTTGATTTATTCAGACTTTATACAACTCAAATTTTGAAAATGCCTGAAGAGGTGAAACCCGTAGTAACGAAAGCATATTACCTACCAACAGCGGATTCTAATCGTGGAAATATAGATGAATACTTATTACCTGATGTTACCACTTTACTTGAATCCTCACAAGAGATGATTGTGACCCAGAGGAGAACTTTACTGATTTCTTTTGCGTTTCTTATGGATAAAAATAATGTTTCTAAATATTTTTTTAGAAATAGTCAAGAAAAATTCTTTGGTCATAAACTGTGGTGTTTTCCTGATATTGTTAAAGCGACCCAAACTAGGCGTAAACTTTTCATTGATATGAGAGCTGAAGCGATTCAAAAAGGGGCTCAATTTAAACTGCATTTCCCGTGCAAATGTTATATTGTTTACCAGGAACAGAAATATATTTTCCTAGAACCCTCCCAGCTTAGGGATTTCTTGGCTTCTCGCCCCTAAGAAGTCTCACTATAAAGTGGAAATTGAAATAGGCAAGAGTTCTATCAGGCTGTTAATTTTCATGTTGTAATAGATTACCTCAAAATCGCTCCTTATATGAGGTGTCTCCGTATTTCCTTTATTATTTAAAATACAAATTTGTATGTTGCCTTATAAGATGTGAAGATTATTGTGTTTCCATTTGTATTTTATAATTTTCAAACAAGTATTGACTTGGATGTATATTAAAATGAGAAATAAAAAATTAAAAAAAAAAAAATCACAAGCAGATTGTGATAAATTGCAGGAAGACCTTGTGAGACTGGAAAATTGGGCATCCAAATGGCAGATGAAATGTAATGTGGATAAGTGCAAGGTGATGCATATAGGGAAAAATAACCCATGCTATAATTACACAATGTTGGGTTCCATATTAGGTGCTACAACCCAAGAAAGAGATCTAGGTGTCATAGTGGATAACACATTGAAATCGTCGGTGCAGTGTGCTGCAGCAGTCAAAAAATCAAACAGAATGTTGGGAATTATTACAAAGGGAATGGTGAATAAAACGGAAAATGTCATAATGCCTCTGTATCGCTCCATGGTGAGACCGCACCTTGAATACTGTGTACAATTCTGGTTGCCACATCTCAAAAAAGATAAAATTGCGATGGAGAAGGTACAGAGAAGGGCTACCAAAATGATAAGGGGAATGGAACAACTCCCCTATGAGGAAAGACTAAAGAGGTTAGGACTTTTCAGCTTGGAGAAGAGACGACTGAGGGGGGATATGATAGAGGTGTTTAAAATCATGAGAGGTCTAGAACGGGTAGATGTGAATCGGTTATTTACTCTTTCGGATAGTAGAAAGACTAGGGGACACTCCATGAAGTTAGCATGGGGCACATTTAAAACTAATCGGAGAAAGTTCTTTTTTACTCAACGCACAATTAAACTCTGGAATTTGTTGCCAGAGAATTTGGTTAGTGCAGTTAGTATAGCTGTGTTTAAAAAAGGATTGGATAAGTTCTTGGAGGAGAAGTCCATTACCTGCTATTAAGTTCACTTAGAAAATAGCTACTGCCATTAGTAATGGTTACATGGAATAGACTTAGTTTTTGGGTACTTGCCAGGTTCTTATGGCCTGGATTGGCCACTGTTGGAAACAGGATGCTGGGCTTGATGGACCCTTGGTCTGACCCAGTATGGCATTTTCTTATGTTCTTATGTTCTTAGCAATACTACAACACGGTCAGCTGCTGTAGTGCCTGTGTAGTGTTATTACTGGGCATAGTGCTGTAGAGCTGCGGGGAAATACAAATTGTCCCGCTCTCCGAAAGATGCAACAAACCCGAGCCTTTACTGTGTCCACATTAACAGGGCATTTTCAAATGGAGCTGGTTGCGGTAAAATGGACTATGATGGCTGGATGGTGTCACCTGAAAACTGTGCCCCCTCACTGAGGGTAAAAGTACAAGTGTTGTGTATTTTTGCCTGTACTGGAAAGAGGAGGCCAGGGTGGGTGGGGGGGGGGGCAGGGAGGAGGGGGCAGAATGGGAAGGGCTGCCTGAGGATTTCAAAATGCATGTACTTTACTGCAGGTACAATGTCCCCACCAGCCCACATTTTCCAAGGGAAGCTTCACAGTTGATTTCCCTTTGAAAATGTGTTTGTATCTGTGGAACATGCAGTTTCTCCCAAAACTGCTTCCTAAAAAAATCCACCCTGACCTAGAGAAGAAGATGACAGCTGTAGAAAGGAAGAATCCAAGTAGTAGTCTGGAGACTGTCAATTCCTGACAGAGGAGGAAGAGGTAGCAATAGTTAGCTGCAGCAGCTAACATTTCATCTGAACCGACACTGTAACTATTGGGGTTTCTTAACTTTTTGGGCACTCTAAATAAGCCTAGATATGAGCAAATATCTTTACTGGGTATGCACAGCTTGCTCACTGCAAACTCAAAGTCAAATTTGCAGTGAGTGGGAGGCACTGCTGCTTCCATTTTGTATACGTTTTCTTGTGTGCTGTATTTAGCATATTTCCAAAGTAATTAACACAAACTATGATAAAATTACACAAAAAGGGCTGGCCTGGTGGCTCAGTGGGTCCTTGTTTTGATTCCTGCATGGGGCTTTCTGCACCCTGGGGATGCTATAGAGGCAGCATTCATTGCCCCCCGGGTGGAGGGGAAGATGCCTGGTATCGGGGTTCAACTACTATGGTTTTGGAAGGAGCCCCGATTGCACAGCTCCCGACCTAAGGACCATTCTTGCAATGACCAGCGAAAGGGTGCATCTATTAAAGCAAGGAAAATCCCTGGGGAGTTGCAAATGAAGGTTCCTGGTGCCAGAATCCCAGCAAAGGTTTCAGTTTTGCTGGAAGGAGAAAAGAGACCGGAGGAACTACCAGGCCAAAGGAAAAAAAGAAAGGCTATTATTTGTAGCAAAATGTTGAGGTTTTTTTTATGTTTGAAAATGTGATCTTCTCTGGTTCCTATAGCAATTGTTTCCTGCGTAACGAGTCATTTTCTAATCATCTGGAGAGGGTGAGCTATTTTGGTACTCTATATGTAAACCATAACATTATCTTTTCTTTTAGAAAGCAATTTTCTTCTAATGTAGCTGTACAGCAAATAGTATTTTGGGCCAGAATAGTCACAGTGATGGAGGCACCCACTTATTGAGTAATTAGCACATTCTGCTTGACAGGTGAGTGTAAAGTGCCACGGTACGGCAAAGGAAGCTGGAAGAAAAAGTCTTAATGAGAGATGGCATGGAATTAAACTGCAGCCTGCCAGGGAATTTCCACCACTTCTGGAAAGGCCTTCTTTGTCCTTTGCGATACCTTTCATTGCAACAACGCAAGAATTAGCCAAAGATGCTATGCAACATGAAATCTGGAGACTAAGGGATTTTATTTTTGCTTTTGCCCATGCTGCTACGTAAAGAAATTCAAGAGGCTTTTGAAAGATTTTCTCCTCCATCGGGTCTTCAGTATTTTCTAGAATTTATGACCGTGACAGATTTTTATACCTTTTTGTTAGGTATGATTTAGGGTTTATCTTTGTCTGACTACAATTACATAAGAACATAAGAATATGCCATACTGGGTCAGACCAAGGGTCCATCAAGCCCAGCATCCTGTTTCCAACAGTGGCCAATCCAGGCCATAAGAGCCTGGCAAGTACCCAAAAACTAAGTCTATTCCATGTTACCACTGCTAGTAATAGCAGTGGCTATTTTCTAAGTCAACTTAATTAATAGCAGGTAATGGACTTCTCCTCCAAGAACTTATCCAATCCTTTTTTAAACCCAGCTACACTAACTGCACTAACCACATCCTCTGACAACAAATTCCAGAGTTTAATTGTGTGTTGAGTGAAAAAGAACTTTCTCCGATTAGTTTTAAATGTGTCACATGCTAACTTCATGGAGTGCCCCCTAGTCTTTCTATTATCTGAAAGAGTAAATAACAGATTCACATCTACCCGTTCTAGACCTCTCATGATTTTAAACACCTCTATCATATCCCCCCTCAGCCTTCTCTTCTCCAAGCTGAAAAGTCCTAACCTCTTTAGTCTTTCCTCATAGGGGAGCTGTTCCATTCCCTTTATCATTTTGGTAGCCCTTCTCTGTACCTTCTCCATCGCAATTATATCTTTTTTGAGATGCGGGGACCAGAATTGTACACAGTATTCAAGGTGCAGTTTCACCATGGAGCGATACAGAGGCATTATGACATTTTCTGTATTATTCACCATTCCCTTTCTAATATTTCCCAACATTCTGTTTGCTTTTTTGACTGCCGCAGCACACTGAACCGATGATGTCAATATGTTAACCACTATGATGCCTAGATCTCTTTCTTGGGTAGTAGCACCTAATATGGAACCTAACATTGTGTAACTATAGCATGGGTTATTTTTCCCTATATGCATCACCTTGCACTTGTCCACGTTAAATTTCATCTGCCATTTAGATGCCCAATTTTCCAGCCTCACAAGGTCTTCCTGCAATTTATCACAATCTGCTTGTGATTTAACTACTCTGAACAATTTTGTATCATCTGCAAATTTGATTACCTCACTCGTCGTATTTCTTTCCAGATCTTTAATAAATATATTGAAAAGTAAGGGTCCCAGTACAGATCCCTGAGGCACTCCACTGCCCACTCCCTTCCACTGAGAAAATTGTTCATTATATCCTACTCTCTGTTTCCTGTCTTTTAGCCAGTTTGCAATCCACGAAAGGACATCGCCACCTATCCCATGACTTTTTACTTTTCCTAGAAGTTTCTCATGAGGAACTTTGTCAAATGCCTTCTGAAAATCCAAGTACACTACATCTACTGGTTCACCTTTATCCACATGTTTATTAACTCCTTCAAAAAAGTGAAGCAGATTTGTGAGGCAGGACTTGCCTTGGGTAAAGCTATGCTGACTTTGTTCCATTAAACCATGTTCTGTGATTTTGATGTTTAGAACACTTTCCACTATTTTTCCTGGCACTAAAGTCAGGCTAACCGGTCTGTAATTTCCCAGATCTCCCCTGGAGCCCTTTTTATATATAGAGGTTACATTAGCTATCCTCCAGTCTTCAGGTACAATTGTATTATGTGTAAATTATGTATTATGTGTTTACATAATATTGTTGAGATTGTGGTTTCTATGAAACTTGATGATTTGTGTTTTTGATACGTTTGTCATGTTGTTGTTTTAATGATATTATGTATGTATGTTGTAAATCGCCTAGACCTTTTTGTGTTAGGCATTTAATAAGTTTTAATAAATGGAAATGGAAATAGTTTAACCATCATCTGGAAATCCCTAACATCAGCTTGCAGCAGGCACCAGGCACCATGTTTCCTGTTGAATTACATAATTTATTTTAAAATGGGAAAAAGCAGAGGGTGGAAAAAATGCAACATTTTAGCAAGTGTAGCAAGCTACTATAAACTATGTTCTTGTCCCCCACGAGGTTATCATGTGTTGGAGCCTTATAATGTGGACAGAGCTGCATCTGGATCTGAGTGATGTGTTTTGGACCTGTCAAAAAAGGTTTTCAATCCTGCAGAAACTGCAAGCCACCACAGCCAAGATGAAGGAATAAAAAATTATGTCAAAACCCCTGTGTGCTCTCCTATGAATGACAAATGTTCTGCAAGAACCATCATCCAGCACTCACAGTGTTAACAAATTGGGAAAAGGGATGCACTGTTTAGCCTGTCCAGAGAACAGCATTGCATAGCCAGCAGAGAAGGAAGCCAAAGGAATGCTGGAAGACCATTTAACATAGAAAAGGCACAATTTAGCTGGCTCAGTCTGTGTGTGTGGGGTGGGGATGGCCAGGAGTTGGAGCCAGGAGCCAGGAAGAGAGGAGTGCATCTGGCAGCTCTGCAATCAGTTCTTCTCCTGAAGAGTTAATTATCAAGAGGGAGAGACAGAAGTCTGCACTCTGAGGAAACAGAGGGACAGACAGCTGTTCTTGTTTCATCGCTGAGCTACATGTAAAATCCCAACAAGGGCAGAGAAGCCAAGAGCTGAGACTGAGAGACTCCAGGAGCACATAGCTGGATCACCCTCCTAAGACACTGAGTTAAGTAATCTAAACTTTGCACAGACTATATCTTATCAGAGGAGGGAAAAGGTTTATTTCCTTGCCTTTTGTCATCAATTTAGTATCTCATCTTAACTGCTTCAGCCTGGCAGGTACTGGGAAAGAAAAACTGGAGGACTGTGGTTTTTCTATAGGAGACTGAAACCAGGCCAGCTTTCTATTTAGTACCAAATAAACCATTTGGGGAAGCTCCCCAAGAGAGAGAGAGACATTTCACACACTGCAGTGTTCATCTATTTGGTTTGTCATCTAGCCAGCTCCACCAACAAGAGGGACTTTTTTTTTCCACACAATTTTGTGCTTGGGTCAGGGTGCACCTTTACAAACTGGTGACTTTGGTTTAGATCTGTTCCCTCTCCCCTCCTTTTTTGAGTATTCAGGAGTAAAGACAATTTTTGAAAGCTGTGTACTTCACTGCTTTTCCCCCCAATCTGTCTCTGATAGCATTCCTTATTTTACTATATGTATCAGTATGTTGGTTGCCCTAACAGGCCATGCCCAGTGTTATTTCTGCATTGCTTGATTTAAAATAAGAAAACCGCCTGTTTATATTATACTTCTCTACTGTACTTTTCCCATTTAAAGTTATGGTTGGATTTACTGTCTACTTATACAATATTAGTAAAAAGGCTTAATTACTGTTTTATTCTGGTGTGATGACTTTATCTGGTCTGTGGTGCTACAAATGAGAACTTGTTTGGGAAGGGCTCAGGATTGTGGTATTGAGGTGACTGGGAATCTTTCTCATCCCCCACTCAGGCTATGAACTTGAAGATAAATCATATTAGTGTTACGCGCCCCACTCGCGGTCATCCGTGCACGGGACCGCTCACCTTCAGAGTCACACAGCGGGTCCCAGTCCTGTCTCCCTTGCAAGTCCAGCTAGGCCCCGGTGTCCCGCAGCGGCGGTCGCCGGGCCTTCAGTCACGTGCCGAGCCTCACGGCAGGCCTCGGCGTCTCAGCAGCTAGCCATGCCCCTACGAGCGCGCGTGGACCAGCCGCCCTGATGTAGGTTCCAGGGCGGGGCCTAGTTCCGCGGTGCACCCTGATTGAACTCATGTTATAAGGAAGTTCTTGGCTTCAATTCCTTGCCTTGGCAATCAGGTCAGTTTGTTCCCGAGATTGCCCTTGCTCATGTTCCTGCTTGCTTGTTCCTAGTCTCGTTCCAGAATCCTTCTGTTCCTGCTTGTACCTGCTCCTTGCCAGCTTGTTCCTGTGTTCATTGTTCATCTCCCTGGTCTTACCTCAGACTGACTTTCTGGTAAAGACCTCAGCTTGTTCCTGACCTGCCTGTCTGCCAAGGACCTCAGCTTGTTCCTGACCTGCCTGCTGCCTGCCAAAGACCTCAGCCTACTCTTCGACCTTGCCTGACTTCTGGATCGTGACTATTGCTTCGTTGACCAATCCTTGGACTGATTCTTGGACTTTGACCCTGTTCGCCTGACCTTGCTTGATTCTGGCTCTGTCCCTAGCCTTGTCCTCACCAACACTATTCTGGTTCGCTCTCCTCCAACCTGTTTCCAGCTTCGAACCCGATAGCGCTCTCCCAGTGTCTGTGGGCAAGCCGGACTCTGACTCTCCCAGGAGACCCTGCGAGGCCCACCTAAGTCCCAGCAGCCCGAGTCCCTACGGGCTCCTCCCAGGGGGATCTCGGGCTTCCAGTGGTGAAGATCTACACTGCCTCTGTCTCCTTCCATGCTCCGCCCCCTGTGGCCAGTCCCTATACTGCCACAGGACAGGGGTCCACCCCCGAGCGCAACAATTAGTACCAATAATTTTTCATGTGGTGCTCCGTACCCCAAGCATAAGGGTAAGTCATAGTCCATACCAAGGAGGGGGCGACATAAGTATATTAAACATTTCTGGACGGTATTTGTCACCAATGAATTTGTCCTAAATATATCAATATTTGGAAAATATGACTTTCTGATCTAAAAGCCAAATAAAAACCTAATTAAAATGTTTCTGCCTCTGTTTCTTAATACAGATGGTATGATGGCATCAAAATAACTGTATCACATAAGAAGGGCATTATCACCACAATATACCATAGCTTTCCTGCCCTAGTTTATAAATATAGCAGCTCTCTCCTGGTATACTTTGCAAAATATCAGTTGTTACTTGATCACCATCTTGTGGCAGAACAAAATTAAGGAAGGCATCTAATACACTATAATCCTGGTTCTAATCTTCAGTGTAAAAGAAAATCACAGCAAAATCAAACCTGCAGAATATAATCAAATGCTTTTTTTGGTTTTTACTTCACCTGCAGACAATATTTGCTATACTATTTGGACCTCAATTTTCAGACCTAGGACTCATAAAACTAAGGAACGCTAGACCTGTGGCAGGAGGAAGGTTTTATGTGTGAGTGTGTGGAAAGGCGAGGGTGTTATATTATTAGTGTACTTATCAAAGTCTTTTTTCATTGGCCTTGTTGGATTAAAAAACTTAAATATAATTTTCCTCTGCAAATGAAGTAGCACCAACATTTCTCAAAATATTGCACAGCTGGTTGAGAGAAGAATGTATAAATTTAGAGGATCCAAACACACGTTCGAATAAGAGGATAATGTCCCAATGCTCAAAATATATCTCCTCTCAATGACCTACATCGGTGGTTCCCAACCTGGGGTCCGTGGAGCCCCAGGGGTCTGACAGAAGGGATGCAAGAAAGTTTAGCTGGGGAAAAAAAGAGCGGGCTGCTGCTACCTGTGATTAGCCGAGTTGCTGCCACAGGCCAGGAGAGTGAGAGTGGGACCTAACACTGCCCTGGAAACTTTACTCCACATTGATGCAGACCAGGAGAAGGAGTGACCGAGAGGAGCCGTTTGCACCCATTAGGAGCCTCTGCCATATGTCCAGTGTTGGTGGGGAAGAGAGGGACCGACTGCAGCCCTCGAGAGTTATACACTAAACTGCTGCATTGTAAGGATGTGGAGGAAAGAGGAGGAAAGGAGGAGGAAGCAGGCTGATCAGAGGTGAGAAGCATTTCCTCTTACTGCCATGTGCCTTCCACTGGCCTGATAGAAAGGGAGGAGAGCTGCATTAAAAAGAGTGAGTAGAATGACTGAGAGGAAGAAAGGAGGAAATGATACTGGGGTTGACAGTATGAGAGGAAAGAGAGGGGAGAAAGAATGGGACGAATGAAGGAAGTAAAAGAGAGAAACAGGAATCCATGCTTGACCTGGTTAAGGGGCATGACAGAGGACCACCAGAGACTGGGGGAGAGAAGGAGAGGACCCCAGGGTTTAAGAGGGAGGGATAGAGGATAATCCATGGTCCAAGAGGGAAGAAGGGAGAGGTGACTGCCAGGGATCAAGGAGGAGGGAGGACAAGGTAAAGCCTGGTGTGGATATGACATTAATGACAAAAGTTATTTAGGGGGACACAGAGGCAGACATGGAGCCTTCCTCCCTTTGAGGAGCTGGCTATTGTTGCGCTTTTTCTAAACTCTAAATTATTTTGTGACTATCATTTTCTACATGTGTTTGCAAGAATCATAAAAGAAAATATTAAAGTATAAAAGAAATGCAGACTAAAAGGGGGTCAATTTTCTGGGAGGGTAATTTTCCTAACTTTTTAGGTGAGTAAAAACCTGCAAAATGGCCCTTTGAAAAATGCTGCTCCCTGCCACTGGAGGTAAAAACAAGTTTGCTTACCGTAAACGTTGTTTCCGTAGATAGCAGGATGAATTAGCCATGCTGTCATGGGGATCTGTCCATCAGGTCCGGGAGGCGGAGCTTGATAAAGCAGAGGTTAATTTTTGTATCCTCTGCGCCTGCGTGAGTGTGTTCCCGCGCAGGCAGATCTACTTTCCTCAGTCTGTGATTAAGCAGTTAACACGTTTGTGTAATGTGATTGCCAGGGAGGAGGGTGGGTCAGCATGGCTAATTCATCCTGCTATCTACGGAAACAACGTTTACGGTAAGCAAACTTGTTTGTTCCCCTCGATAGCAGGGCTGAATTAGCCATGCTGTCATGGGAGTCACAAGCTCCCTATCATAGATACGTGACAATCACTGGTCCTGAGTCATTGCAGCTTGTAGGACTGTGTGTCCTAATCGTGCATCTGATGACGTTTGCTGGTCTAGGCAGTAATGCTTCGTGAACGTATGTAATGAAGTCCAAGTCGCAGCCTTACAAATGTCTATGGGCTGTATGTTCCTGAGATGAGCCCACGAGGTTGCTAGGGCCCGAACTTGGTGAGCCCTTGGTTTGCTGGAGAGAACGGCATTCTTTTTGTTGTAGCAAAACTGAATACATTGCACTATCCAGCTGGATATGGTACGTTTCGAAACTGACAGGCCTGGGGCCTTAGGGTCGAAGGATAGGAATAGCTGTGAAGGACGCGTGGAAGAAGACGTCCTATTCTTGTAGTAAGCGAGAGCTCTTTTACAGTCTAGGGTGTGAAGCAACGCTTCTCGTGGTGATGCATGTGGTTTAGGAAAAAAACGTGGGAAGCTCTATAGACTGAGTAATGTGAAATTGCGACACTACCTTTGGCAAGAACATAGGGTGAGTTCGCAGGACCACCTTCTGATGAAAAAATTGTAAATATGGTTCATAATGCACTAGTGCTTGCAGTTCACTGACCCGTCTAGCTGAGGTGACGGCTACTAGGAACACCACTTTCCACGTAAGGAATTTTATGTGCGCCGATTCCAATGGTTCGAACGGAGGAAGCATGAGCTGTTCCAGTATGAAATTTATATTCCATGGAACCGGCGGCTTGTGTGTTGGGGGTCTGATATGCAGGAGACCCTTGAGGAAACGGGTGAGTAAAGGGTGAGTGGCTATCGAGGCCTGCTTATATGGCTTGTGATAGGCTGCAATAGCACTGAGGTGTACTCTAATGGAACTGGTGGCGAGTCCCGTTTCGAATAAGGTGTGAAGATAATCCATTAATAACTGTGGTGAGCAGTCAATGGGAGATATCTTCTGGGTAATGCACCATGTGGTATACCTTTTCCATTTATACTGATAATTACACCTAGTCGAGGGCTTCCTGGATTCCAGTATAATGCGTTGAGCCTCGTAGGAGACCTGTTGCTCAGTTAGCAACCACCTGTCAATCTCCACGCTGTCAAGTGTAGGGAGGAGTGCAGTGGGTGTAATAGCGTTCCCTGATCCTGTTGCAGCAGGTCTGGTCGCTGTGGCAGACGTATTGGTGCCTCGGTGGAGAGGTGCAGTAGGTAGCTGTACCAGGGTTGTCTGGGCCAGGCTGGGGCGATGAGGATCAATTGAGCCTTGTCCATTATGCATTTCTGAATCGTTTTGGTAAGCAAGGGAATGGGTGGAAATGCATACAGAAGCCCTTGAGTCCACTGGATGAGGAAGGCATCCTGCGCCAGCCGACACTTGCTGGGACGAATCGAACAGAACCGTGGAAGTTGCGTATTGAGTTCCGTCGCGAATAAGTCTATCACTGGCGTGCCCCACCTGGCAAAGACACTGAGTACTACGTCCCGGTTGAGGGACCATTCGTGAGGGTGGAAGATTCTGCTCAATCTGTCCGCCCTTGTGTTTGCTATCCCGGGCAAGTAGGTGGCTTGGAGATGTATCGAGTGCTGGTGAGCAAATTGGAAGGTGAGCAATGCTTCTTTGCAGAGGGGCCAAGAGCCCGATCCGCCTTGTTTGTTGACATAAAACATCGCCACCTGATTGTCCGTATATACCATGACTCGTCGCCCTTGCAGAAATGGGTGAAACGCTTGGAGCGCGTTGTGAATCGCTCGAAGTTCTAGGAGATTGATTTGCAGTGTCTGCTCTGTCACGGACCAGAGCCCTTGTGTTTCGTGGACTTCGAGATGTGCCCCCCAGCCTTTCCTGGAGGCATCCGTTGTCAGAACAGCATCGTGCATGGGCTGTCGGAATAACGCTCCCTTTACTAACGTGGATGGAAGGAGCCACCAATTTATGTCCTTTCTCATTTCTGCGGTGAGGGTAATCGACTGTGTGAGTGGCTGGGAGTGTTGACTCCATTGCCTCTTGAGTCCCCACTGTAGTCTTCGCATATGCAGCTTGGTGTTCGGGACTAGAAAATTTGCTGCCGCCATGTGGCCGAGAAGGACCAGGATTTGCCTGGCCGACGAGGTCGGTCGTGGTAAGAGGTTGTTCAGAAGGGACCTCATCTGTGCTTGGCGGTCCTGTGGTAGAAACGCCCTGGATTGGGTGGTGTCCAGGTACGCTCCTATGAACTGTAGGCGCTGTGTCGGCGTTAGATGAGACTTTTTGAAATTGACCACCAGACCGAGTTGGTGCAGGCAACGAAGGACCTGGTCTAGCTGATCGAGGAGATAGTCCTGTGACGACGCTACCACCAGCCAGTCGTCCAGATAAGGAAAAATCGTTATCCCTCGTTGCCGGAGGTGAGCCACCACCACTACCATGCACTTGGTAAACACTCTGGGCGCCGCTGACAACCCGAAGGGAAGTACCCGGTATTGGTAATGCTGCTGTCTGTAAGTGAAGCACAGGTATTGCCAGGAAGAGGGGTGGATCGGAATGTGAGTATACGCGTCCTTCAGGTCGATAGAACACATCCAATCGTTGGGTTGCAATAAGGGTAGGATGGATTTCATGGACACCATCTTGAATTTTTCCCTCTTCAGACTCTTGTTGAGTTCTCGGAGATCTAGGATGGGTCTCAGGCCCCCCGATTTCTTGGGAATTAGGAAATATGGGGAATAAAATCCTTGATTGTGGGAGTGCGAGGGCAGTCGGAAAATCGCCTTCTGTTGGCATAGGTGTAATATCTCCTGCTGGAGTTGCGGATGATCTCGGAAGGACCTGACGGAGGGGACATATGGGAGATTCGGCCTGGACTGAAACTGCAACCGGTACCCATGTTTGACTATGTCCAGCACCCACTGATCCGATGTTATCTGATTCCAAACTGGTAGCCGGGATTGGATTCTTCCTGGCGGGAAGGGTTGGAGTGATGGTGGCTGCAAGTTCAAAAAGACTGGGAGGTTTTCGGGGCAGTCGCTTGCTGTTGGGCCTGCTGGCGCTGCGCTCGAGGCCTACCCCTCCTCGGTAAAGCAGACTGTTGCTGCTGTTGTTGCGGTCTTTGGTATGGTTGATATGTTTGATAGGACTGAGAGCGGTAACCTTGATATGGACGGAAGGGTCTCTTTCCGTAGGCGGGTTTACGAGAGTATGGAGTAAACCGCTTCGTCGGATGGTATGTTGTATGAGAGTGCAGGGATTGAACGGCTAGAGCTTCGTCCTTGAGCTTACCGACTGTTTCTTGCAATTGCGCCCCGAACAGGTTATCGCCCGTGCAGGGCAGGTTGGCAAGCTTGCTGTGAACATCCTCCCTAATGGAACTAGAGCGAAGCCATGCCGTTCTGCGAGCCGCTATGGCCGTCGCGGACGCCCTAGAGGAGGTCTCCATGCCCTCATAGATTGAACGGAGTAGATGACGTGAACATTCCTCCATATCATGCAGGGTTTGCGGGGTCTGCCCCCCCGAAGCGGAAAGGAGGCCTTTGGTGGCCTGGACGCACTCGTATAAATACTGCACCATATAAAACTGGTGGTGCAGTATCCGCGTAGTGAGCATCGAGTTTTGGTATATCTTCCTTCCCACCTCGTCCAAATACCTATGATCTTTATTTGGTGGATAAGAGGTGTGGAGTTTCGTCCTTTTAAAGCGTTGCATCGCTGATTCGACTACCACTGACTCATGCGGTAGCTGTGGAAGAGCGTACGGAGAGTCTTTCCTAATCCGAAATTTAATATCCATTTTCCGGGATACGGATTGCATGGCCTGGGGGGTCTCCCACGACTTCAGGAGCAACTTATGTAGTAGGTCATGCGGTGGAAGTGCGGTCGGTTCACCTGGAACATCAAAGATTTTTAGAAGCCCCAACGTTTCAGCCCTAGGATCCTGTTCCTTTTGAACCTGTAACTGAAGAATCTTTCCTATCTTCTCTAAAAACCTCGGTTAGGAAAGGTCTTCCGGAGGTGAGTACGGTTCTTGTTGACCTTCTTGAGGGTCTGAGGGGAATCCTGTAGATGACGTAGGGGAATCCGAAAACGAATCGTCCCGGTCAACCGATACGGAACGGGCCGGTGATAGCGGACTAGCTCGCTGCGAATGGGGAGAGAGTTGTACGGTCACGTTATCCGGCGGTTCTGATGTCTGAACTTGCCTGGGGGTCCCTTTATCTTTGACAGTGGTGAAAGATGCTTGAATGGCCTCGTAAAATCCTGATAAGGATTGTGATAATTGCCAGAAGGCATCCTTTGCCGCCGGCGGCATCGCTTTCAGCATGTCCTGCCCGCTCTGATCCTTTTGAGGACTAGGAGTGTGATCTGATTTCTCCGGTTCAGACCTTGACCCTGGCGAAGCATGAGATGATGTGATATATATCGGGGCGCCCTCGCTCCGGTGATGGGACCCTCGAGACGATCTGGATGTCGACGTATTCGTTGGGGTATGTCTTGAATGTGCTTTGTGGTCTCGGTATGAGTCCCTTCTCCTTTCTCTACTACGACGAGCGACGAGGTCCTGTGCCGTGTCACGCGTTCGTGAGCTGTGCGAGGAGGAACTGGATCTTCTATGATGCGAACTGATCGAAGAGGAGTTCCGTGACCTCTTGCGCTTATGAGACTCCTTCCTGGTGTCCGGCAATGCGTACATCCCTGGGTCTCGGTTTGTAGGTATAGTTACAAACTTCCCTGTGGGGTTCTTTTTATGTCCCTTGGACGGAGGACCCCTCACAGTCCCGGATGGCCCTGGTCTTTCCCCGCCTTCCGTTGAATGTTCCGGCGTCTCGTGACTGCTGGAGTCCGGATGCTTTGGCCTTGCCTGCGGTCGCTGTTTGTCTGGCACTGTAGGGCCCTCTGGTGCCCCGTGTAGGTGCTTTGTTTGTTGTGGCGCCGTATGCTTTTCTGGCGTCTTATCCTTCGGCACCGCACGCTTTTTGGCCGCCGTTTTGTCTTTCGGCGCCGTTTTGTCTTTCGGCGCCGTCCTGTCTTTCGGCGCCGTACTTCTTTTCTGCGCCGTGCTGGGTTCTGGCGCCGAACTTCCTTTCGGCGCCGCCATTGACGTAGGCGCCGCACTTCCCTTGGGCGCCGTACCTTCTTTCTGCGCCGTACTGCCTTCCGGCGCCGTACGGTGTTTCGGCGTCATACTGTCCTCCGGCGCCATATGTCTTGGCGCCATATGGGACTTCCGCTCCTTATGGGCCTGCGGCGCCATAGGGCTTTTTGGGGCCGTTCTGAAGTGCGGCACTGTGCTTTCCGTTTGCCGAGGCGCCATTTTTGCGGACGGCGCCGCCTCTTTGGCGTGCAAATCCCTACGGCGCCGTTTCTGCGGCTCATGACGCGGCGAGGGGCTGAGACTCGGCATCAAATGGCGGGATGTTTCGGGTTGCCTATGAGGCGATCGGCTACGTCTCGAGTCTATGTTGGACGTCGAATGAGCAGTAAGTTTGCGGCTCGGAAGGGTCGCAGGGGCCTGCTCCCTTGTTACCTGAGTATCAGATAGAGCCTTAGGTGCCGTATATTGTATTTTCTTCACCGGTCCCGGTGAAGAGTGGGCCTCTGACGCCTCCGGTGTGCTGAGGAGCTCCTTGAGCCTGTAGGCCCTCTGTCGCTTCGCCCTGGGGGACATCTTGGCACAAAATTCACATGTTGATACGGCGTGCGCGCTGCCCAGGCACCGGTAACACCGGTCATGCCCGTCTGTTACCGACATTACCCGGTTGCAGCGGCAGCATTTAAATCCTGACTTGGACATTTCTGAGGAACAATTCGGCTCCGCGTGCGCTCCCGCGCGCGGAAAAAACAGACTGAGGAAAGTAGATCTGCCTGCGCGGGAACACACTCACGCAGGCGCAGAGGATACAAAAATTAACCTCTGCTTTATCAAGCTCCGCCTCCCGGACCTGATGGACAGATCCCCATGACAGCATGGCTAATTCAGCCCTGCTATCGACGGGAAAAAGTATCTGCACCGTGATCAGCATGCATTCTTTTACCCGTGGGGGGGGGGGGGGGGGGAAGAGCCGGGCTAGGTCGGGGGAGGGAAAGTACATGCAGGGATTTAATTTTGAAATCCTGGTGCCCACCACAAAGCAGGTGCAAAATACACAGCTACAAAAAATGGTGGCTTTCCCTCGCCAGCCTGAGTTTTCAATAAGAAACTCTGCAAATGTTCTTCCTTTGAAAATGAGAGTGCAGGTCTGCAGGTAGCGGTGCTGATTTTCTGCCAGGTCACACCAAGTCACCAACCTGGAACCTTTTTGAACTTTTGTCCTTTTCCTCATTGCAGCTGGAGCAAGAGGTGGAGGCCTCTGTGGCCTCAGCCTGCAAATTATTAGGGCAATTTTTAAATCGCTTTCGGAATTTCTCTCCCAATATATTCAGTTTATTCCAGTAAGAATGATTTAATATTAAATATTATACATTATTGATGATTCTGGAGTGCATATCATTCATTCTTTTGTTATGGGTGGGGGTCCATGAATCTTCTAGAGGCTGAAAAGAGGTCTGCGTTCTCTGAAAGTTTGGAAACCCTTGACATATACTTCATATAAATGCTGCTTTGTATCACAGCACCTTCATATTCATAGGCATATACTGTGCCCTTGTAATAAACATAGGTCCATTTGACTTTATATATTTTTTTCTTGCAATTAAAACATTTAAATGTCCAAAAACTTACATAGTCACTTTAAAACAAGCGCACGGTTTGCCCACATACACGCTGGAATTTTAAATCAACTGCTCAAGTGCACACGAATGATTTAAAATACACCTAACGCACACATATGTGTGCTCCTAATTTTAAGTGATTGCATGAGAAAATGTTCTTCACATATCTCTCCTTAGGACTTACTGACTTTAACAGAAAGTGAGCACATTTTAAAAGATGATTGCATGAAGGAAGTAACCAGTTTGCCCAGTTAGTCCACCAGTTTGCCCAGTCTATCTCTAGGTCATCAAGCACCTCCAGTTTATCCAGACCCCTCACCCAGTCAGTTTTTGGCTGTAACAAGTTTATTTCAGACTTACACCTGAACAAGATCAGAAGTAAATATGCACAGGTAACAGCCCATCGCATGCTGCTTTCACCGGTTTTAAAATCAGGATTTATGTGCATAAATGTTGGCCCTACCCTAGAATGCCCCTGACCCGCTCCTAGTCTGCCCCTTTATATCGACCTCCCTCCACCGGGATAGTAGACCGCACAGACCATGGCATCCACTTTCTGACATGCCAGGAGATCTTTGGCGGCTGGGTCCAGAGGGTACATGGCTGCCAGAGCACGCCCCCCCTTTGAACGTAGTTTCTGGGGATTCCCATTCCAGGTCAATTAGTTGCTGGATGGCTTGTAATAGTGGGAAATGACGGGAGGTCTGACAAAGTCCCTCTAGTAGGGGGTTCATCTTAGGTTCATAGGTTCATCTTAGGTTCCCCCGAGCCACTTGTGCCTGGGATAGCAAGATCTTTTAAGCTGTGTGTGACCAGGTCTGGAAGCTCGTCCTTGGTGAAGAAGCGTCTCATGGTTTGGTGGGGCTCTGTCCCCGGAGGGAGTTCCCCTTCCTCCAGGGGTTCTGAATCCTCATCCGAGTTGTCCGTGTCCCCGAAGGTGGGGCTTCTGGATGGTGGGATCACTTCCCTGGGCATAGAGGGTCCCGGGACGTTGAGGTCCTCTGGTGGAGCTTGTGGCCTTATTATAGGAGGCCCTGGTTGCATGTGGACAAAGGTATACAGACCTTTGAAGAATTCCACCTAGGAGATAGATGCTGGGTCTAGACTAAGGGGTGCCATGTCCCTGGGGAGCCCCGTTTGAAGGGGGGTCCCACTGTGCAATGCTAAGTCTGGCGTACTGTTCGAGAGGCTGGAACCCGGTACCGGCTAGGGAGGGCCACGAGTTGGATCCCCTAGGGCCTCTTCACACTGGGGCGGATTTTAAAAGCCCTGCTCGCGTAAATCCGCCCGGATTTACGCGAGCAGGGCCTTGCGCGCCGGTGCGCCTATGTTCCATAGGCCTACCGGCGCGCAGAGTCCTGGGACTCGCGTAAGTCCCGGGGTTTTTCGAGGGGGGCGTGTCGGGGGCGGGGCCGATCGGCGCGGCGTTTTGGGGGCGGGATGCGGCATTTCGGGGGTGGGCCCGGGGGCGTGGTTTCGACCCGGGGCGGTCCGGGGGCGTGGCCGCGCCCTCCGAAACCGCCCCCAGGTCGCGTCTCGGCGCGCTAGCGGCCTGCTGGCGCACGGGGATTTACTTCTCCCTCCGGGAGGCGTAAATCCCCCGACAAAGGTGGGGGGGGGTTTAGATAGGGCCGGGGGGGTGGGTTAGATAGAGGAAGGGAGGGGAAGGTGAGGGGAGGGCGAAAGCGAGTTCCCTCCGAGGCCGCTCCGATTTCGGAGCGGCCTCGGAGGGAACGGCGGCAGGCTGTGCGGCTTGGCGCGCGGCGGCTACACGAAATCGGCAGCCTTGCGCGCGCCGATCCAGGATTTTAGCAGATACGCACGGCTACGCGCGTATCTACTAAAATCCAGCGTACTTTTGTTTGCGCCTGATGCGCCAACAAAAGTACGCGAAGGCGCGCTTTTTAAAAATCTACCCCACTGTATACACAGGGCCGTGGCCTCCTCATGCTGTGCAGCTCTAATGTGGCATGCTGAGCAAAGGCCCTGAGCCTTGAGTTTCTTTTCCAGTGGTGCCATGGCTCATGCGCGTAAAATACAGTTGTGTGCTCTGGTGTGTCGGAGTTGTGCGCGTAGGTTTGTTGCCGCGCTCAGGGAGATGTACGCGCTGTTGTGCGCACAGATCGAGTTGTGCACCCGGCACAGTAAGCGCGTGGCTATGCGTGTCGTCTGTGCGCACGGTACTTGTGCGCGTGACGTTGTGCACACAAGGGATTTGTGCGCACAGCTCGCCTCTGTGTGCACGGATCGGGGCGGCGAACAGGGCGGTGAACAGAGCAAAATGGTGACAGCGACCACGTGGACAATATGGTGACCACTTCGGAGGGTCTCCACGTGGAAGGACCCTCGGATCTAACCGGGGTCTAGCCCTGCTAGGGCAGATCAACCTGGTGGCACTGGTCCTGGCTGGTGACCTGTGCAACTCCTCGAGCTTCGGGGACTGGAGACTTTTAATTAGATTTCTACCTTACCTTGTCTCGGCGCTTCCCAGTCTCCGGCTGCGGGGGTAGAGGGAAAATACCTTCACTGCTGCTCTCGAGGTTGCACCCGCTGCCTCTCAGCCTCACCCGATGTCGGGGGCTAGGTCCCCACCGAGGGTCGGCCACCGGACCGAGGCTTACCTCCGAGGGATCGCGGAAATCACCTTGGGAATTCTCAACTGGGGGAGGGACCCAATGGGTGTCACCGC
The DNA here is from genome assembly GCF_901001135.1 of Rhinatrema bivittatum. Classification (NCBI taxonomy): domain Eukaryota; kingdom Metazoa; phylum Chordata; class Amphibia; order Gymnophiona; family Rhinatrematidae; genus Rhinatrema; species Rhinatrema bivittatum. Next base: position 73,129,344 of record NC_042618.1, on the reverse strand, counting down.
AGGAGAGCGAGGCTCATCTGTAGAGGTAAGATTTCTTCTTGGGGCGCTGCAGAGGTTTCAGGACTTGATATTTCCACATTTCTACTGACCTGCTCGTTGGGGTGAGGGGAGCCCGGCCTGGAATGCCCTGGTGAGGCTGCCTGGCCCCGTCGACGACGCCGGAAACCCCGCCCACCAAGTGACGTCATCAGGGTGGGACTCGCAGCCCATAAAATCGGCTGTGTAACGGCGCTTGTCGTCGTCGGCGCTGGTCCTAAGCCGCGCTGTCCCAAGGGGCGCGCGGCTTAGTGCGGCTTTGTGAAGGATTTGGAAAGGATTGAAAGCCCTCTACAGCCCCACTTTAAATCGAGAGATCTAAGTGTTGAACTTGGAACGTCGGTAAACGTGAGTACCACTGACCCAGAACATTAACAATGCCACATTCAGCTAGAAAGCGGAGGGCCAAAGAAAAAGAGGCCTCCAAAGACTGTGTTTCCACTAAAATGGGCCCGATGGATGCACATGTATACCGCGGAGCACTGTTATTGGGTGAAAGTTCGCTGAGAGAAGGTAAGGAGGAAGTTTTACCTTGCCTCTCTCCTGAACTCTGTACCACCTTATCCCCAATAGAACGAAGTCCCCCAGGTAATCCAGCAGAGTTGAGACTACAAATGCAAGTACCTGAACCGGAAAAGGCTAATGAGAGCCTGGGAACACCGGAACAAGGTCATGTTCCATCCTTAGATTTGATTAGCTCCTCTGTTGAGTCATCGGAACCTGAGGTCTATGTCAGTAAACCTAATGAAAGGGAAAACTCTGAGGCAAAAATTATCCTTCCACAAATAAAGAGGTTAGAACTGAAAAAGCCTGAAATTATATCTCTGGAATCAATATGGGAGGCTATCCAGTCTCTAAATGAGAATATTTATACTCAAATGTCCCCAGTATATAGTAATATGGAGAAAATGGATGTGAGACTTGTGGAAGTTGAAAAAGAAATTCAAATTGAAAAATTAAATACCGCTAAAGTAAAGATTGAAATAGAAAGCAATAAAGCACAACAGAGTGCGATAATTAAAGATAATATAATTTTGACAAATAAATTGGAAAATATTGAAAACACCCTAAGGGGGAAAAATTTGCATTTCATCAACTTCCCAAAAAGTCATTTAATTTCATCGAAGGAGATGTGGAAAAAATATATGTTAGAGGTATTAAAGATACCAGAACAGGCTTTACCAATAACTACTAGGATATTTTATATTCCTGGTAGTAGTATTGCTAAAGAAGGAGAAGACAGAAAGGTAAACAATGCCCCTACACAACTTAATTTAACTGAATTTCTAGAAACTTCTCAAAATGATCAAACTATACCTGCTACTATGGTGGTTTCCTATTTAATGGAAGCAGATAAAGAAATGACTTTGAGAATGTTTTTTAGACATAGAACTGAATTGTTTATGGGATACAAAGTTAATATATTTCCTGATTTGGCCAAGAGTACTCAAAAAAGGAGGAAACAATTCCTCATCTTAAGACCAAGAGTGTTAGAAATTGGTGCAATGTTTCTTTTGAAATATCCTTGTAAATGTCTAATTAAATATCAAAGTTTATCTTATGTTTTCTTCCACCCGAACCAACTTTCAACTTTTCTTGTGGGTAAGAGGGTAATGCCTGAGAGTTCATCCCCAAAAGATTAGGGAAATCTGTCTAGATAATTCGTTCATCTATGATGTATATCACTGTGCTTTGTTCCAAATTTCTTTAAAAGCTTAATAATTGAATTCCTTAGGTAGTACTTTGGATCTCGGATTGTGGACTTTGATTTATGATACAAAATGATATATTATATTATTCGTATTGAGATATTTCTTATATGATTTGATTTGTATATGTTTTCAAACAAGAAGTGATTTCTTGATGTAATGTTTAAAATTCATAAAAAAATATAAATATAAAAAAAAAAAAAAAAAAAAAAGATTTCTTCTTATTCTTTTGGTTTTTTTTGGTGAAATTACTCTAACGGGTAGATGTGAATCAGTTATTTACTCTTTCGGATAGTAGAAAGACTAGGGGACACTCCATGAAGTTAGCATGGGGCACATTTAAAACTAATCGGAGAAAGTTCTTTTTTACTCAACGCAATTAAACTCTGGAATTTGTTGCCAGAGAATGTGGTTCGTGCAGTTAGTATAGCTGTGTTTAAAAAAGGATTGGATAAGTTCTTGGAGGAGAAGTCCATTACCTGCTATTAAGTTCAGTTAGAGAATAGCCACTGCCATTAGCAATGGTTATATGGAATAGACTTAGTTTTTGGGTACTTGCCAGGTTCTTATGGCCTGGATTGGCCACTGTTGGAAACAGGATGCTGGGCTTGATGGACCCTTGGTCTGACCCAGTATGGCATGTTCTTATGTTCTAACGCTGTGCGAGCATGCATAGAGCCCCTAACTGCTATGGAGATGGAAAATACTGAAGAGCTGCACTTCCTGCAGGGGTATATGTACTAGGGCTGACATCAGATTGAAATGTGATCTGTCTCCAACTGCTATCAGGAGTACACTATACCCATTGGTCCTGAGTCCAAGTAATAATCCGCTATGCTGATGGGAGGAGCAATCAGATAGGGGAGTTATCAATCTGTAATAATACTGGTGTTAGTTGTGGCTGGATCCTTGGGCCGGTGGCAGATGACCACACCCCCGGGGAAAGATCCCGAGAGGGACCACCGGCTAGGCTTAGAGTATGGAGACAGACACACACTAGTTCTTTTATTAAACAGGTTTTTGAAACCACCAGAGGTGGCAGTAGTGAGCTGAATTGCCCGGCAGGGCTGAAGTCCCTCAGATACTGGAACAGCGATCCCAGGATGGCTGAGCTGTTGAGAAACTGTAGACAGTGAGGAGGCAGGGTATGCACAGTTCATGAACAGAACTTAGATGACAACACTCACAATAATGGTCTCGGAGAGGCTCAGCAGCTGGAATGGGTAGGCTCTCGAGGAGTGAGTATCTGGTTCCAGGGAAAGCTCTGAGAGAGCAATGGCAACTCACAATGATGTAGGCAGCGACAGCTTCCAGGCAGAAGAGAATCAGCAGAGAGTCAGGAACGAGGGCCCTCGAGGAGCGAGTACCGGTTCCTGTCTGTAAACCTGAAAGGTAAAGAGAGAGCGAGGCCCCCGAGGAGCGGGTACCTCTGGTAAGTCCGAGGAGGCAGAGTAGCTAGGACGAATCCTTGCTAACTCAGTTTGTTAGTGATAACAGAGACCTTTAAATATCGGAAGCGGATGACGTCAACTCAGGGGGACGCCCCTGAGGTTCGCGCCCTTGCTGGTACTTCAATCGGAGCGCGCGTGCTCTAGGCTTCAGGCAACATGGCGGATTTGCAGCATCGAGCCGGTCTGGGGACGCCGGAGAGAGTCGGCAGGGAGACGCCGCAGCAGCCAACCGTCCTTCAACCCCGGAGGGAGTGACCACAGAGGTAAAGAGGGCGGAGTGAAGACGTCGGGCACCGACGGTCGCAACATTCCATCTGCTACAAGCTAGGAAATCTTGTATTTCAGTGCTAGACGAAGGTGTTGTTGCAGTACGTCTTTCAAGCTAACACTATACATGTAAGAGTAAGAAAGAAATTCACTGTTGATGGAATAGAAATTGTGATTGGTATGGTATAAACTGTGTATGCATGCACTGCCACTAAAGTAATTAATATGGATCTAGGGCGTGTGTAACAATAATATTCACCCTGGGGATTATGCAGTATGATCTAAGATTGGATGTATGCCAGCAAGTCAAGATAAACACAACTCTACAAGAGATTAAATCCCCTGATGGATCATTCTCATCTATTAAAGCTTTTCAAGGTATATATTAGTGTATTCTTATTGTGCGTTAATGTCCTTGATAATTATATTTGTTACTGTTTATCAATTTATCTACATAAGTGCGCTGCACTGTGAGAAAACATGACAGTACTGTATTTACATCCTAGTTATAAACAAAAGAAAGGAAGGCATATACAAATTTAATAAGAAAAAGGACATTCAGAGGCAGTAATCAAAAGTAACCGCCTTGGTGCAAACTCCATAGGTTCTTTTACCCACGGAGTTTGCACCAATAAACAAATCAAACCCATGCCAGCAGTACTGCTTTGATTACTGCTTAATAAGAAATTGCCTGCAGAGATCTGCACCTGTTTTTTTCTGTGGGTAATTTTTCAGAATAAACAAACTACACACATTGTTCCTTCTCCAGGCTCCCTGCACCCTCGGGAATGCCTTTGCAGTATGCACGTAAAAGTAGTATGTGCCCTGTTGAAAACCATACAAGATGGGCAATAATCAAAGAGCCTATTTCTGCCATTAAAACTCTGTTTTACTCATGGAAATGTCATTGATTATTGGCCTCTCAACATTTTGAAACCAAGGAAATGTATGTAAGTCTGGAAAAGCTATACTGTTTTTCTTCTTGTATGCTTACTACTCTGATTTCAAGTTGTGTAGTATTGCAGCTACTGAGGGGGGAGGCCAAATTTCAAAAGAATTTGGCTGGGTAATTAAACTGATAGCCAGATAAATTCCCTAGGCTGAAAAATTACCCTCCCCTTTGCAGCTCATAGCATGGGGAAAACGAGGCGAGGACAGGGTTGGATTTGAGAGAAGGCAAAGTACACACCAGCAGTTCACTTTGTAAAGCAGGTGCAAATTCTGCAGGCACATTTTAACCCACGGTCATTGCCAGTCTCTTATTTTCAAAAGAAAACTCTGTGGGACTTTTCCCATGGACTAGTAAGCTCTCTGCAGGGTTATAAAATTGTTTTGGAATTGGGCAGCACTCTACTATAAACAAGCTTTTAGGTTTTATTTATTTATTCCATTTTTTATTCTGCCAATTCCAACTCCAAGGCAGATTATATCTTTTACATTCATAAATTTCAATACATAAAAACATCAAACAAATTACATTGTACATTAAAATCATCAATATAAAATAAACAATAAAACAAAAACATTGCAATTTAAAATTCTCATTAGACTTCCACCTGCTCCTCATACACTTGTTAACAGATCATTCTGTCAACCAAGTCAAACAAATTGTAGATAATACCTTTATACTAGATAAATACATTTGCAATAAGAGAAAGTACATGTGACTGTTCCATTTTGTTTTCTTTTGGGTTAGTTTACATATTTGCTTCTTCATACAGCAGAATACCTTGACATGCATAAAGCGATCTCTGCATTGATGAGTTCACCATGAAAAAGTGCAGACTCCACTTCATCTAAATTATGGGTATGGACAATGCGTCAGTCCTAACACGAAGATCCAGTGAGGGATATTTCAGGGAGATCCTCTGTCACCGTTCTTGTTTTATTTGACATTAAATCCACTGAGTTCTCTAATTAACTCTTTGGGCTATGGAATTAGCCTTAATCCGAGAGCTACCAATCCCCAACCAATGACATCTCACCTACTGTTTGTAGATGACTTGAGACTTTACAGTTCCTGCTACGGTTAGCGGAACAACTCCAAATAGTGAACAGTTTCCCAGATGAATTCAGGATAAACTCAGTATGGACAAAAGTTCAAAGGCAACCTTCCTTAAAGAAAAAGTAAGAAAAACTGAAAACATCTCCCTGACGAGGATTGTAATATAAAGGAATTGGAATAGGAAGGAGTATACAAACACTTAGGAGTAGAGGAAGGTGAAAAAAAAAAGATCAGCAGGCTAAAACTGATATTGAAAAATGCTTCATCCGCACAGAATAAAATATTAACCTGCTTGCAATCCTGCACTCTCATACAGCTTTGAAATAGTAATAAGAGATCTTGAAAAATTGGATGTAAAAATAAGAAAGTTCCTTCATGCTCATGATGTAATCTATAAGTGTATGCCAAGGTTGTATATCCCTAGAGCTGAGGGTAGTATGGGTCTTACATAAAGATTACACCTCCAGAGCTACAATCATAGGCATTCAGGCATATTTAATGGCAGCAACAGACCCAAATGCCCAAAAAGTGCTGAAGTATGCGACATAGGGTGCCTGGTTGGGGTTAGGATACACCCCCACAGGTGTGGTACAGGACTGCAGGGCTGGCCTTCTGCCTAGCCAGCCCCTTCCCCCACAAGTTGAGCTCTTGGGTTCTGGGAGCTAGTAGGGCTTGGCTTCAGTGGCAGAACATCATGGCTGGTCACAGCTGAAAGCTGAGCTGGTCATCTGCCTAGCCAGCCCCCTTCCCTGGTTAAGCCCTTGGGTTCTGGGGGCCAGTAGGGCTTGGCTGGAGCTGGATAAACTGGACAAGGTGGGACAGGCTGGACGTTGTGGGCAGAGACAGACAGGAAGCAGAGGCCTGGGTATTGGAACAGGCAAGGACCTGAGGACTGGAACTGAAACAGGCTGGCCAAGACTGGACAGGATATTAAGAAGGGATTAGGACTGGATACAGACACAGGCTGGGACAGGTGTGTGTGTGAGAGAGAAAGAGAAGAAAGTTTGTGCTCCCCTTCTACTACCCACTAATCCATAACAATCTCAGACTGACTGGAAATCAATAGTTCCCAGGTATGGAGAGTGGGGAATTTTTTTAATCCATAATTTGATTATTAGGCATTACTTGATGTATCTTGCTGTTTTGAATTTGTACTTTTTTGGAGGGGGGGGGGGGGTGGTAATGTTTAAAAATGTTTATGAGTTTAATTATCAGATATTATTCTGCTTGCCAGCTATTTTGAAACATTCTTTTTATTAGTATAGTTTACTATTATGATTGCTTTATATTTTTTTATTTTAGTGAGGAATATTTATGTTTCTGCATTCAGAGTCTGGTTTGCGGTTTTCAGCTTTTGTTTGCATGTTCCTATTTACACTTTATGGCAGGGGTGACCAACTCCAGACCCCAAGAGCCACAAACAGGACTGTTTTTTTCAGGATATTTACGAATATGCATGAGATACATTTGAATGCATTGTCTCCCTTTTATGCAAATCTATATCATGCATATTCATCATGGATATCCTGAAAATCAGGCCTGTTTGTGGCTCTTCAAGACCAGGGTTGGTCATCCCTATTTTATGGTATCTTTATTTTATATTTGGTGAAGGTCTGTGTGTTCTGTATATGTGATCAAGGTGAGGTATTCTGCTGACATGAAGAAGCTGCCATACTGGGTCAGATTGAGGGTCCATCAAGCCCAGCATCCATGTAGTTTCTGTTTAGGGATCTATAGCAGCCTAGCTTGTTCTGTTTTCCTAATAAGAGGTGTATTGGTATTTTAGGGCCTGGTGTAATATTTGCAGGATTGATACTAATAAACGGGCCGATACAGTTCAGTAAGGGGCGGAAAACGCGCGTCCAACCCGCCAAACCTAATAGCGCTCTCAACATGCAAATGCATGTTGATGGCCCTATTAGGTATTTGCGTGCGATTCAGTAAGTAAAATGTACAGCCAAGCCGCACATTTTACTTTCAGAAATTAGCGCCTACCCAAAGGTAGGCTTTTCTGTGCATCCTCCGACTTAATATCATGGCGATATTAAGTCGGAGGTCCCGAAGGGTAAAAAAAGTAAAAAAAAAAAAAATTTCCCGTCGATAGCAGGCTGAATTAGCCATGCTGTCCTGGGATCTGTCAATCAGGTCCGGGAGGCGGAGCTTGATAAAGCAGAGGTAGTTTTTGGTTCCCGCGCAGGAAGTACAGATTCTCCTCAGTCTGTTTCTTCCGCGCGCAGGATCGCACGCGGAGCTGACATCTCCTCATGTCGAAATCTGGATTCAAGCGCTGCCGCTGTGGCAGGGTAATGTCGGTCACGGACAGCCATGACCAGTGTTACCGCTGCCTCGGCAGCAACCACGACGTTCCTAATTGTGAATTTTGTGCAAAAATGTCGCCGAGAGCCAAGCGTCAGAGGGCCTATCGGCTACAAGAACTTTTAAGTACTTCTGAACCATCGGAGGCCCACTCTTCACCGGGCCCGGTGAAGAAATTACAATATTCGGCACCAAGGGCGACTTCTTCAGATACCTCGCGGCCAAGAGACATCCAGGTACAGGGGAAACAGGGCTCTGTAGTACCCGACCGGAGCCGATCTTCCAGTCACTCGACTTCCAGCCGGGACTCGAAGCGAGGAAGATCGCTGCACCGCCGGATGCCGAAAGATACAGACAAATCGGCGCCGCGCCCATCCCATCATAGGGAGCGCACTTTGGCGCACAGAAAGGAGCCGCACGATGCGGTGCACAAAATGGCGCCAGAGACTTCGGCGCGCGATACGGCGCCAAAAACGCCGCCGAAACTAGCGCCACGCCACACGGCGCCGGAACCATCGCGCAACATGGTGCCTGAGCCATCGGTGCGGAAGACAGCGCCAGAACCAACGGGGCTTCAACCGACGCCTCAACCGTCGGCGCGGCAAACGGTGCCGGAGCCCAGACCGCGCAACACGCCGCCGGAGCCATCAGCAAGTACGATAACAGGCGCGCAGAATACAACACCGGCTCCAGGGAGGTCTTTCATCGCTGTGCAAACAGAAAAAAGACCGGAGTTATATTCCTTATCGGGGAAAACCGTGCACATCGGAGAGGGCAAGAGTCGTAAACGTAAACATCATGATAGACGAAAGTCTACGTCAAGTGACTCTAGATATAGGAACACCTCCCCTAGCAGGTCAAGGGGAACACATAGCCCATCCGAGTTCAAGACGGACCATAAACGGAGGCACAGGATGCATAGTCAACCTCGTCACAAACGACACAAGGCGACAGACGTCAGTCCATCCACTTCTAGGTCATCGTTGGCGTCACATACACTTAATAAACAATCACCGATCTGCCTCACGTCGTCTCAGACATCTCCATCACCGACGAGTGCCTCAGAGGTACCGGAAGACAGTTCTCGACCACTCAAAGACCAACAGTCACAAGGACCGACTAAGCAGACTATGCCGCAAGCGACCAAAGATGCCTTCTGGCAGTTATCTCAATCCTTGGCTGGATTTTATGAAACACTGGAAGCTTCATTTACCTTAAGCAAAGCTCCCTCAGATTCACGACCAGAACCTACGGCTTCGCCCCCCCCGAGAGGCACGACAGGCGAAACACCTTCCTCCCCCAAGGAAATAACCCCGCATCACTCACCGACACGTTCGGACTCACGCGAACACTATGACTCCCCTTCCGGGTCCCCAGCCTCATCAACCGGTTTTCCCTCCGATACACCAGAGAGCCAACAAGAACCATATTCCCCACCGGAAGACCTTACCTATCCCCGGTTTCTGGAAAAGATGGGCAACATCCTCCACTTACAGATTCAAAAAGAACCTGACCCCAGAGTGGAAACCCTGGGTTTGTTAAAAATATTCGATGTTCCCGGGGAACCTACCACACTTCCTCCACATGATCTACTCCATCGTCTACTCTTAAAGTCTTGGGAAACTCCCCAGGCATTACAGGCGGTCTCTAGAAAATCGGACATCAAATTCCGCATCAGGAAAGATACCCCGTACGCACTCCCACAACTGCAGCATGATTCCGTAGTAGTGGAATCCGCTATGCAACGTTTTAGGAAACCTAAACTTCATGCCACCTATCCGCCAAACAAAGACCACAAATACCTAGATGAAGTGGGACGGAAAATCTATCAGAATGCGATGCTCACCACAAGGATCATGCATCATCAATTCTATATGGTGCAATATATGTATGAGTGCATTCAAGCGACAAAAGGATTACTCTCAATGACGGGAGAGCGATTACCTCAAATCCTGCATGACATGGAGGAATGCGCTAGGCATCTCCTCAGATCAGTGTACGAGGGCATGGAGACTTCTTCGAGGGCTTCGGCAACAGCCATAGTGGCATGGAGGACGGCATGGCTCCGTTCCAGTTCCATTAGGGAAGACGTCCACGAGAAACTGGCCAATCTTCCATGCACAGGAGAGAACCTTTTTGGCACGAAACTGCAGGAAACAGTGGGTAAGCTGAAGGATGAGGTGTTAGCGGTGCAATCCCTACAATCGCAACCGACTTACCAATCCTCCAAGCGCTTCTACCCATACCCTCGTAAATCTTCGTATGGACGCCGGCCTTATAGACCATACCAGGGATACCGTTCTCAAGCGTATACGACTTATCAAAGACAACAAACTCACCAACAGCCGTCGCAACTCCCTCGTAGAGGCAAGCCGCGTGCACAGCGTCAACAGAGCCAACAACAAGCTGCGGCACCCAAACCTACACAGTCTTTTTGAAGCTAATGCCACCATCACACCCTGTACCACCGCCAGGGAGGATCCAGTCTTGTCTTCATGTTTGGGAACAAATAACATCCGACCAATGGGTGTTGGAGATTGTGAGTCAAGGGTATCGTCTTCAATTTCAAACGAAACCGACGTTACCCCAGTTCGCCTCTGAACGGCATGCATGGGCTCAACCACAACTCGAACAAGAGATCTCCCACCTGTGCAAAGAGAAGGCCATTGCACTCCTATCCCAGAACCACCACAATCAAGGTTTTTATTCCCCTTACTTCTTGATTCCCAAAAAATCAGGGGGCCTGCGACCCATCTTAGATCACCGGGAACTCAACAAATTCCTGATCAAGGAGAAATTCAAGATGGTATCCCTGAAGTCAATTCTGCCACTATTGCAACCCAACGACTGGATGTGTTCCATCGACCTGAAGGATGCGTATACTCACATTCCAATCCACCCCTCCTCTTGGCGGTACCTATGCTTTCGCTACAAACACAAACATTACCAGTACAGAGTACTCCCCTTTGGGTTATCAGCTGCACCCAGAGTATTCACCAAGTGCATGGTAGTGGTGGTGGCTCATCTCAGACAACAAGGGATGACAATCTTCCCTTACCTCGACGATTGGCTCATAGTGGCTCCGACCCAGGAAATGCTCCGGAATCAGCTCCACCTGATCCTTCAATGCTTACAGCGATTGGGGTTAGTAGTCAACTTCCAAAAATCTCACCTGCAACCAACACAGCAGCTACAATTCATAGGCGCGTATCTGAACACCACACAATCCAGAGCATATCTGCCACTAGACAGACAAATACAGTTGCAACAACTCTTGCAGAGCTTGCAGACGAGACGGTTAACCTCGGCACGACAGGTGCTAGTTGTTCTGGGACGTATGGCAGCGGCCAATTTCCTAGTCCCAAATACCAAGTTACACATGAGACGCCTGCAGTGGGGACTGAAACGACAGTGGAGACAACACTCTCAGCCCCTCACACAACCAATCGTCCTTACCATAGAAATGAGAAAGGACATCTCTTGGTGGCTCCTTCCGTCCACGCTAGCGAAGGGAGCATTGTTCCGACCGCCCATCCACAATTCAGTCCTAACCACAGACGCTTCACGAAAGGGATGGGGAGCGCATCTACAGGTGCACGAGACACAAGGTCTGTGGACCTTAGCGGAACAAAAGCTGCAAATAAACTTGCTAGAACTCCGAGCAATTCGCAACGCTCTACAGGCATTTCAACAATTTCTGCAGGGCCGCAGAGTCATGGTGTACACGGACAACCAAGTAGCGATGTTCTACATCAACAAACAGGGGGGTTACGGCTCCTGGACCCTGTGCAAGGAGACACTAATCATCTTCCAATTTGCACATCAACATTGCATACACCTACAAGCCACTTATCTACCAGGCATCGCAAACACGAGAGCGGATGGGTTAAGTCGCATCTTCCATCCACACGAACATCATCCATCACTCAACTCGGAAGTGGCTCTCCGCATATTCAACAGATGGGGGACGCCATCAATCGATCTATTTATTTATTTATTTATTTAAAGCTTTTTTTATACCGGCTTTCATGATAAAATCACATCATGCTGGTTTACAGGAAACAGGGGAGTGATAACATTGAACGAAAAACTGGTGTTTATAGGTAGATATAAAAAAGTTACAATAAAACAAGGGAAAATTGAACTTGGGTGAGAAGAAGAGTAGCTGGAATAATTTAGGCAATAAGAATGAGCAGAATAAATTAACTTATTTACAAAGTGTTACAATTAATTACATAGTGTTGATGGGAAATTTACAAGTGGTTGTGGTATGTCTGGAGAGAGTTATAAGAGTCCGTTGTGATCGTCAGATGTGATCAGGAAAGGCCTGCCTAAACAACCATGTCTTTAGTCTTTTTCTGAATGTTGGTAAGCAAGGTTCCTGTCTGAGGTCAGGGGGTATGGTATTCCATAATGATGGTCCAGCGGTGGAAAAGGCCCGCTCTCTGTATGTTTGATGGTGTGTAACTTTTGTTTGTGGAACGTGTAGGGATCCTTTGTATGCTTCTCTGATTGGTCTTGACGAGGAGTGTAGTCTGAGCGGGATTTGAAGATTGAGTGTGGCTTGTGAGTAGATAATTTTGTGGATGATGGTGATGGTCTTGTGGAGGATTCTAAAGTGAATTGGGAGCCAGTGTAATTTTTTGAGAATGGGGGAGATGTGATCTCTTCTTTTGGCGTTTGTTAAAATCCTGGCAGTAGCGTTTTGCAGCATCTGGAGTGGTTTTAAGGAAGAGGAAGGGAGACCAAGCAAGATAGAGTTACAGTAGTCTATCTTGGAGAAAATTATGGCTTGTAGGACTGTTCTGAAATCTTGAAAGTGAAGAAGTGGTTTTATTCTTTTCAATACTTGTAGTTTGTAGAAGCCGTCCTTGGTGGTACGGTTGATGAATGTTTTTAAATTTTGCGACGGAATGCAACACACAACTTCCCAGTTTCTGTTCCATACGACCGAGCAAACTCCGAGTTGCTCAGGATGCATTTCTAATTCCGTGGTCGACAGGGCTGCTATATGCCTTCCCTCCCATACCCCTCATCACCAGGACAATTCAGAAATGCATAGCGGACAGAGCTCAAATGATTCTTATCGCCCCGGCCTGGCCCAGACAGCCATGGTACAGTTACCTCCTTCGCTTATCCAGCAACAAGCCAATCCGTCTTCCAAATCGACGGGATCTTCTGCTTCAGGATCAGGGAACTCTTCTTCATCCGCTGCATTCCTCCCTCCACTTAACAGCGTGGAGATTGACAGGCTGCTACTGACGGAACAAAAGGTATCCCACAGCGCCCAACTCATACTCCTAGAGTCACAGAAACCCTCCACTCGGCAGAATTACAGCTATAAGTGGAAAAGATATACTACATGGTGTACGTCCAATCACATATCACCCTTGGATTGCTCACCGGAGCAATTGTTGGACTATCTACATACTCTCTATGAGAAGGGCTTAACCACGGCTTCTATTCGCGTTCACCTAAGTGCTATTGTGGCCTACCACAGACCGTATAATAATGTCACCATATCAGCACATCCGCTCCTCGCCCGGTTCCTCAAAGGACTATTGCATCTTAGACCTCCAACCATGAAACCAGCAGTTCCGTGGAATATCAATATAGTCTTAGAACAACTGATGCTTTCCCCCTTTGAACCAATGGAGTCAGCGCATATAAAATACCTGACATGGAAAGTTGTATTCCTAGTCGCAGTCACTTCGGCAAGACGAGTCAGTGAACTACAGGCACTGGTACATTACGAACCGTACTTACAATTTTTTCACCAAAAGGTAGTGCTTAGAACGCACCCATTGTTTTTACCAAAAGTCATTTCTCACTTTCACATTAATCAAAATATCGAGCTGCCGACTTTTTTTCCAAAACCCCATGCCAACGAACGTGAAACACTGTTGCACACCCTGGACTGTAAGAGGGCGCTAGCGTACTACGGGAATAGAACGACCTCCCCATCACGGCCGTCTCAACTATTTCTTTCCTTTGACCCTAAAGCACCGGGTCTACCAATCACGAAACGAACCATATCAAGCTGGATAGTACAATGCATCCAATTCTGCTACAACAAACAGAACATGCCGCTTGTACAAAAACCCAAAGCACATCAGGTTCGTGCCCTAACAACATCGTGGGCACACCTCAAGAACATACAGCCTATAGACATCTGTAAGGCGGCTACATGGACTTCCCTACACACGTTCACAGCACATTACTGCTTAGATCAGCAAGCATCATCGGATACAAAGTTAGGACAAACAATCCTACAATCCGCGACAGCTCATGCCAAGTGATTGCCATACTCTCTAATATCACGTTCCACGAACAGAACAGGCCAGAACGTGATTGGGAGCTTGTGACTCCCAGGACAGCATGGCTAATTCAGCCTGCTATCGACGGGAAAAAACAAGTTTGCTTACCGTAAACGTTGTTTCCGTAGATAGCAGGATGAATTAGCCATGCTGACCCACACACCTCCCTAGCAATCACGAAGCCTACTCAATCCATCACTGCTTAATCACAGACTGAGGAGAATCTGTACTTCCTGCGTGGGAACCCACGTGCAGCCGCAAAGGGAACAAAAAACGACCTCTGCTTTATCAAGCTCCGCCTCCTGGACCTGATTGACATATCCCAGGACAGCATGGCTAATTCATCCTGCTATCTACGGAAACAACGTTTACGGTAAGCAAACTTGTTTTTTTTTAAGTCGGCCGGAGGCTGTCGGGTCGAAAACCGGACGCTCAATTTTGCCGGTGTCTGGTTTCCGAGCCCGTGGCTGTCAGCGGGCTCGAGAACTGACGCCGGCAAAATTGAGCGTCGGCTGTCAAGCCCGCTGACAGCCGCCGCTATGGGCCAAAAGGAGGCGCTGGGGACGCGCTAGTGTCCCCAGCACCTCCTTTTGCCCGTTTCTACTGCCGGACCTAATTTAAATACTGAATCGCGCACACAGGCAAGTGGCCTGTGCACGCACCAGGAGAGCGGGCGTTTGCCCGCTCTCCCGCGGACTTTACTGAATCGGCCCGTGAGTACTGGTATTTAGTGCTGTTTTGGCATGGGAGGATTACTATATTGTAATTTGGTTTACTCATGGCTTTCTGAGGGCCAAACCCACATCTAATGTGTTTTATAACAGGCCTAATACCATATACCATTTGACACTGTGAACCACAACATTCTCCTCACGCGCCTCACTGAAATTGGCATTACTGGCACCCCTTTGCTATGGTTCGAATCCTACATAACCAACAGACTCTACAAAATAAAAATAGATGATTGTGAATCCAAACCAATCCACCTCTCCAGAGGCGTCCCGCAAGGGTCCTCTCTCTCCTCTACTCTGTTCAACATTTATCTACTTCCCCTCTGCAAACTCCTCTCCGACCTTCACCTCACCCGCTTCATCTACGCGGATGACATACAAATACTCATCCCCATCACCGACTCCCTAGCCGCCACCATGAAAAGATGGGAAAATGCTCTCATCTATAAACTGCCTCCTTACCTCTCTCCACCTCGCCCTTAACACTTCTAAAACGGAGCTCCTCATTATCTCTCCTCCCACCTTCGCCCAATGCACCCCCTTAGCAGGCACCTCCTTCTCTCTTCAAGCCCGAGATCTAGGTGTTACGATAGATAACCACCTCAACCTACAAAAATTCATTGGCGCCACCATGAAAGAGTGTTTCTTTAAACTCAACACGCTAAAAAAACTCAGACCCCTCCTCTACCTTGGCGACCTCCGTACTGTCCTGCAAGCTACGGTCATGTCCAAAATAGACTACTGTACTTCCCTCCTTCTTGGTCTACCGAAAGCCACAATTAAACCCTTACAACTCTTGCAAAACACAGCGGCGATAATTCTCACAAATGTGACCATATCACTCCTATACTCAAAGACCTGCACTGGCTCCCCATTCAACAACCATTAACTTACAAGTCTCTCACTATAATGCATAAATCGCTCCACAACGAAAACATGCACTGGATGAAAGATACTATCCGCTACCTTACTCCTACCAGACATACGAGATCTTCTCACAAAGGTATCCTCCACACCCTCCCCCCCCCCCCGAAACATATTCACCTCAAATCTACAAAAGAGCGTGCCTTCTCAATTGCCGGCCCCTATGCCTGGAACTCCTTGCCACCCGAACTTAAGACCAGAGCAATGTGCACATAAGTTTAAATCAAAACTCAAAACATGGCTCTTTAACTACGCGACATCCCCTCAATCTAATCCCCGCTTTCGACCTTTCCCTACGCCACCAGAGTAACCATGATAAGTTTGCCCGTAGATACCACCTTGTCTACACCTCTGGTGTGGCTCTCCGAGTAATTTTATAGCCCTGTTAACCTGTCTACACTTTGTACTAGACATGAGACATTTGCTCCCCCGTCTCTTCATAATGTTCAGATTTCTAGCCTTAAGCTTTCGTTCCATCGTGCAACTGTCTCTGCACTTCCCAGTTCTGTGTTAACCTGTTTTTTGTAACTGCTCTCTTCCTGCTTTGTTTTTTTTACCCGTTACATGTAAACCAGCATGATATCTCTGATGATGGTCGGTCAAGAAAAAACACAAATAAATAAATAAATAAATATAGGCCAGATGTCTTTTCTACAGGGTTTTCTGACTGGCACCACAGCAGTGCATGCAAATATAATATACATGTTATAAGTGATGTTTTTATCTCAGAAGACTATATTTTGAATGTCCTTTTTCATATAAAATCTCCCTTTCTGGTTCAGAGAAGTGGCTAATATGAAGAAAAAAAAGCACAATATTTAATTGTGTGTGGGGAGGGGCAGGGGAGTTGGCTCATGGCTGTAAGGTTTGCCTTGGGCACCTAATATACTTGCAATGGCCTGAGAGAGTACACCGCACACATAGACCCCCAACCATTCACCCATTCCCCAAATCCTGAGGAGCAGATGCTGGGGAAGGGTGGGAGGTAGGGTTCCCATGGGTCTAGAAGGGCTACCAGCTTCCCAGGAATTTTATCACTGATGCTCTATCTGCCACTTCTCTGGAAACCCTGACCTCTCTGCATCGCCTTCCCAGCATTTCAAATCACTGAAAGAGCTAGACCGCAAATGGGAACCCTCCACCTTGGCCTCCCCTGAATAAAGAAATAAAGTTAACTCAATAAATACTATATTTTATATAGATGCTAGGTGTGAATTATAATAACTAGTAACCTGGCAAATTCCAGGCTCAGCACTCCTTGAGGTCTAGATGAAGGACACTCAAAAACCGCCATCTTCCGCTACTCTAAAGGCAGAGGCGAGGAGATAGGGATACAGAGGAAGTTGTACTCACTTTAGATACTACGTCACGCCTCACAGAGGAAGAGAGAGACAGGTCTGGCACTGAGAAGCTGGGTGACGTACGCTAAAGAGGCTGGAGACGTAAGACGGAGGGGCGGGTCTCGTGATGTGCCGGTCCGGGCTTGCCTTGCGCATTGGGGGCTGTGCGCTCGAGAGCGGAAGTGGCGCGGGGTTGTTGAACCGCTGAGGCCGGGCGGGAGAGAGCTGTCATGGCGCTGTGCAGTAGGCTGCTTTTCCCCTGTGTGTTGTGCTGGGTTCTACTCATAGCGCGAGTGGCGCTGGGAAGGAAGGGCGAGGTGCGGGTCGTCACGGACGCCAACTGGCGGGAGATCCTGGAAGGGGAGTGGATGATTGAATTGTAAGGGCTGATACCCGGCGCGATGCGTTCTTGCAGCCCGACTCCTTTTTAGCACGTTTTGGTGTGCGCCTCAGCTTTTTAAAGGGCAGAGAATTGACGAACTTGCCGAAGCGTTTTCTTGGGAAAAAGGATAGAAAGCGAGCGAAATAAACTCATAAATATGCAGAAAAGCCTTATTTTACAGGGTAGGACGGAGGGAGGCAATAAAGAGCTGCTCTGTACGGTGGCCCCTTGTTTATCACAAAGTTGTCATGTGCCAAACAACATTTCTTACGCTATTCTAGCGATCATGCTGTTTATTATTAGGAAACGTGCTGTATTCCAGCCCTTTTGTTTTACTTTGTGCTAAAACTTCAGTGGGTTGCTACACACTACTGGAATTAACCCAGATGGGAATTAATGTTTTACACACTGTACAGAGCTGAGTACTTAAAAGTTTTTGGTGTGCTTTTGAAATGTAAAGGACAGTTAAGCCATTTGCTTTTAAGTTCCCTTTCCGGTTAAGCATTGACGGGGCTTTACTTTTTCTGGGTAGTGCGCAAATTTCCCTACCTCTCAGCCAGTCTGATTTTCAGGGCATCCCTAATGAATATGCATGTCTTTTATCTGACTGCACTACTTAGTTGTATGCAAATGTAGCTCATGCATATTAATTTGGGATATCCTAAAAACTACTGTATTTGCTTTTAATGCTAATAAGCTGATTATTTTGAAACCACCCCTCTTCCCATACCCCCATATTTCATTGCCTATTTCTTTCTTTAGAAATCTGCTCAATTGTCGTATAATTCTTTAACATTTCAGTACTACAGAAATTATTTATACAAGTATTTGGGATTCCTGCGAAAAAAAAAACGTGGCATGTGTTTGATTCTTTTTCAGTATTTTAGCAGGGATGTAAGAAATTATAGTATAGCTCTTCCGGTATTTTAATATTACATTTATTGGCAAAGCAGCAGCATCCAATTTAAAGTTAGGAGTTGTAAACTGAGTTGATGGGATTTCTTTTATTTATTTTCCCTTTAGCTTGTTCAGTGAATATGTCTGTTTTCAGGGTACAGAATGTAGTTAAGATACAGTAAATAGAAAAAGGTAACACTTCCCCCCTAATTTTTCTTAAGGAACTTAATTGCAGTAGTTGGGGATCAAAAGCTTTATTGTTTTTTTTGTGGACCAAAAATATCAAACTGTTAACAGTATTCTTCCAAAAAATGTATATGTGAACGTGCATAGATATATATATATAGAGAGAGAGAGATGATATTTTGAGAAAAACATTTTAAGATTTGCAAAATAAAACGTTTTGTAAATGTGTAGTTAGCTATATTTATAAATTGTTTTAGTATCACATGCAAACTGGCATAGCAATAAAGTTTCCCAAATCTATATTCTGCTGAATTTTCTGCACAAGATAAATAAGAATTCTCTTACAGTCCTTGATCCTAATTATTGTGTCTGGTGTTTACACACTTTATTCAAATTAGAGAAGTAAGATTGCAGTGTATGTGTGTGTCAGTATATGCAGTGTGTGATGACTTTTTGTTTCATTTTGGATGTTCATGCTCTCCTACTCTTCCCTCCTCCAATGTTTTTCTGAGCTTGAAGCAAAATAGATTTTGTGATACCCATGATCCTAGGATTGAACACAAGAAAAGAGGGAGTACAAAGGCCATCTAGTCATTTTCTTTGCTTTCAGTTACATAAAGGTGAATTGTGTGCGTGGTTTTTCAAATGAAGTAGCTTTTAAAACCCTGTCAGTTTTTTTCTTACTGCATCTAAGACAACCTTATTGTAACATACTGCTTTAAGCTGTCGGTATGAAGAGCGGAAGTGAAATGTGTTACTATGACTTCTAAAGACAATTTGTTATATATATAAGTGAAATCAAATTGGTAGATCCACTTAAGGTATGATAAAGTTCTAGAGTAGTGTTTTCCATCTTGCCTGTCAGGTTTCAGAATATCCACTATGAAGATACAAGAGATATATTTGCATATGATGGAGGCAGTGCATTTAAATGTCTCGTGCATCTTCAATATGGATTATTATGAAAACCTGACTGGCCAAGTGGTCCTTGAGGACTGGATTGAAAACCACTGTTTTAGAGAATGTCATAAAAGAAACTATAACTGCAGATTGCTCTGTAATGGCATCCTAGTGCTTTCAGCAGAAAAGAGAAATTTACTTGCACTTCTGTTTTTACTAAAATAATTTTGTAGTTTTCGTAAGCTATTTTAGGAAAGAGTGATATTGAATATTTTGGCTTGTGTGTAACATTTAGATGCACTTTATTATTAAATTAATAGATGAATAGAGCAGTTGTTTTGATTTTTCCTTCCCCTTTTCTAATATTAATTTTGTTTCCTAGCTATGCCCCATGGTGTCCTGCCTGTCAGAACCTTCAGCCTGAGTGGGAAAAATTTTCAGAATGGGGGGAAGACCTAGAGGTTAAGATTGCAAAAGTTGATGTTACAGAACAGCCAGGTAACAGTTGCCTGTATTGCAGTGCACTAATTCATAACATTTGACCGAAGGACTACTTACTAATGAATCTTTGTTCCTGTTTGGGATTAAATATTGCATGCCTTTTTAAATGTGTCAGTACAAGCATCTGTTGCTGTTGCCATATCTGACTGTCTGTAAGCAGGTCCATCCATATGCATATATCAGAGGTCTTGTCTGTAGACTGATTTGCCTGCGGTTTGGTAGGAGAAGCTGCAACACTGTTGCCACATTTTAGTCAAATCCGTCCAGGGGGTGGGCCATTGGTAAATATGCTGGGATAATGGGGCCATCCATGTTGTGACAGGAGCATTGGCCTTGTAATGCTAGATGTGTCTGCCACTGCAACTTGTTTTCATTTTGTAGAGTTATGCCTCTTGAGCGGGGCCTGGCAGCCCTGTCCCCTGTTTCCCCTCTCCCCAAGGCCCTCCAAAGAAAGTTTTACATAGTACTGACGGAAGAGAGAGACCGAATGGTGCATCTAGTCTGCCCAGGAAGTCTCCTGTGGTAGTAGCTGCCACTCTGTGCAGCTTAACACCAAGCCTTATATATAAACAAAGCAACATTTTTACCTGGTGAGGAGCTGCCTTGAAAATTCAAATAATGCTTGATGTACTTTGCTTTTGAACTTGACCATAGAAACAGTCCTCTGCTTTTTCCATTATGTCTGTGCATCAGTAACCTGGACCGTAAAAAAGTCGGGTCCCATGTTGGTTGTCCTCTGAATCCAATTCCCCATTTTCTCCCATGTTGTCAAAATGGAGAGCAGTTGCATCAAAGCTTATTGGATAAGGGTAGTAATCCCCGAACAGGTTACCTCCACGCAGGTAACCTGTTCGGGGAACGGTCCCCCGAACAGCTTACCCCCAAGCTTTTGTATTTTACACAAAGCTATATACGGCCAAAAAACAGATTGGTTGAACTTCTTAATTCATTTACATATCCCACAAAGATCTTTGAGATCAGCTAATAAAGGACTACTGCAAATTCCATCAGTGAACTCAGCCCACCTTATACTAGTGCGAAACAGGTCCATTTCGATTGCTGGTCCCTGTATCTGGATCGCAATGCCGGTCAAATTGCGTCTAGATGCAGAGTTTAAAGCTTTTAAGAAAGCATTGAAGACATGGCTCTTCGAGCAGGCCAGTGCAGATCATCTAGAGAAAAGGAATAGCTAGTATGAGGAAATGCAATTTTATTTTCTTTTATTCATTGTTTTATTAATTAATTTTATTTTATATTAGAAACATTAATGTATTTTGACTATTGTTTTATGATCTTTGTATGATGTAAACCGTCGTGATGTGTTCCACGAATGATGGTATACAAAACCCTTTAAATAAATAAATAAAAAATGCACCCTTTTCTTCATTTCCATCCTTCAGCCTTTGGGGATCCACAGTGTTTATTCCATGCCTCTTTGAATTCTTAGACTGTTTTTGTGTTCACCACCTCCTCTGGAAGGGCATTCCAGGCATCCACCACTCTTTCCATGAATACATATTTTTTGAGCCACCCCCCCTCCCTGGGGTTTCATTTCGGGACCCCTAGTTCTACCGTTTCCTTTCCAGCAAAAAAGGTTCAAAGTACATGCATCATTAAAAGCTTTCAGGTCTCTGAAGGTCTGTATCATAAGTCCCCTGCACCTCCTCTCTTTCACGGGGTGCATATGCAGATCCTTCAGCCTCTCCTCATAAGTCTTCTGATACAGATCCTATCCCATTTTGGTCATCCTCCTCTGAACAGCCTCCATTCTGTCTCTATCGTTTTTGAGATATGGGCTCCAGTACTGAACACAGTGCTCCAGGTGAGGTCTCACCAAGGACCCAGTACAAGGGGATCACCACCTCCTGGTTTTGTTTTGTTTTTTTACTGGTTATTCCTCTCTATGCAACCCAGCTTTGTTCTAGCTTTAGCTATTGCCTTGTCACATTGTTTTGCCACCGTCAGATAACCAGACACCAAGGTTTCTCTCCCAGTCCGTGCACATTAGTCTTTACTGCCCACCACATACAGTTCTTTTGAATTGCCACACCCCAGATGCAAGACTCCACTTCTTGGCACTGAATCCCAGCTGCCAAATCCTCGACCAGTTTTCAAGCGTTCGTAAATCACTTTTCATTTTCTCTACTCCTTCAGGCTTATCCATTCTTTTGCAGATCTTGGTATCATCCGCAAAAACTTTACCTTCTATCCCTTCCGCAATGTTGCTCACAAAGGGGGCAGATTTTAAAAGCCCTATGCGTGCCAGGCCTATTTTCAAAAAGGCCCGGCGGTGCGCGTAAAGCCCCGGCACACGTGTAAGTCCCAGGGCTTGAAAAAATGGCAGGGGCATGGCCAGAGGTCTCTGCAAGGCCGCTGGGCCCGGGGATCGCATGCCAGCAGTTGGCCAGCAGGTGTAACTTGTGAAATAAAGGTACCGGGGGGGGGGGGGGGAGACAGGAAAGTTCCCTCTGAGGCTGCTCCGATTTTGGAGCGGCCTCGGAGGGACCAAGGAAAGCCAGCTGGTCTCCGCGAGGGCTCGGCGCGTGCAAGTTGCACTAGTGTGCACCCCCTTGCGTGCGCCAACCTCTGATTTTATGACACGCGCGCGGCACTCCACTTAACACGGTTCTTTCTTCAGGATAGGTTCCATTTACCATTACACGCTGTCTCCTGTCAGTCAACCAGTTTGCAATTGACACCACTACCTTGGCACCCACTCCCAAGCTTCTCATTTTGTTCACGAGTCTCCTATGTGTAACTCTATCAAAAGCTTTACTAAAATCCAAGTAAATCACATTGAGCACTCTTACTGGCCTGTAGTTTCCAGCTTCCTCTCTGCTTCCATTCTTGTGAAGCGGGACCACCACTGCTCTTCTCCAATCTTGTGACACCACTCCTGTTTCCAGGGATCTATTGAACAGGTCCTTCAGCGGACCCGCCAGCACATCAATGAGCTCCCTCAGTATCCTGGGATAAACCTCATCTGGCCCCATGGTCTTGTCTACTTTTAGTTTTCTTAGCTTTTCCAATACATTCTCTTCTGTAAGCAGAGTTTCATCTACTCCACCTCCATCCACAGTCTTGTCAACCAGCGATGGTCCTTCTCCAGGTCTTTTTTAATGAACACCGAACTGAAGTATTTGTTTAATATTTCAACCATTTTTTTTTGTCTGTCTCCACACAATGGGGTAGATTTTCAAACCGCGCGAATTGGCGTACTTTTGCTGGCGCATCAGGCGCAAGCAAAAGTACGCGGGATTTTAGTAGATACGCGCGTAGCTGCTAAAATCCTGGATCGGCACGCGCAAGGCTATGGATTCTGTATAGCCGGCGCGCGCCGAGCCGTGCAGCCTACCCCCGTTCCCTCCGAGGCCGCTCCGAAATTGGAGCGGCCTTGGAGGGAACTTTCTTTTGCCCTCCCCTCACCTTCCCCTCCCTTCCCCTACCTAACCCACCCACCGGGCCCTGTCTAAACCCCCCCCTTACCTTTGTTGGGGGATTTACGCCTCCTGGAGGGAGACGTAAATCCCCGCGCGCCAGCGGGCCGCTAGCACGCCGGGACGCGACCTGGGGGCGGGTACAGAGGGCGCGGCCACGCCCCCGGACTGCCCCGGGCCGTAACCACGCCCCCGGGCCCGCCCCCAAAATGCCGCGCCGACCGGGCCCGCCCCCGACACGCCCCCCTCGCCAAACCCTGGGACTTACCCAAGTCCTGGGGTCCGCGCGCGCCGGTAGGCCTATTGAACATAGGCGCACCGGCGCGCAGGGCCCTGCTCGCCTAAATCCGCCCGGATTTAGGCGGATTTAGGCGAGCAGGGCTCTGAAAATCCGCCCCATTGATCTTTGACACCTTTCAATTTCACTGTACCACTTCAGACCTTTCTTTGATACCTCTGAAAAATGTTTTGTCACCTTGCTTTACCTCTTTGGCAATCCTTTCTTCCACCTGACCTTTTGCTTTCCTTATTTCTTTCTTCATCTCCCTCAGTTTCACCAGATATTCTTCTCCTGAGTTCCTCCTTTTGGGATCCTTTATACTTCTTGAACGCTGTTCTTTTTGCATTAATCTTTTCAGCCATCAGTTTTTTATTCCTCTTACTTTTATTTAGTTTTCTAACATAAAGATTAGTTGCCTTATGTAATTGCTCCTTTGTTTGGCCCACTTTTGTTCCACCTCTCCCACTTTCTCCCAGTCTTCCAGTTCTTTCTCCAGGTACGTCCCCCATTTCAACAAAATCCATATTTTTGAAATTCAGAACTCAAGTCTTCATGTGACCTCTCTGTATCACATTTGTGATATCAAACGATACCGTTTGATCACTGGTGCTCAGGTGAACGCTAGGTCGTGTATCTCATCTTCCCTTGTGGATTCCATCACCATTTGTTTGAAGAGAGCCCCTTGCAGGGCATCCAATTTTTCTCTACTTCTCGTAAATTCTGCAGAAGGGATTCTTCAGTCTACATCCGGCAGATTAAAATCTCCAACAAGCAGTACTTTTCCCTTCTTCTGGTTCTTCTGTTTGAGTTGGAGGCCTGTAGACCACAGCAATAAAAATGGAAACACCATCTTCCCTTTTTTTTTTTTTTTAGGACTGTCCATAATGCTTCTTCTCTATCCCACACCCCTTGCAATTCAGTTGCTTGGATATTGTTTGTGACATAAAGAGCTGCTACTCCCCCCCACCCCCCCTTCCCTTTTCTGTTCTCTCTGGCAGATCGGCATCCCTCCTCCTGCCTCTCTTGTTCAAAATTAGTTACCTCTTGCTGTCTCCACCCACTCCGCACCATCCTAAATCCCTAACAGGCCGATACAGTACAGTGCGCTTCGACGGAGCGCACTGTTAGTCTGCTATTGGACGCGCATTTTCCCTTACCCCTTATTCAGTAAGGGGTGGAAAACGCGCGTCCAACCCGCGGCACCTAATAGCGCCCTCAACATTCAAATGCATGTTGATGGCCCTATTAGGTATTCGCGTGATTCCGAAAGTAAAATGTGCAGCCAAGCCGCACATTTTACTTTCAGAAATTAGCACCGACCCAAGGGTCGGCGCTAATTTCTTCCGTCACCGGGAAAGTGCACAGAAAAGCAGTAGAAACTGCTTTCCTGTGCACCCTCCGACTTAATATCATGGCGATATTAAGTCGGAGGTCCCGAAGAGTAAAAAAAAGTTTAAAAAAAAAAAATTTGGAAGTCGGCTGGCGTCCGGTTTCCGAGCCCGTGGCTATCAGCGGGCTCGAGAACAGATGCCGGCAAAATTGAGCATCTGCTGTCAAACCCGCTGACAGCCGCCGCTCCTTTTGCCCGTTTTTACCGCCGGGCCTAATTTAAATACTGAATCGCGTGCACTGGCGAGTGTCCAGTGTGCGTGCCGGGAGAGCGGGCATTCGCCCGCTCTCCCGCGGACTTTACTGAATCGGCCTGTAAATGTGATATGGAGCTCAGAACTAGCATCCTTCTCCTGGTGCATCCAGTATTGCTTTAACTAAATGCACATTAGAATCTTTATGGGTGGAAATTCAATGTTTGATGGGAAAGTTTAGAGGTGGATTATTCTGTTGTCCATTTGGCCAAATTGAACAGGCGGACAATGAAGTACTAAAGGAAATTAGGGAAGCGAATAAATTGAAAATTGAAAACCATGAATCCGAGCCAATCCACATCACAAAGGGCGTACCCCAGGGCTCCTCCTTATCATCCACACTCTTCAACATATACCTCCTCCCCCTCTGCCAGCTACTCTCAAATCTCGGCCTCACTCATTTCGTCTATGCCGACGATGTGCAAGTGCTTATCCCCATCACCGACTCCATCTCCAACGCCCTTAAAAGATGGGACAGTGCCCTCTCATCCATCAACTGTCTACTCACCCAACTCAATCTAGCCCTAAATCCTAACAAGACTGAACTCATGATCATTTCACCTCAACCCATCATCCACGTACCCACACCCTCAGCCAACTCCCCTCTTGCTCCTCCAGTCCTCTCGCATTTTGTAAGAGACCTAGGTGTCACACTTGACCTGCAATTCAACCTACAGAAATGTATCTCCTCCACTATCAAAGACTGTTACTTCAAATTACACACCCTCAAAAAACTCAAACCTATTCTGCACCTCAATGACTTCAGAACTGCCCTACAAGCCCTCATTTTATCTAAAATAGACTACGCAAAAGCTCTACTCCTAGGTCTCCCGAAGAACAGCCTTGCCCCCCTGCAGCTACTCCAAAATGCAGCTGCAAGAATATTAACAGGCACCCGCAGAAAAGAACACATCACACCTATCCTCAAACAACTTCACTGGCTCCCCATCACAGCCAGAATTCAATTTAAAACCCTCACACTTATTCACAAAGCCATCCACAATCCAGACATGCTCTGGTTCTCAGACTGTTTATACATCCGTTCCTCTTCCAGACCCACCAGAGCACCCTACACCGCTAACATTAACACACCTTCTCCCAAACTCTTCCATCTAACAACCACCAAACAACGTGCGCTATCCCTAGCTGGACCCTCCCTATGGAATTCTATGCCCACCCACCTTCGCCTTGAAACCTGCACTAAGAAATTCAGACAGAACCTCAAGACCTGGTTGTTCACCCGATCCTATGTATGAGCCCCCCGTTCCTAACGCTCCTTCCCTCCTTCACCCCTCCTCACCCCCCTAGGTCCTTCACCGAATACCCCTTTCTTAATTCTCCCCTCCTAGTTTTTAATGTACATTATCTATACCTGTATTTAACTATATTTTTCATGTACGCTATCTATAATTGTATTTAACTATGTTTTTGTGTTTACCTACTTGTACAGCATAACCTTGGTTTCCCGCACCCTCTAACCCCTCCCCAGTTTATATTATCTGTTTCATTGTAAAGCCCTGTTGGCTACTTATTGTTCTATGGAAACCGATGTGATGTTTTCTTAACGAATGTCGGTAAACAAAAACTTTCAAATAAATACATTTGGCAGCACAGTAATAATGGGAGATTTCAGTTTCCCCTATATTTTCTGGGTAAATGTCACATCAGGACATGCTAGAGAGGTAAAGTTTCTAGATGAAGTAAATGACTGCTTTGTGGAGCTGCTGGTCTGGGAGCCATTTTAGACCTATTTCTTTTTTTTTTTTTGAAAAACGGTTTTTATTAGTTTTCAACATACAGAATACAATATCAAATATAAAGCAAGCATTACCAAATTAACAACCCCCCCTCCCCCCACCCCATAGTCAGCCCAATAGTCTCTGCCCACAGTCCCGGGGTCTCCATGCCCCCAAACATTCTCCAAGAGTGTTGGCGTCTCAAGCATTCAAAATGTGGCTACGAATCCTATGTGGTAGCGATTGAACATATGCGTCCCAAGTACGTAGAAAACAACGATCCCGTTGAAAAGATGTTGTCGCCCATTGCTTGTCCATCAACATCAACTGATGAAATTGATTTCTCCATTGCCAATGCGAGGGGGAACAACGGTCTTCCAGTTGCAAAGTATAGTTTTTTTCCCCACCGCAAAACCCTTCCGCAGGAGCAGGCGAGGGCCCTGTCCCCGAATGAGGTCCATAGGGATCTGTCCAAACAAAATCATACAAAGAGAACAAGGAAGCTCAACATCCAGAAGCCTGGAAAGATATAGAAGCATTCGCGACCAGAACTTCCTCACCAGGGGACACTCCCAGAACATATGAAGCAGAGTGCCCTCAGCCTTCTGACACTTCCCACATATTCCAGTGGACACTAGCTGATAGTGTACCGCCCTAACAGGCGGGATATAGGCCCTCCACAAGAATTTAAATTGCATTTCCCGGTAATATGCACTAGAGGAGACAGTAGATAAATGACGAAAGCAGCTCCTTATCATAGCCGCCGTTACCTCAGTCCGACCCTCCCTACGCCACCGGGTTTCCAACATCGTGGCGATGTCATTCTTTTGTTTCCCCATTAGATTTTTATATAATTGAGATAATGTGGGGGCCTTTGAAGCAGATAAAGCAAAAAAAGTGTCCAACGAACCGAAATGACTCGGCTCCTTGCTGGCAGGAGGTAGGGAACGAATATAGTGACACACTTGCATATAGGAGAATACTTGCGTCGAGGGCAGGCCATATTGCTGTGTTAACAAGGGAAGGGATGACAACCTGCCCTCTTCGTCCAACAAGTGGCCCAAATATTGAATGCCCCTATCTATCCATACTTTAAAACTAGCGTTTTGGGATCCCGGGGTAAAGTCAGGATTCCCCCGCAGGGGCAGTAAATAAGCACATACACGGGGAAGTTTCAGGAGTTTCATTGTAACCCTCCACGTTACCCTGAGGGGAGCAAATAAAGCCTCCACAAGGGGAGGATAGGCAAACCCTCCATGACCCCCCTGCAGTATAAACCCTAAGTCCACCGGGGCCACCAGAGCCTGTTCCGCTGGCAAATTCAGACACACCGATTTACGCAGGAGCCAATCCCTAATAAGGCGGAGATTGCCCGCTAAGTTGTAGAGACGGAGATTGGGCACCCCCAAGCCACCAGAGCCCCACCTCCTTTGCAAGCATCGAAGGGGTATACGCGCCCGCCTCCCCTGCCACAAAAAACCCCGCAGAACTCTCTCCAATTGTCTGATATCTGATCCATGTATAATAAAAGGTAAATTTTGAAATAAAAAGAGCCATTGGGGCAAAATAATCATCTTAAAGAGATTAAGCCGGCCCAGAAGAGATAATGGCAAAGCCCTATTTCTTAATAGAACATAGGATTTAGCTAGCACAAGAGGTAACAGTAGTGGGGCCATTCGGCAACAGTGATTTGAGTTAATGACTGAAGGGAGGATATTAAGTAAATCTACAACTCTAGCATTTAACATTCAAAAGGGAGACTGATAAAATAAGGAAAATAGAAAAAAAAACCTAAAAAGTTTAACTTCGGTGGTGAAGTTTACATCAGGCATGAATATTTATTATTTTTTTTTTTTTTTACTTCAGGGATAAGTACATAATGTACCAGTTTGCTTGTAGTATTTGTATTGTGTAGCAAAAACATCTCTGGTCAAAAATATGGTGCTGTATTTATTTTAAAAAAAATATGAATTGTTACAAAAATATCATGTCATCCTTTTGCAGGATTGAGTGGCAGATTTATCATAACAGCACTTCCCACCATCTACCAGTAAGTACCCGAAAGAGAATGGCTTGATTGTGGACTATAAAGGGCAGCTGGTTGCACAGCTGAGGGTGTTACGGTTTGCACGTGCATTCAGTAAAGGGAGATTTCATTAAATATTTTTACTTTCTAGTTTTACAATGTAAGCAATGGAAGTGGATACAGGTCAAGTGTATTTAGCGCAATAAAACCTAATGGATGTTAATGCTAAATTGTCAGTTACTGCAAAGTCTTTTGGGATCTATTTGTTGGAAAAAATATGTACAATTAAATTTCATAAGCAAAACAACATTTAGATACAGAATTTTTTCACTTTTTTTTTTTGCTTGTATGTACAGTATGTGCATGTTTTGTTGAAGAGACCTTTTTTCAGGCACTTATAAAGCTGCCATTATAAGAGACACATCTTATCTTGCATCATTTAATCCTGGAAAGTGAGGCTCTGCCCTGGTTGGATCAAAAGAAGTCAAATAGAGGGTAATTTTCAAAGGCATTTCTCTATGTAAAAGAATGCTTTACATTATGGTTTTTAGTTTTTAACATTTTTTTTTCCTGGGGATTTCAATGTGATGACAGAAAAAAAAATCGGTGGAAAAAAATCTTTTCCGCTGAATTGTTTTCCCTCTGGTGCATGCACAGAGAGCTCAAAAGGGAAGCAAGAGTTGGGGCTGTGGCTGTGACCCTGCCATCTTCAGTGTTGCAATCCCTGGGGCAGTATGGACTGGGCGTTGCTGCTGACCCTGAAATCTTCTGATTCCCATAGGGTAATTGCAGAAGGGAATGGAGAGGAGTGGCTGGAGATCTAAGCTACCGGAAAGTTGGCTAAGAGGGTTTATAGGGGGTTAGGGAATGGTGGGCAAATGGCAGGGATGAAATTCTATCCCATTAGTTTTTTGATGGGTTTTTCCACTAGTCATGATTTATATTTTGAAGTGCATAGTGGATATCTGGGGTTAGATTTTAATGGAGGTGGGACTTGAAGGCTGTGGCATTGGTTTTAGTGCCTCCTTGAAGGATGCAAAAACTCCCACCAGAGCTGGCTCAAACTTTTGAAATTCTGGACGCATAAGGGTATAGAAGGCATAGGATGATTACTTGCTAATAGGAACATTGTCATTAAAGGATGAGTACTGAATATCTAATAATCAGTTCTTTAGATACATGTAGATGATATTAAGGATTCATCAGTGGTAAGAAAAGTTTGCTGCGGGACTGTGGGTTTGAACTTTGTTTAGTGCAGAATGGAAATTGATAAAATTGGGCCTATCATTTGCCTTTGCTGGAGAACTAAATGATTCTTTTCTGGGAACTGCAAAGGAGATAATTGAGAAGGCAGCTCTGTTGAAAGAGAAATCTTCTATGGTTTTTACGTCCACAGGTTTATTGGTTTAGCACCAAGCTGGTTAGAACAAAACTGCTTAAGCACCGGGCAGAGCGCCAGTGGCACAAGCAATGGTCAGCCACTATTAAAGCTATTTATATGCAAGCAAGAGCAGATCACCGGTCCCGTTTTCTGGCCTTGAGATGTAATTATTTTCAGTCTAAAATTATTAGCCCTCAGTCTCCCTTTAGAAGAATTTGCTATTGTTAATAGTCTTTAAAAAAAAACAAAAAAACCCAACAAACTAAGGATAATTTTCAATCAATGAATTTTGATTGTGAAGGTTTTTTGGATTGTGAAAACAAGGTGCTTAAGTTAATAGGAGGAGGGCAGCGAGTCTCTGGTCGATCAGTTCACTGTCAGCAGGCACTATTATAGCTTGGGAGAGATTTCATTGTTTCTAAAGTGGAGGTGGGAGATTTGTTGCAGAAAGTTGGCTCTGCTAGATTGCCCCTGGATGAGTGCTCTTTTTGGATTTTTTTTTTTTTTTTGTTAATTAAAAGACTTTTGTGGAGAATTTTTGTCAGATTGTAAATCTGTCACTTATGGAGGAGTTACTTCCTCCTATACTAAAACGGTAATCTTTTGGGGGATATGTCTAGTTTTCGGCCAATTTCTTACATCTCATCTTTGAGTAAAATAATTGAAAAAGCAGTTTTAGTTCAACTTAATGACTTCTTGACAGATCGTACTATTCTTAGTAAGGATTAATGTGGCTTCATAATACCACATAATACTGAAACCGTCTTGCATGATTTTTCGCTGGGTGAGATGAATCGGGGGGGGGGGGAATCTGTGATTTTAATTCTTCTCAATATTTCATCGGTGTTTGATACCATTAACCACTCGGTTCTACTGGATAGACCTTCCCATCGAGGGCTAGGTGGCACAGTGGAATTGGCTCCATTCATTTTTTAGCTGGGCATCAGGTGCAGCTTCGGGCTGGGCCCAGTTAATCCGAATAATAGAGGGGCTTCTCAGGGGTCTTCACTCCCCCCCCCCCCCATATTATTTAATAGGTATTTACAGTCATGGTATCATGTGATAGAAAGCCTCAGCTTAACTTTTAAAATCTGCACTGATGACATCCGACTGTGCTTTCCAGTTCTTGGTAATCTGGGGGAAGTGATCTTGCTCGTTGATAGAATCAGTGACTGGATAAAAAATAAATTTTTTCTTAACCCTAGCAAAACAGAGGCATTATGGATTAGTTGGTGCCTGCTCTCCAGGGATTGTAGAGAGCTAACTTTAGAGAGAGTTCCTGTCGTTTTCTCAAATACTGTAAGGGATTTGGGAGTCTGTTTTGACGCCGGTCTAACCTTTGAACCTCACATTAGAGATGCTGTGAAATTGGACCTTTTAAAATGAAGGCTGCTACGTCGGTTGAAGTGTATTCTCTTGCTGGAGGACTTTGGTCAATCGTACAGGCATTCATGTTAACTACCATTGACTATTGTAACTCCCTGTATGTTGGTTTACCTGGTAGGAGGATGACAGCTCTTCATCTGTTACAAAATGCAGCTGCTGGTTTAGTGTTAGGGCGCCCCATGGGTGAACGTGTGACCCTTATGCTCAGGTTGCTTCATTGGTTGTCTTATTAGGTAAAATCTTATGTTTAGTTTTTAAAGTTAACCAACAAACAAGTGGAAGACAGGAGCATACCAAGGGACAAATCCACTAGGAGAGAGAGGTGCTCAAATAGTTGAAAAACATCTACAGGCAAAAGCCGTCTTGAAATATCAGGACCGTACACATTGTTTTGCTTTTTGGTGCGCCTTTCACATCTATTTAACTTTGCTTCGCTGCTTGATACAGTTGGCAGTCTGGCACGCCATCACATGCGACTTTAAAGGTGTGTTTAGTCCTTTTGTTGTGTTTTTTTTTTGTTTGTTTTTTTTTTCTCTTTTGGGTTCCCTTTATATTTTGATAAATAGTGCATTCTTGTCATTTGCTCCTGCACCGTACTTTTTCGTTTGCAGATTTTGATACCTTCTGGTTTGCCTTTCCAAATATCTGTTAAATATATGTTTTTTTTGTTTGTTTGATCTCTCTTTTATTTTGGGTAGCCTCCCAATACTTATGTTTCAATAATTATAGTGCATTTATTTCTTAGTGTTTCATGGGTCTGATCCAGTCCCCTTTTATTTCTTAGTGTTTCATGGGTCTGATCCAGTCCCCTTTTAGCTTTCCATTGTGGGTTTTTTAAGGCGGTGATGATTATTTTTCCTACACTACTGCGTTTCACATTTAGCATATTTCATTTTTGTTGGGACACTACCTGGTGCGTCCGTTTCACTCTGCACTTTGTGTCTGGTACGCCCGTATGATAGCTATCTCTGGTGTTTATCATTTTACAAGAGTTTCTCCCCATTCCACAGTCCTTTCTGTAAGGATCATCATGCCGGGTTTTTATGCGGTTTGCCTGTTTTTTGCACTTTAAGCGCTCGGAATGTTTATATGTTGTCCACCTCTTGGTATGTTCAATTTAAGGTTTCTTTACAGTTGTTTTTGTGGGGTTCTGCCGTTTTTCATATACAATTCTACCTTATTTTACAGGTACAATGTCTTAATAATGTTGAAGATCTTAGAGGTCTCTCTTGTTCTGTCCCTCCCGATGCAGCCAGTGCAAAAAACATGGCCCGTGCCAGGGTATTCTCGGTGGTGTTACCATGAACTGATTACCCTGCTTTAACTTTTACAAGGCTTGCCTGCCTGACAACTGAATTGGTGTAATACATTTTCCTGATATTTCAAGATGGCTTTTGCCTGTAGATGTTTTTAACTGTTTGAACACACCTCTCTCCTAGTAGTTTTTAAAGTTGTCAAGCTTGGTTATCCAGCCACGTTGCTGGACTGCTGCCCTCCTCTGTACCTCAGCAAGGCCTTCACTCCACAAGTAAGCATCTCCTTTTAGTTCCCTCAGTGAGAGTGACTCATCTACAGGCCACCCATGCCAGGGCCTTTTCGGTAGTTGAGGAACTGTCTACCTGAAGAGCTCTGTTTATTGATTATGCCTTGTTTCAGAAATAGTTAAAGGCTGTTCTCTTTTCTGAGGCCTTTTCATAGGCCGTTTTTTGTGTTTTATGTAAATAATGTGGATGCCCGGTGCATTTCTTGAACAGATATTGTGATATGATCTGTGTTTTGTTAATGTTTTGTGCCTAAGTTACCCGTCTAGCCATATATATTGTTATAGGTAGAATATAAATGTAAGTAAATAAATTCATTGTGGTCATTAAGAATATGCAGAAATTCTCAGTTGGTGGAAATATGTTTATTAGGATTTTCACTGTGAAAATGAGTATTGGGTATAAAACATTGATACAGTGGCTATAGAAAGTCTATGTCCCCTTGAACATTTCTCACTTATTGTGTCAGTGCGTCAGACTTGCATTTAAGTTAGGATTTATTTTCGACTCATCAACAAATCATACTCATACCTTTTAGGATCAAAAATGTTTTTATTAGGGAACAGAGCATATAAGTATTCAACAACAAAAAAAAAATCCTAAAATCTAACAATTGGTTAAATCTCCACCCCCTTCAGTCAATACTTAATGGAAGCACCTTTTGGCAGCAGTTGCAGCTGGGAGTCTCCACCAACTTTGCACAACTAGATTTCATTATTAGATCATTCTTCTTTACAAAACTGTTCAAGTTCTGTCATGTTCCTTGGAGGAGTGTTGATGAACAGCAATCTTGAACTTATGCCTCAGGTTTTCAGTCAGATTGAGGTTGGGGCTCTGACTGGGCCACTCCAGGACATTTCTTTTTGTTCCTTGCTTCAACATTAAGGATATCTTATTTTCAGACAGTGACAGATTTATTACTGTAATCAGAATCTCCTTAAAATCTTCCCTCTGTAAATAAATCATTGAGAAAGGACAGGGGTTGAGGGAACAAAACAGATTTGTTTGATTTTTATTACACTTTTTTGACACTTCAAAGCGGATTACATTCAAGTACCAGAGGGCTCATGAACAGACAGGGTCATTTATATTTTGCATGCATGCAGTAAATAGGGCAGGGCACACTAATTAGCAAATGTCACATTAGTTATGCAAGTGGGAGAGTTTGGGTGGAGTTAATGGTAATGAGCAGCTTCTATTGTCAAACACGATAGAGTAACGCTCAGCAATGCAGGTTTTAACGCCAGAAATAACTACATCTTTTTTCTGTGTGTTGCGCTCACATTAGCTGTGCGTTACTGACTGAAAAGGTTTTTATCGTAAATGCTGTTTGGGCAAGGGGGGGGTTGGGGGAAGAGAGAGACTGTAGAGGCCAGGGTTGCCAGGTTTTCATGAAAGAACAAGTGCTATTTTCCAAATAAACAAGCCCAAAAAAAGGCCAAAACACATGAGATTAAAACTACTTTTATTAGAAGGTATTTATACATAGAAAACACTTAAAGCAAAAAAAAAAAACAAAAAACTTTTGTGAGTGTAATGGAAGAAATATAGTGGCTTGCAATAGTATTTAACCCCCTAAAATGTCCATCAGATTTTTGTGGATTACATGATATTACACATTGTTCCAGACAGTATGCACTAAAAGTACATTTTTAAACTCACAATTCATTATTCAGTAATGGCTTCTATCCAGCCACCCTCCCATGCAGGCCAGTTGTATGGTTGCCTGGTGCACCACCACTCCATTCTCAGCCACTGAACTCTGTAGCTCCTTCAAAGTGGGGGGAAAAAAAAAAAACGGACCCTCACACTCATTCCTCCCCCTCCAGGTACCTCTTCTTTTTGATTGTTGCCAGTTCAGTGCTTCACTCCCTTCAGAATTCAAGCCTGCTCTGCTGCATAAAATCTTTCTCAATCACCAGATGCCGTTGCTTGTTGTCAGTGCCTGTCTGCCCATGTGCTCCTCTGACAGTGGACAGACCTCATTGGCAGCAGTAGCCAATCACAGGGACAGCTGGACAAGTCCCACCCACCAAGCTCCAAAAAACCACCCAATAATCAACCCGCGAATTGGGGGAAAAAAAAAAAAAGAATCGCTAGAAAAAAAAGCCCGAACTTGCAGGAAATAAGCAAGGTTGGCATCCCTGGTAGAGACCAATATATAACTTTGCTATTTATTCCACTGTAAGAGGGAGCACTTTTAACTCAGGGTGGGGTAGGTTTGTGGGGGCAGTTCTACATACAGAGAGGTACGAACAGCAATATTGATATCAGTGATGATTTTATGTCATTTGGAGCGATGAAAGGTAAAGAGGAGTTGATTTGTACAATGTACTCTCTACCTAACTTGACTGAACTTAGGTAGAGAGTGCATCAAGCTAGGTGGAGAGTACACTATACAAATCAACTCCTCTTTTACCTTTCATCGCTCCAAATGCCAGAAAATGTTCATAGATGTCAGCTTTGCTGTTCGTACCTCTGACGGTGTATGTAGAACTGCCCCCACAAACCTACCCCTCTCCGAGTTACTAGTGCCTCCTCTTATAGTGGTTTAAATAGCAAAATTACATATTCTTTCTCCGAATCCCTCTCCCACAATCTACAAATGGCATTTTTGATAAAAACCTTTTCGGTTGGTAACATGCCTTCCTCAAAATATGCAATAGATTGTCACTTCCATGGAATCCATTTCTGAAAATGTTCCCAGTGTATCCCTGTTTAATCAACAAGAGAAAATGTGTATCTTGCCATATTGTCCAGAGACGTCCCATCAGTAAAGTGAGCTGGTGGATCCTTCATATTACCAACCAAACACTTAACACATTGAACACAGAAATCAGCATAGTCTTGAGGACTGAAATATTCCAACAGACTAAGTGAATCTATTTTGTTTAGTAATTTATTAATTCAAATAATTCCTGAGGACAATTTAAAGACTCCTTGAGGCGAGCCTTACACTATTCTTCCCTAGCGGATTGAAAGGACCGTTTATGCTCCTGGTGTAAAGATTTAAAAAGACTGGTTCTCAACCGAAGACGACTTGTGCCATTTCCGTTCTTCATGCCCCTAGACATGCAGCTAATCATTTGACATATTTTCCATCCACAAGAAAGCTTTACAGAATTGACTGAAGAAAATATATGTAGCGTGCAAGTGATTGGCTTATGGTAAATGCATATGGGTATATGGCAGAACTATAAGTTACTGCTTTTTCTGCAGCTGTAAAGATGGAATGTTCCGGAGGTACCATGGCTCCAGGCATAAGAACGATTTTATAAACTTCGTAAGCGAGAAAGAATGGAAAAGTATCGAACCAGTTTCCTCATGGCTTGGTCCTTGTTCTGTGCTGTAAGTAACTGGTTGGGAGAGGGAATGGGGTTACTTTTTTTTTTTTTTAACTTATAGAATGTACTGGAGTGCTGTACAAGAAAATACTTTGATATTTAAACATAGGACTTATCCAGCTAAGTGGCAGCTGCTGAATATCCAGCTACTTTCAGAGGTTGCCACTTAGCTGGACAGCAGGCATAACTGGGCAGTGTAAGTTAGCCGGAGAAGTCTTATCTGGCTAGCTTACTTAGGCAGCTCTGTCTGAATATATTGACCTCCTAACTTGTGAGAAATTGTTTTTGATTTAAGTGCATTTTTGATTTATATTCCACCTTTTATGACTGGTCAGTCACTTCAAGGCGGATTACCTTCAGATGCTGTAGGTAGATTCCCTGTCCCCAGAGGGCTCACAATCTAAGGGGGTTATTTATTAAAGGTTGTCTGTCAGTTTTGTGTCCATGGGGAAAAATTCTTAGTAAATAGGGCCCTAGGTTTGTACCTGAGGCAATCGAAGGTGATGTGACTTTTTCCCCAGGTCGCAAGGAGTGTCTGCAGTATTTGAATCCTGGCTGTTCTGACCACTAGGCTGCCTCTCCATCTCTGTGACTGGTGATGAAGGCTGCATGCTAGGCAAACGTGACTAGACAGTACAGTTATTAACAGTTAAATTTCACCTGCTTACTGCCCTCACAGACC
Source organism: Rhinatrema bivittatum (assembly GCF_901001135.1). Taxonomy (NCBI): domain Eukaryota; kingdom Metazoa; phylum Chordata; class Amphibia; order Gymnophiona; family Rhinatrematidae; genus Rhinatrema; species Rhinatrema bivittatum. Next base: position 73,091,926 of record NC_042618.1, on the reverse strand, counting down.
AGCTGGTGGCATATGATGTACAGTGTTTTGTTATTAGAACAATAAGATTGAAGGCGGTCAGGAAACACTACTGTGGGTTTTATCAGAGCATGTGGAGAGAGTGTCGGTCACATTGAGGATATTGTCTTTTACATGGAGTATATGTGGTTTGGGGAGAAATTAATAAATGAAGTAACATCCTAAATGAAGCCTGGTGATGGAGAGAAGGGTATGTATTTATATCACTTTGATTATGATAGAAAGAAAAGTGATCAATCAGATACTAAAGAAACTATAACAAGAAGAGTCATTGAAGAATATAAACATTTTCCTTGTATTTTTTATTAGATTTGACATGGAAGCAAATGATTTTAAAAGTAGTTTCCTTTAAAACCTAAGCAGGGTTACTCAGTGAGATTAGGAATTGTCTGGTCAATTTTTAAATCCCTGATTAGGGGAGATGCCTGCTCTACAGGACAATATTATTCTAAACTATAAATTAAAAAACAATGCCCCAGGTTAAGCTGTTTGTGTGTGTGTTTTTCTCTCAATGTGTGCGTGTGTTGTAGTTTTCCCAGTAGATTTCTATGGCGTGGGGTCAAATACGTGTTGGCGAGAGTAGGTGAATTAGGCTGTGTGATGAGTGAAGTGCTAGCTGTGCTATAGGGAAGCAAATGCCACTCTTATTAAAATGAGCCTGATAATGTATTTTATACTCGCCCGGCTCCAGAACTCTCGTTGTATGCTCCTTATCACCCAAATCGCCACACTCCAGCCTTTCAATGCAGCGTCTGCTCAAACTTCGAGGGGGAAAACCCCCCCAGAAAAACATTGGATTTTAATGTGCCCACCCTTTGCTGCAGCCTCAAATGGGGTGGCTGTCACTGGAGTGTGATTCTTAATATTTTCTAATCCTGGCTCACTTTTTGTCTTCTTTTAGGATGAGTTGCATGTCTGCATTATTTCAGTTGTCCATGTGGATTAGGGTATGTAATATAAAATGTTATTACCATTATCCAGTAAGCATAGCTTAATGTGTATTTCCTGAGCTAATTCTCATGGTTTTGTTTTTAATTTTAGCAATGCCACAATTATTTTACAGAAGATATTGGTATACCAGTCTGGGGTTCCTATGCTTTTTTTGCCCTGGCAACTCTGATGTCAGGCTTAGCATTAGGACTGGTAAGTCAAAGTAATATAATTATCAGCAAGTACGGACTTTGATATGAAGGTTGGCAACTGCGCTGCACTGGCACTCATTAAATATAATACTAACAACATTTATGTTTTTTGACTTGCGCTTTTCTCCAGAGTTCTACAGCTTTAATGAACAGTTTATAGAAAATTAGAAAATGTTCCTCAGAATTTAAAATGTAGTTTTGGAAAACTTCTGGGATGTGGGGTTTTTTTTGTTTTCTATTGAGATTTGCTGGTGAAAACCTTTTGAAAATAGAATGATTGTCAAGCTCTCTGTGGTTTAAGCCTAAGAATGGCCGATTTCTGCTTCCAAAATATTGTATACAGCTATGAAAAAGAAGAGCTTCTATGAAGGAGTCTTACGACCATCATAAATTGCCTCGAGAAGCTTTCGGCTTATATATGCAGCCCTTATAGCTCTGGGCTTGACTAATCATAGGTCGTAAGAGATCCTGTTATTCTCCAACCGGAGCTGTAACATAAGGTAAGGCACTAGATATATAACTGTTAGTACGTGCACCTAACTTAAATCCACAAGCTGCATGTGAAATCCTGAAGACTATCCTCCGACACGACAGTGTTTCGGAGTGCAATACTCCTTCCTCAGGGAGCTTCAGGAACCGCAGGTTTATTAATGCGTTGTATGACGCTATTGTGGTCAGTTCTGGGCTGATGGGAGCGAGAAAAAGTGTTGTGCGACAGAGAATAGTCTGCTAGCGTTTCGTCCCGAGGCTTAATAAACCTGTGGTTCCTGAAGCTCCCTGAAGAAGGAGTATTGCACTCCGAAACACTGCCGTGTCGGAGGATAGTCTTCAGGATTTCACATGCAGCTTGTGGATTTAAGTTAGGTGCACGTACTAACAGTTATATATCTAGTGCCTTACCTTATGTTACAGCTCCAGTTGGAGAATAACAGGATCTCTTACGACCTATGATTAGTCAAGCCCAGAGCTATAAGGGCTGCATATATAAGCCGAAAGCTTCTCGAGGCAATTTATGATGGTCGTAAGACTCCTTCATAGGAGCTCTTCTTTTTCATAGCTGTATACAATATTTTGTGAGTATTTCATACTTTTCAGCTATTCCCTTTGGGGTTCTTCACTGTGCCTATTTCTGCTTCGTGCATGTTTGATTCTCTTCTGTTCCCATCTTAGTGTGGAGGATTGTTTCTGGGCAGATGAAGCACAGAAGTGGTGGACCAGCATAATTTGTGCTTAGTGCATGTGATTTATTACATGCCAAAAGAAGCTTAGAAAACTGGGACTCCTTGTGTCACAATTACTTTCTTAAAGCCCGCCCATGTGTCTTAGTGGATTTATGTTTGTGTGCAGTGGCGCTGTTTAAATGCTGCAAATTAGATTTATTGGAGAAAGTGACTCAGAACCTCTTTGACGGTTACCATGTGTCCGATTATACGTGCAGATGTTTCTTGGAGCCTCTGTGAAAACAAAGGTCAACAAAAAAAAAAAAATGGTAGGTGTTATTTTTTTTTATTGGACTAATGTAATACATATCTTGACTAGATTTTTGGGGTGCTTTGCTCCCTTCATCAGGTCAGAAAAGAATGACCTATTCTCATTCTGTTTTGACATAATGAAGTGAGAGTAACTCCTGAAATCTAGTCAAGAAATGTATTGTTAGTCCAATAAAAAGGTATCACCTTGTATTTATTTTTTTCTTTGTTATCCTTTATTTCTGTGCATCCACGTGAACTAAAATGGCAACTACATTACTTTTATCCAAGATATTTCTTTCAGGAAATTACAAACCGATCAATTCTTTTTTTGAACTGCAGATACTGGTGTTCATAGCAGACTGCATATGTCCATCAAAAAGGCACAGACCACAGCCAGACACTCATCCAAGTAAGTACATCATCTCTCCCCTTGGCTATTTCTCTCTGCCTCTTTAGACTTTCATCTCAATTGGATCCAGATTCTTCAAAGGTGGTGGAGTTATGGGCATTTGTTTGCAACTGCCCAAGGGGTTTCTTCATTTTTAACCCTTTTAGTCCTTCCATCTAGCCCAGCCATTGCAGCAAGAGTCTTCAGCCAGGTTTCATAGACTGTGGCTCCATCTGGAGCCCCTATTTGCATGCACCTTGAGTTTTGTACATAGCAGTCACCACTGTGCAATGGCGGAGATTCCTTGACCCCACGCTTTTGTTGCCTCTCCAGCCAGAGGACCTGAAGGTAGACTCTGGAATCAAACTTACATCACACACACATAGCCACACGAAGCTCTGCCACTGCGTGATAGCACCAGCCCAAGTAAGTAGAGTCAAAGCCCCAGTATCTGGCAGTCAACCAACCAGAAAGCTCAAATAACCGATATCTAGCAATGGTCTTTTTTTTTTTTTTTTTAATTGCTATCCTGATGATTTAAATGCTAATCAAGATTAGGAAGCACAGTAAGTCTCTGTGATCTGCTATATCCACTCCATCATCTCCTGTTGCCTGCAAGGTGCCGGAGGGGAACTGACAAGAGAGGAGGGCTTGGATTAGGAAGCAGAGTACCTTAGCTTTGCCCCTGCTGTGTCGACTCCAGCATCATCCCTTTTCCTGCGGGAAGTAGGGGGCTCTCAGATAACTGGCATATTGGATTAACCGGCATGAACTGTTCCCCAGGCATGTCAGATAATTTTTTATTATTTTTTTTTAGCAGTTCATTCAGGCCTGCCATTAAATGCCTCTCTAGCTGATTGTATCTGGTGGGTGACCTGAAAAGTTTACAGATCATTCTCCCTGGACCTTTTCCCCACCTATGTGGAAAGAATTATCCTGTCACCACTTCACTAATTGAACCCCACAGAATTTGCACTTATTTATACTGTATTGCACTTAGAGCTGAAAAACAGTTGGGGACATTGAAAAGTGTGAACCTTGAAGACATAAAACTCTTAATATTTTACTGCGAATGACATAGGTGATCAAAACGTTGCTGCATTTTCAACAGACACTAACTGTCAGCAGTGGTAAATGTTTACGGAAAATTTAATTGGTGATTCAAAATAAACCTAGGGAATCTTTGCATGTCCGTAACTGCCTGTGTTTTGGGCTTAAGGAAAACCACCCCCTGAAGGATCCAAGCTACTGCAGAAACTGGACGACGAACAAGAGGCGGATGAGGAAGATGTGTCTGACGATGAAGGAGATGACAGCAGTTATCAGCTTGAAGGGGACTCTTCACAGGACACGCTGAGACAGCGCTCCTCTGTAAGCGTGAGGGAGGCAAAGGATGCAGCCTAACTCCGCTTTCTATCCAGGTTTTGGTTACATTTGGACAGATAAGCAGAAAAGGGGGGACTGGAAGTCCTCAAACTTATTTGAAGTGAGCTGTGACTCATAATATCAGTTTATCCAGATTTAGCCTAGATTAATTGAAAGCTCTCTTGAAAGTTTTATCAATGGGAAGGGCCTAATATATGACATTCAACAAGATTTCCACCGTACCAAGCAATAGCATTGTGTTAAGCTTTCCTAAGTAAATCGATTTTATTTATGTGCTAGGAAATGCTAACGGCACTGATCACTCGCCTCCTGCTGAAGCGAGGGGGGTCTGAAAGGATTTCACAAGGTCTCTGTTAAATGCGTAGGCCTGGATATCAATAACATTTTTTTTTGTCTCTCTTACTTGATGTGTACTTAGATGGGAAAACTCTTCCATTTGCCCAGGTAAACGGTGAAAGATGGGATTATAAAATTTAATTTTTTGAGCGCAGAGAAAGGGGTAAACGGTATGAAACCCCCTCTTAATAGACCAAAATGTAGCGGGGCGGGCGGGAAGTGCTAAGATAATCATTGTTAAGTGGATTTCTGATATCCTCTGCGTTTGGAATAATGAACATACTATCCCAGAATAGTTTGTTACCCGAGACTTCAGTTCATCCTTTTCGGCTCTATCCCTTCTTTCACATTCCTCCTCCTTGCTCAGATTTCCTTTTTTTTTTTTTTTCTTCTTCTTCTTCTTCAAGGTCTCTGCTCCTCTTATTCTGCTGTTTTCTTTTGTACTTGACCCTCTGTCCTTCTTTTCCCTTTCGATCCATGTTTTGAATGCAGCGTCTCTGGCTTCCCATCCTCCATCCCTTGTCCCTGGTTAAACTGGGTCTTTTGGCAACCTGCCTCTTATCCTCATCCCAGTCACTTCACATAAGCCAAGAGGACTACAGTTGTGTTTTTTTCAGTGCAGTTTGAACAAAAGGAGTGTATAAGCTCTGCACTAGTGCCCAAACTAATCCTTTAAAAATGGAATCCTAAGTGGTAAAAATCAGGATGTGCTGTGACATGAGAGCATAATGAATCTTCATTTGCTCATGCCAGCAGCTGAAGCACGCTTAGAACTGCATTTCTGCTTCTCATGTTTTGAAAGGAAGAAAACGTTAGAAGTCTTAGTTTTGTGGTTTCTTGACTTAGTCCAAATTTATCCTTGGTCATTTCTTCCTTGGTTTATTGTTTCAGGAATGGTTTTCATCAGGTTTCTTGGTTGGTTTCCCCCCCCCCCCCTCCTCCTCCTTTTTAAGCAGCTAATATTTATATTTTAAGATCATGGGATAAATGTAAATGATTTTTAAAAATTAGTTTTCAGAATGCTAAACTCTAGTGTGCGGTGTGTTCTGAATTAGCCTCTTTGCTGTGCTAAGAAAAAAAACTACCTGGCTGCTGATGTAGACATGCATTTCCTGCCATCACAGCCACCATGGTTTGGCCGTTTTTCTTTTCCATAACATGCCTGGTTGGAAAGATGGTACCACTTTTTTTTTTTTTGCCATAGCAAAGTCAGCCTGGCAAATTGGGGGACATACTGGCCCTTACTTTCAGAAAGTTTTCTTCCTGCTTAGAAAAGTTGTTTTTGGAAAGATGTATTAGGTCTTATGGCTTTTTTAAAGATTTGGAGAAAGTATTTCATTTTGTTGTTTTTTTTTTACATTTTATTTTGCTGTAAACAGTATTATAAGGCAGAGGAGCATGGTTTTGGTATACTAGAAGCCTTCAGGAAAACAACAAACGTCCCCTCCCCCACCAAAGTTGGTTGTTTTGTCGTCTCTAGGGTCCCTTTATCAATGATGGTTTTTGCTCTGGGCACTTGGTCATAAACTGTGAAAGAGGTACGAGACATCATAAGTGCTTTTTAATGATGATCTCTAAATTTAGTGAAGGATTCCTCAGCGTGATCTGTGCTCCCTAGTCCTGTGTTCCATTCAGTTCGCACCCTTCGGCTCATTTGGTATTGGGGACACCTATCCTGCATCACTTTGTATGTTTTGGGGGTTTTTTTTTAGTCCTACTAGTTTTTTGCTATTTTTTTATTCCAGCTCAAGCAGAACCAGGACTGGGATCCTGGTGCCAAGAGCCTTCATTTGCAGCTACATGGGGTTTGGCCACCCCCAGCTTATTTCTCGTCTGGCCATTGCAGCTGGGAGCTATACAGCAGGGCTCCTTCTGGAATCTTGCAGTCATTGGCTCTAAATCCAGCCCCCAGATGTTGCTCCTCTTGACCATGACTCCCTCCCTTCTCCCCCTGCTAGACATGTGAATGTAGCCTTCACAGCATCCCTAGCCAATCCGGAGCGTGGAAGTCTGGATCCAGGTACCTTCTGTATGGCAGCACACAGTGCGGTCACTGGGCCAGCCCATTTTCTACAAGTTTTGCTGCCTGTCTCGTGGTTTTGATCCAGGAAAGGAATTTTTTTTTTGATGTTTTCTTTTTTTAAGGGATGATGATGATGGATTGTTTGCTGCTCTACGGAAACTGTAGTAAGTGATATTCCAAGTGGCCTGGGCGTTAAATCCAGCATGTCATAGAATCCTAACCCCTTGGGATGGAACATTGGCAGCGGATGCAATATAATTGAAATAATTCCTTTTCATATATAGAATTGACACAGCCTCAATGGCAAGCCTTAGAAGCTGTCACTTGGTTTTAATTAGTCCCGAAATGATGCAGTATCAGTTTTTTTTAAAATGATGGCCAAATGTTTGAGGTTGAATCTTCCATAAGATGTGTGTTTGTATATAATTCTCAAAAGGGTTGGATAGATAATAAAACTCTTTTGACTGTTTGGAATCCCTTTTAAGACCAATGCTGCTTAACAAATATTTTGCTCTTTCCAGCACAAGAAGTTATTAGAACTTAGGTGGAAAGTTGTCATGTCTGTCATCTGTCTCGCAGGAGTCTTCTCTTGCCATGGACATAATTGGGGGATTTAAGAAGATCAGGCAAGAAGTGGGGCATCTTTACTTCTCACACCCAAACAATTAAATCAGAAGAAGTGTCATGTAGATGGCATGAAACATGTGAAATGCATGTCAAAGTTTAATTGAAAGTGGGCTCCTAAATCCGTCTAATAATTTTGGAACAAAAGGAGTCTTCCTTTAGTGTCTTAGGCTGTTACAACTTTGGCACTTACCAAACTTCTAGTGCAAGACGTACGCAATCGTTGGTTATGTTAAAAGGTTTAGAAATATGTATACATTGCTGATAAAATAAAGTGAAAAATTCAGTGCAGAATGGCAACATATCCAGTGGATAATATTCACATTATCCTAATTCATCATTTTATCTGTAACACGCACACTGTATGGTAAAAAAATCAGTATTTACCTTATTAACTCCCTATAGACTGTAAGATACCTGTGCATGGGGGAGGACAATTTGCAAAGCCATTTACACAAGAAAAATGTGTTTTTATCTGCACTAATCAACACTGAAAATTGCCTCCTCCAGTGTGGCTGAAAGTGGACTTTGTCTCATGGAGGAGAGGTGCTGAGGTCAGGGGATGAAAAGTACATTGCATTTTCTGCTCACTGGATTAGTTTTTTCCAGTAAAATACCCATAAAAAAAAAGGAGGCATAAGTGAGCTCGCATGCTTTGTACCCGCAGCAAGTTAAGGCAGCTGCCTGCTTCCACTTTGAGAATTGGTGCAAAGGCTGTAGATAGAGAGTACGCACGCTCTTTGTTCCAATGCAGAAAGTTTGAAGACTTGCCCCTCCACGAAATGGATTTACAAATGGATGGTAAATGAAATCTAGTCATCATAATTTGAATTTTCTAATAAAGCTGGAATTTTTTTTGTTGTTGTTTGCCTGTTTAAATCCAGTGTGTTGTATTTCAGCCATGCAAACAGATGTACACATTTTGCAACAAGTTTGTAATAAGTTCTCTCTTATACCATATAATTTCAGTATGATTGTTTTGGTTTTTCACAGAATTAAATGACTGTTCTGACATTTCTCCCAAACGTGTTGAGATATTTTGTGCTGTTCACCTTCTAAAACTGTAACTGTAACACAGCAGATTAACTCTTTGAGGTAAATTTCCTGTGTTGAATTTTCAGCTCTTATGACAGTGGGCATTGGTATGTGCCTTTGAGAAAAATAGGAGCCTATTTTTATGATGAAATCTTAGTGCAGTGACAGTTATTTTTTTACTGCAAAATGCTGACATCCTGGCATTTCTTCTGACTTAGTTTTGTGAAATAAATCGTATCTAAACCAACCACAGTGACAAATTTTCCATGGTTGAATGATTTACAAACCTATCCTATTAACCCTATGGCCATTTTGGTTTTCAGGATGTCCTTAGTGAATGTGCTTGAGATATATTTGTGTATGTTGGAGACAGAGTGCCCAGGGTGGACCCTGGAAATCTGTTGTTTCTTCCTTTTTTTTTTTTTTTGAAACCTTATTTTATTCCCTGGGTTTTTGAATGCAAGTATTTAGTAACTAAGTATACAGATATTGTGGTTGCTCTCTACACAATGCCTGCCTTGACCACACAATTCTTAGGCAGGAAATAAATGAAATAAACCTTCCCAAGTGTACAATATCACCAATTTTTACATGGCTTCATCTAGGAAGAGCCCTATCCCTGGTTTTCGGTGTGTGATACATCCCATTTGAAAAATAAGTCACAGGCCTACATCATGGTTCTAGTACCCGATAATACCAAGACTCCTTGTTCTGTGGCAACCTGAGGACAAGCAGGATGGCAGCTCTCCCAAGTGGGTGATGGCATCTGATGGACCCAGCTCAGAACTTTTATATCAGTTTGTAGAACTTTGATTGTGCGCTGCTGGGAATGTATGGCATAATACCATGCGTCCATGCAGGGGTCTCTATTAGAGAAGCTGATTCCAAGGGGAGGTGAGCGAGTTTTGTGAGGACCAGCATCCTGCTTTTTTTTCAGAGAACACTTATAACAGGTAACCAACTCTGTTTTTTTCCAAGGAAAAGCAGGATGGCAGCTCTCACAAGTGGGGAATCCCTAGCTACAGACTACCCTGAACGGAAGAGGAAAACCAAACAGTGCCAATGGGCCTAACAACTGTTTTTAGTGGCAATGAGCCTTTTTTTCTTTATAGTTTTTTGGTAAAGGGGCACCTTAGAACAAAAAACAGGCTCTATGAGGGATGAGTTGGGTTCTATGCATCAAAGAAATTTTGCAAGACAGACTAAGCAAACCTACCTTATCATTGGGAGTCTCTGCCTAAGCAATAGTGCGATATGAATGTGCGGACAGAATGCCGTTCCTCCTGTGGTTCCTGCTCATATCTTTCCAAAGATGAATCAATAGAGCTTCTGTTAGATCCTTTACAGGTGCTAGTGAAGCATCTCTCTACCAGAGGACTTGATCTACCCTGCCTTTCTTCAAAAAGTCAGAAGCAGTACCATTTAAATTAGAAAAAAAAAAAAAGAGGTAGAACAAAGGTGTCTTAAACATACAAGGACCTAAACAAGCCATTTCCCTACCAGTTTAAAAGGTCCTTTAGGACTTACAGTCTAAATTTTGGTAGATTCCTCTTTGTGCTGCTGGTGGCCAGAAAACCTGACCTTCAATATAAGTTACAATTCTGTACTGGTTATAATAGTTAAATTGCCTCTTGAATCCATAGTGGTAAAATCTGCTCTGAAGACAAGGATGCCAAATTACTGTTAATATAAGAGAAGAATTTCTCAGTCAGAATGTGACAGAGTAGAATTTCAGCCAATTCCAGATGGTCCAGTATCTATATAATATCCTTCTGAAAATAAGAGATGCCTCATCTTCCTAGGACTCACAAGACCAGTTCATGCCTCATATCAATGAAGCTGAAGAATGTGTTAAGCATCTCATTAAATCTTATGATGATTTTGAGATAGCTTTGAGATTAGCAAGTATAGTTACAGGAGCCAGAAGCCTTGGCTGAGAGTATCAGGTCTATGAGAAGACATACATGATGAATTACATAAAAACATAAGTTTTGCCATGGAGGTCAAACCAAGGGTCCATCAAGCCCAGCATCCTGTTTCCAACAGTAGTCAATCCCAGGTCACAAGAACCTAGCAGGATTCCTATATTCATAGAGTCCATGCTACTTATCCCATGGTCAATCAGTGGATTTCCCACCTTTAATGGTTTATGGATTTTTCTTCCTGGAACTTGTCCAAACCTTTTTTAAACCCAGCTACACTAACAGCTTTTACTATATCTTCCGGCAACAAATTCCAGAGTTTAATTATGTGTTGAGTAAAAAAGGCCTCAAATGCCTGACATAATTTCTTTTGATGAGAAAGTTAAGGAAATGGTGGCCCTCATCAAAAATCACTAATCAGCCCTTCAAATGCTATCTGCAGCTACTTCTCAAAAACAAACTATTAAAAAAACCCAAAAAAAACTCCCACCATAATCCTTCAGAAGGCAAAACTGTATAGTATCAAACATACCCTTTCCAAAGGCAACACTTGCAACTTTAGCAACAAAGCAGACCACATCCCAGGGAAAGTGCTAAATCCACAACTATTTCAACAATCCTATGAAGAATTTGCTCCTAATTTTTTTACTACCAGATTCCTCATTCTCACATCTCTCTCAAATCTTTTCTAATAGGGGGAAAGCTTCAATTTTTTCACTCCCAGTACCTCAGATTGTTGGTTTCTCAGAATAATTCTCAAGTACAAACAGCTGAATTTTCAAAAACTACTGCTTCTCATTTGAAGCAACTTCAGATTCTAAAATAGGAGCTAATTTCATTGTTGGCAGCCAATGTGATAGATGTTCTTAGTCCAACTGATGGAAAGGGGCAAAGGGTTTTACTTGAGGTATTTTCTTATTCTGAAAAAGTCAGGAGACCATAACCTTATTCTAGACTCAAGAGACCTGAAAAAATAGCTCAGGAGAGAAAAACTCAAAATGAACTCAGCAGAATCCTTACACACCTAAAAAGAATGATCAGCTTACTAGTCTGGATCTAAAGGATGCCTTCACACACATTTTTATTCACGTACGCTTCACAGGAGATGGCTAGCATTATCAGTATTGTGTATGTTTCTTCTGCTTGGCGGCAGCTCCGATAATATTCACAAAGTATCTAGCAGTAGTCAAGAAAGGGAAAAATATATCTTAGCTTTTCTCTTCTTAGGTGGCAAACTAACAGATCCTGGCAAGAAGGAAATCTGTCCACTGTTTATATGGTCCACACCCTCTCCTTGCTAGGGTTCATCATCAAATTCTAGAAGTCCAATCTGACTCCAACTCATCAATTGGGCTTCAAAGGAGAAAATCTGGACACTTTAAAGGAAACATTTTTCATCCTTGTCAAAGAATGTACAGCATAATCTGTATAATACAATCTTCAGCCACCCAAATTTCGGTTAGGGTTTTCTTGATATGGTAGGCCACAGTTCAAGTCACACCCTTTCCAAGGCTACCTATGAGACAGGCTCAATGGCACGTGAAATCTCAATGGAACCAATATTTACAGCCAATGTTTCACAAGACATTTTTCTCCAGCCTTCAAAAATCCCTTGCATTCAAACTTTTCATCCTCCAGACTCGGCAAGTATTAACTATGGATTCTTCCATTCAAGGATGGGGAGCACATCTCAGTAGTGTGCACTTTCAGGGGACTTGCACCATACAAGAGCAAAGACTTCACATAAGCCTCCTGGAACTAAAAGGGATATTCATTCAAGGCTCTTAAAGTCTTTGAGCTATGGTTGAAAGGAGCAGTAGTTCAAATCCAGATAGACAGTTTGGGTAGCAAACAAGGTACTCATGACTTTGCAAGGAAAGGTGGAAGATTTTAAATTGGATTATCTTAAACTTTTTTTAATGCCATTTGTCTCCTGGGCAAGAGCAATGTCTTGGTCAGTACTTTGAGTTGTTCCCTTCAGCCTCATGAATAGTTGCTGCACAGCACAGTTCCTCTTTCACCTGTGAGAAATTACACAAGTAGACCATGTTGCAGCCCCATTCAACCACAAATTACCTCTTTAGCACCCGACCGCTTAGCTTCAGCCACCTTTTACATTCGGTGGAATCGAGGATTGATGTATGCTTTTCCACCCATCACTCATTTTCAGAACAAACTTCAAGCTACAAAAAGACAAAGGGAAAATGTTACTAATAGCTACTTTTTGGCCATGACAGATATGGTTTCCATGGCCTCAGTGCCTAGCTGTTGCTCCACCAGCTTGCCTAAAAATATTCACAGATTTTTGTATCTCAATACAACTGCTTCATCATAATCGTTAACCTTGGAAGTCAAATTTGTATTCTTGCATCAAGAAGAGACCTTCCACCAGGTGTTCTTACATCTTCAAATGGAAAAGATTTTCCATCCGGTGTATATCACAAAAAGATCTGTTCATCTTTCTACTTCTGCTCTTCTTTGATATCTGCTTGGCCTCTCCAAGTCAGGGTTGAAGACTAATTCCATCAGAGTGCACCTAAGTGCCATAGCAGTGTGCCACCAACACTTACAAGGTCTTCAAATCTCTTGTCATCCAATAAGTCTCTTCCATTTTCATCCTACCATGAGAATCCCTCCTACTCAGTGGGATCTAAATGTATTTTCTTAACTAATGAAGCTCCCTTTTGAACCCAAAGCATCGGTGGATCTCAAGTTTCTTACTTGGCAGTTATTGTTTGTAATAACAGTGATGTCAGCACACACAATAAATGAGATCCAGGCCTTAGTAGTCTATACCTTCTATATACCAGTTTTTAAAACTAAAATAGTTTTAAGGACTCAAATTAAGGAGTACATTTTAGTACATGCGCCCGCACACATAGACACGCTGATTTTATAACATGTGCGTGTTATAAAATTGGCTGGCTGCTTGCAAGGGGGTGTAGATTTATGCAAGTTCCTTGCGGCATCACATCGTGGTCTTCCCCGGTTCGCTACCCCCTACCTTTACCTCCCTTCCGCATCCCCTCTCCTCCCTATTCTATCTACCCTTGTTTTTTTTTAATTTTATCTGTTTTTCCTCCAAAGGAGCAGTAGCAAGTAGCAAATGGCCACTGTATGGATGCCTCAAGCACTGCCCCTCCCCCACTTTTCTTCGGTCTGGCCTTTGCGTGCGTAACGAGGGTTATGCACACGGCTGGGCCCCTTCTAAAATGTGCACAGCGCACGCAAGGCCTGGCTGCGTGCGTAGGCCCTGTATTTTACGCGTGTGGGCGATTTAAAATTTGCCCATTGTTTTTACCTAAACTGGTTTCTCAGTTTCACTTAAATCAGTCCATAGTCCTACTTATGTTTTTTCCAAAACCTCATTAGGTGACCAAAGAGATGGATCAGGAAGAATGCTAGATGTAATATATTTGAATTTCAGAAAGGCTTTTTGATACAGTTCTGCATAGGTGACATAAATAAACTGAGCCCATGTGGTATGAGCCTTAAGGTGATGGCTGGGTTATAAACCGATTAAGTGGGAAGTAACAGTGGTAAATGGAGTTCATTCCAAAGAGCGGGGTGTTACTGGTTGTGTAGTGGAGGGATTGATCCTTGGACAAGTTCTTTTCAAAATTTTCATCAGTAATATTGTGGAAGGATTAGCGGAGAAAGATTTGTAATTTTGCAGAGGATTCCAAAATCTGCAACAGGGTAGACAGCCACAGGAAGGTGTGGAAAACATGAGGCGAGATCTAGTGAAGGTTGAACAATGGTTTAGAGTCTGGCATCTAAGATTTAATGTTAAAAAAAAAATAAAATAAAATGCAGAGTCCATATAGCCTTCAAAAACAAGGGAGCAGACAGTTTAGGGAGTGAAATTCTGAACACTAAAAAGAGCAGGAATCTGGGGGTGATTGTATTGGATGATCTTAAGGTTGCTTACCAGGTAAATAAGGCAATGACAAAAGCCAGAAAGATGTTTGGCTGCAGAGCAATTGTCAGCAAAAAAAAAAAAAAAAAAGTAGGTGGTGATGCTTCTGTATAGGCTCCCGATGAGACCTCATTTGGAATACTGGCTACAATTCTGGAGACTGTCTTCACAAGGGTATAAACAGGTTGGGGTCAATCTAGAGGGTGGCTACTAAAATGGACAGTGGTCTTCGTTCTAAAGCATATGGAGATAGACTTACAGATCTAAACATGTATGCCTTAGAACAGGGATGGTGAACTCCAGTCCTCGAGTGCTGCAAACAGGCCAGGTTTTTAGGATATCCACAGTAAGCATGCATGAGAAAGATTTGCATCCAATGGAGGCAGTGCATGCAGATATTTCTCATGCAAACTTGTTATGGATATCCTGAAAACCTGGCCTGTTTGTGGTACTCAAGGACTGGAGTTCACCATCCCTGCTTTAGAAGAAAGGCAAAATAGGGGAGATGTGAAAAACATTTAAATACTTCCAAGCATTTAATAAAGAAACTTTTCTCCACAGCTGTTGGCTCTAAGCGTCTATTTCAGTGAACCATATCACTCCACTCCCCATGCCTTTTGATTTTCTGATGTCTCTAATGAGAGACTTTGTCAAGCACTTACTGAAAATTAAAAAATCTAACAGATTTGTAAGGTAAGACTTCTGTTTGTTAATCCATGTTGGTTCTGCCCCATTAGTCTGTCTTTATCCAGATGGCCAGTAATTTTGTTGTTCAGAATAGCTTCTGCCATTTCACTGGGCACCAACATCAAGTTCACCGTCTGTAGTCTCCCAGATCACCCCAGAGCCCTTTTTAAAAATGGGTGTTACATAGGCCACTCTCCAATCCTCAGGTACCATATTTGGTTTGAATGAGAAGTTATAGATTATTAGTAAAAATTTCATTTTTTTAGTTCTTCCAGAACTCTGGAGTGTATACCATGAAGTCCCGATGATTTGTTACCCTTTAGTTGGTCGATTTGCTCTGTTATATCTTGCTGGTTCACTGTGATTTGATTCATTTCCTCTGAATCATCAGCAGAGTTTGACATAGGTACCTCCCCAGCACCCTCTTCAGTAAAAACCAAAGCAAATAATTCATTTCGTTTTTCTTTTTGGCCTTGTCTTTCCTGAGAGCCCCTTTTTCCTCTGTCATCTAGTGTGCCATCTGACTCCCTCAGATTTTTTTTGTCTCTTCATAAGCTTCTTTTCAAATTCTATTTTGGCCTGCCTTAATGTTTTGCATGTAACTTGCCAATGCTTAAGCTGTACAGGATCAGGGAACTTAAAAACAGGGAAAGATGTTCCCTGATCTTTCTTCAATAGATGCTATATCTTGGTCCTTTTAAGCTATTGTTATTTTTATTAAGTTCCTAATTTGAATTGTCTGCTATATGGTGTCTTTTTCTTTCATGTGGATTCTTGGTCATATTTACAGTTCTATGTTCATTGGCTTGTTTATTTAATCATTCCTTTTGGGTTTTGCTGGCAGTGTCCTCTGGGCCTCTGTCCCTCCTGCTGCAGCCCATGTGCCAAAACACGGCCCATGTCAGGGGACTGAAACTTCACTCCAAGTATCCCTGAATAAAAGGTGGAAACTCTCTTGCCTTAAGTTTTCATTTTCATTTTTTGATTAACTCACTACAAGGATCAGTGATCCTTCAGCGCTATCCATATATTACAAACATACACTGAGAGGCTAAGGAACTCAAATGTACTCAATAGAAGAGAGAGAGGAAAGGCAGGATGTGAAAGAAACATTCAAATATTTTACAGCCTTCAATAAAGTAAAGGTGGTACTTTTTGTCTTAAATTCAAGGGCAAGGGGTTGTGATGAGGCAGAGAGAGTAGGGGAATAATATTTTCTCATACTTTAATGAGAGGGTTGCAGATACCTAAGCTAGTAGTGACCAAAACTGACAATTTAAGTACACTTTGGGCCATGGTAAGACCAAGAGCAGCAGAGAGTTAAAAAGAGATGACAAAGCTGATTTGCACATAGCAACAATGCAGCCATGTGAGGCTTCCTAAAATAGGAGGTAAGCTCAACCAACATGCATGTAGTTCTCAGACTTTGGTATATTCTTAGTCCTAAATCAGGGTGAGGTAGATGGAAAGTTTGCAAGCATAGGCAGTAGATTGACTTTGCTACACTTCCCAGCTAAGGCCAAAAAGGAGAAAATGGGATCTTCTGCAGGGGGTTACGTTTGTACGGCTACTAGCTGGGAGATATCATTAGGCAGGGGCATCTGCCCAAACTGGTTTGACCAAATGATCCTTATCTGCAGACATCTACTATGTCCGATTATGTACTAAAAATGTGGAAGTTAATCCTACCAGAAAGATCTTGCCAAGGGTAAAAGAACTGTGTTTGTAGATAATATTCAGTACGACCTAGCTGGATGCAAAGAATACATGTCCTATTGAGATTAGCAGCTGTTTTAGTATCAAAACAAATCCTCAGAAAAAAAAAGGGAGGAGTTAGCTACAAATTTTCATTGGCAGATCTTCCATTGTGTGACATATTGTGCAACTTGGATTGAAAGGCATATTCATCTTTTGTTATTTTAAAAGGGTAGGCAGACCATATGAGACAGTCTGATGAAATAGCAATATGAGTTGACAACATTCTTTAGCTGTAAACAGATTTTTAGTAGTTGGCTTACAAAATACTATTAAATTTTGAAGGCATTGCCCTTGTCTATTAACATCCAATTATAAAAAGTTAACAAACATACATCAAAATCACAATGCTGAAACAGTCTTTTACACATACTCTTCATCTGACAGGTGACATTTCCTCACCCTGTAGATTCATTAAAATCCACACTGATATACATGTGTGTGTACTCAACTCATAACACTATAATGTGGTTGCCTTATGTTATATTTTTGTATCCTTGTGGACCTATTTTCAAGGAAGTGATGTTCCATTTTCTATTTGAAGCAAAACTCCTTTGAAGGTAAGGATGGCCCAATGTCAAATCAAGGTTTTATAGATTGCCATGATACTAGTGAAACGGGAGTTGTCCTATTTTAGACTTATGGGACTACCTGGAAATAAAACTTACATGCTTTACAGACCTACTCCACATGTTAAATATATAACTTTTTTTTAAAATCAACAATACAACATAAGATGTATGATGTGGGTAAAGGTTCAGATGACAGTTGTGGGGAAATTTTCAAAGGAGTTTCTACAGCTAAGCAGTTGTTTACTTGTAGAAAAGGCCACTTTGGAAATTGCTCTGCTTTTCCCTGTATGTGGGGGAGAAAGGGTGAGGCTAGGGGAGAAGGGTGGGGTTAGAGCATGGGGATTTAGTTTTGCACCTGCAACATAAGTGAGGGTAAAGACTCCTCCTCTCCCCCCCCCCCCCCCCCCCGTTGGCACTGGCACTCTGCTTGATTTTCAAATTCTATGATAAGAGTATAGCACGCTGGCTGCAAGTTAAATCCGGCCTATTGCAAAGTAAACCCCGTTTCTATTGGATTATTGAAACCCATAGGAAGAGATTTCTTCTCTTTTACACAATTGCAAGTAAATTTTCAAAGGTCTGCACGTGCAACTACTGGGGCTTTTGCGAGAGGTTGGGCCTTGCATGCGCTGCGCGCGTTTTACAACGGGCCCGGCCCCACTCATAAACCCTGGTATGTGCCGAAGGGCCAGGCCCTGAAAAAAGGGCGGGCATGGTCTGGACGGGGTAGGCTGGGACAGTGCCATTTGATGCTGTCCCAGGGAAGCGCCGGCTAGTGTGCAGAGGTTACTTTCACTCCAGAGGAGCAGTAAGTAATCAAACAAAAAAAGAGTAAGTAGTTAGGAAGGGGTTAGGGATCGGAGAGGAAAGGGGGAAGGGAACAGGGGAAGCCTTAATCCAGTCGCCACGCATAGGCTGTGAAAATTTCCTCGCCCTGCGCTTTGTGGCCATCTGCCCGCATACGCGCACGTGGATATCCTATTTTATAATGCGCGTACCGGGAACCGCCTGCACATGGATGGACGCGTGCTCCTTTGAAAATTGACCCCTTAGTGAATTACTCCCTATCAGAAGGAACCCTTCCACAGGACACTAAAAAGCCATTTGTGAGACGCATACTCAAAAATGCTAAATTAGATCCAAAGAAGATGTTGAGCTACCGACCTATCTCCAATTTATCCTTCCTCTCAAAGCTTATTGAATCATTTGTCCGGACTTAGCTTACCGATTATCTAGAAAATTCTACTTTACTGTACCTGAATCAATATGGTTTCAGGAAGAATAGCAGTACAGAAACTTTTACTATCTGCTTTAGATACTAGATGGCATGGGTTCGATGGCTGCCAAAATTATCTTATAATTCTTTTGGATGTGTCTGCTGACTTAGATACCATAGACCATAACATTTTGATTGGCCGATTATGGCCTTGCTGGAACAGTCCTTAGATGGTTTGAATCATATCTAAGCGAAAGATCTTTACAAATTTGCTTTAAAGAGAAGATGTCTGAATTGAAACATTCATACAGGTGTCCCGCAAGGATTGGCACTTTCAGCAATACTGTTAAATATCTACTTCATCCCATTGTGTAAATTAGTCGCTGGTTTAGGATTAACTTTTTTTTTCTTCATTTTTGCTAATAACATCCAGTTCTTTGTCCATATAAAGAATTCCATCACATCTAAACTGAATTATCTGAACATTTTTTTGGGAGCAGTTAACAAATGGATGGATCATAATCGATTATCATTGAATAGCTCCAAAATATTGATTATTATTTTATCTCAAACTAAAGAAACACCAAAGAATATGAATTTTGAATTTGGGGAGAATATCGTACCCATCTCTGACTGTTAGTGATTTAGGAGTGACCCTTGATTCCAATCTTTCCATAAGGTCTCATATCAAGAACCTGATTCATTCGGGGTATTTGAAACTATGCATGTTAAAACAGTTGAAACTAATATTAACTGTCAAAGATTTCAGAACAGTATTTCAATTGTTGATCGTTGTCTACCCTTTGGTCCCTCCAGCTCCTACAAAATGCTGCTTCTTGGTTTCCTTCAGGTAAAAAAAATTTTTTTTATCATATTACCTCACTTCTTGCCAGCCTGCATTTAGCTTCCAATTCATACTAAGATTCAATACAGCATCTTAATGTTGATACATAAATTATACCACAAATGTACCATAGGTAGGTCAATTCCGCAGATCTATACTCCATCTAGAACATTAAGATCACAAAACAAGGCTCTCCTTGAGGTCCTAGGAATGAGATATGCACACACTGGAGAGGTTAGAGGCAGGGCCTTCTCAGTGACTGGCCCTGTTTTGTGGAATACCCTACCAGAACAATTGAGAATGATAATGGATGTAAAAATGTTTACGAAAGCCTTGAAAACCTGGCTGTGTATACAAGAATTTGCAGTCAAACAATTAGTTTGTACTAATAATCTATCAACATAGTTATGTTTTTCTTATTTTATTGCTTTTTGTCCACACAGGTAGATTGATTGTTGTATCTGTAAACCGCTGAGATTTGAGTAGCAGTATTGAAGCTTTTTAAAATAAATAAATTGCCCTTTTTGTGACTGAATAAAAAGTAATATACTTTTTGTTATAGAATATGTTCAAGCCAGTTTACAGCAGTGAATAAAGCTGAATTCTACAATTCCATTTCATTTTTAGTTTGACTAGCACTGATCTAGTTCAAGACTAAGTATGTGCCATGACTGAACTGTAGAGGGCACAAGAGTTCTGCTGTAGCAGATGTTTACAGATGAATATGTCAAGTAAATGGGAATTTCATCTGATGCTATAGAAAAAGCCTGCAAGCTTCTTAGAGAGTGAAGATGTATGGATCCAAGTTTATATTTATATGATCAATGTATACCCACAAACTTTGGCATGGATTTATCAAAATGCACTGAATATCACATGCGATAGAAAAAGGGGCATGTTTTATGGTAATAGGCAGTTTATTGCAATTTGCGCTAATACCAATGCGAAGCGCTAAGTTACCGCAAATTGCAATAGCTTTTTTGCAATTTGAGATAAGTGCCAGAATTGTGGTATTTTCTACATACAACCACTGAGGGGACCATGTTTACTATTGGGGCTCTCCGGGAGCTTCAAAACTACTAAATCCGGCATGAACACATTGCAACATGCGATAAAGTTAACGCTACTGAAAAAGGCTAAAATTGGCGTTAAAGCAGTGCGATAGGGCTTCACAAAACAGTAAACCCAGCCCACTCCCACCCCTAACTCCTCCTCTTTTTCTGATTTGCATCGCACCATACGTTATGGTGCTATCGCATGCGTTAACGCCTTAACGTTATTTGATAAATGACCCCGTTTGTTAGTAGTGCCTTTGATCCTTGGAAGACTCTCAGTTCCTTTACATTGCACCCATGTACATTGGCCTGCTTTGTTTTGAACAATCTAACCTGCAGCATCAACTACAAAAATGTTTTTGTATACAATTCTTGTTTTTTAGATAAAAATGACATGGAAAATTTTTTGCTATCAAATTTATTTGTGAGAGGCGATGGAGATCATAATATGATCAAATTTGAATCAGTGACAGGAAGAGGACAATAAGTAAAGCTACAGCTCTAGCACTAAACTTTCAAAAGATAGAGTTTGATAAAATGAGGAAGATAGGAAAAATCTGAAAGGTGCAGCTACAGAGACTGAGTGTACAACAGGCATTGACATTGTTTAAAAATACCATCTTAGAAGCACAGTCCAAAGTATTCCATGCATTAAGAAAGGTGGAAAGAAGTCCAAACGACTGCAGGCATGGTTAAAAGGCAAAGTGAAAGAGGCTATTTTAGCCAAAAAAAAACCAACTCTTCAAAAATTGGCAGAAGGATCCATTGGAAGAAAATAGGAAGAATAAGCATTGGCAAGTTAAATGTAAAACATTGATAAGACAGGCTAAGAGCGAATTTGAAAAGAAATTGGCCGTAGAGGCAAAAACTCATAATAAAAAGTATATTCTCAGGAAGCCTGTGAGGGAGTCGGTTGAACCGTTAGATGATGGCGTGATTAAAGGGGCATTAGGGAAGATAATGCCATTGTGGAAAAACTAAATGAATTATTTGCTTTGGTGTTTACTAATGAAGCTGTTAGGGAGATACCTGTTCTGGAGACGGTTTTCAAGGGTGATGAATCAGATGAACTGAATCAAATCAACAAACTGAAAAGTGGCAAATCGCCTGGACTAGATAATATACATGCCAGGGTTCAGAAAGAATTCAAAAACGAAATTTCAGATCCATTAATCGTAATTTGTAATCTATCATTAAAATCATGTATTGTGTCTGAAGATTGGAAGGTGGCCAATTTAATCCCGATATTTAAAAAGAGATCCAGGGGTCATCCAAGAAACTATAGACTGGTGAGCCTGATTTCAGTGGTGGGAAAACTCATGGAAACTATTCTATATAGAACAATATCACAGAACATATAGACATGGTTTAATGGGACACAGCCAGCATGGATTTACCCAAGGAAAATCTTGCCTCACAAATCTGCCACATTTTTTTGAAGGACTTAATAAACGTGGATAAAGGTGAGGTGTATTTGGATTGTCAGAAGGCCTTTAACAAAGTCCCCCATAAGAGGCTCCTAAGAAAATTAAAAAGTCATGGGATAGGAGACAATGTACTTTTCGGGATTGCAAACTGGTTAAAAGACAGGAAACAGAGTAGAATTAAATGGTCAGTTTCCTCAGTGGAGAGAGGTAAACAGTGGAGTGCCTCAGGGATCTGTACTTGGGCTGGTGCTTTTTAATATATTTCTAAGTGATCTGGAAAGCGAAATGAGTGATGTGATCAGATTTGAAGATTACATAAAATTATTCATAGTAGTTAAATCATAAGCAGATTGTGATAAATTGGGTGTCCAAATGGCATATTAAATTTAATGTGGACAAGTGCAATTTCATGCATACAGTGAAAAATAACCCATGCTGCAGTTACATGATGTTAGGTTTCATGTTAGGAGTTACCACCCAGGAAAAAAAAATCTAGGTGTCATAGTGGGCAACACTTTGAACTCATCGGCTCAGTGTGCTACGGTGGCGAAAAAAGCAAACAATGGGGGTCATTTACCAGACGGATCGCATGCGATAAGGGATGTTTCGCATGCAAAAAGTCCCTTATTTTGTGTGATACCAAGAAAGGGGTGGAGTTGTCCCCAGAAGAGGAGGAGTCGAGGTGTCACCGGGGCCGACTCCATGAAGACGTCGCGGATGACGAAAAGGTAAGGGCCTTTTCGTGTCCTATTTCGCGCCCAATAGCTACACCTTCTATGGTGGCGCTATTGGGTGCGAAACCGGCAGCGATCGAAACCGTGGCGGTGCGATCGCTGCTGGCTAGTGCAGGACCGCCCCCCCCCCCCCCCGCCCCTCATTACCTAAAGTATCGCAGGCCTGCGATACTTTAGAAAATGAGGCCCAATGTTAGGAATTAGGAAGGCAATGGTGAATAAAACAGAGAATGTCATAATGCCCCTGCATTGCTCCATGCTGAGACTACACTTTGATTACTGTTTCAATTCTGGTTGTTGCATTTCAAAAAAGATATAGATGAACTGGAGAAGGTAGAGAAAAGGGCAACCAACATGATAAAGGGGATACAATGGCTCCCCTATGAGGAAAGGCTAAAGAGGTTAGGGATGATCAGCTTGGAAAAGAGATGGCTGAGGGAGGATATAATGGAGGTCTACAAAATCATGAGAGGACTAGAATGGATAAATGTGAATCTGTTGTTTACTCTTTCAGGTAATATAAGGACTAGGGGGCCCTCTTTGAAGTTAGCAAGTAGCACATTTAAAACAAATCAGAGAAAATTTTTCTTCACTAAACCCATGCTTAAGCTCTGGAATTTATTGCCAGAGGATATGGTTAGGGAAGTTAGCTGGGTTTAAAAAAAGATTTGGACAAGCTCCTTGAGGAGAAGTCCATACATTTCTTTTAGTCAAGTTGACTTAACTGGTAAATTTTAAAAGTGTGCTTATTGCAACACAAGCAAACATATGCCTCATTTTATAAATTACACACATAGCATTTAAAACATTCAGCACGCTTATGCCAACAGCCTTTACACGTGTATCTTACATGCTCACACAAGGAGGGAGAGGGAGCACACTTCTGTGTAGGGTCAGTCTGATTATATATATGCACCTCTGTAGAGGGGCACTTTGAATCGGGGTGGGTTGGGGTTAGGGTGAGTGGTGTCACAGACACATTCAGAGGTATTCATGGCAAACTTGACATCACTAAATAATTTGTCTTTATAAGCAATGAAAAATCTCACAAGAGGAGTTGATTTGTACACTGCTGTCTCTGCTATCTGCATTGTACAAATCAACTCCTTTTTATTGCTTATAAGGACTAAAATTCTTTAGTGATGTCAAGTTTGCAATGAATACCTCTGAATGTGTCGGTGACACCACCCACCCTAACCCCAACACACCTCCTGTATAGGGTCAGTATCAGACTGACCCTATACAGTCTCTCTCTTTAGGATTCCTGCAGCAAAGGTATGCAGACAACAAATGTGCATTGCCTTTGCAAAATTCGTGGTTAAATGCGTCAAGTCTTGGTCCTGCCCCGTTTTCTGCATTCTTCCCTGCTTAAAATTTGCATGGCCCACATTCGTGCATATGTGGCCATTTTTGTGCAACGCTTTTAAAATCTACCTCTTAGGGAATAGCCACTGCTAATTACCGGCATTAGTAGCATGGGATCTATTTAATGTATGGGCACTTGCCAGGTACTTGTATCCAGGATTGGCCACGGCTGTAAATAGGATGCTGGGCTTGTTATGTTCTTATATAAAGGTTATTGTTTTCCCTCTCATTTTTCTTTGCCAAAGCAAGTCTCTGGTTTCCAAATTATTATCTACACAGTGGGTCAGATTATTCATGCTGCTCGGCGAAATACATGCACAAGTGTCTGATGCACAAATGTTCAAACTTCAGCAAAACTCAGTTGTTGTTATGTGTGCTTTCATGATGGTATGTACATGGAAAAGCAGGGCGCTGTGGATGCATTCCTGTGCATGCTTGTCTGCTACCTCCACACATCAAAATGGTTTCAGAAAATAAAAAAAGCTTGCTTAGCAAGCAGCATGTCTGATGTAGTTCTGACATTTACAATATATTCAATTAAATGACCAGAGCAATGAAAAATCTAACAACAAATTGGGATGGAGTTAGATTAATTTGCATATATTTTAGTATATTTTCAAATTATTCTGCAGTTTGTAAATTGCGTTAATACTTTTGTTGGGTCTGTGCCTCCTGTTAGTGAGCATTTATCTTTAGTTTTTGTACTCATAAAACAAGGGAATAGGTGGTGACACAGCACTGGTGAAGGGCGTTAATCAGTTGATTCAAAGTGGTTCAAAACAGAAGGGTGAATTTGTCAATTGTTTATCTTTTCCGTCAGTAAAGCTTTTGCTTCTTTGTGGCTTGCCATGTTTACCCTTCCTTCTGTGTATCCTGCCAAATCATTGTGAATTTCCACAGACCAGTGCCAGCTATTTCTTTCTAAACCCATTTCCAGTGCTACTGAAATTCCAGAATGCCCATGCAATGTGCACAAATGTCAAAGCAGAAAGCAGAAAATCATTCCAGGTCATTTAAAATCTTTCCAGGACAGAGATTCTTCGTTAACTCGATTCGAAACACTGAATCCTGTTTTGAGAAAAAGAATATTTTCATCGACATA
The DNA here is from genome assembly GCF_901001135.1 of Rhinatrema bivittatum. Lineage (NCBI taxonomy): Eukaryota > Metazoa > Chordata > Amphibia > Gymnophiona > Rhinatrematidae > Rhinatrema > Rhinatrema bivittatum. Next base: position 73,066,904 of record NC_042618.1, on the reverse strand, counting down.
GGAGACAGCGTTTTGAAATTTGATTCCCGGGTGGCTCTAGATGTGAGACTATGACTATTCTTCTGACTATGCGCTTTGGATAAGAAGAAAAACTAATCTAAAGCTTTGCTTTCTTAAGGGCTTCCCATAGAGTAATGGACTATTAACCAAATTGTGTAGGTTATGACACGCACACAGGCACATGCAGAGTTTGAAAGTCAGGTCAAGCTTAAGTGCCATTTGCCTAGGCAGATGGAGCAGAACATACGTGAGTCTAGTTTACTAAGCGTTTTCCCTATTGACATAAAATGGGAGAAAAGCCTTAATGAATTGGGTCCTATATTTTGTAGTGCTGGGTTGTAGCAGTTCCTCAGACTGCTAATTTTGCTAGGAATAAAACCAGATGCACTGTACTCATTCCCTAAAATGTTACACAGTGTGTTTCAATACTTCCATTCACTTGTATTCCTTTTTCCCCTTCCTTTTTCATTTGCTGCAAGCTATCTGTTTTGCCTAAGCTTGTTGGTATGAGTGTTTCTGATATAAGTGTGTGTTGGTGCAGGTTCACAGAGAGATCCCCCATCACTGGTATGAACATTCATTCTCTTTTTGTTACCTTTTTTCCTCCTGCTCTCAAAACCCTAGTGATCTCCTGGTGGCTGATCAGATCCTGTGCCTTTGTTTTCCATTTTCTGGCCACACAGCAGAAGCACGGGGGGGGCCACGCTGAAGATGTATCTTGGGAAAACATTAACAGGGCAGTTGATCAATCATGAAGACAGAGTATTGCAGGCTTGTGTTTTCTTCTGAAGCAGTGAGAGCATACTTTAAAAGAAACCAAAATGTTTTAGACCTCTGATCTGACTCCGATAGACAAACAAAAAACAAAGCTTAAAAGTTCACTATGAACATTCCTTTCAAGTGACAAAACACAGGTCCTAATCTTTCAGCTTTACTATCACTTTTGGACATCATCTGTAAGGGTGCTGCTGATAAGAGTGAGGCTGGATAAAGAGCATAAACAGTAAAAGCTTCACGTCCTTTCCTCTTTGCTGCCAGTGTACCTGGTTCTTGGCCAATAAACTTTCTCTGATGTTAGCTTTTTTACCTAGTAGTTTCTAAAATAAATAAAAGCAAAGATGTTTAAGGCTGTTTTTTTTTATTTGTCTACTGCTTTTTGACACTTCAAAGTGGCTTACATTCAGGTACTGTAGGTATTTCTGTGTCCCCAGAAGGCTCATAATTTAAGTTTGTACCTGAGACAATGGAGGGTGAAGTAACTTACCCAAGGTCACACAGAGTAGCAGTGGGATTTGAACGCTGCTTTCCTTGAGATTGTTGTCTGCTTCTCTAACCACTAGTCTAAATCTTCATTCATAATTACTGTTCAGAAATGTTGCTGCTGAAAAACACTCTAGTTAGTTCAGTGGCAAAATAAAAACAAGTTGAAAGAGAACAAGTCAGACAGAATGAAACATGGAAGAAAACTTCACATGTTCTATAGGTGAGAGCAAAAAAAAAAAAAATTGCATAATCATCCCCATCCCAGTATGGCGGGACTTCTCGATCTCTGGGTTGTGTACATCAGATGGCAGTGCTCTTCAGGCACCAGCAGCCTGTAATGGAAGTCAGCGTGGAGACTTGAGCCAGCATGCACTCACTGGTAATGGTAATTTAAGGAAAGGACTGCTGGGTAATGTAGTCCTAGAGGGACAGTTCCTGTGGCACCAGGTGAGTCTAATTAGAGGAATGAGTGGGAACAGCCAAACTAGAGCTCCTTATTGTACAGGAGGACTGTTTCCCCCCCTTACCATCTGAATTACTTTGCACTTATCAGTAACTCCTTCACCACTTTCTTGCCCACTCATTTTTGTGAGATCTCATTAACTGAGGTTGATTATCTGGAATAATTTTGCTTCATTTCAGCTTCACAAAGAAAATCATGGTTCTTTAAATATAGCTCTTTTATTCAATTTGTCAGTCTAACATACAGAATTTCTTTATGGCAAGATAAGCAAATTGTCCTTCCCTGTACTTCAGTTTCTCATCACATGCCTAATTGAGCCATGGGTGACTGTAAGATGTCTTTTGAGCAATGAATCACATTTATACTTAAGATTCAATCAGTGTTGATAGATTTATGATCAAAGACTGTGTCACATGCTTAAATGACAATTTTCTACCTAAATGATATCTTCATTATTGAGCTGTGATGTTCTCAAGATCTTTATTGAATACATTCTACACCTCTTGAAACATCAATTCTGCCTAATTCTTAGATCACCTTTTTAATCCAAAGGTGCACTCCAACCTAACCAACTCTTGTATGTCTGCCTTTACTTAGAGTAAATACTGGGGATATTGTATGAGGACTGTATCCAGCTTTTAAAAACATATCTTCTCTTGGTTGTTATATTTTTCTGATGTATGTACTTTTTATGTAGCCCAGCAGTTGCCTCCTGCTCCTTTGGAATTTCAGCTCAGTTGGAAGTGACCCCCTACTGGTCTACAGCTCCAAGAGGTGCTATTCCCAACTACCTGGGTTTATTTTTTTACTATTTTATAACCCCCTCCTCAATTCTAACCTAGTCTAGCCACTAGGTGTCACTGTTGCACAAATCGTTGTATCTCCTTCCCTGGGGATGGGGAAGGGCTCTCTAAAATTGCATCTGTAGCCCTGACCAGCCAGAGAAGCAAAACCTGGGTTCAGGAGTAAACCCAATCCTCTTACCTAGCAGTGGATAATAGGACTGTCACTGGGTTTTTTCTTTGTGTTTCGCCTTTTTCCAGTGGTTTCTCTGCTCTCTTCTTGTCCACCTGATGCTCTCTCCAGTCCATCCGTAGACAGAAAAGCAGGTACCTGAGGCAATCTTTCTCAAGTCTATGCATTTGCCTCAATCACTGCCATGGCAAGCAGAACCACAAAACAGGCTCACGTTCCTACCATCTGGATCAAATTAATCCAATTCTCTTTGATTGGAAAAGGTTTGCATTAAACCCGAAAGAATCACGCTTGTCGCTTATTATTTTCGCATCTAAACGGCTGTTGGTTATTTTGGTTAATTGAGATTGTTCAATGAACAGTAGGTCTGCCCCACATTGCCTGGGTTTTTTATTCCACTGAATTGCTTTGAAAGGCAGTGGACCTTCATGAAATGTTCACCACATAAGCAGATTGTGTTAACTGTGCTAAGTATAATTATCTGGTTCTGTAATTATCTTCCCTCCTGTCCTCCCATGGCATTATTTTGAACAAATGTTTTTTTTAAAACAGTAAGGCTGACTGTAGGTACCCGATGCAGCCAGCATGAAACATCTGCACAGGGAGTGACTTGGTCTCTGTGCAGCGAGAGCACTGTTTGATGGGACATGACCACAGTGCTCACAGTTACTGCTGATCTGTGCAGGGACTGAGAATAGCAGAGAAAGGATCCAAACTGGAAAACAGCTTTTGGAAATGAGGGGGAAAAATTCAGCTGTAAATCCATAGACACAATATGAGAGCAATTTAATTTTGGTTACATCATGGTCAGTTGTTTTATGCTCAGACAGCATAACCCTTCATTTTCTGTGACTTTGGGGGGATTGCTTTTTCTAGTAGCAATTATGGATGCCTTAGCCAAGAGGTGCACTGGATACAATTCAGAATTCAAAGCCATAATTTTTACCATCTGGTAATCTGGCTTTAGGCATTCCGTATTCAGAGTTCAGTTCAGTTTGCACTGTCTGAAAAGAGCTAAACAAAAAAACTCCCCTCTAATTGTCTAAAAAAAATGGTTGAAATAACTTTTTCAAAGTTCTTATCAGAATTGGGAAGTTTTAAAGGCTCACTCCAACCTAGAGCCACCTCAGAGTGCCAGAAAGAAATGGGGGTGTGGTGGATATGAGCAAGAGTTGCTTTCAGTGCCCCCCCCCCCTCCCCTCCCCCTTCCCTTTTGGGATTGTGTGCCAGACTCACAGACTGCCTCAAAAAGGCAGGTCCCATCCCCCCACCGCCACCTTGCTGCTTGCCCTGCTTGCCAATCCCTTGCAATGCCCCTAATTGTAGACACTTAGAGGGAGAACATTTATTGACTTGGAATCTATTCAATGTGCAGAGTGGGACTTGGAGCAAGAGCTCCTGTTTCCTACCTGCTGCTTTTACACTTCCCATTTCCTGAGTCTATTTCAGCCAAAGGTCCCCCCAGAGATGCAGCACATCTTAGAAAACAACTGTGAAAGCGGCAACAAGAAATCTACAAATTGCTTTAAAATGTATTTTTTTTTTCTTTCCGAAAGTGTGTACATTTTAGTGCTGTAGACTCGTAGGGAACATCGCGACCTGTCCTGCTTTCTGAGTCAGCCAGGCTGAGGTGCTCCTTTCATTGCCACAGCTGGCAGACACTAAGCAGGGCCTCCCTGCATCCCTTCTTGTGGACAGCTTGTTATCGGATCGGTAGTCCCACCCTGGAATGTTATCGCCTTGTTGAAGGTGGGCTCAGTCCGCCAGAAGAGGGACATCTCTGTTGACCTCTACCAAGAACCTTTTCTTGAACTCTGAGCAAAGTCCTTTTTTTTGGAGTAAAAGCTTCAAGGAAGGGTTTTGAATAGTTCCTTTCCATTTTACTTGTACCGAATGTAGCCACCTTTTCTAGCTGTAGCTGTGAAGGCAGAGAGCACATGGTGCAAGAGCTTAGTGCACGGTCCCACCAAATCCCAGCATGGATTCTCCAAAAAGGGGGAGGGGGAGGGGGGGAGGGGGGGGGGAGGATAGACCTCCAAGGACCAAGGTGTAGTGTACGTCTCTTTTCCTGTGGGTGTAAGCTCAAACTCTGTTTCTGTACTGCTGAGTGCCAATAAATAGGCTGGGCACAACTAGCAGGGTGTTCCAAAATAGGTTTACCTTTCAATGGAAATTAATTGGCACCAAATATATTTTCTTCTTGTCACGTCCATAATCACAGCAATAAATCAAGCCTCAAATGATCTGTGTCTGTGGTGCCTTAGTGCTTTGCCAGGATCACCTCTCCTCTCTTTAGATGGAATGCACACTGCCTGGGTTTCCCTGGAAAGGAGTTCTCCTATCCCTAAGGGATTTCCCTTGCACAGTATCAGGGATCCAGTGCTTAATCCTTCTTTCTCCAAAACTGGCTGAAACTCCAGTGTGGGGTCCCACGTTCCTCCTCTCTCCTCCTAGCTCGGGATTCCAGTTTGAATTAGGGTTACCAACTGGGTCCAGATTTTCAGCGCAAGTTGATCCAGTCCTGGTTTTACACCCCGGCATGCAGGGACTTGCAGTCTTGCTTTTTCCTAGGGAATGCGCAAGGGAACCGCGATCGAGTCCCTGCATGCAAGGGAGTAAAACCAGGACTGGATGAATCTGGAGCCAGTTGGCAATCCTAGCTGGTATCCACTCTTTTACCTCACAGTTCTCCAAGACGGCAAAAGGATCTTCAGTCTGAAAGATCTTAAAATATTGCAAACAAGGAAAAATCCACATACTTCTCCACTCCCTTTTCTCAGGCAGGAAGGGTGGACAGAAAAAATGTAATTTAACAAAAATCCACATATTGCATACTTAAACACACAAAAATCACTGAAACCCAGTTATAAATAAATTGAGCGCCCTTGGTATGGATCCTAGAAACTGGCTGAGCAGGAGGCAAGAAAGGGTTGTAGCAAACAGAATTTTCTCTGAGGCTGGGGGTGTTACCAGCAGTGAGCCTCAAGGACCTGTCCTTTTCAACATTTTTGTGAGCAACATAGCGGAAAGATTGTCAGGAATGGTTTGTCTTTTTGCTGATGATACCACAAGCTGCAATAGGGTAGACGGCCAGGAAGGTGTGGAAAACATGAGGAGAGATTTAGAAAAACTTAAGGAATGGTCTAGAGTAAGGGTGGCCACCTCCGGTGCTCAAACGGCACAAACAGGCCATATTTTTCAGGATACCCACAATGAATATGCATGAGATAGATTTGCATGCACTCCCTCCATTATTTGCAAATCTATCTCATGCATATTCATTGTGGATATCCTGAAAACCTGGCTTGTTTGTAGCTTTCGATGATCGGAGTTGTCCACCCCTGGTCTAGAGGCTGGCAGCTAAGATTTAATGCTAAAAAATACAGAGTAATACATTTAAGCTGCAAAAAAACAAGGGAGAGATACAGTATTGGAGGTGAAATTCTTCTAAGCACATAAGAAGGGCAGGATCTGGGGGTGATTGTATTTGATGAATTTAAGGTGGCCAAATAGGTGGGTAAAGAAACAGCAAAAGCCAAAAAGATGCTTGGCTGCATAGGGAGATGAATGGTCAACAGAAAACGGGAGATGATATTGCCCTGTATAGGTCCATTTGGAATACTAATGTACAGTTCTGGAGACTGCACCTTCAAAAGGATATAAACTGATTGGAGTCAGTCCATAGGGGGCTACTAAAATGATCACATTTTAGTAGCTCCCTATGGGCTGACTGACGTACACATAAACAAACAAATAAATAAATAAATAAATGGACTGACTGACGTACACATAAATAAATAAATCAGTAGTCTTCATTCTAAAGCATATGGGGATAGACTTAAAGATTTAAACATGTGTACCCTATAGGGAAGATATGATAGAGACATTTAAATACCTCTAAAGTCTCCATACACAGGAGACGAGCCTCTTTCAATGGAAAGGAGACTCTTGAACGAGGGGTCATGGGATGAGGGTGAAAGGGAGTAAACTAAGAAGTAATCTTAGGAAATATTTCTATGCAGAGAGGGTAGTGGATGCATGGAACGGCCTCCCAGTGGAGGAGGTGGAGACAAAAACAGTATCTGAATTCAGAAAAGCATGGGATAAATACAGGGGCTCTCAGTGACAGTGATAAGAATTATAAGGCTAGATAAATTGGATAGATGTGCAGACTAGATGGCCATATGCTCTTTTTCTGCTATCCATGTTTCCATGTTTCTATGATGTCAATATTCAAAAATCATTTAGATGGATAACTTAAAGTGATTTTAAACTATAACCAAATAAGTTAGCTGGATCATTTTAGGCCTGCTTCAGAGCAGACCTAAAGTTAGCCGTCCTTCTGTGACTGTAATAACAGGCTACTTATCCAGATAATTTCAAAAGATATCAGATAAGTACTGCTCCTTTTAAAAATATGAAAAAACAAAACTGTGGGCCTACAGGCCCTAACCAGCCCTCTCCTCACTCCCACCTGAGCTCCAAAGGCTCCTCCCCAAAGCACCCTGTATCACATAAGTTACAAATTATAGGGGCCGAGGCTCTGTGCTGGTCACTCCTCCAACCCCCTCCATCCCTTGGTCCCGGGTCCTTTTTTTTCAAAGTCTGTATCTCCAGGTACCCATTTCTTCTCCCCACCCAAACTCTTACTCTCCCACCCTTGCTGTACCTTATATTTTTGTTGATCTTCAGCCTGAATTGCGATAGCCTCCTACCACTATCCAGGCCTGATGCTTCTGGTGTAGCTAAGCAATTACGAGAGAAGCAGGGGAAGATGGGGGGGGGGGGGGGGGGCGGGGGAGAGGAAGCCTGTTGTCTAGCCATCACAGAGCTCACCCCAAGTGGCCCAAAAAGAGGAGGTCTGTCACAGCAAGGAGGCCCAGAAGAGAGGGAGAGCCCTGCTAGAATGTATGGGAGTTTGAAACTTATGTATGTGGACACGTGAAAGAGAGCATAGGAGTGAGAAGCCTGTGTGTATGTTGTGTCTATTTGTGTGTCTATGTGTGTATGCCTGAGAGAGTGCATGGGAATGAGAAGCCTGTGTGCATGTGTATGTGAGAGAGAGAGAGAGCATGGGAGTGAGAAGCATATGTGTGAAAGAGAGCATGGAAGTAAGAAGCCTGTGTGAGTGTGTCTATTTATGTGTGATGTGTGTATGCATGAGAGAGTACAAGGGAATGAGAAGCCTGTGTGCATGTGTATGTGAGAGAGCATGGAAGTGAAAGACTGTGTGTCGTGTGTGTGTGTGTGAGAAAGAGATAGCATGTGGGAGTGAGCATGTATGTGTTTTTGAGAGAGAAATGTGGGTGTGCAGAGCCTGTGTGGATGTAAGAGAGAGAGAGAGAGAGAGAACATGTGGGTATGAGATTCTGAGGATGCAAGAGAGAGCAAGCATGTAGGATTGGGAGCCTTCATGTGAGAGAGAGCATGTAAGAGGGAGAGCCTGTGTGCGTGTGTGTGTATGTAGAAGTGGGAACCTGCATGAGAGAAAGAGAGAGAGAGAGAGTATATGATAGTGAGAGCCTGCATGTGAGAGTGGGAGACTGGGTAAGAGAGAGTATGTGGGAGTGGGAGCATTTATGAGGGAGGAAAGAAAGAAGACAGGAGAGGAGAAGAAACAAAAAAAATAAAAGAGAAGTTGACAAAGGAATTAGGAAAAGACAAACAAGGGGAAAAAAGAAACTGACCAACCAACTAGAAAAATAAGATCAGACAACAAAGGTAAAAAATAATTATTTTGACTTTGAACGATTGAAATATGCCATCTTTGGGAATGTGCATTTCTTATATAGTTGTATTTTACTTTTTCTTCGGTTTTCCATTTCAGTCTTGTCTGTGTGTTTCTGTTTCTAATTTGTAGTCTCTGTCTGTGTTAAGCATGTGTGACAGAGGTGCAGTATTTCGACTAGTGTGTAGTTTCTCTGTAGGAATTTGTAGCAATCCGGCTTGTTTGCCCAGTAGGTGGTGTATTAGTGTTCTAGGGCCTGGTGTAAAGTTTGCCTTGCTGCCTTTTCACAGACAAGCTTGCTGTTGTTTGAGTCCTGAGAGTTACTGCTGGTATGGTATAGCAAGGTTCTAGATGGGTTTTTAAATTATATTTTGTAGGGGTTTGTGTTACTTCACAAAGTGCTTGGAGGGAGTTTGTTTAGCTGTTTCTAAGGTAACACCAGAATCTGAATATATATATTTTTTGCATGTTGGGTTATAATACAAATAATCTTAGTTCTGCTGTTTAATTGTAGTTAGGATATATTCTGCATTTTTGAAAAGAGGATTCATAAAAGAATACATTGATATTTGTTTTATTACGTGATTGGATCTGATGTTTCTGTGAAATGTTCTTTGTTTACTTTTTATGTGATATTGTTGTGTATTTATAAGTAAATACAGATCAATAAGCTATTTTTAATGTTGGTAAGTGCTTGAAAAAAATTGTAAAGCGTCACTCATGATGCATGATGGCTGTCGCTGACTACAAAGATATCCATTGTTAGGTGCACACTATTGAAAAAAGTACAACTGGTAGAGCTCAAACCTATATGCCACCTACCCACCCATGTTAACCTTGGCCCCCCACCCAAAAAAAAATTGAGTTCTGGCTATGCCACTGCTTTCAAGCTCAGATGGGAGGGAGGAGGGGGCTGGTTAGGGCCTGTAGGCCCATGATCATTTTTAGTATTTTTTTTAAACTCCTTTATCACTTAACCAGTTATAGTCTTTTGAATATCCAGTTATGTTTAACATTTCCAGCTGAAGTTAACCGGATAACTTTAATTGAGGATATTCAATGGGACATTTATCCCACTGAATATCCAGGACAAGTTATCCGGCCCCTTTGTTTCTTACTAACCAGTGGTGGTAGGTTAGTATTTTGATCTCTGTGGCCTCCTAAACCACTCCACAAAGGTATTGAGCTCATTCTGAGTGAGCAGTGCAGAAAAGCAGACCTCTTCCTTCAAACTCCAAAACAAAATGGTGACCTGACACTGGGGGTGGGGTGTCACCTGCTAATATGCAGGCTGGAAACTAAATTACCATTGCCACAGCCTCCGGTGGTAATGCTCTGGCAAGATGGGTACATTTCTCTGCCCTGCACTGCTTTGTCGTAACCATGAAACTAAAATCTGTAGATGAAATTCCTATGGGAGTCTCTACACTTCAAGTAAGCCTTCGAAACACAAACGTGCTACCCATTACAGGACAAGGGTGGTCTTATGTGTGTGTGTGTGGGGGGGGGGGAGGGTGGACAACAGCGGGTGAGCTGTATTAGGTGTCTGGGATAATGTCTGTCCCCAATATGCCCTTTTTATCTTACTAGAAAACACCTTGTTGGAAGTGTTTTAGTTTATACTGGCATAAAGGGCATGAGCTACGCTTTTTTTTTTTCCCCTTCAGACATAGAGTGGTAGAAGAGCCGCTGAGGTAGATCTTAAATAAGTACGTGCGCGCGTACTTTTGTTTGCGCAACCGGCGCGAACAAAAGTACGCCGGATTTTATAAGATCCGCGCGTAGCCGCGCGGATCTTATAAAATCCGGGATTGGTGCACACAATGCTGCGCAAAATCGGCAGCCTGCGCGCGCCGAGCCGCGCAGCCTGCCTCTGTTCCCTCCGAGACCGCTCCGAAATCGGAGCGGCCTCGGAGGGAACTTTCCTTCCGCGTCCCCCCACCTTCCCCTCCCTTCCCCTATCTACCCCACCCCCCAGCCCTTCCTAAATCCCCCTCCCTACCTTTGTTGTGCAATTTACGCCTGCTTCAAGCAGGCGTAACTTGTGCGCGCTGCCTCGGCATCTTCCGGCACAGGCCGCAGTGCTGGGGGACTCGGGACCGCCCTCCCGGCTCGCCCCTGAACCGTCGCTATGCCCCCGGACCCGCCCCGGACCGCCCCCAGACCCTGGACACGCCCCCTCCCGCCCCTTTTACGAAGCCCTGGGACTTACGCACGTCCCGGGGCTTTGCGTGCACCGGCGGCCTATGCAAAATGTGTTTAAAATCTAGCCCTTAGTGAATCAAGCTCTAAAGTAGGTTTAATTTAGGGGTGGTCTACAAGAGCAACTATCGTGGGTGCCAAGCTGCGGAGCGGAGGGGGTGCCATATCCCTTTTAAAGTCAGTCTTCGGGACCAAAAGAAAGGGGGGGGGGGGGGAGGGTGACGAAAGTAACTGCTGCCCAAGGCACCATTTTGCCCAGCGGCTGCTCTGGGTCCAGGAGCCTCCTCTTGGTGATGAGAGCTGTACAATGTGTGTGTTCATTCATGTGTGTGTGTGTGTGTGCGCTGGGGAAGGGGTAACCGCTGAAACCTTTTGCCTCTGCTAAATGAGATGTGTACTGTGCTTCTTGGGATTACGGATTGTAAAATGGCGTCACGGCACCTTTTTCCAGGCAGTTAGAGATGGAGAGAATGCGTAAGACTGCATAGAGGCTGCTTATTCAAACTTCTGGATGAACTGTATTTCAGCACAGGCTGTGTTGAGAAGGGAATATGCTAATGTGATTTCTCCTGCCTGATATTATCAATGCGCCTAGTGCGAAACAAAAAAAAATAAAATTCTGCTTTGATCTCACAGTCTCTTCCCTCTCCCCTCCACCATCTTTTGTTGATGGCTCCTAGTGCCCGTAATGTTACCCCAGGCCATTAATCAGGATTTCTTTAGTGCTACTTTGCATTATTTCAGTGGCATGTGGAGTACTCTTTTCCTTATTTTAACAAGAAATGAAGTCTGCCTGAGGAAGGCAGTTTCCTGCCCCCCTCACCCAGGATTTTAATTACTGTTGTCCCTTCATGGTAACTTTGTGTTATTAGTGATTTAATCTAGCTAACGGGCATCCTTACTGAGAGACTTTGCTGCGGGTAAGTTATAATTAAGATCTTTCTTCTAATAGTTTATTTCTGCTTAATGTCAGACTGACTTTTTTTTCCCTCCAAGTGCATCTACTTTTAGGCTGTGATCAGACATCTCCGTTAGGCCTCAAATATAAACTTCCAAAAGGCTGTAGTGACAAAAGGTTTTTGAGAAGTACAATTCCTCTCTGAGATCCTGCAAAGGATCACAGTTTCAGTTGTTTTAATCAGATATTCTCACATAGCAAGTGCATTACTTCTCTGCATACATCTCTGTTTAAGGCTATTTGGCAGAGCTGGACAGAAGCCATCCAGAAAATGTTATACTTTCTCCCACAATCTCAGTGTAGAGAGACACTATTTGGGATCTACTACTACTACCTCTACATACCATTTCTACTGCGCTACTTGACATATTTAGCGCTGTACAAACAACACATAAGAATCAGTCCCTGCTCCATAGAGCTTACAAACTATTCAAGATACATACAGGACAAGAGACTGGTGTGTTTCATATAGTTAGACAATGGTTAAAATTAGTTAGCTAATGGGGCAGAAAGTAGACAATCAAGCTTAAGATTTAAAAGCAGCCTCAACAAGATAGGCTTTTAGATGGGGATTTGAACAAGGTGAGAGAGAGAAGGAACGTGACGCACCAGCTCAGGAAGTCTACTCCAAGCATTGGTGCAGCCAGGTGGAAAGCACGGAGTCAGGAATTGGCAGTAGAGGAGAAAGGAATAGATAGGAGTGACTTGTCTCATGACTGGAGTGCACGAGGAATGGTGTAGAGAGAGAGAGAGAGACAAGAGAAGAGAGGTAGTGATGAGCTGCACTTGGAGGTGAGTAGGGATCTCACGCTAGATGACCCCAGTTTATAACCCGGGGTATAGGAGTTAGGAGAGGAGCATAGCACTTCCCACCACTCCCCTGTGTTGTTGTTTGAGTGGTGAGCTCCTGGCTACTCAAAGGCAGGCAGAGTGGGAGATTGGTGAGGTATTTTGAGTTGGCAGTCTAAGGAGGATTTTCTTTGGATCGCTAATTCCTAGGGCTAGGCCTCACGACTTAGTGTCCCAGGGTCAGGAAGGAGGCAGACTACCTCTCTGGTCCACAACCTGCCTGGTGAGGTTGCCACAAGGCTTTTGCAGTTTAACTTAAGGAATTTTTTATTCTACTCTTTGGTGCTTTGCTGATCCTCTGATCGTTGCTCAAGGATGGAAAATCCCCCTGCCTCTTTGAAGGATCAGGATGAGAGAAGATCTGCGGTTCCCTCTCATACCCAGTGGATAGACAATGGTGATTCCTTTCAGAACGGCAGAGTATTTTTGTGAAGAGTTTTGCTTTTTATTTCAGGAGGAAGTTTGCTGTCACCCTTCCTACCCAAGAGTGGGGAAAGGAGAAGAGTTTTGTTTTTTCCTGCTGCATTGGAGCTTTCATTCTGAAAGATCCCAAGTAACATCATCTCTTAGCCGGCCTCAGTTTGAATTTCTACGTCTACGCTGACGAGATACAGATTCTTATTCCCATAGTCGACACTATTGAACAAACTTTCAAAGAAATAAATATCTATTTAGCTGCAATCAAACAGCTATTGACACACACATGAAGCTAAAACAGAAATTCTCCTCCTCTAGAGAAAATCTAAGCCTGACATCAAAAAAGTATTCTCGTTATCAAACAATGTTAGAATTGAACTAGCCAATTCAGTTAAAGATCTAGGAATAACAATCGACTGTGAACTGAATTTCAAAAAGCATATCTCTATGAAAACAAGAGATGGATATTATAAACTTTTAGTCCTCGGACGTCTAAAGCCATTATTAGACCCTAATGATTTTCGGTCCATCTTACAGGCCCTCTCTACGGTCCATCTTACAGGCCCTCTCTACGGTCCATCTTACAGGCCCTCTCTAGACTACTGCAACTCTCTTCTTTTAGGACTTCCACAGTCAATACTCCGACCTCCACAGGTGCTACAGAATGCGGCTGCACGGGTTCTTACAAACTGCAACAGGCGAGAACATATCACACCGATTCTGATTGGATTACACTGGCTCCCCATTACACAAAGGATCTTGTACAAAACTTGCAGCATTATTCACAAAGCGATCCATGATCATAAGACAGACTGGCTAAATTTTTCCATACGTGTGCACACGCCACACCAATCCCTAAGTTCCGCTAATAAAGGACTTCTCTCTGTTCCGTTAATAAGCGCTGCACATCTAGCATTAGTACAGGAAAGAGTTATTTCCATAGCAGGCCCAAATACATGGAACATCTTACCAACTGAGTTGCGGCTTGAAACCGAGTTTAAGAAATTTAAGAAAGGACTAAAGAATTGGCTCTTTGAGCAAGCCTTTGCACCCAGTCATTGAATTATATTTCAGTATATGATATATAACTGTAGATTTTGAACTGTATTATTTTAGATGCTTTAAATGTTGTATTTCTTTTATTATATTATGTTCCCATTGTGAACACCCTTGTTTTAGATGCTAATAATGATTTTATTTATGAAATTGTAACCGAACTTTATTGGCACCTGTTAGAATGTAAGATATCCTACATTTACTTACCTTGGTCTATGTGCCTATTTGTAAACCGTTGCGATGGTATATAACTTAGCGACGGTATAGAAAAGTTTTAAAATAAATAAATAAATAAATAAATATTTGTACACCGTTGTGATGTAACCACGAATGATGGTATATAAAATCTTTTAAATAAATAAAGTAAATAAATAAATAAATTAACATCTGGAGAGGAGAATTATGAGTAAGAAGTTTTTTAATTCATCTAGAGACCCCCCCCCCCTCACTGGTGTTTGTTGCCCGGGAGAAGAGAAGAAGATTAAAAGTCTTGGAGAATCTAAAGTACGTCTGGACCTCATGTATTTTTAGGACAGGACTTCTGCTTTACCTAGGAGACCTCTGTCCCACCTGGGATGCTTACATCCCATGCCCTGGAGGGTGAGAGTATTTCAGGAGCCAAATACTAAGGGACAGAGAAGCAGTTTACAAATACATTTTGGGACATGGATGTAACTAGAATTAAGTATGTATTGTGCCAGTTAACATTATTGCTGATCATCCACAATAAATAAGTTGGAATACCCATCCAGAGTGTCCTGTTTTGTTTGGCATCTACACCCAACCCCCAGCATAATCCTAGTGAGAGCACCCACAGCAAGATTCACCCCTATACCTGGAGGTCTATCCTCCCCTCCGGGGCTGCTGGATTGTACAGAAACTCTGTTCCAGGACCCAGTGTGGCCTCTGGATAACACCAGAAGAGGGGCTATATCAGTTTTTGGGTTTTTTTTTTAAATTTTACCTGCTAAAATTCATACTCTGTTGCCTTTCCCAAAGGACTGTTTTTCCCATCGACATTCTCACTCGTATGCTAACCTGTTATTTGGTGATCACTCACAGTGATAAGCAGTCATTCCAATTTTTTTACTTTATGGGTTATCAGGACTACGTAGGCAGCCTGATGCCTAAAAGCAACCTCTGAGAATCTTTGCCTTTGATACGTACAGAATATAAAGTTCTCTGAAGTCGAGCAATTCACCGAGTCACACACACAAATCACGTGTTTGCGCTCAGTGCCAAGCAGTAACATTCGTTCAGAGCTTTCGTAAAAGCCCAAAAGCCTTTCACTGGTAGCTTCCACCCTGCAGTGGCCCGGCAGCTCCACTTACACCATCAGCCACATTCATTCTTCTGTAGCCCAGTACAGCTTGAGAGCTTTCTTTTTTCTTCAGACTATTTTGCCTAAAACACCCTAAATTGCTGTACTTAGGTCTTTTGGCATTTTAGAATTTCTATTTCTTTCTGTGTCACACCACTTGGCCAGCCTGTTGGTTGTTGTCTTTTTTTTTTTTCAGTGAAGCTATACCAATATGTTGCCCGGATGAATTTTTTTCATCTCTTTGGACCATATTTTGTGAGAAGGAAAAATGCCTTTGTTTGATTTCACCTTGCCAGCAGCTTCAAATTTTGTCCCGAGTGCAAACAAAAGTTGCTCACTTCTGAGACTGACTCTGCTGTGACGAGGAATCTGGGTTTTGATTCCTGGCTCACATCTTTGGCTCCCTGGGTGAACAGGCTGTAGAAGCAGTGCTTATAACCCTGGGGTCAGGGAATCATAGTTATTGTATAACGGTGATACCTACTGGCTGGATTTAGGGCTCATGCTTGTAGGGTCATATTTTTGGTGGCAGTCACTTCAGGCTCCAGAGTCAGCAAGCATCAGGCCCTAGTGACGTCATCTACCTTATACCAGGCTTTATCAATTTATAAAAACAGGGTGCTGTTTGACATAAAAATTAAGATCCACCTAAGGTGGTGTCAGATTTCCACTGCAATCAATTGTGCTTCCAGTATTTTTTTTAAAGGCCTATAAGCAGAACTGGAAGTTCTTCTAGTTCGGCCTATAGACTCTGAAATTCTAAAGGAATTGTCGGGTTTCCAGGCCAACATTAGATAACTCCGGGTCCTGCTGAAGAAACTGACCCTGGAAGAAAAGGTAACCAGATGCACAGCTGGGAGGAGATCTGTCAGGTCTGCATGGCAAGAAGAAGGAGGAGTATGGGTCCTGTGCTGGAAGAAAGAGATCTGTCGGGGTGCATGGTCAGGGAGGAGTGTGGGCCTCGTGCCGGAATGAAGAGATAGGTCGGGCCATACCTGTGCCATGCATAAGGAGGAACATGGCCTCTACCCCCTACACTCCTTAACAAGGAAGAGATCCATTGTCTGCAAGGAGGAGTAGCCTGGGCCCCCATGACAGACGGAAAGAGGAGAAGATTCATTGCCACCATACAGGGGAAGAGGTTGAAGGAGATCTGTCCACTATGGAAGAGGAGGCTGCTGTCGGTGTCTTTGGGGTGAGGAGAGAGAACGAGAGATAGTGGGTATTTTAGAGGGAGAGAAATGAGAGTGCAAGTGAGCATGGGAATGGGTGTGAGAAGGAGAGGGAGAGAAGTGAGTGAGCATGTGTGTGTGGAGAAGGAGAGGATCGAGAGCTGCATTTTATAGAGTATGAGAGTGAATGTGTGAGTATGTTAATTTGTGGGTGTATATGTGAGAAAGTTTGTGCACATGCTACTCCTGTGCACCCCTCTCCTACTGCTAATCCATGACAATCTCAGCGTGACAGGAGATCAAAAGTTCCAGGATATGCCTATAGATAAAAAGGCTCTTCATTCTCTGACTTGTAAGAGAGCTGTTGCCTTCTATCCGGAAAGCACCGCAGTCCTCAGAAGGCACAGCCAAGCTTTTGTTTATTTTGACTCTATTAGACCTGGCAGTGCAATGACAACACAAACTATTTCTAATTGAATGGCAGATTGCATTTTCTTCTGTTATGCCCAGGCAAAGCTGCAATATGGAAACCAGTCTGCACATTCACATTTTATTACTGTCTGGACATGGCCCCCCAAAGGACTGAAAGTATGGACTGTCTATGTTCTATGATCTCTTTGATGATAAAGCTCAACTCCATTCTTCCTGAGGGCCCATTTTATAATTTCGACTTGTCTTCCCTCTTTAATAAATAAAATGTTCTCTTTTGTTGTTATCAAACTCAACTGTTAGTTAGGGAAGTCTCATGTGTGTGGCTTGGAGAACTGCGAATCTTCAAAGAAAACAAAAGTTGCTTATCTGTAAAGTTCACCCCAGTTACACAAATCCTTTCTCCTTTTCTACGGAGTTCTTCTCCCCCTAGTCAAAATTTTCATATGAACCTGAGGGGAGCTGTGGGGACTGCAGCAGAGTGAGAAAGGCCATGCATGGGCAGTGAAAGGCTTTCGCTCCTTTCCAGAAAGCCCTGGAAAAATCCATCCATTTGATGCCAAGCACGCAGGGCCGGTGGAAGCACCAGGCGAACTAGGCCTAGGCCTAGGGCGCCAACCAGTATGGGGCACGAGCCATGTGGGGCCGCGAGTGGCGGCGGCAAAGAGGAGTGGAGATTCGGCGGGCCATGAGCAGCGTCCAAACTGCTCGCAGCCCAGAAAATTGAGAATGAGGTAGGAGTCCGAGTCGGGGCCGAGACCAGGGAGTGGGGGTGACAGGAGCAAGGCAGAAGGTGCCTAGGGCGCCTACTCCCCTTGCACCAGCCCTGCAAGCACGGTCGTGTGACACACTTGTGGAACTGGGGAACTGCTGTCTTCTGAAAGCACCTATTACAGGTAAATGACTTTGCCATCTCCTATGAAACGTGTCTGGTGCTGCTTTTTAAATTAGTATGTACAACACACACACATCACTGTAACTGGAGTTCCTTTAATTGTTTCAACAAATTTTTATGTTTCTGTTTGGTGGCAAGCCTCATATTATTTCAAATTAGAAGATTGACTTTGTATGTCCTCTAGTGGGTTCTTTTGAGTGAGAAAATAATGACCACATTACTTTTTCAGGTAACGTACTTGCTGCAGCCGCAGCTGGTACATTCTAGGTGTCATTGCTATTTTGTGTATTAGCACTCTTGGAGGTGGAAGATCAGATGTGCTATAAAATACACTGCTGATAAATTATTTGAGTACGTTTATAGTACAGAAGAGCATATTCTTCCTGAAAAATACTCCTGGTGTAGAAAACATTTGTTGCGGAATGAATTTCAGAAGGCGTTTCACTAACTCAGTCATCATCGGCCGCCTCCACCCCAGCAGCACAAGACGTTATTTGTTCCATCACACACAGCCTTGGGTCACCACACATATTAAACTGCTGAAAAGTGAAATATAGTTGAATTGTGTCTCTGGGCATCCTGGCATGTAAGTTTCAGCACAGCAAGGATGAATCAAAGGACTGCAAAGTTGAATGGTTTCTATCATCCAATACCATTGTTCTTTAATATATCGATATTTGTATAACAAAAAAATTACACTCTCTCTCTCTTTCTCGTGGTATTTGGATTCATTTTCTGAGATATTTATTATTATTCAGAATTCATTTTTACATTCATAGCTGTGAGAAAATACTCCTATTACTCTATTCCTTAGCAATCCTTTTTAGCAAGGTCTTTTAATCAGTTCTCCTTCTCTTTTCTGAATTACTGTATATACAGTACTCAATTATTTATATAATCTAGTTCAGTTGAACGAAAAATCCATTGAGTTATATATTCTAGATTAGCAAGAGTGCACAACTTCAGTCCTTGAGTGATGCAAGCAAGTGTGGTTTTCAGGATAACTGTAATGAACATTCGTAAAATTCATTTGCATATTTTTGGTTAAGATACTGATTAATTGTCATAGGTGGTTACCCTGAAAACCCCAGTTTATTTGCAGCCCTCCAATACTAGATTTTTGAATCCCAAATGATAATCTTCCATCTCTTTATCCACCTTTCCAAACATAATAGTCTTTGCTATTTTCAATCCAGCTTTAAAACGCAAGTCTATATTTTTTGTAAGTGACTTCATTTCATTATGCTTTTTGTGAATCAAACTTTGCTGTTTTCTTTAGATAGAGCAGTACTATTGGCAGCCATCTGTCTTGCTGCTGTATCACCTTCCTGGCCCTATCTTCATCTAAGGACCTCCTAGGAGCTGGTTGCTACATTCTCCGGTTCCGAATTGAGCTTCCTGCTCTTCTGCTGATTGTCTCGCCCCCTCCCCATGATATCATCTGTGGGCACTGGCCCTTTAAATTTGGGCTGCAGATACTGGAGGAATTGCTACTGATCATCTGCCTTGCTACTGTATTGTCTTCCTGGCCCTATCTCTACCTAAAGGCCTCCCAGGAGCTATTTATTTATTTATTTTATTTATTTATGGGTTCTTTTATACCGAGGTACGTATAGCAATACATCACCTCGGTTTACAGTGAAACAATAACTTAGCAACCAGCTTTACATATAACAGATCAAACATAGTAAACGATTAAACAGAGAGGTCTTTACATAATAAATGCTATCTGCTCTGTTCTCTGATCCTGGAAGAAGCTTCCTGCTCTTCTGCTAATTGTCCGTCCCCCCCCCCCCCCCATGACATCATCCGGAGGAATCGACCTTTTAAATTTGGGCCACAGATGCCAAAAGCACCCGTGCCGGAGGGGTGTGTACCTCTGTTGCGTGCAAGAAGAAGCGTGGCAAAGGAGCTTGCCCCTTTGTGTGCCCCTTCATGCTTGCCATTTTTCTAATATTGACATCTGTCCTGACCTTTCCTGTCTTTATGATTTATAATATGAATATCTCTGTTCTCACCAGATATGGATAATGTGGCCCCCATTCCACTGAGGCACCTGAGAAATGTGCAACCTACAAATACAGCTCTCGTCTCTACCTCTTCAGTCTACTAGAATATTCACTCTATCTACAGCTCTGACAATATTACTGATCAATGCTCAGTTGAGCTCTAAAAAATCTTATAATCAATGATCTCCTGTTAAATCTAAAACCAAACTGTTTCTGTGTGACTGAAACCTGGTCTACCAATAGTGACTTGCTGTTACTAAATCAGTGTTGCCTTTGTGAATATTCCTATGTTTCCCAACCTCATAGTCAATGTAGGGATGGAGATTTGCACACAATCTCCTATTTTTCTATTTATTTATTTAAGATTCATATATACCACATTTTCCCAAAACTTCATTCAGCACTCCCTAAAATTTTAAACACCTCTATCATATCCCCCCTCAGCCGTCTCTTCTCCAAGCTGAAAAATCCTAACCTCTTTAGTCTTTCTTCATAGGGGAGATGTTCCATTCCCCTTATCATTTTGGTAGCCCTTCTCTGTATTATGTTCCTTGTAAAAACCATATTGATTTACATCCAAAATCAAGTGATCACTTACAAATGCTTCCAGTTGTGTTAAGACTACTTTCTCAAGTGTTTTGCCTGCTGTCAGCAAGTTTGAAACTGGACAATAATTTGTTAGATCGGGTCTGAAAGCTTTATATCTTTCACTACTGGTCTCAGAGTAGCACACTTCCATTGATCTGATACCTTGCCCTCAATAAGTGATTTATTAATCATCTATTTTACTTATTCAAATGATATATTACTCATATTTTTTAACAATGCAAATTGTCATGGGTCTAACACCGAACAGATAGATTTTTAATCAGAGGCTATTGAACTGACATCTTATAAAGATGTCAAAGAAAACTGAGTCCACCTCTTTTGTTGCATATGACTCTGATGATCTCTCTACACCATTGGCATATAGCAATTTGTTTCTGGAAATTCTCAATCTTCTCCTTAGTACCTCACAATCTGGCACTGGGGCATCTGATATTGCCGGCCTGACTGTCAACTGCTTTACTATTGCAAATAATTCCAATGGCTTGTTCAGGGAATATGTTAAACGATTAGAAAAATAATTATATTTTTCTTTCATGCAGCATGAGCGATAATCCTGTAATGATTTATTATGTGCTGAAAATGAGTCTGTATCTCTTATTTTCCTCCAACACCTCTCATTATATGGCAACAACCTTCTATGGTCTGCAACAACAGCAGAAAACCATGGGGAACATTTCTCTTTCCCTTTAATCCTTACTTCATAAGCAGGAGCTAATTGGTCATAAGTTTGTAAGAGAGAGAAATGCCATTGCTCTGTCATCTCACTTGGGGGGAGAAGTTTCCCAATTTACCTCCTCTATTTTAGATAGCCAACAAGTTTTAAATTGTTCAGATATTATATCTCTACCAGATGAAGTAATGTTGATATAAAAAACTTTCAATATATGTTTAGTCCAGTGGTTCGGATCGTGTGTTGGCAGTCGGCTGGCAGGCGCAATAGGTAAAGTAAAACATTTGGGGGAGGGGGGGGTTAGAGTAGGGCCAGTTAGGGGAAGGGGTGGGAAGGTCAGGTTAGGGGGAAAGGAATGGGGGAAAGCAGCGCGCTGACCCCTGATTTTATAACTTGCGCGCACAAGTTATAAAATCAGGTGTACATGTGTGCGCGCCGGTAGCACGCACACATGTACACTCGCGCACACCTTTTTAAAATCTACCCCATTATTTTCAGAATCCCAGATCAAACAGCCTTCTATATATAAACAAAACCATATTGATCCTGATTTGATAAGAAAAAGTTTTCACCATTGATGTTGGATTTTCTTAATGGTATAATTGAAAATATGGTTAGTGCTTGACATAACACCATCCAATATTTACCGTGCCCAGAAACATAATTAGCACATGGGTAACCATGGGAAGGCAGAGGTGGTGGGGGGGGGGGGGGGGGGGAGGGGGGAATCTTGCATGCTCACCTACCCAATAGGATGGAGTACAAAGGAGGAAGGTGAAAAATATTGTCTTGCATAAGCAATGATATCCCACAAGCAGTCCAGCTTTGTGGTTAGCAGCTAGGATCAATGCTTTAGCAGTATGAACAGGAATAAATGGGCAGACCGGATGGACCCGTTCTGTTTCTGATGTCATCTAATCTACTGTATTACTATGTACATACTTGGGACCTTTTTGAGATACGGTCACCCTGGGATTGGTGCGGAGTCACGGAGGAGGACCAGGTGCACTATCTTTCTTCCCCCTCTTTGAGAACCTTCTCTCTCTCGTACACATAAATCATCCTCTCTCTCTCCCCCCCCCCCAGCGACAACCCCAGTATTCCCCCTCCCTTCTTTCCTCACCAGGCCTGAATGAGAACTCCCCCACTTCCCCACCTCTGAAGCAGCAGCAGTTTCCTTCTTCCTCTGGCCAGCATGGGCCAATGCCTCTGCCTTCTTCCAGCCGGGCAGACTGACGCCTCCACCTCCTCCTGGCCCATGTGGCCAGCTTAACTGCAAACACCTCTCTTTAGCTTGACATGGGGCAGCACCTGGAGATTCCCAGTCTGTCTCCTGAAACCTGGCAATTTCAAGAAAAGTCTGGATGAAACCCAGAGAGTTCCCAGGTTTGACTGTTGTAGCGTATTAATTGCATAAATGTATCAAGCCAGGTATTATGACATTTCAATGACATTTGAAGAGGAGATTTATGTGGTGTCCAAAGCTTATGCATTACAATATCTTTTGATTATTCTTATATTGGTCCGATAAAAATTATAACACGCTACAAAGGGCCTTATTCTATAAGGCCCAAAGAATCAATCTTTTCCAGAACCATCACAGCTACTAGAATTGTGCATTGCTGAAATTTCAATTGGTGATTTATTGTTACAGCCTACACTCTTCTCCCCCAGAAATTCAAGAATAAATTAATTGTGCAAGACTTGTTCATAAACAAGCACATTTGGCACACTGAGAACTAAATGTTCTCATAAATTATAACACAGTCAATCATGGGTGTGCTATAGTAATTAAAATAAAGAGTTGATTGGCCAACCAGATATTTTACCCTGGAGCTTAATGTGAGAAATTTGAGTTTGAGGTACAAGGATTTTGATCCCTTGTACCTCAGATTTGCAGGACTTGGAAGGAGATGTCCCTATAGCTCTGAGGTGTGGGAAGAAAGCTGCCTTTCTGCAAAGAGTCCCTTCAGATTTGTTACGGTGGAACATTGCTGCTTGGGAATGCTTCTTCTAAAAGCCCTTAGTAGTCTTGTGATACTGTTCCTACTTCTGCAAAATGTAACACAGAAAAGGCAACCTGACCAGATGGATTGGGTACAAGCTCTGAGATAAAGAACATCAGATATTTAGAGAAACATGATTCTTTACTAGGCCTCTGAAGATACAAGGAGAGCGTAATAAACAGAGCAGTTTGCTTGAGAGGGCCTCAAAGATCTTATTTCCTGAGAAAGGAGATGCAAGTTTGGGAGTGCAATCTTTGCAGGCAGTGACTTTGGAAGGCAGTTCATAATTAAACAGAGCAATTTTTATCAAGTACTTTCTTCGCAGTTTTCACAAAATTCCTGATAAACTTTGGAATAAAGGAAGCCTAGATTCATCAAAATGCGATAATTTTTGCATAAATAATGCCTGTGATAAGGAAAGGGGCACAGCTATGATTTATTTATTTATTTATTTATTATTTTTATTATACCGAGTTTCATGATGGAATCACATCAACCCGGTTTACAATTAACAATGTGAGTAAAGGCAGAGAGTAACATAGTAAAACATTTCCCAATTCAACGTCACATATAGAATGAAACTTAACAGGTATAATAACAATATTTAGGATGTGAGAAAGTTACAAAAAACAGGGAAAAATAACTAGGATCTGAAAGGGGAGGAAATTGAAGGAAGAATATTAACATTTTATCCAACTGTATCAATTAATAAATATGTATAGTATAAAAATATAGATGAGTAGCAAAAATAATAGTAATGATAATTTTAGAGTTACTGCACTACATGCTATCTTAGCGCTTCGGATAGGTACTGTATCGCAATGTGCGTTAAAGTTATTGCACCCCATGATGTTTGTCTTTCACAAGTTGTGAAGTGCCCAGCCATTCACTTCATTACTTTTGCTGGAGAGAGAGCAAAAGAGAGAGAGAGAGAGAGACACTTTACAAGGCTTTCATAGTAGTCAACGCCATCAAGCTAGGGCGAGAGAACATTGTAGAAATCTCATCTTTGTGTGACTCTCCTCACTCCAAATCATGTCAAATCTTCACTGATGTGTACTGTGCTGTTCATACGATTCACTATGCATGTAAAACTGTCCCCAAAATCCTAGACCACCACCAAAACCTCACCTCGAGTTACTAGCTGGCCCTCCTATAATGGTATAAAGAGTTGACTACTATGTGTGCCACCCCAGAGGCTCTCTCTCTCTCTCTACTCCCTACACACCTCTCTCTACTCCCTATTCCACACCTTCTCCCCCCCCCCCTTCCCTGACTGAAAATGCCCTGAATGGAATTTGTGATATTTATCGCAAATCCTGCTTTGGGCATATCACACAGGTTAAAGCCAGGAAAAAAGGTGTAGTTATTTCCGGTGTTAAAAGCATGCGAAGAGTGCATTACGCTATAACATGGTGCAATAATGTCCCTCATTTTCATTGATCCTACCCAAACCCCTCTCTAATCCCACCCCTTTGAATAAATTAAAAAATTTGCATTTGCGCCATGCAATGTGATATTTATCGCATGCATTATGGAGTTATCACGATAACACCAAACAGAAGCTTTGTATCCTCACCAACCAATTTAATCAATGAAAAAAAAGGAGGATGTATCTAATCTTTTTTAATTCTTTTTTTGAAAAACTATTAATTATACTCATAAACAAATTAACAAATTAATAGGAACATACATAAATCTTATACATTACATAAAATCTTCATTGATGTCTATTGTGCTTTTCGTACCTCTGACTATGCATGTAAAAACTGCCCCCCCCAAACCTAACCCACTACCAAAACCTTACCTCGAGTTCAGAGTGGCCCCTCTTACAGTGATATAAAAAGTTGACTAATATGTGTGCCTCCCCTCTCTCTGAAATGGGATTTGTGATATTTTTTGCAAATCCTGTTTCGGATATAACACCAGGAAAAAAGGTGTAGTTATTTTCAGTGTTAAATCGTGCGATAGCTTGTGTTACGCTATCACACGCAAAGTTAAACACCCTTCATTTTCAGAAACTCTGTCCAAACTCCTCCCTTTTGACTACATTTTTAAAATTTGCATATGCACCGCGAGATACGTTATTTATCGCTTGCGTTAAGGCGTTTTCTCAGGCGTTAGAGCCCTAACGCCTGTGATAACACCATAATGCAATTTGATGAATTACCCTGCAAGTTAGCTGAATAAGTAGCCACACCTCAGATTGTCCCATCCTGCCCACCACTTAGCCAGATAGCTATTTAGCTAGATAAAGAGTTATCTGCTAAGTTGTAGCTGCTGAATGCGGCTGAATATTCAAACAACACTTAGCCAAATAAATCTGAACTTAGCTGGCCAAATGGCACTGAATATCAACCTCCAAGGGTTTAAATATATATGGTTTTTTACCTCCCTGTTTACTGCCTTTTTGAGTGCTGGGACAGGATCAGCTGAGGCTTCCTATTTCAAAATCCTCTCTATTGTCAATGTGAAAGGTCAATCTCTCATACTTATATAATGGATGGCTTTTCTTTTTCCTCTTTCTATTTTTTTCAAACTGGTATTGTGCTTCTTTTTCTTTACCTATGGCGTAGCTTGTCCATATTGTGGACTGTTTAAATAGCATCTTGACTTATTATTATGGAATGTTTTTCTTTTTTTTTTCATATTTCCTTTAATGCTTTAGAAAACCAAGCTTAGTATTGATTTGGTAAATGTTTGCAATTGATAAAATAACTTAAAAAAAAACTCCAAGTTGTTTGTGCTTTGGTGATTGTAATATTAGATAAATTCAATTTTTTTGTATTTTGGTTTATCAGAAAGGCTACCAACATATTATTTATTTATTTATTTATTTATTTATTTATTTACTTTTATATACCGGTGTTCGATTTTTCATATCACATCGGTTTACATTTAAACAAAATTTGCAGGAACTTATGCATTACCTTTGTCAAATACATTAAACATTTAAATATGGGGATTGTTAACAAGGGATATAAAAGAACATGGGGAAAGGCTAACACTACGGGATGCACGAAGGGATGCAGAAAGGGGAGTGCCCCTTTGTCGTGCCCCTTCAGCGCGCGACGCCTGGTATTATGGCGCCGTTTAACGTCCATCACAGTCCTCAGTGACATCAGAGGGGGCAGGTCTCCCAATCAAGGATCACACACCGCTCCTCCCCTCTCAGTTATTATAATTACTGCAAAATGCTGTTGCATGTTTGGTATTGGTATTGGGTAGATTGAGGGTAACCCCAATGATGCAGTCTCTGCATTGGTTACCCATTGGAGAGAGAGCCAAATTTAAGCTTCTTTTGATAAATTTCAGGTTATGAGAAGTAATGGTCCAAGATATCTGTGGGAGAAAATGGGATGATACACTCCTATTCATATGCTTAGATCCTCCCAGGGGTGTTAATTGTCAACAGTTTTAGGCCAGAAGTTACATCTTAAATGATGCTATGATTGGGCCTTTTCAAGGGGAAAGTATGCATGTACTGCTCTTTCAAAACTGGTTTAAAATCTGCAGGTAACAGTGCTTGTGGACTTTTCACCTGCACACCCAATTTTTATGATCCCCCCTAAATGTATCTAGCATCACTCTTGCACATTTCTAAACATGCTTTGCAATCAGCATAGAAAAATATAGTAAAATACATCAGAACATACCAATGACAAGATCATGTAGCCAAAACTTGCAATTAAGAAAGAATTAGTTTTGAAACAGGATTTAAAGCAGTGAAGGGAGCTGGAGAGACAGAGTCCTGGATATGTTATTCCAGACACAGGGTGTAATCATGGAGACAGCCTTTGAGTCCTTCTTTATTATTCATCTTTTTGACATTACTATTAACAATTCTGTATGTCTTGGCACATTGTAAGTTGTACAGTGAACCTGTCTGACTGAAGATAAGATTGGTCTCCAGAATAAATATACTTCTTCCTCTGTTTAATACTAAGATGTTCTTCTGTTACCAGGCAGTAACTGCACAAAAATGCTCAGTCGACAAAGCAAATTAAATCCTGATACGGTACATTTTAAAAAATGCTACATGCTTTGTCTCTGACAGCATGATACAGGTGATGAAACTGCCTCCAAGTTGTAAAACATGCAGCACATGTTGTCCTTACTGTCAAAAGAAATTTTCTCTGGGGCTGACCTAGTGGTCTGGTAGTAAGCTCCCGCTGCCATGCACAAGGCTCTGTCTTAGTTTCATCAAGCCCTGGAAGTGCTGCTCTCGTGGTGGTAACTATCTTCTGACTTAACAGCAGCCTATGAAGTAGTTACATCCTTCACTTCCAGCTATGGAAAGTTTGGGCCTTGTATTTGGAAGGTTTGTGGCAACTATGGAAGAAAAAAATATATAAGCTGGCAAATGATATATATATAGCTTCAGTGCATGTTCTAAAAGAGATACATTACTCAAAATTATTGGGCGTAAGGGAGGATTTATAAGCGACTTGTGTACTTTAGGAACGCCATACATTATGGGACGGATTTTAAGGCATACTCGCGGGCAAGCTGGCGTGCAACCCGGCGTGCACAATTGTGTGCCCGATTTTATAACATGCATGCATGTTATAAAATCCGGGATCGGTGCGTGCAAGGAGGTGTCCCATGGCTTTCCCCGATCCCTTCGAAATCGGAGCGGCCTCGGAGGGAACTTTCCTTCAGCCCCCCCACCTTCCCCTCCCTTCCCCTACCTAACCCACCCACCAGCCCTACCTAAAACCTCCCCCTAACCTTTATTTTATAAGTTGCGCCTGCCTCTGGGCAGGCATAGGTTGTGCGCGCCAGACGAGTGCCGGTGCGTGATCCCCTGGCCCAGCAGCCATATGGAGACCTCTGGCCATGCCCCCACCCTGCCCCGCCCATTTTTTTCAAGCCCCGGGACTTACACGCATCCCAGGGCTTTACGGGCGCCACCGAGCCTTTTGAAAATAGGCCCGGCGTGCACAAGCCCCCTTACGCACGTAAATCCACCTGGATTTACGCACGTAGGCTTTTAAAATCTGCCCCTATAGGTGTTCTAGGATGAGCAACATATAAAAATTGTCGTTCCTTCTTCATAAGGAATGGAGTGTTCTCTTCTGAGATAAGGTCTTTGATTGATGTTTGTAATTGCAATGTTGGATCTGCCTCCAGAAGTTGGTAATATTTTACATCAGACAAATGTTTAAGTAACTCACATTCATAATGGACACGGTCTTAAACTACTACACTGCTGCATTACATTGAATTTCATTTTTGGATATGTTAATTATTAAAAGTGAAAATGGATTGGAGACAACAGTTGATTGGAAGCAACTGGATCACAACTATTTTTTGATGCATCACAGCTTCCATCCTCGAGCCTTTAAGAATGGTCTCCTAGTCAGTCAATTTTTTAGGATTCAGTGAATTTGTTCATCTATAGCAGAATTTAAAACACAAGCGTTTGCTTTAGCTACATGATTTTTTGAGTGGGGTTACCCATGCTGAGGTAGATCTTCAAAACATACGCGCACGCGTACTTTTGTTCGCGCCACTGGTGCGAACAAAAGTACACCAGATTTTATAAGATACGCGCGTAGCCGCGCGTATCTTATAAAATCTGGGGTCGGCGTGCGCAAGGCTGCGCAAAATCAGCAGCCTGCGCACACCGAGCAGCGCAGCCAGCCTCCGTTCCCTCCGAGGCCGCTCCGAAATCGGAGCGGCCTCGGAGGAAACATAAGAACATAAGAAAATGCCATACTGGGTCAGACCAAGGGTCCATCAAGCCCAGCATCCTGTTTCCAACAGTGGCCAATCCAGGCCATAAGAACCTGGCAAGTACCCAAAAACTAAGTCTATTCCATGTTACCATTGCTAATGTCAGTGGCTATTCTCTAAGTGAACTTAATAGCAGGTAATGGACTTCTCCTCCAAGAACTTATCCAATCCTTTTTTAAACACAGCTATACTAACTGCACTGACCACATCCTCTGGTAACAAATTCCAGAGTTTAATTGTGCGTTGAGTAAAAAAGAACTTTCTCCGATTAGTTTTAAATGTGCCCCATGCTAACTTCATGGAGTTTCCCCTAGTCTTTCTACTATCCGAAAGAATAAATAACCGAATCACATCTACCCGTTCTAGACCTCTCATGATTTTAAACACCTCTATCATATCCCCCCTCAGTCGCCTCTTCTCCAAGCTGAAAAGTCCTAACCTCTTTAGTCTTTCCTCGTAGGGAAGTTGTTCCATCCCCCTTATCATTGTGGTAGCCCTTCTCTGTACCTTCTCCATCACAACTATATGTTTTTTGAGATGCGGCGACCAGAATTGTACACAGTATTCAAGCAGTGGTCTCACCATGGAGGGATACAGAGGCATTATGACATTTTCCGTTTTATTCACCATTCCCTTTCTAATAATTCCCAACATTCTGTTTGCTTTTTTGACTGCCGCAGCACACTGAACCGACGATTTCAATGTGTTATCCACTATGACACCTAGATCTCTTTCTTGGGTTGTAGCACCTAATATGGAAACCAACATTGTGTAATTATAGCATGGGTTATTTTTCCCTATATGCATCACCTTGCACTTATCCACATTAAATTTCATCTGCCATTTGGATGCCCAATTTTCCAGTCTCACAAGGTCTTCCTGCAATTTATCACAATCTGCTTGTGATTTAACTACTCTGAACAATTTTGTGTCATCTGCAAATTTGATTATCTCACTCGTTGTATTTCTTTCCAGATCATTTATAAATATATTGAAAAGTAAGAGTCCCAATACAGATCCCTGAGGCTCTCCACTGTCCACTCCCTTCCACTGAGAAAATTGTCCCTTTAATCCTACTCTCTGTTTCCTGTCTTTTAGCCAGTTTGCAATCCACGAAAGGACATCGCCTCCTATCCCGTGACTTTTTACTTTTCCTAGAAGCCTCTCATGAGGAACTTTGTCAAATGCCTTATGAAAATCCAAGTATACTACATCTACCGGTTCACCTTTATCCACATGTTTATTAACTCCTTCAAAAAAGTGAAGCAGATTTATGAGGCAAGACTTGCCTTGGGTAAAGCCATGCTGACTTTGTTCCATTAAACCATGTCTTTCTATATGTTCTGTGATTTTGATGTTTAGAACACTTTCCACTATTTTTCCTGGCACTGAAGTCAGGCTAACCGGTCTGTAGTTTCCCGGATCACCCCTGGAGCCCTTTTTAAATATTGGGGTTACATTTGCTAACCTCCAGTCTTCAGGTACAATGGATGATTTTAATGATAGGTTACAAATTTTTACTAATAGGTCTGAAATTTCATTTTTTAGTTCCTTCAGAACTCTGGGGTGTATACCATCCGGTCCGGGTGATTTATTACTCTTCAGTTTGTCAATCAGGTCTACCACATCTTCTAGGTTCACCGTGATTTGATTCAGTCCATCTGAATCATTACCCATGAAAACCTTCTCCATTACGGGTACCTCCCCAACATCCTCTTCAGTAAACACCGAAGCAAAGAAATCATTTAATCTTTCTGCGATGGCCTTACCTTCTCTAAGTGCCCCTGAGCTACAAAGTCTATTTTCTTTATGTAGAAACTTTCTGTGGTAAAATTTAACTGTCAGTGGACTGAACATGGCTGGAATGCCATGGAGTGGTCATATACAGGCAAAGTGAAACTGCCATTTTATTCCCTGAGAACGTCATGGCAAAATGTCTCCTAATGCAAAATAAACCCCCCAAACCCCCCAAATTTATGAATAGAGCAAGCCTGTTTTAACTTATTTTAACCATTGGTGTATTTCATGTACTTCTGCAAAAACAAAGATGTTATGTAACCCAGTTTCTGAAGGGAGACTTTCAGTCAGTCATGGTTATTGAATTTCTCTTTCAGTGCATCATGCGTCTTGTGTTTGTAATCAGCAGTAGAAGTGCAACCGAACTGGGGTATCAAAAAGTCAGGACTATCCTAAAGCCTCCCTTCAGAAAATAAAATCACATCATATCCCTGCAAAAAGAGTTAATGTATGGGATTTAAAAAAAATATATACATCTTCACTTTTTAAAATTCAGCAGATATTGCATGGTGTTCTCTATTGACTCACATTGAAGAACTGTACATTAATTGAAGCTCTAGAAAGAGGATGAATAAATAATAGATTTCATCCCAAACTTATTTCAGAGCAAAGTATTTGCACTGTTAGATTCTCACCATTTATTATTCAACAGACTTCACCCCATAAATAGAACAGTGGTGAATTATTCTGCAGCCCTCTATTCTTTTTCAGGTTTTAGTAGACCAATATGAGAATTATCCAAAGATTATGTTAACATGAGCTTTCCAGACCACATAGGCTCCCTCTTCAAGGCATCAGATTTGCAAAGAATCCATTTTTCTCCAAAATCAATACAGCTACTTGAAATCTGTGCCACTTAAAACCTCTGCAATGCTTGGGGAAGTTGATGCTTTGATTTATTTTGAGTTAAGGGGCAGTGCAGTGGTGGTGAGTGGTGCGGTGGAGAAAAAGAGATTGGTGGATTTAATCAGATTTTCCCATCGCTAAGTTTATGATGCAAAAAGGAAGCAGAACAAAATGTCAGTACTTTTTCTGCTGGAGGAGTGGGGATGGGGATCCTGCCACCAATGAAATATCCCCAAAGAAATTTAAACTGTGTTACCCGGCGTCAGAAGGGAAGGGCCGCTTATATAATCAGTACGGCCTTCTAAGTCATCGGAATGCACAAATATCTGGGCATTGTTTCCCTAGCTGCAAAAAAAAAAAAAAAGATATTAGGACCAGTTCAGAGGATATATATAGCTCTTCCTGCAGAGATTTACAACTGTGCATAGCTTTTTGCCCACTTACAACTTTTGCAGTAAAGAGGACTCTCTGAATTACAGTATAATGGGACCTTCATTTTCAGTTATTTTATTTTTCCTGGGAATTTATCAGTGTTTGTTATAATAAACACAAATGGGAGAATAATTACTGGGAAAAAGCTGTCATTTTTTGTCACTGATTTTTCTTCAGTTTTTGCTTGGTGTAATAAATGTTGATAAATTCCTAGGAAAAAAATTAAAAACTGAAAACAAAGGTCCCTAAGTATATTACAAAGAGGGAAAAGCAGCCATTGAAGTCCTTTGTCTATGGAAAAGTGAATTAAAAAAGCTACAGCGTAGAAAATGCCCTTCTTAAATCCTAAGTTAAAAATGCCAAACAACTAACAAGGGCCTGGATTTATCAAAATGCACTAAATATTGTCTGTGATAGAAAGGGATGAGTGCCAGAATGTGGTACTTGCTGCATATAACTGCTGGGGGGGACCATGGTTGCTATCAGGGCCATTGAGGGAGGGAGGGAGGGAGGGAGGGAGGGAGGGAGGGAGGGAGAGGCTAGCCATGATGTTCTTACCCTAGATAGGTATTTATTTCTCTATGGGAGGCCCACCTAGTAACTCGAGGTGAGGTTTAGGTATTAGTGTAGGGGTTAGGGGCTACTTTGACATTCAAAGTGAGATGTACGAACAGAACTGTGCTCTCTTGTGAAGATTTGATGACCCTCGGAGTGAGGAAACTCACTCAAAGATGAGATTTGTGCAATGTTCTCTCAACCTAGCTTGATGTTACCCAGGTAAGGGTGCTTTTCGCATGCGAAAATGCCTAAGTGCATTTTGATAAATGACCCTAAAGGTTTGCTGTGGGCCAGAAGAGTGCAATCTCCCTGATACTGACTGACTAGAATGCGTTCTGCTCCCACAGTAAAGCAAAATGCATGCTGCCCCCCCCCCCCCCCCCCACAATTATGCCTCTAATTATGTATTAAAATTTGGGGAGAGGGCTGCTTGTGGTTTTGACTTTTTGAAAATATAATGGTAGTCACAGGATGCCCCCAGTTTATTTCACAGTGCAGGGAATAGTGTAATATATTTTTCTCCATGTGGATTTCCATGGTCTCTAACTTCCATCCTCGTTATCCACTAAGAGATTCTAATTTTAGAGTAACCAAAATGAATCTGGTGCATGCAAATATGTCTTATGAATGCTCATTGGATGTCCATATTCTATAAGAACTAGATTAATTTGGATATTTTAGGTAGCCTCAAAACCAGACCTAGCTGAAACTTCCAAGGACTGAGTTTTGGAAATCTTGATGTAACCAATACTTAAGAGACTTGGAGCCTCTTTTGTGACAGAAACTAGAGATGGACCAAAGAGATCACCTATGTCCACAGTCTTTCATCTAATTTGGATCTCAAGACTTCTACATGGGCAATATTCACTGGATACCTGGAAACTGGGAGAAATGAAGGGGGGGGGGGGGGGAGGCAAAGTCCACAATTATATCACAGATTTGGGGTTTACCATGTCGCAGTGCCAAGGGATTCTGAACTTTTGCTGCCTGATTAGATTCACACCAAATCTATTTATATTTATTTATTTATTTAAAACTTTTCTATACCGACATTCAAGGGAATATCCCATCGGTTTACATTAAACGGGGCTAACCAATAACTTTGGAAAAAGAAAAAGCAGTTACAATTAACACGAGGAAAGTAAACAGGGGCAAGAAGGCTAGCATAGCTGAGACAGGAAACCGGAGAGGAATGGTTACAGCAGAGAGGCTTAACAAATTAATTATAACAAGATAAGATAGTATGAAAATTAATTATACACTATTTACAGATGGTAAGAACCAAATTTACAATATGTACAGTGTGTTAAAAAATCTAAACCTGCTTCTCAATGGTTTTCAGGTCTATAGCTACTTGGTAATGCTCTGAGGTCATGTAACTATGGTCTGCTCTCATGGACTCATCGAGAGTAGTACATGCTATAATACAGCAAAGTTATTGCCATTTCTATTTAAACTCATTTCTAAACTTGATGTATAGTAATTATATTTTCCTGGATAATGGAGTTCTCGTCTTATTTTTAGGATGGCCTTGACTGTATCCAATTTATTTTTAGCTGACTGACAAGCTAATTGGAATGCTGCATGAACAAGTGCTTCATTATGCAGTCAATAGCTGGCATTGTCATTGCCGTTAGTTGTTCACATGACTGATATAAAATCAGGACTGCAAGTGCACATATAGTGGAGTTCTTCATATGCCTAGAGACACGTGATGGTGCTGAACTGGGGGACTGCCAAACAAAAGAGCTAATAATACTCCAAGCAAGTTACAATAAAATCTTCTGTTTGAAAGGATGATGTACTTAGAGAGTAGGATGCTGTAGGCTTCATTATGGTGTGTGTTTGTGGGGGGGGGGGGGGGGGGGGGGGGAGGTAGGAACTGGAAAAGTTATTGTTATAATTTTTATTTGAAAGGTACCCTCCACTGAGAATTTCCCTCTTAGACTGTGAGTGCTGGAGAGCAGGAATACATGTTTTCCTATTGGGAGAAATAAGGCACTGGTGCTCAAATCAGACCTTGGATCCCCTCCTAGTCACCTGATTTTTCAGGATATCACTAATGAATAGGCATGAGATATATATTTGCATGCACTGCCTCCAATGTATCCAAATATACAGTATCTCATGTATACTCACTTGGCAAAATCCTTGCTAGGGAGGGTTCCCAAGGACTGGTTTGAGCACCCTGAAACAAGAAATGGAATTAGTGGTGGAATTCTGCTTGGTTTGACACAGGAGTCTTGAGTGTCCTCACCACAACAGGATGAAAGCTCCATCTTTCAAAACCTTAAATCCTGCGAATTACTCTTCAGTTCAGTCTCTTATCAAATGTAGCTACTATATATGGAGCAAATAATGGGGCCGATGTAATACAGTGTGCTCAGCTGAGCGCACTGTATAACCCGCAGTCGGACGCGGGATAAATAGGCAAATCCACCCCCTAATGCAATAGGGGGATTAGCGCCTGGTTAACACGCGTCCGACGCGGAGTGAATGAGATAGCGCTCATCACATGCAAATGCATGTGAATGAGCCTATTACTCATTCAATCCCAATATAAAAAGATAAATGTGTGTGTCAGATGCACATTTATCACTCAGCAGGCGTTAATAGCTGAGCGCATTGAAAAGAAGTACAGAAAAGCAGAAAAAACTGCTTTTCTGTACTTCTTTTTTAAAGTAAAAAACATAAAATAAAATAACTCGGCAGACCGCCGAGTTATGAAGACTGACGCCGGTAAACTCGGCGGCCATTTTCATTACTGGCAGACAGGCAGGTTATGAAAACCGAGGCCGAGTTTACTGGCCTCGGTTTTCATAACTGCGGCGGGTCACGTTAGGAAGGAGGTGCTAAGGTCGTGCAAGCGACCCTAGAGTCTCCTTCCTAGCATGACCCCCTAATTTGAATATTACATGGTGCCTCCCTTGCGGGTGCCATGCATGCGTTAAAAAAGCGGGCGCTGACTTTTCAGCACCCGCTTTCAGCGCACATAATTGCATCGGCCTCTTTTAGAGTAACTCAAGGCTTTAAGCAATAAGATGTGAATCGGAATCGGTTCCGATTCCAGGTTCGGGGACTATCGGGAAATATTTTGCGTGCGGTCCGATCGGGTTTTTTTTTATTGGCTGTGCCCGAGTCGATAAACAAAAAACCCACCCCGACCCTTTAAAACACATCCTTTAGCTTCCCCCACCCTCCCGACCCCCCTAAAAACGTTTTTAAAGTACCTGGTGGTCCAGTGGGGGTCCCGGGAGCGATCTCCCGCTCTCGGGCCGTCAGCTGCCACTTTAATAATGGCCCGTGCCATTTTTAAAGATGGCCCGGCGCCATCTTTAAAAAATAGCGCGGGCCATCCATTGCTCCTACCATGTGACAGGGGTCGGCCAATGGCACCGATAGCCCCTGTCACATGGTAAGGGCAAAGGGCCATCGGCACCATTTTGATTAGTGGCAGCCAACGGCCCGAGAGCGAGAGATCGCTCCCAGGACCCCCACTAGACCACCAGGTACTTAAAAAAAGTTTTGGGGGGGGGTCGGGAGGGTGGGGGATGCTAAAAGATGTGTTTTAAAGGGTCGGGGTGGGTTTAGGGATTGTTTTTGTGTTCCATTTTTCCCGCCCTCCCCCAAATCGATAAGAGAACCCCACAAACAATTTTGTCGGGTTTTCCTATCGGTTTCCGGGAGCCCCCGATTTCTGACGATTTCAATCATCAGAAAAACGATTCACATCCCTATTAAGCATTGCTAATGAAAGAAGCAGCAAAGTCATCAGTAACTCAGCTAGTAAGTTACTGGAGGATATGGTAGAGATATTCAAATACCTGAATGGTATAAATAATGCACAATTCTAGACTAAGAGGTTATGATAAGAGGCTTCATATGAGCAGACCAGCAGTAACATTAGAAAATAATATCTTCAAACAAAGAGTGGTAGATGTGGGGAAGAAATTCCCAGTGGAGGCAAAAACAGTAGCAGAATTCACAAAAGCGTGGGACAAGCAGAGAAAATCTCTAGTTGTGAGCAAGTGAAGGGGAAACCAGAGATCAACAGGAGTCTATGGCATTTGCCAAAGAAAGCAATTTGGGTAGACTGGATGAGCCTTACGGTCCTCATCTTCCTATTGTTCTCCGTTTCTATGCAAAGCAGCACGTGAGTGAAACAGATTTATTTATTCAATTTATATTCTGCTTTTCAGGCACTTCTAAGCAGATTACATTCAGGTACTGTAGGTATTTTCCCAGAGAGTCATTAAATCTCTATCCATTTCTTCAGTCTGTATAGATGGAGGTCTGTATAGTTGGATAAGTAGTGCCATTCCGATACACCCACTGCATATTCAGCTGAGTAGCGTTGAATATCAGGCTCTATAAGGCTGTAGTGCTGCCCTGTTGTTTTTGGCTTTACAAGTCAGTAATTGAAGCAAGGTCACAAGGGGTGATCTGTCACAATGGAATTGTCAGTTAGCAAGTTAGAATTTAGCATGTCATACCCCTGTATGGCTTCTGCTTTTTTTTCCCATAGTTTATTTGCTTCATCTATAAGTATATCATAGCTTGCTTTCTTTGGCATATATACTAGTACCTTCTGTGGAACACTTCCAGCTAGATCCTACTTAAAGAAACTACAGTTCTAAAGGATTTTGTTTATTATCGCTACTCAATAATGCATTAGAGCTGGGCTGCCAATTCAGGTCTATCAAACCATCTCTTTTTGAAGCAATAGGTTTTGAGGAATCTATCTATTTAGCAAAGGCAGGTAGCTGTGCATGCGACTGTACCACTGAATCAGTCTTTATTAATACAGATTGTAGAGGATATTCACAGGATTGCTGTAAAAGAGGAAGTGCTATTGCTAGGGGATTTCAATCTGCCAGATGTTGACTGGGACATTCCAGCTGCAGTGTCTTCTAGAAACAGGGAGATCTTGAATTCTCTGTAAGGAGACTTGTTCTGTCAACCGTTAATAGAACCCACATGGGAGGAGGTGATACTGGACCTGGTGCTTACCAACAGAGACAATAGTTCTGCTTTTGTAGTGGATGATCTTCTGGGATCATGGTGTGGTTCAGTTCTTCAGTATTAGGGTGCAAGAGATGAAAGCTTATTCAAAGACGAGGATGTTAGACTTCAGGAAACCTAACTTTCTTAAAATGGCGGAGTAACTCAAGGAGTCATTAGCTAATTGGGAAAATCTAGGGGAAGTAGAAGAGTAATGAGCACAACTAAAAGGAGATATCTAAGGGCAATTAATCTTTTTGTTAGGAAAGTAAATAAAGGAACGAGGAAAAAGAGGCTGCTATGGTTTTTTAAAGAAATAGCTGAAAAAGTAAATGAGAAAAGGTTAGATTCTATAAACTAAAAGAGATCACCAAAAGAGGAAGACAAGTGGCAATATTTGGAAACATTAAGAGAAGCTGGGAAAGTAGTCAGGAATGGAAAAATTCAAATAAAATAAAAAATAGCAAATATAGTAAAATGGGGAGACAAGACCTTTTTTTTAGATATGTTAGTGATAGAAGGAAATACAAAAGTGGTATTGTGGGAGGAAATGACGTCAGTTTCTCTAATGGACGCCTGAATCTGAGCTCCCTAACCCAAGAGACCTAATCCACCTTTTATCATTACCATTCAAGGTTTGCTGGAATATAAGTAAAAATGATCAACAAGGGGAAAACTATGGGCTGGAAGCAGTTTTCACATGCTAAACTGGATGATGCTCCACATGATGGTGTCAAGGCTGATTTGGTAGGCCACGATGCTACAACTGAAGAAAACATGACTACACCACTTGCAACAGCTTCCTCATGTTATGAACCCTCCTGTAGCGGTGCTACGGGAGGATCCTTAACTCTTTCTGGAGGCCGCTCCGAAGCCGGGGTCTTGCCTACAAACTATCCAGGATTTGCTCCAGGGCCTGGGAGGCCTCAATGTTCTTGGGGCCTGCCTGAGGCTTGCTTGTGTCTGCATGGACTTCCTGGTTTGAGCCACGCCCTTTTCCCTAGGGGCCGGCCCGCAGCACTCCTCCATAGTTATAGGGCCAGCTAGGTGTGGGCCATCCAAACTCCTCCCAGGGAGTCGCCGGTCTGCAGCCCTATAAAAGGACTTCAACTTCCAGTCAGCCTTGCCTTGCATCGGAGTTACTTCGTCTCTGGAAGCTCCTGCTGTCCAGTGCTCCGACAGGCCTTTGTCTTCTTCGTGGAGCTCCTTGTCTTGCCTGTGTCTTGAATCATGTCTTCATTGCCTGAGGTCCCCGTCCAGGTGTCCTGGTGTTTCAGCTCCTGATGTCTCGCTTCCTGATGTCCTAGCCCTCTTTGGTGTTCGTGCTTGCTCCGGAGCCTTCTGTTCTGCCGGCCGTGGATCTCCGGGTGACGCTGCTTCATCATGGGAGATGCCGGCAGTGGACTGGTGTCTTGTGCTCCTGAGCCGTCTTGTCCTGCCAGCCCTGTCGGAGCTCTGGATGACTTCTGGCTCCATCATCGAAGTTCTGCCTCGGCTGGATTCTTCCCTGCGCTCGTCCCGTTCTCAGCGTGGTCCATGACCAGCCTCCTCGGGCTGTGTAGGGCACGCAGTGGGACAGGGTGATCCGTGAACAGCCCATTGGGTCCGCCCGTGAACAGCCCATTGGGTCCGCCCGTGAAGGTGGGCTATGTAGGGCGCCCTGAGAGACAGTGCCAATGTCTTCCTTCCCAGCTTCTCGTCTCGTCTGGACTTCGTCAAGTTCCTCGTCTCTGATGCCGTTGCATCAGCCCTGGTGTCGTGTCGAATCCTCCTATTTACATAAATCATGTTTGACATGTGAATAATGGTTTTATCAAAGCTCTTGTAAATATTTCATTTTTGTACCCTGTAAATATTTACCTTATTGCCCTCCTGTTACACTTCCGAATTAATATCTCAATACGAGTTACGCTATACTTCCTCCTGCTCTACTTTTCTCTTGTGTAATCTGCACGTTTTATGCTCCCCTCCCCGCTCCCTGTTTATTGTACTTTGTTTCCAAGCTGTCTGTTATAATGTAAACCGGCATGATGTTTGCACACTAATGCCGGTATATAAAAGTTTCAAATAAATAAATAAATGTCTTCGCTTTAACCCTCGTCTGTGATGCCGTCGCATCAACCTTGGTGTCTTGTCTTCGTGTCAAGGCCTCCGTCTGCCCTCGACCTCAGGCCAGGCCTGCTGCTCCATGCCGATCCAAGCGGTAGGTCCGAAAGGGCTCGGAATGGTTGGAGGACCATTCACATTCCAACATCATCCTGTTGTTGGCCTTGGGAGCTTGCAGGCCTGGCAGAGGGTAAGACCGTCAGCCATGCTGGAAAACGCCGTCAACCCTCGGTTCAGTCCTGGATCCATCTGGGGTCGGGCTGAGGCCCAAGGGCACTAAAACACCCTTACGTAACACCTCAGAGGGCAAGATTCCCACTACAGCTGAATTCTGAGAGTAGTTTTGTCAGCTAAGCGCTGATATTAAAGCCAATAAGCAAGATTAATTGAATATGAAGGCTGAAATGTGGGAAGAAATTGTGGAAGTTGGCAGGCATGGGGAAGAGAAAGACAGGTGACTATGAATATAACAACTTACAAGCTGACTCTTTCAGAGAAATCTGAAGATTTGGAGAACCGCAAATGCCGGTGTAATTTGAAGTTTTGTGACAGAGACCCCGGATTACACAGATTATAAACTGATTATCAAGAGACTGTTAAAGACCTATTGACAGAGGTCAATGAAGGAGCTAAGGAAAAGGAAACATTGAGTGTGCTCATAGGGTGCTGGGACAGAAATTTGGTAACAATTCATGTTATATCGTTGTTTGTTTTCATAGCTTTGTGATGAAGGAGCACATTTTCTCCTGTGCAAGAAAAATGGCATCCTGGAAGTGGCAGCAGCACCCTATAATAATCTTCGCTGATCTCTCTCTTGGTACCTTATGGAAAAGGCAAGAGTTCTGAGAGATTATAGCGACCTTGCGCAGAGAAGGATGTTTCCTTTTGGAATAGCCTTCACTATAAATGGCTCAACCACCACAGTGCATAAAGAGCTAGAGGCTGAAGCAGTGATTAAAGAGGCGGGATTTGCGATTCAGAATATACCATTCAGATCTAATTCGGCAGTGCCAACACGTGAACATTGGCCCAGATGGCAGAGAGTGGAGAAGGGAGGGAGACAGCTCCAGAGGCAGCCAGGTTCCCAGCTGATGGCATCTGTGCCAAAGACATGCAAATGAAAGAGGACTGCCATTAGGTGACCAGAGAGCTGTATCAAGGGAGAGTGCTAGAAGAAGTCTACTTAGATTTTGGTAAGGCCTTTGACATGGTTCCACATAAATAAATTGAATGCCCTTGGTATGGGACCTAAAGTGACTGACTGGGTTAGAAACTTGCTCAGTGGGAGGCGACAAAGGGTAGTGGTAAATGGAGTTTTCTCTGAGGAGGGGGGTGTTACTAGTTCTGTGCTTCAGGGATTGGTCCTTGGACTGGTTCTTTTCAACATTTTTGTAAGTGACATAACAGAAGGAATGTTGGGAAAGGTTTGTCTTTTTGTTGATGATACCAAAATCCGTAAGAGGGTGGACAGCCAAGAAAGTATGGAAAACATGAGGAGGGATCTAGCAAATTTGAGGTTTGGTCTAGAGTTTGGAAGCTAATATTTAATGCTAAAAAATGCAGAGCAATGCATTTAGGATGCAAAGACCCAAGAGAAAGGTACAGTATTGTAAGTGAAATTTTTCTAAGCACAAAGGAAAAGTGGGATCTGGAGGTGATTGTATTTGAAATCTTAAAGTGGCCAAAAAGGTGGATAATGTGACAGCAAAAACTATAAAGATGCTTGGCTGCATAGGGAAAGGAATAGTCAGTAGAAGAAGGGAGATATTGTCCCTGATAAGAGCTCATTTGGTATACTGTATACAGTTCTGGAGATCATATCTTCAAAAGGATATAAATAGGAGTCGGTCCAGAGGGTGAGTACTAAAATGGTAGATGGCCTTCATTCTAAGGCATATGGGGGTAGACTTAAAGATTTAAGAACATAAGAACATAAGAAAATGCCATACTGGGTCAGACCAAGGGTCCATCAAGCCCAGCATCCTGTTTCCAACAGTGGCCAATCCAGGCCATAAGAACCTGGCAAGTACCCAAAAACTAAGTCTATTCCATGTAACCATTGCTAATGGCAGTGGCTATTCTCTAAGTGAACCTAATAGCAGGTAATGGACTTCTCCTCCAAGAACTTATCCAATCCTTTTTTAAACACAGCTATACTACCTGCACGAACCACATTCTCTGGCAACAAATTCCAGAGTTTAATTGTGCGTTGAGTAAAAAAGAACTTTCTCCGATTAGTTTTAAATGTGCCCCATGCTAACTTCATGGAGTGTCCCCTAGTCCTTCTACTATCTGAAAGAGTAAATAACCGATTCACATCTACCCATTCTAGACCTCTCATGATTTTAAACACCTCTATCATATCCCCCCTCAGTCGTCTCTTCTCCAAGCTGAAAAGTCCTAATCTCTTTAGTCTTTCCTCATAGGGGAGTTGTTCCATTCCCCTTATCATTTTGGTAGCCCTTCTCTGTACCTTCTCCATCGCAATTATATCTTTTTTGAGATGCGGCGACCAGAATTGTACACAGTATTCAAGGTGCGGTCTCACCATGGAGCGATACAGAGGCATTATGACATTTTCCGTTTTATTCATCATTCCTTTTCTAATAATTCCCAACATTCTGTTTGCTTTTTTGACTGCCGCAGCACACTGAACCGACGATTTCAATGTGTTATCCACTATGACACCTAGATCTCTTTCTTGGGTTGTAGCACCTAATATGGAACCCAACATCGTGTAATTATAGCATGGGTTATTTTTCCCTATATGCATCACCTTGCACTTTTCCACATTAAATTTCATCTGCCATTTGGATGCCCAATTTTCCAGTCTCACAAGGTCTTCCTGCAATTTATCACAATCTGCTTGTGATTTAACTACTCTGCACAATTTTGTGTCATCTGCAAATTTGATTATCTCACTCGTCGTATTTCTTTCCAGATCATTTATAAATATATTGAACAGTAAGGGTCCCAATACAGATCCCTGAGGCACTCCACTGTCCACTCCCTTCCACTGAGAAAATTGCCCATTTAATCCTACTCTCTGTTTCCTGTCTTTTAGCCAGTTTGCAATCCACGAAAGGACATCGCCACCTATCCCATGACTTTTTACTTTTCCTAGAAGCCTCTCATGAGGAACTTTGTCAAACGCCTTCTGAAAATCCAAGTATACTATATCTACCGGTTCACCTTTATCCACATGTTTATTAACTCCTTCAAAAAAGTGAAGCAGATTTGTGAGGCAAGACTTGCCCTGGGTAAAGCCATGCTGACTTTGTTCCATTAAACCATGTCTTTCTATATGTTCTGTGATTTTGATGTTTAAACATGTTTAAACATGTATTCCCTCTAGAGGAAAGGCAAGATAAGGGAGATATGATACAGACATTTAAATATCTCAAAGGTTTCCATATATAGGATGTGAGCCTCTTTCAGTGGAAAGGAGGCTCTAGAATAAGGGGTCATGGGCTAAGAATAAAAGCAGTTAGACTGAGGAGTAATCTTAGGAAATATTTCTTAACAGAGAGGGTGGTAGATGCAGAGAACAGCCTCCCTGTGGAGATGGTAGAGGCAAAAACAGTATCTGAATTCAAGAAAGCATGGGATAAATACAGGGGAATTCTAAGGAAGTGATGGGAATTATAATCTCAAATTAATTGGGTAGATGAGCAGATTAGATGGTATAAATACACTAATAGAGCCAGTGCAGTGGCTGCCTTGATATTGAAACATTGACTTATTCTCCAGGTGTGCTCTATGTTTTAGCAGATACCCTTGGAATAAGCAATAAGGGGTAAGTGTATATGCAACCTTGTAGTGCTTTCTATCCTGCTGGTGTTGACTTCCCTAGTGGATAACAGCCCAAATGGGCGCTGGATATGTGGCCATTGTTCAAAGTGGGAACAATCCTTTATAGGCCCTTATTGGAGTGACCCACACACAGAAAGAACTTATGAAGCTAAGAATTTTTTGGTCTGTTGACGTCTTATTTGGTGTATATGATCATCTGCTCATATCTAAAAAAATATGTAGACAGAAATCAAACGTAAGATTGAACACCATATTTGTATTACTACAAAAATTTAAAGGCACCAATGGTGCAGCACTGCATTCAACACTCGCATAGCTTCACAGTTTTGAAATGGAGGGTCGC
The DNA here is from genome assembly GCF_901001135.1 of Rhinatrema bivittatum. Classification (NCBI taxonomy): domain Eukaryota; kingdom Metazoa; phylum Chordata; class Amphibia; order Gymnophiona; family Rhinatrematidae; genus Rhinatrema; species Rhinatrema bivittatum. Next base: position 73,023,247 of record NC_042618.1, on the reverse strand, counting down.
AGAATGGTTTGGAGAGAGTTCCTACAAGGAGCAATCCTGGATTTATCCCTTCATCTCAGTCCATCTTAATGATCTCAATATTGAGATAGACTGGAACTCTTTATTGTGAAAGCACCGAGGCAGGCGAAACGTGTCCAAGCACGGGCGGACAGGCTGGAGATAAGGAACCCTGGCCTCTGCCAAACTTGAATGCATCAAAGAGACCCAGCAATGCAATGTTGGTCTCTGGAGTAGCCCCCCGGCCACTCGATAGCCCTTTTGGACCTGCCATACGGGAACGGCAGATGCGACTGGATGGACAGAGGCTGAGGGCTGTAACAAGCAGGTATAGATGAAGACTCAGGATACTTGAAGAACTAAGATGAAGATTCAACGAGGTTCAGAATCAGGGAGATTACTGGAAAGGTACTGCCACACAGCGTGCCCTACACAGTCAGTCAAGACAGGTCGTGGACCAAGCAGATGTCAAAGCAGACTCCAGTCTCAGGACAAGACGAAGACTCCAACAAGGTCTGCACCAAGACGTGCCCTCCACAGCCAGTCAAGGCAAGGCACGGGTCACGCCGGAACGGAATAGGTTCAGGCAGAGTTCTTAGGCATGGACAGAGGCAGACGCAAGGAACTCTGAAGATCCGAACAGGATTCAGGATTCAGAATTGGACCTCAGGATCCAAGACTCAGAGCAAGGGACTCTAGCAGCGGCTTGGAGCAAGGAACTCGGAGCTTGGAACCTGAATGTTATTGTTTGTAAGGTTTTGGGTGGACCCTTGGAAACTGTGGCAGCTGACCACGCCTACGGGAGGGGGGGACGTCCCATGAGGGGCCACAGGTCAGGCTCAGCTTTGGGACACACAACACAAAATTATATCTTTTATTAGACAGAGTTGAGAAGCCACCAGAGTGGCAATAGTGAGTAGAGATGAAGCCCGGCTGGGCTAGGGTTCTTCAGGATACTGGAACAGCAATTCCCTCTTTGGCTGTGCTGTAGTGGAGAAAACTGAGATTGTGCATGCTCCACTGTACTCACTGAGTTCTGGTATAGAGCCTCGTTGGTAAAGTTACTCACACAGCGGTTTCTTCCGGAAGGTAACACAGAAGCTGGAATAGAGGCAAGCAATCGAGGAGCAAGTACCTGGTTCCAGGGAACAGCTCTGAGGAAATAAAGTTGGTAACTCACTGATGATGTAGGCAGCGGTTTCTTCCAAGCAGAAGAGATAAGCTCAGGCAGCGAATCAGGGAACATGGGCCCTCAAGGAGTGAGTACCGGTTCCTGATAGCGACCTGAAAGAAATGAGAGAGGCCCCAGAGGAGCGGGTACCCCATTAGGATAAAGTCCAAAAGTTGGAGAGGCAGAGAGCTAGGTACGGAGAGTGAATCCCATCCGTAAAGAGATCCCTTGCTAACTCGATTAGCTAGCAAAAAGTGTAGGCTTTAGTATCCGAGATGCGTGACATCATCACAGAGGGAAGCCCCTGAGGTTTGTGCCAAAGAGAGAATAAGAAGCAGGGCTGTGCGGCGTGCGCGCCCTATGGTACCTAGACAACATGGCGAGATGAGCGCCCAAGCCGGACCGGGGACGCCGGAGAGGACGGCAGGCAGACGCCGCAGCAGCCAGACATCCATCAACCATGGGAGGAGTCACAAAAAAGGTAAGGTAGGTGGAGTGGAGACGTTGGGCAGCAACAGTCGTAACACCAAAGTTTGGAGCATTAAAAGCAGGGATCTTCCGAGGCTTGCGCTGCCGAGGAGAAGGACATCTGGATAAAAGTTCATCTGGACAAAAGGAGATCAGGAGAACAGGACATCTGGACTCAGGGGATCTGAAGGACAAGACATCTAGGACATCAGGAGATTTGAAGAGAAGGACCAGAGGAACATCAGGACATCTGGAACTTCAGGGGATCTGGAAGATAGGACATCTAGGACGTCGGAACATTGGAGCTTGACAGGATGAAGACACGGGATCCGACGAGAGACCAAGACGAAGACGAAGACAAGGAATTCCCACAAAGAACAGAATGCTTAGGAGAAGCTGAGATGATGAAGAGTCCAGGAGTGGACTGACTCCTTGTGAAGGCATCGAGGAAATAAAGAGAGGCCCTTCTTATAGGGCTGAAAGGAACACCCACGATGACATCATCAGGAGGGGCCACAGGACTACTCCCACCACGGGCCCTTTAAAAATTGAAGAGAGGCCCGACCTCGCACCTAAGGCAGAACCCTGGAGAGTGACTCCCACCACAACACAGAACAGGAGCAGGTCCAGGCTGCAGAACAGGCCCCCGACGCTGGAGGCGGCCTCCCGCCGCAGGGGAGGGGTCAGTGGCGGCCTCCAGGCTGCGTGGGGATGCCGTCGGCGGCCTCCTGGCCGCAAGGAATGCACCGGAGCGGCTCCAGCCGTGCAGAGAGAGCATCTGTGCCTCCGGGCCACAGAAGAAGAGAGAAAAGAGGTGAGAGGCTGCCCGTGGTCCAACCACGAGCAGAATCGTAACAGATTTATATTAATTTCTGTTTAAGAATAAGAACTCCGTAAACAACCATTATTCGTTGATTTATAGTATGAATGTAACTTTTGTAAACCGTTGTGATGTTTATATGGAATGTCGGTATATAAAATGTCTAAATAAATAAATAAGCAAACAAGAACAAAACCATGAGAAAATCAGTGAATAAAATTGACTCATTATTTGTCTGGGTAAATATAGGAGTTTATTTTGGTGGACAGAAGTAGAACAGTAAATTATCCATACACACATATCCTATATACATACATATTCTTAAATAGATTAGGATGCTAGAAATGGTCTTCCAAAACTTTTTATAGAAAGGACCACATAACTTATAAAATCATTGGCAGGACTAGAGTAAAATTATAATGACCTCTTTACCCAGCACCTTTCCTCTCTCTCCAGCATCTCCCATATTCCTTCTCTCCTCCCCTCTATCCCCAACATCTCCCCTTTTCTTTCCCTCATTGTCCAGTCTCCCATCTCTCTCAATCCTTCCCCTTTCCAAGCATCTCCCTCTTCTTTCCACCTTTCTCCTCTTTCCCCAGTATCTCCCCTCTTCCTCACTACTCTCTTACCATCTCCCCTCTTCTTGATATTTCTCCTTTCCCTCTAGCATCTACTCCTCTCCTTCCCCCTTACCATTGGCTTTTCTCTTCTTTTCCTCTCATCCAGCACCTCCCCTTTTTTTCATCCCTCCCAGTGTTTCTTTCTTTCTTCTCACCTCTGCCCACTATGACACAGCTGCCTGTGCCTCCCTCCTCAGTGGTAGCTCTGACCGTCTTCCCCACCGGTAACTTGCATGTGCGTGCTGGTACCATAATTTTTTGTTGCATGTACAGTCCAGTCAATCTTTTGGGAGAGGAGTTGATGGAAAACATCATAGACCTGCAGATACCTGGGAATTTATCAGTGAAAATCAATCGAAACTGATAATTAAGGATCATCAGTAGAGTGTACAATGCTTAGAGATAAGTTTATAGCATGCTGACCCAGTTCATTTTCTCTGGAAAAATTGTAACCCACACATAATTTAGTTGGTCAGAAACAGGTGGCCCAAGAGGTGTTCTCAGGGTGCAATTAAATTTTGGCCAGTCAGTGCTGATATTCACTGATAGCGGAGCAAAGTTACCTGGTTAACTATAGTTGACCAACTAGCAGTCCTAAAATTAACTAGACAAACCTCCTGCCAGCCCGATATTACAAAAATAATGTTGGAGAGCCAATGCATCCTTCCTCTCTCTCTCCCTCCTGCTGGTCCCAAATTACAAAAAGACCATTGGGTCCAATGCTTCCTTCCCCCTACCTCCCTTCCACCAGTCTTTTGGAGCCCAAGGGCTCTTTCCTACTTCCCTCCCATCCAATTTCACAAAATAAAGAATTCTCACTTCTTCTCCCCACAGCAGCAAGCTTCCCTCTCTCCCAACTCTGTAAAAAATAAGAAAGTTCTTTCCCTCCCCACTGTCACTAAAAATAAAGCATAGTCTCAGCTGCTCCTCTCCCTCCCTACCTCCTGTTGCGGGCGTGGACCTTGGACCGAGGTAGAGTTGATGCAACCTGCCGGGTGGAGCCCTGCCGGTCCCCACTGCCGGCTGGTGGAGTTGGACGAGACAGAGGCCCAACTGGATCTTCGCCTGTACCAGCCCACATTTCCCTTAAGTTGAGCGCTCAGGTGCTGCAGGCCAGCAGGTCTTTGGTGGGGACCTCTGCAGAAAAGAGAAGATCCATAAGTGAATTCAGGCATGCAGGAGAAGTCGAAGGAAGACTTGGGTCAGGGCAAGCAGCATTCAAGATAAGTCCAGTAGTCAGGCAGTGGTCAGTGGCAGGCGGCTTACAAGGGAAGTCCAATAAGCAAGCCAAGGTCAAAACCGGGTATCTGTCCAAGGGACGGAGGGACAAATAGACAAGGCAGGAAAACGAGAAATGACAGAGGAGGCAGGGCACACAGAAGAACTGAAGACTGTCCACAGGAGCTGACAGACAAGATGAAGACCAGGAACTGAAGTATCTCACTCTATACAGGCTTGTAGGGAGACCTGTTGCTAAAGCTTGGAGGAGATGCTGCAGTGGCCTTTTATAGGCCTTCTCTGATGATGTCATCACAAGTCGCTGCTGGCCTTTTCCTGCTGTGGGCCCTTTATAGGGAGCATCATCCGGCACGCACACACCTTAGAGGGCCTAGTGCCAAGATCGGCGGCATCCTGACGTGCTGAGAAGTAGCTTCTTACCCCGTGAGCAGGGGAAGCGGCCTGGAGATACTAGACCGTGACTGCTGGGGCCCAGCCTGATTGGTAAGTGTGGCAGTTTGAGGGAGGAGCCTGTGAACCGCCAAACGCAACATCTCCCTGCTGGCCAAAAAAGGACTTTACCAGTCAGCGCCCTAAATGGATGAATGCTTGCCACATTTCTTGCCGGGAATTTTCCGAAGACTTCCAGAAGTTTTGAACAGGAATTTCAAAGGAACAAACTGCTTATTGTGGCTATCCAATTGAATATTTTGTTTTTATTATATTGTGAGGTCCATATTCAGAGGGCCAGTGAGTGGGGAAAGTTATCAAGCTATCTTACCAGACTATTCAGCAAAACCTAGTCCGATAAATGTTCCTCCTAATATATCCAGCTGAAGTTACCCAGATAACTTAAGGACAGTGTGTGTTTGGGTCAGACATCCTGAGCTGAGTTTATCCAGCTACCAGTGCTGACCGGAAACATTTTAACTTTGATGCTGGAAAGCCCTCCTGCCTTGTCTCTTTTTGACAGGCTAAACTTTAGCTAAGTAATGACTTACCTGACTAAAGTTTTGCCAGTGAGAGAGGGGGCAGGAAATTCAAATCTTGGAGTTTGTCCAGCTAACTTTATAGTTAGTTGGACAAAAGATATCCACCTATTACATATCTAAGAAATGTCTAATTACAGAGCACTACTCATGGGGATCAATATTCAGAGCCTAGCCATTTATCTAAGTGAGCCGGATAGACATATCTGGCTAACTTAGATGGGATATTCAGCAGCACAGCTAGGCTGCTGAATATCCCCGTACTCAGCACCACTTAGGTGGATGCTGAGTCTTATCTGTCTGTGTTTAGACCCTGCTATTGAACAGATCTAACTTAGCTGGATACATTTTCTGGCTAAGGCTGAATATTGCTCACCCCGATCCACCCACATCTTATCCGGCTGTCTAGTGGCCGCTGAGTATAAGCGGATATTCAGCGGCTGCGGATAAGTAGTGCTTATCTTGTCTATCTACCGCTTGAATACCCATTTAGTTAGCTAAATGACATTGGGAAAGCTATACTTAATTAAATTAGCTTCATTTGCTTTGAAGGAAAAGCATGTATACTCATTTCAATTTGAATATAATTGATTAACGATTAAAGATCTGACTATAAATGTTTTAACAAGAACCCAGGGACACATTTCAATTGTAAAGCTCGCTCAACGAACAATATGGAGATGGGACCTACAGGGAAGGAAAGATGGAGCTGGCAAGGAGAGAGAGGTCTTTGGGTTATTTGCCAACTAAATCCAGAAATCTGAATAATACAAGTGAGGCATTCATGTGGCAGTACGATCCCAGAAGAATACCACAGTTGTGTTATTCAGATTTCTGGATTCAGATAGGAAATAACCCAAAAGATCCCATATACTGGTGATTTCTTTTTACAGGCAGGATGGGCTTACCCTACCAACTTGCAGGTAAGACTGCAAATTCCATATAACTGGAACAGTAAGAAGTGAGATTGTATGGTCCAAATTTTCTCCTGAAACAAGCTCTCTGAAGCCTTTTTAGACAATACGTGAACACTTCCAATCTGTCGGCACCAATCTGAGCAGTTTCTGAGAAAAAGTTCTTTGCCGATGACGTCTTTTGCTGAAAAAAATCTAAACAAACGTAAATCCACTTTGTCACAATATTAGGAAGGCTTAATCCTAAATGCCCCAAGCTAGTAATCCTGCAAGCACTGTCAAGGCACTTTAAGCTCTTCTTTACTGGGATCATGATACAAAAGATCACCACCATCTGAACCTGCTGGGGGAACATTTTTTTTTCCTCAATACTCACTCAAGAGAAAAGGTTATATATGATCCCACAATACATGATTTATGGCCCTTTCTTCCACTTGCAAGAAATGAAAACAGTGGACAATCTATATTAAATGCTCAGAACCATGCAGTGCATTGGTTGGTTTGATGCTAATAATAGCCTGATTGAAAATAGCATGGCCACTTACCTACGGGCCAATTCACTAACAGTCACTACAAATAATCATGCATGATAATGAACATATTATTCACTAAAGCTTTAACGTGTATTAAGGAACCCACTAATTCAGTATTTTCTCCCTGGGGTCTGTATACCCTTAGGGGTTTGCGAGACTATCACAGGGGGTCCACCAGAAGGGAGACAAACAAAATGCAGTTACTGAGGAGGAATTATTGAGGAACAAAGCAAGCTGACCTCATCTCTGAGGAGCTATGCTCTAAGGCTACTGCTGCTGCATAATCCCACTGCCTGATCCCATGCCAAGGAGAGGAAGATTTCAACCTCAAGAAGCCCAGACTTGCATGGATACAAGCTTGATGGACTCTCTACCTGGGTAACATTAATCTAGGTTGAGAGAACATTGCACAAATCTCATCTTTGGTTGAGTCTCCTCACGCCGAAGATCATCAAATCTTCACAAGAGAGCACTGTTCTGTTCGTACATCTCACTTTGAATGTCAAAGTGGCCCCTAACCCCTACACTAATACCTAAACCTCACCTCGAGTTACTAGGTGGGCCTCCCATAGAGATATAAATACCTATCTAGTGTGAGAGCATTATAGTTAGTGTCTCTCTCTCTCCTTAACACAGGCAAAAATACCATGGCACTTTAATAAATGACCCCCTTTATTGCCAAATAAGCATGGAATGTGTGAGAGAGAGTATGATTAAATATTTTCTTTACTTTGTGAGTTCTCTCAAAGCCAGCATCCTTAGACAGGGTTGAAATTATTGTTTTTTTTATTTCTATTAGCAAGAACCCAGTGTCATTCATTTACACACATGCTGGCAACATTATAGACTGTGGAAAATTGGTGATGTGAAGCAGTCAGTCTTTATTATAGATTTGGTTTGAGATAGCATAGTAGATGAACCACTGTATCCTGAGACTTCGTGGTCAAGAGTGGTAGATCAGGTCCAGTCTACACCCTCAAGCAGCGTGAACTATTCCTCGATCACAAGCCACCAAAGCTTCACATCACTCCTGGGTCAGCGCTCTCTACCCAGTGTTCTCAAAAATTATTACCCAGAAATCAAAGATAAGTGCGCTCCAACAAATTGTGACATGATTTTGGTAAAATGCACTAGTGCAACACACATGGACACACAAGAGGTTAAAGTCATTGAGTGTGACGCTTTCACCGGTCTGTATACTGCTGCTTGCGTCTGTTCCCAGGATCCAATCCCTGAATGAGCTGTCCTGGTCACTCAGGAAACTCAAAATAGCACTTTAGCCGTATTTATCCTACAAGTCCCCAGGTGGGATTTGAACCCTCACCACCTGGATAGAAGGCAGATGCGTTCCCCACTGAGCCAGCAACTCACTTTCCAGCCACTGGCTTCAGAAGTCCCTCTCAAAGTTCATAGTTCAAAAGTCCGGCCCCACTGGGCCTAACTGCCACCTCCCTCCGTACCTCTGGGACCTCAACCTTTCCCCAGAGGTACAGCCACCCACTTGGCAGTTCTCTAGGTAAAGTGTCTTTATCGTGAGTCCAAACCAACCGAAGTTCCCCCCCGCTCACCTTCCTTGTGATAGTGGTTGCAGTCCTTCACACCGTCGGGGAATATCCAGTGTCCAAGTTTCCCAGAGCCGCCAGGTAGTCTGTTCCTGTCTCCTCAGTCCCTGGCAGGAGACTGAGACTGCTCTCCCAGGGTGTTGCTGCATTTTCCTTCCCCCCTTCTCCTGAATCTTTGGTTCCTATATAGCCTAACATAGTGACCCCATCACATACCTTCCCCCCTTTTCTAGGAGTCTCGCCCTCTGGTGAGACTCCTACCACCTCCCTACCTAGGAGCTGGCATTTCTGAGTCCCCAAAATTTCTTCCTTTCAAACACCCACCAGCCCCTTCCTTTCCTGGGCCAGTGTTTGTCCTTGGGAGCGCTCTTCCTATACCGAATCTTTCCCCAGACCTGTCCCCATTGACTATCCGGGTCCCTCTGCATTTTATCTAGTCCTTGGGTTGCTTCTTCAGAAAACCCCTCTAGATCCTTTTTCCGCCGTTTTACCTTCTCTGTCGTCTCCCATTCCAGTTTTCCTACCCAGTCAGACTGCCACTCTTCCTCAGACTCTTCCCCGGTCTGTCCATCCTCCCCTTTACCTCGTCCCTCCTTTGGACCTAGGGGCCTGGATTCCCCAGCCATGCCACCTGGCTGTCCATCCTCCCACCCATGTGAATGTGATTCCTCAGAAGTACCTCTGATACAGGATTCTGGCTCTGACCTCTCTAGTTGGGCTTGAACTTTTTCTACAGCTGCTGCATCACTTCTCACCCTCATGACCTGCAGCTCCTCTTCCTTCTGGCCTAGATCTGCAGTACAGTCCTCCCTCTCAGGTAACCCTTCTTTTCCCCAAAGGGTCCACCTGTTAAAACCTTGGGTGAGTCCATCCATCATCCGTAGCATGACCTGATGTTGGCGAGTTTGTTGCTCTAGCATCTGTTGCACCAGCTGGTCCGTAACCACCTGCTGTGCCTGCATTGTTTCGACCACCCATTTCAGCAGTTCCTCGGATGCCATGGTGTCTGCAAAGGGAACACAAACAAAACCCAAATGTGCTACCCTTTTTCCTCTACTGTTCTGTTTCACCCTCCAGCCCTGTCCAATCAGTCAGCACCCTCTTTAGGTACCCTTACCTCCCAGGGCCGCTGAAATACGCCTTGAGCTGGATACTCTATTCCTTGTCTCTGGCCGATAGTCCCTCCGGTTCCTCTCCTGGCAATTGTCAGCAATCCCACTGCTGCCACCACTTGTGAAGCTTTCACCGGTCTGTATACTGCCGCTTGCGTCTGTTCCCGGGATCCAATCCCTGAATGAGCTGTCCTGGTCACTCAGGAAATTCAAAATAGCACTTTAGCTGTATTTATCCTACAAGTCCCCAGGTGGGATTTGAACCCTCACCACCTGGATAGAAGGCAGATGCCTTCCCCACTGAGCCAGCAACTCACTTTCCAACCACTGGCTTCAGAAGTCCCTCTCAAAGTTCATAGTTCAAAAGTCCGGCCCCACTGGGCCTAACTGCCACCTCCCTCCATACTTCTGGGACCTCAACCTTTCCCCAGAGGTACAGCCACCCACTTGGCAGTTCTCTAGGTAAAGTGTCTTTATCATGAGTCCAAACCAACCGAAGTTCCCCCCCCCGCTCACCTTCCTTGTGATAGTGGTTGCAGTCCTTCACACCGTCGGGGAATATCCAGTGTCCAAGTTTCCCAGAGCAGCCAGGTAGTCTGTTCCTGCCTCCTCAGTCCCTGGCAGGAGACTGAGACTGCTCTCCCAGGGTGTTGCTGCATTTTCCTTCCTCCCTTCTCCTGAATCTTTGGTTCCTATATAGCCTAACATAGTGACCCCATCACATTGAGTTATAACAGATTAATGATAACAGTTGTTAATACTTATCTGGAGAATTGAGAATTGCCTAAAGAGCTTGAAATAACAAGTTAACACAAAGAATTAGATTTCTTGAATTAAAGTTGAAATTCAATATTTGTTCTCATTAAGAAATGAACAGGAACAGGTTTCTGTTCTAAACTGTGTTAAGAATTAGAGTGAGAGTCACATATAGAAAATTGTTTTTGTGCACCAGAAGTAAATTATTTCTCATTGAAATTATTGATATTATTGAAAGGTTTGTTTGTTCAAAGGTGAAGAACCTAGAAAATTATCCATTTGCCAGCAAAGTAAAATCCTTTAATAATAAAAGTGCTTCTGAAATTATTTTCCTATTTTGATTTATTTTCCGGTGAAGATACTCTGGGTATGCAGTCTTTCTCCATACCATCTTTAAAAGCAGAAACCCCAATAGCCTTACCACCTGGCTACCCACGTGACAGTGCCCGAGATAGTTTGGTGCCCAATGGTGTTTACACTTATACACCCACACATGCTGTCCATCAGGCTCAGTTTCCCTTTTCTGTTGGGGTGGTGAGAGGGATGAGCTCAGCAGGCAGACGGGGGGGCCTCTTATTTTCTTCTGCCGCTGCTAGGCCTCTTCTTTCCTCCTGCCATTGATTGGCTGTGCTCTGCTGGTGGTGCCCAAGGGTATTTACACAAAAATGAGAGACACGTGGGGATCTGTAAAAGTTTTGGAGATTAGAAAGGGGTCCACGCTCCCCAAAAGGTTGGGAACCCCTGCACTAAAGCTTTAGTGAGCGGATGGTAAATTGTAGCATTTCAGTGCATGCTAATGTGCTTAATGAGATGCAGATGAAGGCATTATGAGTTCCTGCAAATTATTACCCTATTCATTAAACCACACATTAATTAGCAAGCTTATGCTATGTCCATAATTTTATGGCTTGCTCTGGATGATGTGAGGCATGCGTTGCAAATGCTGTAGAAGCCTCCTGATGACTGGATTCAGTTTGTTAGGGAAAAGGAAGTTCTGGCTGCTGCAGCAGCAGAAAACGCTGCACCAAGCATGGATAATACATGCACAGAGAGAAGAGGAGGAGACAGAAAGAAGGGAAGGAAAAAGAGGAGAGGTGGAGAGAGAGAAACAGCAGGAGAGAGCAAGAAAGCAGCCACATCTTTGGATTTCCAGGCCCAGAACAACCTGCTGCTGGTAACAATGCCACCCGTCTCTTTCTCGAACGCCAGATCTTACAGAAAGCCATACACTGGCCCTTTCTAGCCCCTCAGGTCATCGTGGAGTGAAAAAGAGTCAGGTCAGACCTCTAGTGGAAGATGTGGAGAGCAGTACTAGCTTGGGAGGATGGAGAGAATGCAGAGGAGTTGGCATGGGAAATTGGAGTACAGCAGCCTAGTATGCAGCAGGAGTCACTTCTCCTCTCATCTGAAGGATGGGATGATGTAACACCCAAACCCTCTTGATTAAAACAAGCACACATTTTTCCCTCCCAAAAAAAGCACTTGTATTGAGAAAACATATAACAACACTGTTGCAAACGTTATACACAAAATGCAACAATAAAATAGGTGAGGGAGAGTACATCTAAGGCAACATAGCAATACAAGACTGTCTGCAATTACCGCAGTCCATTGGTGAGACCTGCCAGTCGCTGAGAGTCAGAAGATGGAAAAGACACAGTCCTTCACTCTCATGCAGCTGTGGGCTGCAGTAGGTGGCTTGCCCTTGTTGAACAGATGTCTAGCTCCAGGACGTCCACTGCTGGTCCTTGACCCTGTAATACAGAGGCTTCTATGGGGTGTGAGTGGTGAGAAATTGGAGAATGTGCTAGACAAGGTGTGTGTGGTGGAAAGGGGGAGTGGCTGGGTTATACACGGTGCTGAAGCCTTGTCAGAGAGTAAGGCTGAGTGTGTTGATGGCTGTTAGTCTGTCCATGGATCAGTGCTCCTAATTAGACTGTCCATTCACCTCCTTTGTATACATTAACCACAGACAAGCAACAACCACACCAATGGGTCTGCAAACAATTCTCATTTCCAAGCGCCTTGCTGACAGTGTTGCCCAGGTGCTGCTGTCCTAAGACAACTGGGAAGCCAACAAGAGAACAGGTACTAATCTCCTTTTTGTATCTTTCTGGAGGGGAGGAAACTGAGTGAAAAGCAGCACTGCACATAAGCGGAACAGTGCACAGCCGGTATTACCACTATTTTCCCTCTTGCATGCACAATGAACTTTTAGCATGTGCCTTACAAAGTCTGGCTCATTTTTTAGCAATAATGCAAACTGCATGTCATTATCATAGTGACTAACAAGTTAACTACAATTTTACTATGCATGCTAAAAAAAATTTACTTCAAGCATGCTAAAAAAAATGTTTAGTGTGAACTTAGGGGTTATACAGCTCAAATTGTGAACTACAGCCTATTGATCATACAAATATTTACTGTTCAAGCAGCTTGACTGACACTCTGATATGTGAAAAATCTAATTCAAAAATTTTTTATAAGAAATTACAATGGAATATTAATTTTTATGAGTGTGCTGTAAAAATGGAGAATCATCTGCAGGCACATTCAAGCCATACAAAGTTATTTCAAGTCACTGAAAAAGAACAGCTCAGTGTGGAAATAAAACATTAGTTTACGATTTCTTTTCTGGGTTCAAAAAAGGTTTGGATAAGTTTGGATTAACTGCTATTAATCAAGTTTACTTAGGGAATAGCCACTGCTATTAATTGCATCAGTAGCATGGGATCTTCCTAATGTTTGGGTACTTGCCAGGTTCTTGTGGCCTGGTTTGGCCTTTGTTGGAAACAGGATGCTGGGCTTGATGGACCCTTGGTCTGACCCAGCATGGCAATTTCTTATGTTCTTATGTTCTCAGTAAATTGATCTTTTACAGTATGTTAATAGACCTGCTTTCTTTTCTAAAGGAATCCCTTTACCCATATTTCTTAAATAACTTTGCAGGAGTGCAAAGAAAGCATTATCTTTTGTAGAATGGGATATCAACCAAACACACAATTTAATTAATCTTTCAGTTTTTGCTTTCTTTACATAAAAAAAACCCCAAACCATTATTTTTCAAGAATGTGCACATATCCACAAAGAGAGGGGGAAAGTTAATCAATGTCAACTCCCTTCAACCCCCCAGAATAGCACAGTAACAGAAGAACAGTTCTGGGGCACTTGATAATGAAATTGGGTAAATCACATACAAGTTTGAAACCATAAAAACAAAATCTTGTGTAATTACCCTGAAGAGGGTGAAAAATGTCATTCTAAACCTGGGGAGGGCAATTTTCAGCCTCCCTGCAGTTTCCCCTTTGAAAGTCACGTAGCAATTTGTGCCCTGGGGCTTCTGAACCCAGCATGCTTTGCACGGGAGGGGGGAATAAAGATGGGTAAAGAATGCATGAAGATTTGGGAATGTACTTTTGAGACTCGCCGTAACCCCACCTCTTTTCTCTTCGGGGGGGGGGGATTTTTAAAGGGAATTGCCACGCTTTACTTGAGAATTCCTCTTCAAATCCTACTGCTGCTCCTTGTCACCTAGGCCAGGTCCCTTGACCCTTCATTGCCTTAGGTAAAAACTCAAGGCCTCATTCACTAACCATTTTTCCCATAAACACAGAATTGGAGAAAAATCTTAGCAAATCAAGCCCTTAGACTGTAAGCCCTCCAGGGACAGGGAAATGCTAACAGTACCTGAATGGAATCTGCTTTGAAGTGTCACGAAACACAGAATATTAATTTTATTTCAAGTCATTTATGTGGGTAAATAGTAATTCATGCCTCTGTAAAATTGCCCTGCCTCAGTGTGGCTGAAAGTCTGCACATTCTTCCACAAGGCGCGTGCTTTTAGCTGCATTCAGAGGAGGTGTTCTCAGTGGTGCATCTTCCTAGCATGTAGCCAGATGGACTCGGGACCAATGGATTATATGCACCCCTGCTAGCAGATGGAGACAGAGTCAGGTTTCAAAGCTGACATCACCCTAGATACACCCTTTCAGTGACCTCAACCCTTCAGTATCTCTCTGTCTCCTAGCAGATGTGGACGTGTTTTCCCTATGGGGATTGCTGTACCCTTTAGAAGAAGAAATTCTACTTTTAAATTGGAGAAAGATTGAGCCCCACTCTCCTGTGGTGATACCTAAAGTCTCTCCCCCCAGTTGAGAATTCCTGAGGTGATTTCCGAGATCCCTCAGAGGTGTGCCTTGGTCCGGTAGCCGGGTCCCGGCATGGACTTTGCTGCTGAAGCAGCTGAAAGGCAGCGGGTGCAGGAAGCTGAGCACAGTGGTGATAGCCAAAGCCCTCTCCCCCCGCAAGCCGGAAACCATATCTGTACTCAGCCAGTAAGCGCTGAGTCCAGGTAAGTAAAAAAAAAAAGAGAGAAGAGGATTCCTCCCGATTCAGAGAATTGGAGGGATTTCGGTAAGACTTCCTCCAGTCTCCTTGCTCGGCGCACTATACAGACATCATTCCTGATCCTGATGGGATAAGGAGAAGTGGGCTTCCGAGCAGATTGAGCAGCCCCCCAGTGGCATAGGCCCTGCTTTAGGTTCGATAGGCACATCGCGTGGTAGGCCGCTGCGGTGCCATCTTGCGTGCATTTTTGTGCATCTTGTATTGCTCACCATAGAGCATCGGTACACGCAGTGCATGCTGGCTCTGCGCACAAGCTGTGCACATAACACCGCACACAAGTGGCGCGCATACGTACGCACAGTGCACACAACTCTCTAGGTGCAGAATTTAGGTAAAGCCAGGCACACGGGCTGTGCAAGTGCCTCGCCGTGGCCCACCTAGGCACCTGAAATCTATGTGCACAAACTTTTTAAGCATGAGCCAGCTGAACACACAGTACCATCCCTAATGGCTCTAGCAGCAAAGAAACATAAGCGCCATTCTCTCTACCCTGCTTGTCATATTAGGGCTACACAGTCTGACCTGGATTCTTATTTATGTCAGCACTGTGAGGAGGCCCAGGGAGAGTTGACTCCTCAAACTTTGCTAAGCCCAGCCCTTCCCAATCAAAGGATGGGTCAGCCTCAGCCTTAACCAGAAGTACCCCGTATCTGAGTAATCCGGGTTTTCCCTGGGAGAGGGAAATCCAGCGGTACCTATCCCAGTACTTCCTGAGTTAGGCATGGACTCGGCTGCCTTCTCTTGGGTGGAATTTTTTTCAAGGCCTTCAAGCTTTCGTATAGGCGGAGTCTGCTTCACTTGCCCCTGTCCGGACGGAATCCCAGCTGGTAAGGCCTCCCTCTCCCAGCCCAATCAGCAGAGCTCGAGACATGCCTCACCTCACCAAGGATATCCCTGGCAGGGACCCAGATAGCATGGATGAAGAAGGGGATCCATATTCCTTGGAAGATAGGGAAATCCCACCGGCATATCAGACCATGTTACGTTTTTTCCATAGAGATGAATTTCCGGCCCTGGTTTCCCAGACCCTGAAGATGCTGGGCATCCCTAGGGTGGACTCTATGACGGAACCAAAGAAGAATCCCATTCTAGTTTCTCTACAGAAAGCCTATTGATATTTTCTAGTGCTGGAAGCCATCCAGGAGTTGATTGACCTGGAATGGGATGCTCCTGAAGTGAGTTTTAAAGGTGAATGAGCATTAGAAGCTCCATACTCACTGGATTCGGCAGCGAGAGAATGTCTATGTTTCCCTGAAGTGGA
Source organism: Rhinatrema bivittatum (assembly GCF_901001135.1). Classification (NCBI taxonomy): domain Eukaryota; kingdom Metazoa; phylum Chordata; class Amphibia; order Gymnophiona; family Rhinatrematidae; genus Rhinatrema; species Rhinatrema bivittatum. The sequence continues at coordinate 73,007,419 of NC_042618.1, read as the reverse complement.
TGCATTGGTCTGCACCATCTCAAAGCAAACAACTATCCCAGTGGAGGGAGGCGTGGCTTTGAAGGATGCTCATGATAGGCAGATGGAGTCCATCCTTAAACTGGCCTTTGACACAATAGCAATGATCTTACAGATTGCTTCTTGTTGTGCCCTGGTAGCTCGTTCATGCCTACTCCTCTCTCGGGAGGTGGATGGCTCAGGGGTGAATTCCAGAGAGGTTATGGAATCCGCCGCCACCTTTTTAGCTCATGCGGGCTCTGACCTAGTACATACCTCAGCCAGAAGAGTGGCCTCAGTGGTAGCGGCCAGAAGACAGCTATGGCTGCGAAATTGGTCAGCAAACGTCACAAAGATGCCCTTTAAGGGATCACTCCTCTTCGGAAGCGAATTGGAAAAGCTGGCCAGTAAATGGGGTGAATCTCCAGTGCCCTGGTTACCAGAAGATAAGAGAAAGCAGTTACATTTTCCAAGACTATGGTGGTCGTAGTGGCTGCACTTATAAAAGAGGGAATCCTGGTGCACCCGTACTTGGATGCCTGGTTGATCTGGGCAAAGTCCTTTGAAAGAGAGTCTCTGGGTGACCAGCAGGGTGACCTCCCTGCTTCAGGAACTCGGTTGGGTCATTAACCTGGACAAAAGCAGTTTCAAACACTCCCAGTCCTTGGACTATCTGGAAGTCCAGTTCAACATCAAGCAAGGCAAGGTCCTCCTCCCATCCACACGGATAAGGAAATTGATGACCCAAGTGCGTTGGTTGATGAACACAATATGCCCGATGGGGTGGAGCTATCTTCAGGTCCTCAGTTTGATGGCGTCAACCCTGGAGATAGTGCTGTGGGCGAGGGCACATATGTGACCACTTCAACGCTCCCTGCTGTTATGTTGGAACAAACTGTCTCAAGACTATTCATTTCGCCTCCACTTACTGATGGAAGTATGCTCTCAGTTCCAGTGATGACTGCAGGAAACTCATCTGGGCAAGGGTGTAACCTTGTCCCCGCCGAACTGGCTGGTCCTCACGACAAACATAAGCTTCCAGGGCTGGGGAGCTCCCTGTCAGAAACTGATGGCCCAGTGGCGTTGGACCAAGGAAGAGGCACTCTGGAACATAAACTGCCTGGAAGCCCAGGCAGATTGGCTTGTCTACAGTTCAGCCACATACTCCAGAGTCACGTGGTCTACGTAATGTTGGACAACGCAACAACAGTAGCCTACATCCACCTCTGGGGGAGAACCAAGAGCTAGCAAGTGTCACAGGAGATAGATCTCCTTATGGAATGGATGGAAATACATCTACAGATGATCTCGGCCTCCCACATCGCAGAAAAAGACAATGTCAGAGCAGACTTTCTAAGCAGAGAGAGTCTGGATCCAGCAGAGTGGGTGTTGTTAGCCAAAGCCTTTCTGCGGGTGGTAAATCGCTGGGGCCTCCCGTCCATCCAGCTGCTGGCTGCATCTCACAATGTGAAGGTTCTCCGATTCTTCAGTCGCAGAAGAGATCAGAGGTCCCTGGGGATAGATGCTCATTCAGACCTGACCGAAAGAGGACTTGCTTAATACCTTTCCTCCATGGCACCTCAGGGGAACTGTGGTGGTGTCTGTGAGTAAGCAGACACCTAGGAGAAATAAAGATATTTTAGACATTCAGAATAAAACATTTAGGTAAGTTAGCCGGATAAAATGTATCCAGCTAACTTACATGGGTTATTCAACAGCACAACTATGCTGCTGAATATTCCTATCAAAATCGCTACTTAGCAGGATAAGTTATATCTGGCCAGATAAGTTATATCCAGCTAAGTTATAGCTGACTATGTTCTATGTTAGGTCTAACTTATCTGATTAACTTAAAGGGATAAGTATAGAAACATGGAAACATGACAGCAGAAAAAAAACACACACTAGGCATCTGTCCTTGTCAGTCTGTGGATTATCAATCAAGAGCCATTCTCTCTTTGCATGTGTGGCTCTTTTCTAGAGCCTGTTTGATGATTTTTATCTTGTTGTTAATCTCTTGGCTAAAACAGTGGCCTGTATCTGAAAATCTGCTTTGATCGAACAAATTCTTTGGAGGTGTAGGAACTGACCTGTCAGTAAGTTACTTCGTAATCTAAATGGATGGCAAATGCTAAAATGAAGATGTTTGCTGAATAGTGTCTTCCTTAAAAATGGTGATGTCTAAATATGTGATAACTTGAAAATCATATGCCATAGTGAAGGTGATGCAGAGGATTGTAAAACGCACTTCAGTACTTTGAATATCAGGTTGTTAATATGGCTAAAAGCCAACCTTTGTACTCACTGGGTGACTTAGTAAAGAAAGACAGGTAAGATTGATTAACAATGAGTCAGATATTTGGTCCTCTTCCCAGAGACGGTAACTTTCAAAAGGGTACAAAGGTGCACAATGACACGTGTGTCAGTGCGCATCCAGGGATGCAGCTATTTTATAATTATGTGCACATACATGCATATATTATAAAATGGTCTGTGTGTACATATGTGTGCGCCCTGTTTTGCAACTAGGCACGCACATCTGGGTACAAGCCACGTAAGCAGGGGAATTTTGTAACCGGTACACATCCACGCCATGACCAATTTCACTAGTTCATGAACCAGTTCGCTCAATTTAGAGCTAGGTCCTCCAAAACCCCCCTGGTTTAATAACCTGCACTCCCCCCAGTTACCCCAGACCCTTTAAACCCCTCAGGGATGGCTATTTGGTTTTTTTTTAAACTTACACCTCCTTCGTAGCAGAAGTAAAGTTACACGGCACTGGAATTGGGTGCTTGCCAAGGCACATAAGTATTTGCGTGCACATCTCTTGGCCCCGCTCCAGAGCACCCATGCCATGCCCATGACACTGTATTTTCGCCAAGGGAGATGCACACATCTCCTGATTTTGACATTGGCCAAGTTTTTTGTTTTTTTTAAGTAATATTTATTCATGCCGGGCTTTTAAAATTTACCTCTTATTATATATCCAGATTATTCATTGAGGGAATTCAGAACGACTTGCTGATACGAGCTTTTCAGTCCCCTCTTCCTTGTAACAGCACCCAGACCTATGCTTTATGACTCCGTCCCAACATTATGGAACTAAGATTCATTTCTGCAGATGGAGCTTCACTGTTGGCCTTCGCAGGGTGTGGACTTGCATTGCAAGCGACTTTGTGCCAATACTGGAGCTTCAAGTTAAGAAAGCAGATAGAATTTACCTGTAAAACGTATACAGTAGCAGTAGCGCCTCCTGCTTACGGCAAAATTACAATTTGCAGTAGTAAGGGGACCATATTTAACTTTTTCCATCTGGGAATGAGCGCATCATCCTATCCTAAATTACAGGTGTGGTCCTTTACTGATGCCTCATGGTTCCCTACCAGCTCCTAAAAATGCTTCTTTCCAGGATGCAGCTTTCAGTAATAGAAAAACAGGCTAAGTTGAAACAGCTAATTAACCTGGATGGAAATAGCTTTGCTGCTCATTTTGTCAGGTTGTACAATCACCATTTGTACTGAATATAGCCAGTTTACTGGAGGACTGAGACAATAAATAAGTCAGACAGAAACAACTTGCAAGGTAATATAACAGCAGGGAGTCTGTTAAGATTCCACTAAGTTCACATGAAGTTGAAAATCATGAATTCTCCTTCAGTATGGCACAGCATAAAGCTAATGAGGCAGATATATAATACTAAAGGATTTCTCCTATTTTGCGCATGAGGTGAAAATGTTAATTAATATGTTAATAGGCACGCATGGGAAGACCACGTAATTCTTACCTGCAGGCATATTCTTTATTTATATACATGTAATTTATTTATGTAGTCCGCTCTATCCATGGATTTAGGTGGGTAAATAAATACATACAAACACACTTTTTGTGTGATTGGAATCCTTTTGCAAGCTTCCTTACATTTTATTTTCCTCTCTCCCGCAGCAGTGAAGACATGCAGATTGATCCACTAACATTCTGTTGGCCACTGACACTTTGCTTGTTGACAGCTTGGTTGCTGTGTTGGTGCCCTTAGAGACATAGAAAACAAAATAGGTCAACATGTGAGTTGCAGGTGATAATGAACCCTTTGTCAGAGTATAACTCTTGAAAGCTAGTCAAAGTTAGTCTGATACAGTGTTCTCATGTACAGTGCGTTTGATGATAGGGATGTGTTTTTGTTTGAAATGACAAAGACAACGTCATCGACGTGAATATCATTTCATGACAGAAAAAAAAATCATTAAATTTTGTATTTTATTTTTTTAAATCAGTTTTAGCGTGCACTAGTTGCAAATAGTGTGTGTCAGTTCCCCCAACAAACATCTCAAGCCAGGGGTCTTCAGAGATGCCCCTGCCCCATCCCATCACAGTCAGTGGAGGCAGCTGAAATTCGCCCAGAAAAAGGTATAGCTGTTAGAAATTCTGGTTACATATCCCACCCCCAAGCCCAATCCATTCCCTTCTAAAAAATAGCCCCCTCCAGGTGCTGGTTCCCTACCCTTCCAATCCCTTCCCCAGATTTACCAAAACCTGCCCTGCTGTCTAATAGGGGCCCTATGCTTTGGAACTGGCAGCCACCATTTTCTAAAATGGCACCAGTTAGTTTGGAGTAGCCTAGTGATTAGAGCAGCAGGCTATGAACCAGGAGACCAGCATTCAAGTCCTGCTGCCACTACTTGTGACCTTGGGCAAGTCACTTTACCCTCCATTGCCTCAGGTACAATCTTAGGCCAGGATTCATCAAACTATTGCATGCGATAGGAAGAGGGGCGTGTTTTATGGCAATAGCTTATTTATCACAAAGTGCGCTATCTTAGCGCTTTGCATAGGTATTACCGCAGAGTGCGATAACTTTTCGAACTTTGCAGTAAGTACCACAATTGTTGCAATTCCTACCTACAACCACTGAAGAGAGAGAGAGAGAGAGAGAGAGAGAGAGAGAGCGCCTAGCTATAAGGCCCTCATAGTAGTTAGCTATTTATACCTCTATATGGGTAACATCATGCTAGGTTGAGAGAACATTGTACAAATCTCATCTTTTGTTGAGTTTCCTCACGCTGAATGACATCAAATCTTCACAAGAGTGTACTGTTCTGTTCGTATGTCTCACTCTGAATGTCAAAGTGACCCCTAACCCCTACACTAATACCTAAACCTCACCTTGAGTAACTAGGTAGGCCTCATATAGGGGTATAAATACCTAACTACTATGAGGGCCTTATAGCTAGTCAGTCAGTCTCAGTCTCTCTCTCCCCTCCCCCCTCCAAACAGCTTGTGAAAACATCACAAAATGTGATAAAGCCATGTTGCACAGCTTAACACAAATGAAAAAGGTGTAGTTATTTCCCTTCTTAAAACTGCGATATGGCTTCACAGTTTGCGAAGCCAGCCCATTTGCCCAGAAATCCTGCCCCAAACTCCTCCCCTTTTCTAAATTAGCATTGCACCATGCATTAAAGCATTTTTCGCATGCAAAAAGCCCATAATGCGGCTTGGAAAATAACCCCCTTAGATTGTAAGCCCTCTGGGAATAGGGAAATACCTACAGTACCTGAATGTAATCTGCTTTGAAGTGCCTGAAAAAAGTGCGAAAAAGCAGAATATAAAAAAAATCTAAATCATGTGTCAGGGGCTGCGAGCACCATTTTGGAAAATGGCAGCTGGGCATGAATGGGTCACTCCAGGCCCCCACTAGATTAGCAGGGCATATGTGGTAAACCTGGTGCGGTGGGAAGAGTGGGCTAGATTGGGGGTTTTCCCAAATATAACCTTTTTCTGGAGGAACTCCAGCCACCTCCAGGAGTGGCAGGGGGTTGGGTCAGGGGGTTTCCAGATCCCCTTGGGTCTGAGATACTTGAGGTACAATGTTTGTTGGGACGATCCAGGTTTTTTCCGGTTTTTAAAACTTGTTTAGGTTTTGGAAAATAGTGCATACTATTTTACAAAACCTCAACAAAAAAAAAAAAAGAACCCCGCCCCCCCAGAAAAACCCTGAATGACAAAGAAATTGGCCCCCAAATGAAACAAAACAAAACAATGCAACATTTTTTGGCCTACACACCCCTATTTAATGGCCTTTATGTAACCCCACCCCGGTGTGCCAGTCTAGCACAGGGGAGGCCATAAAGTTGTTTATACTCTTTGGGGCAGGAGCCCTGACTCGCTCTTGTACCTCCTCTACTTCCCAAGGTATGGGTTCACTGGAGGGGGGGGGGGGGGGAGACAGGAGTCCTCTCATCTCCCGATGTGACAGGGGTGGGTTTCTTACACATTCCCCTGAGTTTCCCCTGGGGAGGAAGCTGGTGTCTGTTGTGATTGCAGTGAGTGCACAAATAAATACTCTGGAGCCACTTGGTTAGTGTCTAAAATAAAAGGCTTTACGGTTAAGCACTGATGGTGAATGTCTCAAAACTCAAACTGCAGCACCACAGAAACCTCTCTTTAGTTCCTTTGCAGCCTCTTCCCTCTCTATCTGTGCAGGACTCACTTATATCAGGGCAAGGGAAACATCCACTCTCTTGGATTAAGGTACAGTGGAGCTCCCCGATAGGCAGGGTCCTTAGGATGGGCAAACCCCCTTCCAGGCTGCTAAAAATAGCAAAATCTATGGCACAGAAAGTAAATCTTCTCTTTCTCTCCCCAGTGTGGTGAACACCGGATGGGTGTCCCCAGTGATGTTATTTTCCGTTACTCATGGTTAGCAGATCTTCAGAAGCTTCTTGATCTTACACAGTCCTTTTTTTTGTACTCCTCCTGGATCCGCAATGGAAAGGACGCTCCTTGAAACAAGCAGTTCTCTTGCTTCTAGCAGGAAGGAAGGGGCAGTCAAAAACATTCCTCCTGGATCTTCTAATGTGTAGGGATGTGAATCGGGCTTCGGACGATTGAAAATATCGGACGATATTTTCAAAATCGTCAGAAATCGGGGGCACCCCCAAAACCATAGGAAAACCCCACGATATTGATCATAGGGGTTCTCTTATCGTTTTGCAGGAGGGCGGGAAAAACAGCACACAAAAATAACCCCTAAACCCACCTCGACCCTTTAAAACTAATCCCTTAGCTTCCCCCACCCTCCCGACCCCCCCAAAAACATTTTACAGGTGACCTGGTGGTCCAGTGGGGGTCCCTGGAGTGATCTCCCGCTCCCGGGCCGTCGGCTGCCACTAATCAAAATGGCGCCGATGGCCCTTTGCTCTTACCATGTGACAGGGTATCCGTGCCATTGGCCGACTCTGTCACATGGTAGGAGCACAAGATGGCCGGCGCCATCTTGTGCTCCTACCATGTGACAGGGGCTGACCAATGGCACTGGTAGCCCCTGTGACATGGTAAAGGCACGGGCCATCCAGTGCTCCTACCATTTGACAGGGTCCGGCCAATGGCAAGTTTTGGCCTCACCCCAGAATTCCCCTAGATTTGATTTTTAGAAAATATGGACTGCGCGAGTGGAGGCTACTTACGACTGCATATAGTAATTTTTACCCACGTAAAGTTTTGAAAGTTCGCTCCAAAGTGCCCAACTTTCAAAACTGTCCGTGGTACACCACTTGCGTAAGTAAGTGGGCACACAGAGCTTTATGCTAGTATTTTATAATACCATAAGCGTACGTGGGTATCTCAGAACGCATGCCAATTTGTAATGCAGGAGCTCGCATACTTTACCCATATGTTACGTGGATTAGAACCCAGAATTAAACGTGGGAGCAGGTATTTTATAAAATACACCAACATTCTTGCAATCGCCAGTTCAGTGATATCTCCAGACCCTCCAGCACTTCACCTTGAACCACCACCCATTCACCCAGGTCTCGCAGCCAAAAACTGCCTTCAAAAGGTAAGTCCACTTTCAATTGCGTGACTCAATTAGCAGGTGTAAAAGGGTCCAGACAAGTTTGGTAATGTATGTGTGCATGTGTACATAACATCCGAGGAAGCGAAGGGAGGTGTGACTTAACAACAGCGAAGGTCCACACTAAATATTATACAGTATGTAGACGCAAACTGCTGCTTTATTCCAGTAGCAAGGTAAGTCTAAAGAATTGCTGATGAAGGATTGTCCGTTGCCATGGGAAAACCATATGTCCAAGCCCGGACATGAGTCGCGTTGCACTATTGAGCTTTTTCAAGAGGGGCAACCAAACAGGCACAATTCGTATTAGAAAAAGTAGCGTACCTAAGCAGGTATAACTACAAACTAGCAACTTGGGCTCGTAACTCTGAACCCTGCCTTAGAACACTCCAAAACCCACCCCTTTGTTTCTCTGTTGACATTTACACGTGACATTTCAAGTGTGCAAGTATTCTCGAGCTTTATAAAATAGCATACATGCTATGTTTTTGCACACAACTCCCATGTCTTTGAAAATTACTTCTTTAGTTCTTAAGTTGCACAAGGAACTTTTTTTTTTTTTAAAGAAACTGGATAATCCTTTTTTATATTGCAGCTAATTATTTATCTGATTGGTTCTTTGTATTGAGTTTTAACATGTATTGAACGTATAACGTTCAGCAGTTGCTGATGAAAAACATTTTATAACTGTAAAACCAGAATTTCAATTGACTATACTGTAGTGCCACACCTACCTTCTGCACATGCACTGGCTTGTAGTCATCCCGCCAGTGGAAACCATGGGTTCATTTTGTTAATTGGGCATAAACCCTGCCTACTGTAAGCAGAAACACCTGTTCTCTCAAGGTATTCGTGACACACCAGAAAAAACTAGCGACGCGACGCCCAGATGTTTATCCTGAAGGGATTGGATCTGAAGAAGATTTGAATTGCTTGATTGCTTTGTTAGATCATTCAGGGAGCGCTAGTAGTCTGCTAAGTTTTTAAGTGCCACAGGAGAGCCAGCCTAGTGGTAATGCTGCAGAGGAAGTATGGATGTAGGGAGGGATTCCCAGTCATCGCATGATGCTGAAACCTTGTGGCCAGATGTAGGGCTCCTGACTGAACCTTTGTGCATGAGCCCCAGCTGAGGATTGTTGTGCAATAACTGGGTTACGTGAGTTGTGAAGGGAAGACAGAATAGGGGAAACATTTCCAGATAGTTGTGACTGATGCTAATCCCAGCTCAATGGATAGGTTTATCAATTGAGGGTGTTCCAGTTACATTTGCTAACACAATAAAAGATTTAGGTTTCATTTCTGTAAGCCACAATTAAGCCACAGCTATTTATGCTATTGACTGTTGATTACTCTAACTCCTTTTATAAGGGTTTGTCTAAGTACTTTCTGAAGGCTTTGCAAATATTGCAAAAGTGCTGCAGCTCATCTTATCATTCTCTGTCCCATTCGTGATCATATCACACCTGTTTTAAAGCAGCTGCTTTGGCTACCTGTAGCACAGAGAATTAACTTTAAGATGCTTATCCTAGTTTTTAAAGCTTTTTGAGAAGACGGCCCCTCTTACTTGGCAGACTGGCTGGTCAGTTATGCTCCATCTAATTCTCTGCATTCTGCAGATAAAACATCTTCTTATGGTTCCAACCTTTAAAAGAGTTACATCTTCAATCTACCCGCCATCGAGCTTTCGCAATGGCAGGGCTGATTTCATGGAATGCCCTACCACAAGAGCTTTGTGAAATTTACGAGCTGTTCTGTATAAAGCTTAAGGCCCATCTTTTCAAATCTTGACCTGAAGTTTTGCTATTTATTTTAAAATGTCGTTGCATTGTTTTATTTAGACTTTGTCCATTTTAATGCATTTGGGTTTGTTTTATTATGTATGTTTAACATGTAAAAGTACATGATAAGGGCAGGGTAAACAACTAACACAAAGAATGTGTGGCATGAAGGTACCGTACTGTTCAATACATCTCCATAGATTTATTAATTTTGTAACAAAACAGAAAAAGTGTTAATACAATGCACTCTTATTATCCAAGGAAGTCCCGCCAAGGCTGCGTCGGGGGACCAGCAGTGTTCACATCAGGCAAGGGTGAAGCCACGCTTATGTATACACACTAAGGCTCAGCTACTGAGGGAACTGGAGCCATAGTCTCCCAAATCTTGATACGGAGCATACATATAAAACTCCCATACAGGGGCATCTTGAGGGGTAATTTAGTTTTAGTAATGGCGAGGATTCAGAGAGGGCTTCAAAGACTAAGTGCCGGCATCTGACTCAGCGTCAGGTGACAGGAACGAGTAGCGTCAGTAACAGCGGAGTTTCTTTGACAGACCTCAAAATATAAACCAGTGACGGCGGCAAATCTCAATGTCAGGAAAGGGATCAGTGGGGGAATCCACGCTGACCCTTGAACAACAAGTTACTGTACCACTTCAGAGTTAACTTATAAAGTGACAGGTGCCACGGCGATATTTGCAAAAACTCTGCCGGCAACATTTCATTCCCTTCACCCGATGCTGAGAGAGACTATCTACAAGGCCCTCATAGTAGTGAAGTATTTATATCTCTATAGGAGGGCCACCTAATAGGTCGCTTGATGGTACCCTGTTAAAGAGTCTATCAAGCTAGGGTGAGAGAACATAGTAGAAATGCCATCTTTGTGAGACTTTCCTCACTCCAAATGATGTCAAATCTTCACCAAGCTGTACTGTGCTGTCCGTACATCTCACGTTACATGCGAAACTGACCCCTAAACCCAAAACCACCAACACCTCTCTCTCTCTCTCGGGGAGATGTGAAAAATAGGAATTATTGCAGGGTGCACTAAGCTTACTGCACCATGTGATGCAAAGCAGTAATTCTAACATTTCCCTAAACATGCCCCTTTTTCTTAATGCAGGCGTAATCAATGAGTTAATAACTCATTTTGATGAATCTAGGGGCGAGTTAGAAACCCAAAGAAATAGGATGAAACTGTCAGGCCAAAAAAAGAGAGATGCCACAGTGAATAAAAGGTTACGTTACATGCCAGTCAGGAATGTTTGCATTAGGCCTAGTGGGTCTCAGTGCTGCTTTCTATATTGTCATGTCCAATGTGTATATATATATATATATATATATATATATACACACACACACACACATATACACCTCTCTCTCTCTCTCTCTCTCTCTCTCTTTCTCTCTATATGTCATTACCTCTTTTTGAGTCCCCCCGTTCAGAAATTATTTTCCCTCTAAAATATTGCTATTCACTTCTTTAACCATATTACTTTGAAAAGTATTTTTTATTTTATGGTATCGGTGTCCTTAGTATTATAACTATTTTAATATCATGATTTTATATCATGAAGGTGCACTACTTTATTTTTTTTCATTGATTTCCACTACTTTTAATACTAAGCTCAGAATAGATGCTTGATTCCAGCTACTTCACAATCGGTTTTCCCTTTCATCTAGTGTCTTCCATTTATATACTTTTTTCCATTTAAAAATGATCTCAACTATAGCTTTGCATAAGCAAAGCAATATATGTTATACAGGCTATTTAAACACTGAAGGCTACATCTTATCTAATGATAATGCCATCTCTAAGGCAATAAAGTCATGAGGACTGAGACCTATTAGTACATGGTCCAAAAGTAAAACCACATGTAATTATATATATAATCTCAATGGATTATATTTGTATCTGATAAATTGCAGGGTCTATAGAGTAGTTAAGCAAAGGTGCTTTATACTTGAGAAAATCACATTACTTCATTAAATCAAAATTAATTAAATCATCAATGCCTCCTACTTGCTGCACATTTGGCACTTAAAAAATATCAGATGACAGCTTCAACCCACCTCCTCCTCCAGGAGTGATCAAGGGCCAAGTATTCTAGAAAATGCTCTTGAAACAGCACTCATTTCGTGACTTGGCCTCTGACCAATCCCTAAGGAACAGTAAGAGGCCCTATTAGCCTGCATTTTCTTGAAGCCCTGAAACTTCTTAACTTGGTCTCTAGTTTTAGTTTGCTCATATGGCACCGATCTGATGAAGGGAGTATAGCTCTTCAAAGCTAGTCACAAATGTATTTAGGCCAGAAAAATGGGTTTCAACTACACCTTGTTTGTTGACCCCTGTTTCTACTGGTCCCTTTTTTAAAATGGAAGAAATAAATGTTTACATTTCCTTTTGTATTTAACTGTAAGAGGTAGGCAGTAGTCTTCCAGCTGAGCAGTCATCTGTCTTGATTGGGGTAGATTGTAGGACAATATCAGCCCCGGGAGTGTGGGCGTTTCAAAACAGGCCCACAAGTTATATGTTCGAGTCTCTTGTGTGCTTTCTGTGCAATAGGTGCTTCAACAGTTCACAAATGCATACCAAACCAACGTTTCAGAGGTCCAGCATGGGAACTTTTAATTTACAGTCATGCTGAGATTTCCATGGATTATTGTGTGGGAGGGAGCCTGGGAGGGCAGGGGAACTTTCTCCTTTCTCTCTCTCACACAAGTTCTTTCATGCTCATACATGCGCACATAAACACATAGATGCTCTCATACATGCTTTTTCATGCATACACATGCTCTTACCCACACAGCCGCTCACACTTGCTCTTTCACACACCCATAATGCTCTCATACTTGCTCTTTCACACACAACACATGCCCTCTCATACATACACATTTTGTCAGGCACATGCATATATGCTCTCTCTCACACACACATGCTCTCTCATACATATACATACACTTGCTTTCACCCACACACAGATGCTTTCACATATGCTCACACACACATATGCTCTCATACACACATGCGCACATACACACTCACACACACAGATACTCTTTCATTACATACATATAAAGATTGTTACAATTCTGCTCGCGGGCCTAGCCACGAGCAACCTGTCACCTTCACCGCCAGTCTGCCCGATGCCGTCTCATGCGGCCTGGAGGCCGCTGCCTGTGTCCCGCGGTGATTGGAGCTGCCGCCGTTCAACCATTACGGCCCGGAGGCCGCCCACGCCTTCCTTCCTGCACGACGGGCTGGGCCTCCATGCTTCCATGCGGCCTGGAGGCTGCTGACGTCTTCTTCCGCTGTCTCCTCCTGCGCAGCATGGAGCCGCCCCAAGCCTTCTTTCCTGCGGCAGGAAGCCGCCTCCGATGCTGGGCCCTGTTTTGCAGACTAGTGCCACCTCCAGCCTCCTTCTTCGCGGCATGGATGCCGCTCTCCGTGGTCCTGCCTTAGGCGTGCGGCTGTGCCTCTCTTTGCCTCTTAAAGGGCCCGCGGTGGGAGTAGCCCGGCGGACCCACTTGATGATGTCATCCAGGCATTTCCTCTTGGGCCCTGAGCCAGTTCCCCCACGGACTTCTCTTCGTTTCTAGCTTGTTCTAGCTTCTTCATGGGAATTCCCTCGTCATCTTCTATAGTTCCTGGTCTCTCGTCAGATCCTGTGTCTTTGTCTTCTGATGTTCTTGATGTCCTTGCCCTTAGATGTCCCTGATGTCCTCGTCTCTAGATGTTCCAGATGATCCTGCCTTCATATGTGCTTGTCTTCAGATGATCCTGATGTCTTTGTCTTCAGATGTTCCGCCTCCAGGCGTCCATTTCTTCCGGCTCCTCTCTTTGGAAGCCTTGTCCTCTGATGTCCTTGGTTCCAGGTCCACCCTAGAAACCCACCAGTGGATCCGGCTTGCAGTGGACCTTCCAGGGTGCCACCACGCTGGGTCATTGAAGCCTCTACTCCGGCTGGAACCTGAGTGTCGCCTGGACTCCACTGCATCCCAAGTTTTAACCTTGCTGTTGTCTATCCATTCATCAAGGGTCTTTGTCTCATCCTAATTCTCAAGTACTCCTGCCTCGTCCACCTAGTTCGGATGTTTCAAGTTCTGGGGGCCTGCCTTAGCCTCCCCCAGTGGATCCGCTTCCAGTTGGCCTGCCAGGGCATTGTCCATGCCGGGTCACTGAAGCCCTCACTCCAGCCGGAACCTGCTATGAGAGCCACCCGGATTCCCTCTTCATCTGAAGTCTTAGCCTTGCCTCAGCCTTGCCTAGTGTCTTTGCCCAACCATGTCTCCAAATACCTTTGTCTGACCATGTCTTCAAGTGTCTTTGTCTTGTTCCAGTACCATCACTGTCCTCGACCTCTGTCCGTCCTGTCGCATCTGCAGTTTCCAGGTGGCAGGTCCGAAAGGGCTATCGAGTGGCCAGAGGGCTAACCCAGAGACCAGCATTGTGTTTTGGGTCTCTCCCGATGCGTTCAGGATCGGCAGATGTCAGAGCTCCTGATCTTCAGCCTTTCCGCCCGTGCTTGGACACGCCTTGCCTGCCTTGGCACTTCCTCGGAGCTCCTCTGCAGTCAGGCCGTGATCCAAGGGCACACTAACTTCTCCGGATTTGGGACCGCTCCCTAGTGCTCCCACAACAAAGATGCTGTCACTCATGCAAACCCATTGTCTATCACATATCTAAATGAGGTAAAAAAAAATAAAATAAATACCTGTCTTATTGTTGTTGAGGCCTTAGGAGCCTAGGGAGCTCCTGGCAGCCAGAGAGAGCCCAGAAGTGCTGCGATGAGTTTTTATATAGGTAAATACCTCTCGGAGCAGCTGGTGCCACTCTGCAGCAGCAGCACTGCGAATGCTGCCTCTGCCAGCTTAAGCCAGCAGACAGTGTCAGGGCTGTAATCAAAGCCCTGGCATGATTATAGTGCAGGCCAAGGGGTCCTTACAGACTTGAGACAGTGACATCAGCGAGAGGCTGCTTACATAGTGTCTGTAGGAATATTAAAGTTTAAAAGGTGATTAAACCTGACGAAACGGGTTTGTTGGTGGTGGTCACCAGGTGAGTTCATATAAATATGGATTTAACCCTTGGTTGGGGAAAAATATTTATTATGTAAGTTAAAAATATAATTAGCTGTAAAAATATTAAAATAGCCATTATGGTCATGAAAAGACACAGAACTACTGTTACATTTATTTAGAACCTAGCCTGAAAGTCTGGTGTGATTTTGAACTGTGAAGTAAAGTTTTCTTATTGGTTTCATTTTCCAGTTCTCAGAGAGAGAAAAAAACTCTTTGCCATTCCATAGACAATGCCAATGTTACACCATAGTAACATTAGCCCACCCCAGGGTCTATGCAAGGCAGCTGGGTGATTAGGTCTGCATAACAATACCAAGCTGAGGCAAAGCACAGAAAGATTTGAGAAGTTATTTGCCTTAAAAGAATGCTTTGAACATCCTTAAAATTCTTTTGAAAGCTGAGTTCTTTAGTCAAGTTGTTTTTAAAAGGTTTCTTGGTGAATAAGGTCTTTTAAAGCAGATGAGAACTATTTCTTGAGAGACTTCAAATGAGTAAGGATCTCTGCTGAGGATTTTTTCAGAATACACATGGATTTTGCAGAGAGAGGCTGTGTTAGAAGCTACAAGGAGAACCCAGCAGACTGAGGCAGATCTGTGTGCCTAGAGGCTGCAAGGAGAGTTGCTGTGCTGGAAATCTGAAACAGGGTTGTGTTAGCAATTGCAGAAAATGCATGTGAAAACTGAGGCAGAGAGAGGCTGTGTTAGAAGCTGCAGAGGGAAAGCATGTGGAGACTGCCGAGAGAGCAGGCTGGAGCCTGAGGCAGAGAGAGCTGTGTGCCAGAGTCTGAGAGATCTGTGTGCCTGAAGGCTGCAGGGAGAGCTGCTGGGCTGGAATTCTGAAGCAGGGTTGTGTTAGAAATCGCAGAGAATGCACATGAAACCTGAGGCAGAGAAAGCTGTGTGTTAGAAGCTGCAGGCAAGCAGAGCTGCTTGCAATAGTGTGTGAAAGTGTTCTTATTGTAATTCTAATCCTTCTCTGAAGTAAGGAATTAGTTAAACTTAAGGATAACTTCCTATAACTGGTCTGCAGTATTTTTACCAGCGTGAATAGATTAGTGGATTGAGAAAAGTGGATGATTGATGATCTGATTCTGAGTTGATTTAATTGAACTACATGCTACCTCAGAAAGAAAAATTCTCATTAAGTCCTACAGACTTCAGAGTGTGTACACTCCACCTGTAGATAAAGGTACTGCAGTGTTTAATCACAGGACCTGTAAATAAAGATATCTCTGTGTTGTTTCCTTAGAGGAAAAAAAGAATCTTTGACATAACTTGGTGTTATGATCAGGAGATTCGTGAACCCTTGGATCGATGGGAGGTTGAATCACCTTAGGAGATGGCTCCGTAGGTTCCCCCGTTGGGTGGTGAGGCGGAACAGAAGCTGGATCTGGCTGGCCCCTTGGCGGTGAGGACTGAGGAGGTCGTGGAGAAGATGAAGAGGCTTGCCGTCGGAGCGGAGCCAACTGGATCTTCGCTACTGGAAGCCTGCGGCCCCCCTGGGAGGAGCCCGTAGGGACCCGAGCTGCTGGGACTTAGGCGGACCTTTGAGAGGTCGAGGAGGCGTGAGGTCGGTGCAAGGGCCAACTGGATCTTCACTACTGGAAGCCCATGGTCGCTCCGGGAGAAGCCCGTAGGGACCCAGACCGCTGGGACTTAGGTGGGCCCTTGAAGACGGGTGGTTTGGAAGAAGTCCGAGGTCAAGTACCAGAGAATCACTGCTTGCCAGTCCAAAGTCACACACCGAAGAATCACCGCTTACCAGAACGAAGTTGCACACCGAGGAATCACCTGTAGATCAGGAACTCGAGGCACCAGAAAACTCACCGAAGCAAGCAGACTTGAAGCAACAAGTTGACAAGTCGAGGAATGACTGGGAGCAGTCTCCTTATATACTTCCCTGTGCCTGGCCCATCAGGCACAGGTGAAGTCAATTAGGAGGACGAGGCCCCTTTAAATCTTGTGAGGGGGTGCGGCCTCGCGCCTAAGAGCATGGCGGCCATCTTGGATCCCGGCCGCAGAGGAAAGCGGCCCGACGCCACGAGGGAGGAGCAGGGACGCCTCTCACCCCGGCAGTCACCGCGGAGGTCCGCGCCGGTGTGCGGGGGTGACTGGGGCCGGACTTCCGTGGCCTCCCCGATGCTGCCGCGGTGGCCCCACCGTCACGGGTCAGATAGGGGATTGCAACCGCGGTTGGCCGCGGAACACAATACTTGTAATACAGAAGTCCTACAACTTGTTTTTGCTTTATTGGCAAATAAGTGTGGAATGTGAGAGAGAGAGTGTGATTGAATATTTTCTTTATTTTGTGAGTTCTCTCAAAGCCAGCATCCTTAGACAGGGTTGAAATAATAACAATAATTTTTTTTTATTTCTAATAGCAAGAACTCCAGTGTCATTTATACACACACACCCTAGCAACATTATGGACTGTGGAAGATTGGTGGTGTGAGGCAGTCAGTCTTTATTATTGATTTGGTTTGAGATAGCATAGTAGGTGAACCACTGTATCCTGAGACTTCGTGGTCAACAGTGGTAGATCAGGTCCAATCTACACCATCAAGCAGTGTGAAATATTCCTTGATCACAAGCCAGCAAAGCTTCACATCATTCCTGGGTCAGCGCTCTCAAAAATGATTACCCATCAAAGATAAGTGTGCACCAAAGAACTGTGACACAACTTTGGTAAATTGCACTAGCGCAACACACATGGACACACAAGAGGTCAAAGTCATTGAGTTAAATCAGGTTAAAGATACAAGTTGTTAATACTTACCTGGGGAATTCCAGAATTGCCTGAAGAGCCTGTAATAATAAATTAACACAAAGAATCAGATTTCTTAAATTAAAGTTGAAATTCAACATTTGTCACATTAAGAAATAACTAACTGAGAAAATACTAAACTGATAGTATCTTGGTAAGAAGTAATTCTTGTACAGGAACCATTTTCTGTTCCAAACTGTGTTAAAAATTAGAGTGAGAGTCACATATAGAAAATTGTTTTTGTGCACCAGAAATAAATTATTTCTCATTGAAATTATTGACATTATTGAAAGGTTTGTTTGTTCAATAATTACACTTGTTTCTAGAGGTGAAGAACCTAGAAAATTATCCATTTGCCAGCAAAATAAAATCCTTTAATAATAAAAGTACTTTTAAAATCATTTTTCTATTTTGCTGTATTTTCTGGTGAAGACACTCTGAGTGTGCAAACTATCTCCATACCATCTTTACAAGGAGAAACCCCAATAGCCTTATCATCTGGCTACCCACATGACAGTGCCTGAGATAGTTTGGTGCCCAATGGTGTTTACACTTACACACCCACACATGCTGTCCATCAGGCTCAGTTTCCCTTTTCTGTTGGGGTGGTGAGAGGGATGAGCTCAGCAGGCAGACGGGGGCCTCTTATTTTCTTCTGCTTCTGCTAGGCCTCTTCTTTCCTCCTGCCATTGATTGGCTGTGCTCCGCCGGTGGCTACAAAGCTCTTCCTCCTGTTCAGACCTGGTGCTCGCAGGTGTGCAAACCATGCAATTGCATGGGGCAGCACACCCGGGGGGGGGGGGGGGGGGTGGCAGTCCAAAAAAGAAAGAAGAGGGCCACTGGTGGACCCCCTTCCACCGGCGGTGAATGCAAGAAGAGGCCCGTGAAAGATCCGACCGGCAGCAGGAGGGAGCCCATTCAGCTGCTGCTCCTTCTCCTGTGCCAGCTCCGCAGTATTCAAAAATCGTGGGGCTAGCACTTCCTTTAGGTCTGCTTTCTTCCTTGAATCCCAGTGTTTTCGGGTCTTGACCCAACCTGCCAATTCATTCAGAATTCCGGAGTCTCTGGGCCAAATCCGAAGAGTTCCCAGGTATGATCATGTAACCTGGAGCCAAAATATCACTAATGAAAATGTCACATTTTTTCCTAAATAATTAAGAAGTAGAGCATGCCCTTGAGTCCAGGGATGAGCAAACTGAACTGCAGTCCCTCTTCCAGCCATCAATTTGATGGCCCCTGCACCCATCCCCATCCCTCCCCCCCTCAAGTTTGCTTAAATTTCTCTTGTATCTATATATATATCCTGGATTCCTGGCATTTGTTCTTGACAACCAGTCAGCTCTTGAACCAGTTGCCAAGCAATGAGTCAACTACACTGCTAACCAGTGGCTCAGATACACATACACTCTTTCACAGACACTCATTCTATTTTTGTGCTGCTACTCATGTCCTCATTCAGTGAGTGGCTCCTGCGTTACTCTATACATTTTTTGCTTGCTTACTGTTAGCCCTTTCCCAGCCTGCAGGACCCCCTCCCTTTCCCACCCCCTTCTTCGTACCCCCACTGGTTGCACAGCCAGCTGCCCTTCAGAGCTCTGCCTAGCTACCTCAGACAGAGCACTTCCTGTCTCACCTCTTCCCTTTCTGTGACTATAATTTGCCTCCACTTTACCGGCCACCTTCCTACTGAGTGCATTCTCATTGACTGTGCTACATAGTGGTCTGCTGCTTTTACAGTTTTGGTTCTCCAGACTCTTCTGCCTACCTATTCCAGGGTAGGGAGGACCAGAGGTGATCTGGTAAAAGCTATTAGTGTAGCTGCATTAGTGTGGTGAAAGCTATTACTAAGCTGCATTTAAAAAAGGTTTGGACAAGTTCCTGGAGGAAAAGTCTATAAACAATTATTAGGGTGGACTTGGGGAAATCCACGGCTTATCCCTGGGAATCTACCCCAGTTCACCTCTACTCTGGACCTTGCAAAAGGCTATTGGCAGGTACCAATGCAAGAGTAATGAGATGGTTCCTTGCCCTATAGCCCTTCAACTATTGAATATGACATAGGGCAGGAAAGGAAAACACTAATGCGGATTTCTTGTCCCGAGAGGTGTCCCCTATACAGGTAGGTGCTCATCCCGACAAAGGTGAGTTGAGGGAGAGAGTATGTGAGGGACTCTATAGGTCAACTCCCTCAGCATACCTTAAGGGACCAGGCATAACTGTCTTGCCCAGTCCTCCTTAAGATCCAGAGCCACAGGGAATCCTGGGTGAAGAAGGGAGGATTCCTTCACCAGAGTATAAGTACTCAGGGCCTAGAAGGGTTAGATGGACCCTGGGGAGCAGGCAGAGAACGACTGTATGCTTAAGACCTGTTATGTGTAAGGACTGTATATTTATTACCTGAAACTAAAGTGATCTGCATTGTTTGTTTTGAGTTTACTTTTGCACTGTAAATAAATTACACAAGGGAAAGAGCCAGAATCTGCCTTCCCATTGCTTCTGGCTGTTTCAAAGCTGCTATCACCCAGGTTACAACATGTATATTATATTTGCCTGCACTCATGTGGTGCCAACCAGAAAATCGACTAACAAAATAGTCCACTAGACAAACACTTGAAGAAAAGGAGAGAAATTATGCTATATAGGAAGAAAACACCTCAGAACCTGAACAGAACAGGTATAAAACCTTGAAAATTCTCTTCAGTGCAATCGTAGGTCATAAAACATCTATTTATTTTAATGTGTTCTTTTATGTAAAAACTATTTTTTATCCTTTTAAATAGCAAAATGTCCTCATATAAACTAAATTGCAATATAATAAACCTCCCATAACAAAATGGCACTAATTGCTAGCACACATAACAATCCTTACGTATGAAAAAATAACACTGCAAATATTGCACCAGGCCCTAAAATGCAAATACATCTTCTATTAGGAAAACAGATAAGTTAGGGTTGTCTAACAGCCTACACAGAAACTGCACACTAGCAGAATACCTCATGTCGGTCCCACATGCAGAACACAGACAAACCCTCAACATACACAGAATAAAGAAACCATAAAATAGAAATAGAAATGTGCAGACAAAAAACAAACTGGAAACCACAACAAGCCTGTTATGGTTTTGAGGTGTTGGAGTGGATTCCTGGGTACTGTGGTGATGACCACTCCCACGGGGAGGAGCGCCATGAGGAACCACAGTACTAGGCTAGACTCTAGACACGCAAACACAGAGATTTGTCTTTTATTATACAGCAGAATGATACCACCAGAGGTGGCAGTAGTGAGGTGATCCAGAGGTAGCAGTCCAGGGGCCCTTGGCAGAGGAGACCCGTCTCGCAATGATAGTATAGGGAGTGCAGGATGCAGGTTCCCAGTGCTGATCTGTAGATGAGACAGACTGACAATGTTAGATTACTCACTAAGTTGGTAGCTGTATAGATGGAAATCCCAGCAGGCAGAAGTAGTTGAATACAGGCACTGAGGCAGGGAGAGCAGGCCCTCGAGGAGCGAGTACCTGATCCCCAATAGGCACCTGAAAGAAAGCAAAGGGCACCCGAGGAGCGGGTACCCAGGTTAGAGAAATACCCCGAAGGGCAGAGAGAGCTTCCAGCGGCAGCAAGGAAGCGGCAGAGTAGCTTAGACTGGACAGTCCAATCCTTGCTAACTCGAATTGTTAGCAAACGAAGGGCAGGCTAAATATCCGGATGGCATTACGTCACTCGAGGGGCCGCCCCCGAGGTTCCCGCCATGACGTGGATAAAGACGTGGGTGGCATGCGCGCGCACGCTAGGGGACCCTCAGGAGAAACATGGCGGATTGCCGTTCCAGGGACGCCGGAGAGAGAGTGGCATGCAGACGCGGCGGTAGCCATCTTCCCAAGGCTAGCGGGGAGAGCAGAGAGAAAGGTGAGGCACAGAGGTCAAAGCCGTCTGAGACCGGACGCAACAAACCCATACTAAGTATAGTACAATAATGAAACAACAGAATCACTACTATTCCTCATACAACATCAAACAATAAAGTCAAGAAATATCAAATATCAATCATAATAGAAAACCATACTAATAAGAAATACATATTTTAAAATAGTTGATGAACAGAATAATTATACACATAAAAAAAATGTAAATTTCCCAAACTCCAATAAAATATTTCAAAACAGTGGATACAAACACCAAATAATTAAAACCAATTAGAATAAAAAATCCCCTGCTCTCCATACCTCTCCAAATGCACTGAGATTGTTGGGGGTGAGGGGTATGCAAGAATCTCTCTTTTCACTCTCATATACACACATTCTCTAACACACACACACACTTTCACAAGCTCACTGACACACACACTCACAAATGCTCAGTCACACACTGTCTCACACTCACACACATGCTCACTCACTCTCATGCTCAGGTGCACACACTAGCTCACTGACACACACATGCTCAATCGCACAGTCAGACACACTCTCTACACACTTACTGATAGACTCATAAATACTCATTCACACACTCTCACACTCACTGACACACACACATAGAAACATAGAAACATAGAAATGACGGCGGAAGAAGACCTGAACTAAAAAATTCTAACTTATCCCTATCAATTAAAAAGTAGAATGAAAATACAAACAAAAAACAAACTTTGAAATGTTTGTATGCTAATGCTAGAAGTCTAAGAAGTAAGATGGGAGAATTAGAATGTATAGCAGTGAATGATGACATAGACTTAATTGGCATCTCAGAGACATGGTGGAAGGAGGACAACCAATGGGACAGTGCTATACCGGGGTACAAATTATATCGCAATGACAGAGAGGAGCACCCAGGAGGCGGTATGGCGCTTTATGTCTGGGATGGCATAGAGTCCAACAGGATAAACATCCTGCATGAGATTAAATGCACAATTGAATCTTTACGGGTAGAAATCCTTTGTGTGTCGGGGAAGACTATAGTGATAGGAGTATACTACCGTCCACCTGGTCAAGATGGTGAGACTGACAGTGAAATACTAAGAGAAATTAGGGAAGCTAACCAAATTGGTAGTGCGGTAATAATGGGAGACTTCAATTACCCCAATATTGACTGGGTAAATGTGTCATCAGGACACGCTGGAGAGATAAAGTTCCTGGATGGAATAAATGATAGCTTTATGGAGCAATTGGTTCAGGAACCGACGAGAGAGGGAGCAATTTTAGATCTAATTCTCAATGGAGCACAGGACTTGGTGAGAGAGGTAACGGTGGTGGGGCCGCTTGGCAATAGTGACCAAATTATGATCAAATTTGAATTAATGACTGGAAGGGGGACAGTAAGCAAATGCACGGCCGTAGAGGCAAAAACTCACAGCAAAAACTTTTTAAAATATATTCGAAGCAGAAAGCCTGTGAGGGAGTCAGTTGGACCGTTAGATGATCGAGGAGTTAAAGGCGCACTTAGAGAAGATAAAGCCATCGCGAAAAGATTAAATGATTTCTTTGCTTCGGTGTTTACTGAAGAGGATGTAGGGGAGGTACCCGTATTGGAGAAGGTTTTCATGGGTAATGATTCAGATGGACTGAACCAAATCACGGTGAACCTAGAAGGCTACCAAAATGATAAGGGGAATGGAACAACTCCCCTATGAGGAAAGACTAAAGAGATTAGGACTTTTCAGCTTGGAGAAGAGACGACTGAGGGGGGATATGATAGAGGTGTTTAAAATCATGAGAGGTCTAGAACGGGTAGATGTGAATCGGTTATTTACTCTTTCAGATAGTAGAAGGACTAGGGGACACTCCATGAAGTTAGCATGGGGCACATTTAAAACTAATCGGAGAAAGTTCTTTTTTACTCAACGCACAATTAAACTCTGGAATTTGTTGCCAGAGAATGTGGTTCGTGCAGGTAGTATAGCTGTGTTTAAAAAAGGATTGGATAAGTTCTTGGAGGAGAAGTCCATTACCTGCTATTAGGTTCACTTAGAGAATAGCCACTGCCATTAGCAATGGTTACATGGAATAGACTTAGTTTTTGGGTACTTGCCAGGTTCTTATGGCCTGGATTGGCCACTGTTGGAAACAGGATGCTGGGCTTGATGGACCCTTGGTCTGACCCAGTATGGCATTTTCTTATGTTCTTATGTTCTTATGTGGTAGACCCGACTGACAAACTGAAGAGTAGTAAATCACCTGGACCGGATGGTATATACCCCAGAGTTCTGAAGGAACTAAAAAATGAAATTTCAGACCTATTAGTAAAAATTTGTAACCTATAATTAAAATCATCCATTGTACCTGAAGACTGGAGGATAGCTAATGTAACCCCAATATTTAAAAAGGGCTCCAGGGGCGATCCGGGAAACTACAGACTGGTTAGCCTGACTTCAGTGCCAGGAAAAATTGTGGAAAGTGTTCTAAACATCATAATCACAGAACATATAGAAAGACATGGTTTAATGGAACAAAGTCAGCATGGCTTTACCCAAGGCAAGTCTTGCCTCACAAATTTGCTTCACTTTTTTGAAGGAGTTAATGAACATATTGATAAAGATGAACCGGTAGATGTAGTGTACTTGGATTTTCAGAAGGCGTTTGACAAAGTTTCTCATGAGAGGCTTCTAGGAAAAGTAAAAAGTCATGGGATAGGTAGTGATGTCCTTTCGTGGATTACAAACTGGCTAAAAGACAGGAAACAGAGAGTAGGATTAAATGGACAATTTTCTCAGTCGAAGGGAGTGGGCAGTGGAGTGCCTCAGGGATCTGTATTTGGACCCTTACTTTTCAATATATTTATAAATGATCTGGAAAGAAATATGACGAGTGAGGTAATCAAATTTGCAGATGATACAAAATTGTTCAGAGTAGTTAAATCACAAGCAGATTGTGATAAATTGCAGGAAGACCTTGTGAGACTGGAAAATTGGGCATCCAAATGGCAGATGAAATTTAATGTGGACAAGTGCAAGGTGTTGCATGTTGGGAAAAATAACCCTTGCTGTAGTTACACAATGTTAGGTTCCATATTAGGAGTTACCACCCAGGAAAAAGATCTAGGCATCATAGTGGATAATTGTTGCAGTTGGGTACTGCAGGCAGGGTAGTGGACCCTTGGGCCGGCCCACCTAGGATGACAGGGTAGGCCGGGAGGTGGAGCCACAGGCTGGTGGTGTTCACCCGGGAACCAGGAACCCCCCAGGAGGAGCCCATAGGGTCCTGGAACCTTGGGACTTGGGGTAAATGCTCAAAGTCCAATAGAAGGTAAAGCCTGGGCTGGGAGTGCAGTATGGAAAATCCAAGAGTGAAAGATAGTCCATGGACCGGCAGTACAGGTCGAGGGCCAGCTGATGACAGGGCAGCGGGCGGCAGCGAAACCTGTAGCAAACCGGACCGTGAGGCAGGGTCTGTAGAATGCTGGGCCTGGAGCAGGCTGAAGACTTAGATAGAATCAGTAGCAGACTGTGGACTGGAACGGAGTCTGTCGCTGGCTGTGGACGGAAGCAGGCTGTGGACTGAAGCAGGCTGTAGACTGGAACGGAGTCTGTAGCTGGCAGTGGGCTGAAGCAGGCTGTAGCGAAGTCGGGAACGGACCAATGTCTGAGGCAGGCGGCAGGCTGAAGCGAAGTCAGGAACGGACCAAGGTCGGAGGCAGGCGGCAGGCTGAAGCGAAGTCAGGAACGGACCAAGGTCGGAGGCAGGCGGCAAGCTGAAGCGAAGTCAAGAACGGACCAAGGTCGGAGGCAGGCGGCAGGCTGAAGCGAAGTCAAAGGTAATCCAAAGGTCAAGTCAGGAACGAGGAACAGACGACGCGCAACTCAGAACTACTAGGCAGTAGTGAACCTCGTTGCAAGGCAAGGAGAAGGAGTCCGGACGCCGGTTATATCAGGCTTAGGGCGTGGCGTCATTAGCACAGGCGGGGCCAGACTTCCGGGAGCTGTGCGCACAAAGTGGGCGTCCTCACGCGCGCGCAAGGCAGCGGGGAGATGGGCAAGCAATGGCGGCCGCCACGTGGAACTGGCAGAGCTGTCGGAGTCCCGGCACCGCGGGACGCGGCGTTTCCAGCAGCGGAGGTAGGCACTGTTCAGGGCTAGAGAAGGGGAAGCGGCAGAGACCGCAACAATAATACATTGAAATCGTCGGCTCAGTGTGCTGCAGCAGTCAAAAAAGCAAACAGAATGTTCGGAATTATGAGGAAGGGATTGGTTAATAAAACAGAAAATGTCATAATGCCTCTGTATCGCTCCATGGTGATACCACACCTTGAGTACTGTGTATAATTCTGGTCACCACATCTCAAAAAAGATATAGTTGTGATGGAGAAGGTACAGAGAAGGGCGACCAAAATGATAAAGGGGATGGAACAGCTCCCCTATGAGTAAAGGCTGAAGAGGTTAGGGCTGTTCAGCTTGGAGAAGAGATGGCTGAGGGGGGATATGATAGAGGTCTTTAAGATCATGAGAGGTCTTGAACGAGTAGATGTGAATCGGTTATTTACACTTTCGAATAATAGAAGGACTAGGGTGCATTCCATGAAGTTAGCAAGTAGCACATTTAAGACTAATCGGAGAAAGTTCTTTTTCACTCAGCGTACAATAAAGCTCTGGAATTTGTTGCCAGAGGATGTGGTTAGTGCAGTTAGTGTAGCTGGGTTCAGAAAAGGTTTGGATAAGTTCTTGGAGGAGAAGTCCATTAACTGCTATTAATCAAGTTGACATAGGGAATAACCAACCACTGCTATTACTGGCATCAGTAGGATGGGATCTACTTAGTGTTTAGGTACTTGCCAGGTACTTGTAGCCTGGATTGGCCACTGTTGGAAACAGAATGCTGGCTGGGCTTGATGGACCCTTGGTCTGACCTAGTATGGCAATTTCTTATATTCTTATGATCCACTGTTTTGCATCAGCCCCATTGGTAGTTAGAAGATCCAAACAAAGCCCCAGGAGAGTAAGGTCTTGGTGGACTGTCTGTTTGCGCTGGAGGTGGCATCCCTTGTGGTGGGAAGGGGCTGGCTGCAAAGTCCCCTTACTCTTCATTTAGATTTTTTTTTTTTGCTGCAGCCCAAGAAGACAGGGGGCCTGTAGCAAAGCAGAGCATGAGGCATATAACTGGCTGTAAGGCAGCCATGGGAGGCCTAGTGGCCACCTCCCACTGCAAGAGGAAGAAGCAGAGCTGGGAAGTGGAGGTGGCTGGATTATTTCTTGCCTCTGTGGTTGAAGGTAGAGGAGAGTCCCGTTCAAGACAGCAACAGGAGGAGAGCTAGGAATCCACTGCTGCCAGAGAAAAATCAGTGAGCAAATGAGTAAGTCAGTGACTCTGGGGAGGCTTGAGAAGCACAGTTGGGTATCTGGTCTTGGTCACAGAGGCCTTGCAGATTTGGGGCCACTGTGACCAACACCAACCAAATGATTGGCTGGACCGGCCCACTGGGGCATGCCCCAAAGCCCCGATAGGCCAATCTGCCCTTGTCTTGATCCAAATTCCCTTCTTAAAAAGGGCAAGGTTTTTTTTATCAGAAAAACAACACCCATTCTTTAATGTACTAGAAGCAGACTAGGATGGTCAACTGTCCTGCATTTGGAAAGACAGTCCTTCATGTCGCTTAAAAATGGACATGTTTTTCTTTGTCCTGCAAACACATTCATACAATTCAAGGATTTCAAATGGAGCATCATGATTTGTCTCTTCTTCCTACCACACGTCCCAAATGTTCCTAAAAATAGCATTTGAAAGTTGGTTATGAAAAATCAAGCAAACCTTTTCCAGTGATTGCCTGCAAGAAAAAAAAATCATAGAATTTTGACAGTTTATATTTCTAATGATGTTCAGCTTACAAAGGCATTGTGCGTATTACTTTACCATAATTAAAACATGTTTTCAATTTGCACATTGTCAGTTGTGAATTCCTGGGATAGATGAGTTGCATATTCACTTCTGCTATACTCCACTCCTTTCCAGATGAATATAGTAATGATACTTGTGAATAAAAGCTCTACTTTTGTACTCTTCTGCTTAAATCACATCATGAAAATGTATGACATTATAATCATTTTCCAAGCAGAGATGCCAGTCTTGTATTTCTTCTGAGCTGTGCTCCCCAATCAAACAAAGAGACCCCCAGCAGCAATAAAAATAATGAAACTGGAAGGACAAAACGAGGAGGAAATGTAAAATTGGAAATCATTTTTCCTAGCACTTTTAATATAGATCTGATAATATTCTGTACCAAATACCATCACCTGGTGCTGATCTTCAATCATGGTGCGTGGCTACATTGGCTTCTCTGCCGCTTTATGCAGGGATAAAGCATCATTAAGTTCAGCATGCAGGGGCAGACGTACTTTCAAGCAGGCTTGCCAAAAAGTGCAGGTGGAGTTAGGCGAATCGCTCAAATATGTATGATATGGATGGCATCAGCTGAAAATCAAATCAGCTGATTGCAAAGGGCTTTAGAGACCACAAACAGGTCACATCCAAATGTACTGTAGATACCGTGGGCTTAACGCACTCAGAGTGAGGCTGTGCAGGAGAGCCTGGTGCACAGCTGTTTGGGAAGGCAGCAAATAGAAAGTAAAAGGGTTGCTGAAAGCTGGAGTAGAGGCTGTGCAGGAGACTGAATAGGGGTTTGGTTGGGACAATAATGGACGCATCATGAAGCTCCTGGGGCTTGCCCAGCTCTGAGCCATGGAGTGCTTTAGCTGCCTTATTTCTCTATGCATGAAGCTGATTATCCTTTTTCAGGTATGCAAAGTCACTTGGATGGGGGGTCAATCTCTTACTGAACAAGGCAGGAAAACCGCATTGAGAATGCATGGGCTGTGACATCAGCATAAACTAAGGACAAGAAGCCAAAAAACCCCTGTTCACCTTTCAAACTCCACACAGGACACTAGTCCACACATCTAATTCCTTAGACCCACTATGCAATCGTCAATCCTTACATTGCTCTCAGGACCTCACAATCACACAGATCAGCAAAGTTGGGACATTGGTCACCGGCGCCTCATACACAAGGGCTCCATCAACTACATAATCTGCTTTGCATCCTCAGCAGTTATGCCACAATAAAAGGGGCTCTGCCACCTACAACCATCCATTATATATATATTGGCAGGCAGAATGCCTTCTAGGCTAGGATGCCCTACACATCAGCTGTTATTGCTCTGGACCAGGATGCACATAGGCATCTGGTACAAGCGGACTGGGGAGGCTAAACTTGCCCAAAACCCAAACTGGCAGGCAGGAGTAGCAGCACTGTGCTACCTGCTCTCTGGGTCTGCAGGCAGCATGGACAAGGGAAGGAATGCTCCAGGTTTCATTTGGCTTACCTGGGAACTCTCTGATTTTGACCCAGAGCCTTCAGATTTAAAGACCCAACTCTGGCTTTACACCCAGGATCTCTGGATCCTCTAAACCAACTATTTTCACAGCCTAGTTGCCTCTTCTTTCAGTGTAGGTCAAGGACAGGATGGGCACTAGGGTGGAGATTGAGGAATGTTTGCTGCTGCTGCTGCCTCCTGGCTCTGATTGACTCATTTTGCTGGCCAGAACTAAATCAGCAGCGAAAGACTAGGAAACACTTTCTCTGGTTCCTACAGAGGTCAGGGATTGGGGGGGGGAGGATTGTAAAGGAGTTTGGAAATGAGGGGAGTGAGCAAGAATGTGAGTGTGTATGGGGGAGGGGGGTACATAGAGAGGAGAGAACAAGAGATTGTGTGCGTCTGTGTTAGAATGAAGGGGAGATCATGAGTGTGGGGGGGGGGGCAAAGAGAGGAAATAGTAAGAAAGTGTGTGTGTGGGGGGGGAGCAGGGAGAAGAGAGATTGCATGAGGGTGGGGCATAGAGAGGAGAGAATGAAGAGGGAGATCCAGAGTTGGGGATCAAGAGTCTGTGGAGGGCAGTGAGATGAGAGTGCAAGAGAATGGAGGGAGGGGGTAAAGAGAGGAAAGGGCAAGAATGTGGGAGTGGAGGGGAGGGAATAGTAAGAGGAGAGAACAAAAGGGTGAGTGAATGAAGAGAGGAGAGAGCTAGAGATTGCTTATAGAAACATACATAGAAACATAGAAGTGACGGCAGAAGAAGACCAAACGGCCCATCCAGTCTGCCCAGCAAGCTTTCACACCTATTTGTTTTCATACTTATCTGTTACTCTGACCGCTGAAGTCAGGGCCCTTATTGGTAACTTTTTGGTTCCACTTCCCTACCACCCCCACCACTGATGTAGAGAGCAGTGCTGAAGCTGTATCTAAGTGAAGTAACTAGCTAATTGGTTTGGGGTAGTAACCGCCTTAATAAGCAAGCTACTCCCATGCTTGTTTACCCTGCCTGTGCAATTCAATCCTTGTTGGTTGTCTGAATATATATCCTCTTTACATCATCCCCCCCGCTGTTTATGCAGTGAACCTCGCTGGATATGAATTCCAAGTGAAGTATCAGGCTTAATTGATTCGGGGTAGAAACCGCCTTAATAAGCAAGCTACACCCATGCTATGTAATTCATTCCTAGTTGGTTGTTGTCTGAATATAAATCGTCTTTTCTTCAGAGAGCTATGCTGGATATGCATTGAAAATGAAGTATCAGGCTTATTTGGTTTGGGGTAGTAACCGCCATAACAAGTAAGCTACTCCCCTGCTTTTTTTTGAGGATGCAAATCCTTTTTTCCACATTTCCTCTTGCCGTTGAAACATAGAGCAATGTTGGAGCCACATTAACTGTGTGTATGTTTATTGAATAAGGATATTAATCTCCAGGTAGTAGCCGTCTTTCCCACAAGCAAGCCGCCCCCGTGCCTCTTCTCTTCATACACATCCTCTAGACTTTATGGATCCACAGTATTTATCCCACGCCCCTTTGAAATCCTTCACAGTTTTGGTCTTCACCACTTCCTCCGGAAGGGCATTCCAGGCATCCACCACCCTCTCCGTGAAGAAATACTTCCTGACATTGGTTCTAAGTTTTCCTCCCTGGAGTTTTAAATCGTGACCCCTGGTTCTGCTGATTTTTTTTGCAACTGAAAAGTTTTGTCGTTGTCTTTGGATCATTAAAACCTTTCAAGTATCTGAAAGTTTGAATCATATGACCCCTGCTCCTCCTTTCCTCCAGGGTTGTACATATTTAGATTCTTCAATCTCTCCTCATAAGTCATTCGATGAAGACTCTCCACTTTTTTGGTCGCCCTTCTCTGGACCGCCTCCAACCTGTCTCTAACCCTTTGGAGATACGGTCTCCAGAACTGAACACAGTACTCTAGGTGAGGCCTCACCAAGGACCTGTATAAAGGGATTATCACTTCCCTTTTCTTACTCGATATTCCTCTCTCTATGCAGCCCAGAATTCTTCTGGCTTTAGCTATCGCCTTGTCACATTGTTTCACCGACTTCAGATCATTAGAGACTATCACCCCAAGGTCTTTCTCCTGCTCTGTACATATCAGTCCTACTCCCCCCATCAAATACAGTTCTTTAGGATTTCCACACCCCATATGCATGACTCTGCACTTCTTGGCATTGAATCTCAGCTGCCATATCTTCGACCACTCTTCCAGCTTCCTTAAATCCCGTCTCATTCTCTCCACTCCTTCCGGCGTGTCCACTCTTTGCAGATCTTAGTGTCATCCGCAAAAAGAATGTGGGGGAAGGAAGAATATGAGTGTGAGGGGGCAGAGAGAGGAAAGGGCAAAAGAGAGGAAAAGTGTGTGTGTGTTAGAGAGAAGGAGAGAGCAAGAGGGGAGGTTAAGAATAGGAAGAAAGAATGGTGAGCAAGAGTGGGGGAGAGAAAGTGTGTAGAGGGAGAGGGGTGGAGAGTATAAGCAGGTTTCTCCTCCTGCTCTGAATATCTTTTTGTGGGCCCTACCAAATATGTGTTAAAGTGTTTCAAAATTGCATGAATAGCAGCCAAAAGTCTCCCTTCATGACCATAGGTGTAGCTCCTATCTCAATCAGCTCTTGGGCACAGGGGCACACGGGGAGAGCTACTGACCCAGCAAGGGCCATAACCTCACAGATTTCTCGCATGGGGGAGGGGGGAATCTTGCTTTTCAAGGCCCTTAGGATTTTTACCTCTCTGGAGCTCTTCTGCATACCAGCTTCGCTCACACCACAAACCACCCCACTCCAGTGGGTGGTGTTCAAAAATAAAATCTGACAGGAAAATCAAATTCCAAAATTCTGGCATATCACAAGACGATGCACCAGCCCTACAACACAAATCTATAATACTGAAAAAATAACTCTCATCCTGTTTTCTTTCACACTCCCTCCCCAACAGGTAGGCTCTTAGGGGCAGGAACCCTTCTACTCTGGGCTCTCCCAGTACCTGAGGGGTATTGCAGATCTTTTTTCTCTTCTCAGTTCCCCTTTCTCTCTGGCTGAATTGGAGTTGATCAGTCTTGGACTCTATTGACTTTCCTAGGCAAGATGCCTCTCTTCTGGCATCTCCCAGTGCACTTATCCCTCAGCTTCCAAGGAATCCATTTATCCTCAGGACTCCTCAGAACCTGTGATCTTCAGGAATGCTTCTTACTTCCACCCTCTGGACTTCCAAGAATTGCCTTGTTCTGTAGTCCATTCTCCCAGATGAGTTCTGGCCAATCTGTCCCCAGGTCGCAGACACATCCTTTGAACAGGATCATTTTTCCTCTTCCGAACCTTCTCTGTGAAGAGATAGACCCACAGGCACCACTCTGTGAAGAGATGGCTCCAACACAAATCAGGATCTTGGAATTCCTCTCCTTGGTGTTCTTACTTCTTTGCATCATGGGGTGCATAATGTTTTTATACTCTCTTCATACGCCTCCCAATGGGGAGTGGTATTCCTCATCATACGGACACTCTATTGACATCACACAAGGGCAAGGACTGATGAGATCTCAGTCACTCTGAGGGCACTCAGACCAGTTGAAGCCTGTGTTGACATTTTTGTAAAGGGCATGGCTACCTTTTTAGGGGCAAAAATGGCACCCCCCCCCCCCTCCTCCGCAGTTATGTGTATCTGGGAAAACTTGATATTCAGCTACTATCTGACTAGAGGAGGTCCAAACCTCTGGGGGTGAATTAAGGTGTTATTAAATTCTGTAGCTTGCAAAATCAGCCTTGTCCCTGACTACTTGTGCAATTAATTCCTGGAGTTCTCACAGGAAGAATACTTAGCATGAATATTCAATATTGCAGCTGAGCACCGATTATAACATGAGAGGGAAAGAAAAGAGAAGGAGTACGACAAAGTAAGGAGAGTGAGGGAGGAAGAAAGAAAGAGTGAGTGGGAAGGTTCGCTGTATTTGTTTTTGATCCTTTCAGCAGATCAGATGGTTTTGAGATGACTTGGGATATGTCAACATTTTTGTCTTTGTGCCAGAAAGACAGGAGTCCAAACTTCCCTGTGCTACAATTAAACAGGGAAATGTCCTGTCAACGGCCTCAGGTGACTGAGAAGACTCATTCCTCTCCTTGAGATGGTGAGCGGGACGTTCTCTGTGCAAAACGCTTTGGCAGACACTTCCTCTGCCAAAGCGTGCAAAATCATGTGGGTCAGAATGTGCAGAGGATGGACGGAATATTAACTGCGTGAAAAAGAAAAAAAAAAGATGGCTGCCTCTAGATTATCAAATATGTTATTTGCGTCCCCCATCCAGCAATGTGTCCCTTGAAACGTCACAATGTAAAACACATTTAGCTTTCCAGCATCAACTGTTTATAAAACTGGCCAAAGCCAATAGGAATACAATTGCCAGTATATTTTATCTTTCATCCACACAGATTCTCAAAGAGCCCACAGTCAAATTAATCACTTTACAACTGGAAAAATTAGGCAGCAAAATCCAAAGCTGAATAAGCACAACAGAAGGGTTCTGAAAACACAACTTCACTGATATATCATTGTCCTCCGATTTCACGAGCATTTGCCTTAAGAATACAATGAATGAATACATACTAACTGGAAGTAGCGTTTCCCCCCTCCCAGGGGTTGAGTAGATCTCCCTCTTATAGAATACAAAACAAATTGTAAGCTTAAGAGTTGATTAGTAAGTACTGAAGAGCCATTGCTGGTAGAGCAGTCTAAAATTATAGTCACTAAAATAAATGATCAATGAAATAAAAAGAGAAGCTCTTTGATTCCAAAGAAATAAAAGTAAAAGAAGGAGGTATGCTGAAACACAGCTGATGTTGGGTTTCTATTGGTGACAAATCAATTTTAAAATATTTGTCTTTCTAACAAGAATTTTTAATGCACATCTTGATAAAAGCAGATGCACTTAGTTTAGTTTAATAACATTTTATAGCGTTTCAGTGCATATTTTATATGTTGGCTTTACTAAATTTAAACTGTGTGCTTAGTTTAAATTGTTTTACTTGTTTAAGTATTGATGACCTTCATACTTTTGTGATAACTTCTTCATCAGTTAAAGTTTCTGGAGGATATGTCCATAAATTCTTATTAATCTTTTCCTCAAGGGAAAAGACCAATAGGCAACAGGATGACCAGAGAGCAGCAGTAGTGTAGCAGAGATAGGAAGGGATTCTGAAAGAGGGACTGAGAAAGGGAAATAGGGACTGAGAAGGAAAGAGGAACTATGAGAGGGTGAGAGAGGGGCTGAGAGAGGGACAGAATTGCTATGAGGGGATGAGATGGGGCTGAGAGAACAGCTGGGAGATGAGGAAAGGGAATGCTTGCTGGGAGATGGGAAGACTGTTTGTAAAACAGATTATGACAAAATTGGTGGTGCAAATAATGCTATGCACAAGTCATTTGGAGATATCAGCAAATATAAAAATTCACATTTTGAATACAAATTTAAGGAGGAATGTGGCTAATCCCAGCAGAAGTGCATAGCTGAGGTTTTCCACAGTTTACCGTATTTTAATTTTAATTTTATTTATTTAATAGATTCTTTTATACCGAGGTACGTAAAGGAATACATCACTTCGGTTTACAATAAAACAATAATTTAGCAACCGGCTTTACATATAACAGATTGGAACAGTGAAACAATTAACAGTAAAGTCTTTACAAAATATGCTTTTTTTTTTTTTTAAACTATAAAATCATAAGTATTAATATTTGAGTATTATGTAGGAGGAAATTAACTGTCAAATAGCAATCTTTTCTCCTCATTATTTTCTCCTCATTATTTTTTCCTGGACATGCTATAACATTATGAAATCACCATCCAGGAAAGGGATCTAGATGTCATCATGGACAATTTGTTAAATCCTCATCTAAATATCTGGTGGTGGTCAAAAAAGCAAACAGAATATTAGGAATTATTGGAAATTGAATGGAGAATACAATGGAGAATGTCATAATACCTGTGTATTGCTCCATGGTTTGACTTCAATTCTGGTTGCCGCATCTCAAAATAGAGAAAGATACAGAAAAAGGCAACCAAAATGATAAAGGGGATAGAATGGCTCCCTATGAAGAAAGGCTAAAGAGATTAGGATTCTTCAGCTTGGAGAAGAGACAACTAAGAGGAGATATGATAGAGGTCTATAAAATCATGAGTGGCGTGGAACAGGTAAATGCAAATTAGTTGATTACTCTTTCAAAAAATAAAAAGTCTAGTCAGTTCTCTTTACTGATGTCAGTTCTCTTCACCATAGCATTTGCTGGGTAGCTAGGATTAATTTAGTTTTTCTATAGCAGGGTAAGTATGCTCAATTTTGGGGTAGATTTTCAAAGGGTTGCGCGCTTAAGATACATGCGCAACCCCCAAAAACCTCCTCCTGCCTCCCCCTGTGCATGCTGAGCCTATCTTGCATAGGCTCGGCGGCACGCACAAGCCCCGGGGTTTGAAAAATGGGCGGTCCGGGGGCGGGGCTGCAGTCTGGGGTCAGTCCGGGGGTGTGGCAGAGTGCCCTGACACAGCGGCCTGTGTCGGGGCCTGGCCAGCCAGCACGCACAAGTTACGCCTGCCTCGGGCAGGTGTAACTTTCTCAACAAAGGTAGGGGGGATTTAGTTAGGGCTGGGGGGGGTGGGTTAGGTAGGGGAAGGGAGGGGAAGGTGGGGGGGGGGGGGCCGGAAAAAAAGTTCCCTCCGAGGCCGTTTCGATTTCGGGGTGGCCTCGGAGGGAATGGAGGCAGGCGGCTCGGCGTGCGCAGGTTGCACAATTGTGCACCCCCCTGCACGCGCTGACCCTGGATTCTATAACATGCGCGCGGCAGCACGCACATGTTATAAAATCGGGCATAGATTTGTTCGCACCGGGTTGCACGAACAAATCTACGCCACGCATATGTTTTAAAATCTGCCCCTTTATGTTTAATGATTTTTTTAAGACTGTTTTTATGAATGGTTTACTGTAACTTGTCCATGTTGCGTGTCCCGGCCACATTGGTGCCGTGACTGGGCCTGCTCACCTTGCGCTTCCATCCACTAGCTCCGGTTCCTACTCCCTTGCCGCTGCTGCCAGCTCCCGACGTCCCCAACGCTCACCGCGGCCCTCTCCGGCTTCCTCCATGCCGCGGGCCTCTCAGCGGAGCTCCCGTAGGGGCTCCGCATCTTCAACCTCCTCGGCCCTGCCCCTAGGCGCACACGCGGCTGACGCTAGAACATTTAAAGGGCCAAGGGCGGGAAGCTCATCTCGGACGCCGCCCGATGACGTCACCTAAGGCTCCTATTTAAGGCGAGGCTGTCCCCAGAACCTTGCCTTGGCAATCGGGTCAACCCTTCGGTGTAGCTAGTTTGCTGTTCCTCGTTCCTGTGTTCTCCTGCTTCCTTGATCCAGTCTTGTTCCAGTGTTCCTGCTTTCCTGTGTTCCTGTCTTTTTCCAGTGCTCCTGCGTTCCTGTGTTCCCGTGGTCCTCTCTGTGTTCCAGTGTCTCTCCAGATTCCTGCTCTATGTTCCTCCTTCTCGGACTGATTCACAGTACTGACCTCTGCTTGCCTGACTACATTTGACTGCTGCCTGGAATTGACCACTGACTGCCTTCTGACCATGTTTGACCACTGCCTGGAACCAACGCCTACCTTCTGACCACTGCCTGGAACTGACTTTTGTTCATCTTGACTATGTACGGACTGATCTTGGAACTGATCCTTGCTTTGGCTGACCACCCTTGGACGGATACCCTGGCTTTGACCCTTGCGCTACAGTCGGATACCCTGTTCGCTCCTGTGACCACCAGACCAGCCTGCTCGGACACTGCCTACATCTGACTAGACCAGTAGGCGCTGCCTATCTCGCCTGGAAGATCTTCACTTCCTGTCTCCTTCCAGAGGTCTCCGGTGATCCTGATCCTGGCCTAGCCCATCCTTTCTTCACCAGCCGCACACTTTTGCTCGTGATGGGCACACCTCTCCGCTATCTCTTTGGGAGACCCTCGGAAGCCCACCTAAGTCCAGGTGGTCCGGGTACCCAAGGGCTCAACCTGCAGAAACCCCGGATTGCTATTGGCGAAGCTCCAGCTAGCCTCTGTCTCCTTGTGTGCTCCACCTCCTGGTGGCAGGCGCTCTCTGGGTCCGACCAGAGAACCATACCAATCCTGCACCAGGCCAAGGGTCCACCTCCAGTGCAACAGTCCAGGATTTAAGATGGATGGGGAAACATTTTTAAATTATTTTAAATTAAATTAAACTAGAAGACACCATGAAGTCACTAAGTGGCACATTTAAAGCAGATCAGAAAAAATATTTTTCACTGAATGCATAATTAAGCTCTAGAATTTATTTATTTATTGACAGAAGATGTAAAGACAGCATAGCATGGACAAGTTTCTGGAGGATATGTCCATAAATTCTTATTAATCTTTTCCTCAAGGGAAAAGACCAATGGGCAACAGGATGACCAGAGAGCAGCAGTTGTGTAGCACAGACAGGCTTCCTGCCCTTGGTTTGACCTTGACCTGAGGTGTAGTAGAGATAGGAAGGGATTCTGAAAGAGGGACTGAGAAAGGGAAATAGGGACTGAGAAGGAAAGAGGAACTATGAGAGGGTGAGAGAAGAGCTGAGAGAGGGACAGAATTGCTATGAGGGGATGAGATGGGGCTGAGAGAACAGCTGGGAGATGAGGAGAGGGAATGCTTGCTGGGAGTTGGGAAGACTGTTTATAAAAGATGAGAGTGGCTATGTGAAATAATACTGCTGTGAGGGTCTGGGAGAGGAATTGAAAGAATGAATTCTGGCAGGGAGAGGAGGTAAAAATCTGAAGGGAAGAGGAGACTGATAGTGGAGCTGTGGGATGGACTGTGAAGGCAAGAGGAGCTGAGGGGGCTAAGAGAGGGGACATGGATTGTATGAAGGGGAAAGGAGATAAGAAAATTGGGTACAAGCTGGGAGAGAGGACATTGACTATGATAACAAGAGGAGTAGGGGTGAGGGGTTAGAAAAAAGGAACTTAAGAGGAGGAGAGAGGTGAAGAGGTCTGGGACAACGGGGAAGGTGAATGACAGAGAAGGTAAACCAAGAGATGAGTTGTGAGAAGAGAGGAGATTGTGGTAGAAGGAAGTGGCATGAAAGGGTGAGGAGAGGGATGGAAATGGCAGGAGGAGCAGTGGAGAGACAGAGATATGATATTGGAGGAAAAATAATAGAAATGATAAAGAAACAAGTGGAAGACCAGGAAATAAGTTTTAGAATGAGGAGGCAGAGAGGAAACTAAGAGAAAGTCAAATGAAAGTGGAGACAGAAGACAAATTCAAACTATAGATAAGGTTGGAAAATTGTTTGGTGAAGATTTTGGTGTTAACTGGGATGGGTCAAAAGTGTGTGGGGGGAGGTACAGGTGCAGGTGGTATCTGCCCTTTTCTTCCAGCCCTACAATCATTGGAGTAAATAAAAGTATTTTACTGGACGAATGGGGAACAAGGAGGAGGCCCTGGTGGCATGTGATGCCGGGGCTGAAAATCTGTCTTTTAAAAATTGTTCCCCCTTGGCAGCTCCAATAATGAGAGAGATTATGAACGGGCTTTGAACTAAGGTGAAACTGAGGGGGAGCTGGCTAAGGAAGCGTGAGGAGGAACATGGGGAGTGGGACTAAGAGTGGAAGAGAAGACAGGTCAAGGGGAAAAGTAGAGCGGCGCAGGCTAAGGGGGTATAGGGAATGGAACAGGAAGAGGTGTATTAAACCATGGCCTCTAAATATAAAAGTCAAAGTATGCTCATGCAGAAGGGGAAGACTCAAAAAAAACTGCCTAAGAAGTAAGGAAGGGATGGGGAAAGAGGATAAAATAGGGAGAGAATGAAGGAGAGATTAGGGGACTGTGAGAGAAAAGGAGGGCTGAGATTAGAAGGGACAGGAGAGAGTGAGTGCAGTGGGGCAGAGGAGAGGGGAGGAAACTGGTGAGATGAGTTGGGGTGAAAAATGACTGGTGGGACTTGAGGGATTCTTTCGCTTTTGTTTTGGGCATCTTAGTTTCCCCAATGGACATTTAAATGCAGGTTGGTCAGTCATACTCACGAACCATTATGGTTTTTTTTTCTTCTTTTTTTGCTGTGATTTGCATTGAGTTCAGCACCCCAAAGCACTTTCAAATGTTGCTCCTATGCTGTGCTTGGTGGCCCCTTGACTGACTTAGTATGGCACTTCTTTTCTTCTTAAAATGCTGAGGAATACAATGAGCATGCTCTGTTACTGTTACTGCAGAGGAGGGACATGACCTCAAAAGCAGCTGTCTATTCTTCAAAGAAAGTTGAGGCCCAATTTTCAAAATGGACTTATGTACAGGATAAAATCTATGGGTACAAAATACACTCGGACTTTAGCTCTATGCAAGCTGTGCAGTAATAATGGGAGACTTCAATTACCCCAATATAGACTGGGTAAATGTATCATCGGGTCACGCTAGAGAGATAACGTTCCTGGATGGAATAAATGATAGCTTTATGGAGCAATTGGTTCAGGAACCGACGAGAGAGGGAGCAATTTTAGATCTAATTCTCAGTGGAGCACAGGACTTGGTGAGAGAGGTAACGGTGGTGGGGCCGCTTGGCAATAGTGATCATAATATGATCAAATTTGATTTAATGACTGGAAAAGGAACAGTGTGCAAATCCAAGGCTCTCGTGCTAAACTTTCAAAAGGGAAACTTTGATAAAATGAGAAAAATTGTTAGAAAAAAACTGAAAGGAGCAGCTACAAAAGTAAAAAATGTCCAAGAGGCGTGGTCATTGTTAAAAAATACCATTCTAGAAGCACAGTCCAGATGTATTCCACACATTAAGAAAGGTGGAAAGAAGGCAAAACGATTACCGGCATGGTTAAAAGGGGAGGTGAAAGAAGCTATTTTAGCCAAAAGATCTTCATTCAAAAATTGGAAGAAGGATCCAACAGAAGAAAATAGGATAAAGCATAAACATTGGCAAGTTAAATGTAAGACATTGATAAGACAGGCTAAGAGAGAATTTGAAAAGAAGTTGGCTGTAGAGGCAAAAACTCACAGTAAAAACTTTTTTAAATATATCCGAAGCAGAAAGCCTGTGAGGGAGTCAGTTGGACCATTAGATGATCGAGGGGTTAAAGGGGCACTTAGAGAAGATAAGGCCATCGCGGAAAGATTAAATGATTTCTTTGCTTCGGTGTTTACTGAAGAGGATGTTGGGGAGGTACCCGTAATGGAGAAGGTTTTCATGGGTAATGATTCAGATGGACTGAATCAAATCACGGTGAACCTAGAAGATGTGGTAGGCCTGATTGACAAACTGAAGAGTAGTAAATCACCTGGACCGGATGGTATATACCCCAGAGTTCTGAAGGAACTAAAAAATGAAATTTCAGACCTATTAGTAAAAATTTGTAACTTACTTATCATTAAAATCATCCATTGTACCTGAAGACTGGAGGATAGCAAATGTAACCCCAATATTTAAAAAGGGCTCCAGGGGCGATCCGGGAAACTACAGACCGGTTAGCCTGACTTCAGTGCCAGGAAAAATAGTGGAAAGTGTTCTAAACATCAAAATCACAGAACATATAGAAAGACATGGTTTAATGGAACAAAGTCAGCATGGCTTTACCCAGGGCAAGTCTTGCCTCACAAATCTGCTTCACTTTTTTGAAGGAGTTAATAAACATGTGGATAAAGGTGAACCGGTAGATATAGTATACTTGGATTTTCAGAAGGCGTTTGACAAAGTTCCTCATGAGAGGCTTCTAGGAAAAGTAAAAAGTCATGGGATAGGTGGCGATATCCTTTCGTGGATTGCAAACTGGCTAAAAGACAGGAAACAGAGAGTAGGATTAAATGGGCAATTTTCTCAGTGGAAGGGAGTGGACAGTGGAGTGCCTCAGGGATCTGTATTGGGACCCTTACTGTTCAATATATTTATAAATGATCTGGAAAGAAATACGACGAGTGAGATAATCAAATTTGCAGATGACACAAAATTGTGCAGAGTAGTTAAATCACAAGCAGATTGTGATAAATTGCAGGAAGACCTTGTGAGACTGGAAAATTGGGCATCCAAATGGCAGATGAAATTTAATGTGGATAAGTGCAAGGTGATGCATATAGGGAAAAATAACCCATGCTATAATTACACGATGTTGGGTTCCATATTAGGTGCTACAACCCAAGAAAGAGATCTAGGTGTCATAGTGGATAACACATTGAAATCGTCGGTTCAGTGTGCTGCGGCAGTCAAAAAAGCAAACAGAATGTTGGGAATTATTAGAAAAGGAATGATGAATAAAACGGAAAATGTCATAATGCCTCTGTATCGCTCCATGGTGAGATCGCACCTTGAATACTGTGTACAATTCTGGTCGCCGCATCTCAAAAAAGATATAATTGCGATGGAGAAGGTACAGAGAAGGGCTACCAAAATGATAAGGGGAATGGAACAACTCCCCTATGAGGAAAGACTAAAGAGGTTAGGACTTTTCAGCTTGGAGAAGAGACGACTGAGGGGGGATATGATAGAGGTGTTTAAAATCATGAGAGGTCTAGAACGGGTAGATGTGAATCGGTTATTTACTCTTTCGGATAGTAGAAGGACTAGGGGACACTCCATGAAGTTAGCATGGGGCACATTTAAAACTAATCGGAGAAAGTTCTTTTTTACTCAACGCACAATTAAACTCTGGAATTTGTTGCCAGAGAATGTGGTTCGTGCAGTTAGTATAGCTGTGTTTAAAAAAGGATTGGATAAGTTCTTGGAGGAGAAGTCCATTACCTGCTATTAAGTTCACTTGGAGAATAGCCACTGCCATTAGCAATGGTTACATGGAATAGACTTAGTTTTTGGGTACTTGCCAGGTTCTTATGGCCTGGATTGGCCACTGTTGGAAACAGGATGCTGGGCTTGATGGACCCTTGGTCTGACCCAGTATGGCATTTTCTTATGTTCTTATGTTCTTACCCTTCTTATGTCACCCCTTCAAGGGCTTCTGATATCTAGATGGGCTTAAGTATATTGATTTATACCTTGGTCTGATCATCGATTATTATTGTTCAACTGGAATCATATTGCTGATATACCAAACTTTAAGGTTATGCAGAGAGTAGTACACCCTTCTGTAGATACTGATGATATTTGTATTAGGTCAGGGATGGCCAACTCCAGGGCTTGAGAGCCACAAACAGGCCAGGTTTTCAGGATATCCATAAAGAATATGCATGAGATAGATTTGCATGCAAATCTCCAAACCCTCTGGTTTGATACACTGCACTCTCCCCCCAGTTACTCCAGACCGTTTAAACTCATCAGAAATGGCTCTTTTTTTTTTTTTTCTAACTTATACCTCCTCCTTAGCAGAAGTAAACTTATGGGGCAGGGGATCTAGGCATGCACATCTTTTGGCCATGCCCTGAAATGCTCATGCCCCACCCAGACCAT
The DNA here is from genome assembly GCF_901001135.1 of Rhinatrema bivittatum. NCBI lineage: Eukaryota > Metazoa > Chordata > Amphibia > Gymnophiona > Rhinatrematidae > Rhinatrema > Rhinatrema bivittatum. The sequence goes on along the minus strand of NC_042618.1, from coordinate 72,965,201 downwards.
GCCCATATTGTGCCCCTTTTTGAAAACTTTTGAGATATGCATGCAGCAGGAGATACGCATGCATTTGAGCAACTTTTAAAATTCGGTGGGCACGTGCAAGCTCAACTTGTCACATATCTCCTGATTATGGCGCGAGTTGGGCTTTTAAAATTCGCCTTTATTTCCCCTGGTATAATGAAGATTTATTAATATTATGTAAGAAATCACATAATTCTGAAAGAAAATGATGGAAATTTAAGACTGTTGAATTTAAGGAGATCTATTTGACGATTTTATCTTTGTACAGATCAGCATTGGTTAAAGCTAAAAAGATATGGGCCGGATTTTCAAAGCTCTACGCATGCCAGGCCTATTTTTTTAAAAAATAGGCCCGGTGATGCGCGTAAAGCATCGGGACGCATGTAAATCCTGGGTCTTTACTAAAGGAGCGGTCCAAGGGCAGGGCGGGGCGGTTTGGGTGCTGAGCGGGGCCAGAGGCCTCCGACATAGCGGCCATTGCCGCCGTGTCAGAGGATCGCGTGCCAGCAGGCTGCCGGAGCGCACAAGGTAAGACAAAAGTCGGGGGGGAGGGGTAGGGAGGTCAGGCTAGGGGGGAGGGAACGGGGGAAGGCAGCATGGCTCGGCGCGTGCAAGGTGCACAATTGTGCACCCTCTTGAGCGTGCTGACCCCTAATTTTATAACTTGTGTGCGCAAGTTATAAAATCAGGCGTACATGTGCGCGTGCCGGGTAGCACGCGCACAAGTACTCGCACCCTTTTAAAATCTACCCCTATATTTTTTTAAAAAGTTTTGTTAGGGAGAGAGAGAGAGAGAGACTTTTCATAAGGGTCTCATAGTAGTCAACTCTTTATACCACTATAGGAAGGCCAGCTAGTAACTTGAGGTGAGGTTTTGTTGGTGGTCTAGGGTTTTGGGGGTCAGTTTTACATCCACAGTGAGACGGACGAACAGCATAGTACACATCAGTGAAGATTTGACATGATTTACAGTGAGGAAAGTCACACAAAGATGAGATTTCTACAATGTTCTCTCACCCTAGCTTGATTGTACCGTGGTAGAGAGAGCCTTCCTATGATGCCTATGCCCTAGACAAGTATTTGTATCCCTATGGGAGGGCCACCTAGTAACTCGAGGTGGGGATTAGGTATGAGCGTCGGGGGTTGGGGGCCACTTTCGCATTCCACATGAGACGTACGGAAAGAACAGTGGTCTCTAGTGAAGATTTGCTGGCCGTCGGAGTGAGGAAACTCACTCCAAGAGGAGATTTGGGCAACGTTCTCTCCACCTAGCTTGATGGACACTCTACCTGGGCAACAACAAGCTAGGTGGAGAGAATGTAGCCCAAATCTCTTCTTGGAGTGAGTTTCCTCACTCCGACGGCCAGCAAATCTCTCTCTCTCTCTCTCTCTCTCTCTCTCAACGGGCTGCTGGGAATATCGTGGACCGCGATACTCCTGGCTGGACACTTTTGCGAAAACATCGTGCACTGCGGTGCACGATGTTTTCGAGATTTGCGACTCCAGTTCTGCGAATGGCGAAAACATCGCGTGCGGCGATGTTTCCCCACTGCACGAAAAATGCCTTATTTGCATAGGACACGCCCCCTCGTGCGTTACTGCTGCGATATTGGAAAATGAGGCCCTATGTGTGCCAGCCCAGAGGTTCTCTCTCTCTCTCTCTAACTTGTGAATATATATATTTAGGATTTGTTAAGCCTTCTCTTTTTTTCTGTTAAACTCTGTTTTCTTTGGAAATGTTGCGACCGTCGCTGCCCAACGTCTCCACTACGCCCACTTTACCTCTTTGGCAACTCCCTCTTTGCCTGTTGGACGTTTGGCTGCTGTGGTGTCATCGTGCCGTTCTCCTCCGGCGTCCCGGACCGGCTAGACGCTGCAATCCGCCATGTTTCCCAGCAGCCTAAGGGTGCGCATGCGGCGCGGCCCCGACTCAAGTACCAGCAATGGCGCGAACCTCAGGGGCGTCCCCCTGAGGTGATGTCATCTTCACCAGATGTTTAAGGTCTCTGAAATCGCTAACGAATCGAGTTAGCAAGCTTTGAACTTGCGTTACTCTCCTAGCTACTCTGCCTCCTCGGACTTACCAGGGGTACCCGCTCCTCGGGGGCCTCGCTTTCTCTTTGATTTTCAGATCACAGTCTGGAACTCACTCCTTGAGGGCCCACGTTCCCTGACTTGCTCCTGAATACCTCTTCTGCCAGGAAGTCATCGCTGCCTACAACACCATTGAGTTACCATCTCTCTCTCAGAGCTTTCCCTGGAACCAGGTACTCGCTCCTCGAGGGCCTACTTCATCCAGCTCCTGGACTGCTTCTAAGAGACTAGTGTGTGAGTTTTATCATCAAGGTTCTGTTCCTGAACTCTGCATACCCTGCCTACTCACTATCTTTAGTTTCTCTACAGCTCAGTTATCCAGGATTGCTGTTCCAGTATCTGAGGGACTACAGCCCAGCCAGGCACTTCCAGCTCACTACTGTCACCTCTGGTGGTTCAATATACTGTTTAATAAAAGAACTAGTGTGTGTCTGTCTCCATACTCTGAGCCTGACCGGTGGTCCCTCTTGGGATCTACCCCCGGGGGCGTGGTCATCTGCCACCGGCCCAAGGATCCACCCACAACTACCACGAACACTAACAGGAAAACTAAACCACTGAATTTTGTGTGCTAATGATGAATCTCTGAGGCCCTCAGGAAATTTGCATTAGGGAGCCACCTATAGGTTATATTCCGCTGACCTTTTTGAGCCAACATCTGTCAGGGCCCCTCTGTCTTAGGGCTGGAATGCATGGAAAAGGAAAGCATACACAGTATGATTTATGGATAGATATTGGTGGGGAAAAATCAGACAAAGAACATGATAGACTATATAAACCACCTCACAAGACCAATGCATTAGTATTGGTGGTAGCGGAAAACATTAAATGACATGCCATACTCCAGTGCACTGAGTCCCAAGAGTTATGGACTGTTCTACTGCTGAGATTCATGGGATAACCTCAGGGAAGTGAGCAAATCTGGTTTTACATTGTAAATTATATATATAGTTTTACCCACCCCAGTTGCTGTTTTTGATCCCTATTTTCACCTACTTGTTTCATGTCAAACGCTTGCATGGGTATGTTTTTTGTTACATTGTAAACCGATGTGATATCACTGATGAATGTCGGTATATAAACCCAATAAATAAATAAATAAATAAATAAATAAATAAATATAAATTAAAAAAAATATATATATATATATAATAAAAATATACATATATCAATTCCCAAAGGAAATCAGCGCTAAAAAATACTTATAAAAGTAATTATGAAAAACAAATCTCTTTATTACAAAAAATGTGGTGCTATTGGGCACGTTACTTTTCGCCGTCAGCGATGTCTTTGCGGTGTCTGCCCCGGTGCCACCCCGACTCCTCCCCTTCCGGAGTGGACGCCACCTAGAACCCCCCCGATCTAGGTATCGCATGCAATCCCTTTAGAAAATGACCACCATACTTACAAAAAAATACTGATAAAAATGAAAACGTACTTTTAATGTAAGTGCTAACAATAAAGGAAATCTCCTGTACCGAAACAGCTCTATTATGCGTTGTGTGCATGTTATCCTTCAAACAAAGGTATATGTATCTACAGCGAAAAAAAATAACAAAATAATCTTTAGTGCATATTTACAGATATATTTATATCACTCATAACATTTGGAGCAACCCCAGACCAAAAGATTGCTATTACCTGACTGGTTAAGAGAATGCTATTCTGCTTGGCACAGCATGAAACCAACGAGCTAAGTAACAGGGCTTGAATAGCGTCTTGCCGACAGGCAAAGAAAATCCTTCACTGAAAGCTGATGTCAGCGGGTGGTAAGAAAGGCACAGGTTGTAAAAGGAGTGAAAGCTCCCAACAAAACACACACATGAATTGCTGGATGAAAAAGACTTCAAGGCGTCTTACCTTGCCTTCCTCCCTGCCGACCAGGGGTAGATTGCAGGAAAATATCAGCCCAGAGGGATTTTTTTCAAAACCAGCCCAAGGGATATCTTACTCCCTGGCACACTTTCTCTGCAGCACATGCATCAACAAGTCAAGTCGGTTCTGAAACCCTGCAAAATTAAGCCCAAATATTTCCAAAATAAACCTTATATTTTTCCTAAATAACTAAGAAATAGAGCATACTCCCACCTATAGAACCCCATTCCATCCATGCAAATCAGTTGTGGCCACACCACAAGTCTGCTTAGCAGTCAAACATGTAGAATACAGACAGACCATCACCAAATACAAAATGAAGAGATAATAAAGTATAAATAGAAACATAAAGACAAAAGCTGAACCTGAAACTGCAACAAGCCAGACTCTCAGGCCGATTCAGTAAAGTCCGCGGGAGAGCGGACGAACGCCCGCTCTCTCGGTGCGCGCACCGGCTGCGCGATTCAGTATTCAAATTAGGTGGTGCGGTAGAAACAGGCAAAAGGAGGCGCTAGGGACACTAGCACGTCCCTAGTGCCCCCTTTTGACCCGGAGTGGCGGGTGTCAGCGGGTTTGACAGCCGACGCTCAATTTTGCCAGTGTCTGTTCTCGAGCCCACTGACAGCCACGGGCTCGGAAACTGGACACCGGCCAAATTGAGCGTCCGGTTTTCGGCCCGACAGCCGCCTGCCCATTTTACATTTTTTTTTCTTTTTTTTATTCTTCGGGACCTCCAACTTAATATCGGCAGGTTTTACTGCTTTTCTGTGCACTTTCCCGGTGCCGGCAGAAACTAGCGCCTACCTTTGTGTAGGTGCTAATTTCTTAAAGTAAAATGTGCGGCTTGCCTGCACATTTTACTTACTATATCGCGTGGGCATACCTAATAGAGCCATCAACATGCATTTGCATGTTGAGGGCGCTATTAGGTGCCGCGGGTTGGACGCATGTTTTCCTCCCCTTACTAAATAAGGGGTAAGGGAAAACGCGCATCCAAGGGCAGGTTAACAGTGCGCTCTGTCGGAGCGCACTGTACTGTATCGGCCTGTAAGTATGGAATGGAAAAATAAATATTCCTCACTAAACAATAACATCAAGAAATATAAAGCATCAATCTTAGCATCAGTAGTAAAACCAAAGTCATAAAAAGAAAAAATATTTCAAAGCAGCTGATGAAAAGATCATCCAATGATTACAAACTTATAATATATTTTTTTTAATTTCCCAAACATCAATAAAATATTTCAAAATAGCAGACACAGCAAACACTCCCCATTCCCAATAATTAAAATTAAAATTAAAATAAATCCCCTGCTCTCCATATCTGGGAACTTTAGATTCCAGTCACCCTGAGATTGTCATGGATTAGTAAGGGGTAGCAGATATGGACAACTTTCTTCTCTGTCTAATGCACATGTTCATTCTCACACAAACTCCCTTACATTCTCTCTCACACATGCTCATTAGATCACATGCTCTCTCATATACATGCTCACACACATGTTCACTGACTCGTTCTTGCTCACACACAGGCCCACTGGCTTAAATAGTCCTCTTTAATACGCTTCCTGTAATTTCTAGAGTTTATTATATATCTCGTATGGTAGGGGGCACAGAATGTCCAGAACAAGGAAATTTAAGTGAAGATACAAACTTGTCTGAACTGTTAGAAAAGTCATCAGATATGGAAATAAAAACTCGGGCTACTTTAATAATACAATGTGCTGATATTTCTCAGAGGGATTTAATATTGAGATTATATTTTAAAAATCAAAATTCTCAATTTCATGGATCTCCAATTAGGATTTTTCCGGATGTATCTTTAAGCACACAGTTGAGGAGAAAAGAATTTCTGACCATGAGAGAGAAAGTAATCCAAAAGGGAGCGAAATATGTTGTACGTTTTCCTTGTAAATGTGTTTTGATTTATCAAAACACGAGATATGTATTTAATCATCCGGATCAGCTGCGAACATACCTCGAGTCCTAAATTCATCAAACCTTAGGAGTAGGAGAGAATTAGAAATATAGTAGTTCAAACACAGATTCTTTAAAATGTTAATTTTCAGCTGAAGCTGCTTCCTGTTTGTTTTCTTTTAGACAGGTTCCGTTATTTCTTTCAGTACCAGTCTCAGGATTCATAGATAAGTTTTATGTATAACTCATATTTTCTTATTGCTTTCTGTTTTGATTTGTGTGTACTTATCTGTGATTATCTTCTGGAAATAATATAAAGTGGAATAAAAAAAAAAAAAAAAAAATAGTCCTCTTGCTCAAACATATGCTCATTGGCTCACTCGTTCTCTCTCACTCACAAAAATGCTCTGGTAACACATGTGTCTGCACATGTGTATGAAAGAGAGAGCGCCTGAATATGTGCATGAGTGTGAGTGCCTGCATGTGTATGACAGAGCGCACCTACATGTTTTTATGAGTACCTGCATGTGTGCATAAGAGCGTGAGAGCTTGCATGTCTCTATGAGAGAGAGAACCTGAATGTATGTATGATAAAGAGAATCTTCATATGTGTGTAAGAGCCTGCATGTGTATGAGAAAGAGAGTGCCTATGTGAGTAAAGGAGAGAGAGAGAGAGAGAGAGAGAGAGAGAGAGAGGATAAAGATTGTGTGGCTTTCTTCACCCAAATCCACAACAATTTCTGGAAAATCAAAAGATGCCAGGTATTTATTTATTTCATGGTATGGAGAGCTGGATATTTCTTAATTATTTTAAATTCTTGGGTGTTATTTCATGTGTCTGCTGTTTTGAAATATTTTCTTGGTGTTTGGGAAATATTTGAGCAATTTTATATGACTTTTTAAATCATTAGGGGCCCAATATTGAAAGATGGCCATTTAAGTAACTTGGCCGCATATATCTTAGCAGGCTACATTACATGGTATATTCAGCTCCACGGCCTTGTTGCTGAATATTAGGGATGTGAATCGTTTTTGAACGATTAAAATTGTCAGATAATTTTAAAATCTTCCTAAATCGTTAGAGTGCACGATACAATACAAATGCCCCCGATTTATCGTCAGGGGCATTTGTATTGTATCGTTAAATAGGGCACGGGAATTATTTGGGGGAGGGCGGGAAAACTGGCACACCAAAACAACCCCTAAACCCACCCCGACCTTTTAAAACCAATTCCTTACCCTCCCCCACCCTCCCGAACCCTCCCAAAATGTTAAGTTACCTGGTGGTCCAGTGGAGGGGTCCCGGCGCGATCTCCTGCTCTCGGACAATCGGCGCCATTTTGGCTGCCACTAATTAAAATGGCGCCGATGGACCGATAAAAAAAAAAAACACCCGACCCTTTAAATCGACCCGACGCATCGCTAATTTTTTTTTAGGGAGGCCCGCACTGCTAAAAAAAACCGAACCCACCCGACCCTTTAAATCGACCCCCCCTCCCGACCCCCCAAAACCTTTTAAAGTTACCTGGTGGTCCAGGGGGGCCTCGGAGAAAGATTTCCCGTTCCCAGGCATCAGCTATTCTAAAAAAAAAAAATGGTGCCGATGCCCCTTTGCCCTTACCATGTGACAGGGGCCAGCCAATGGCACGGATACCCTGTCACATGGTAAGGGCAAAGGGGCATCAGCGCCATTTTTTTTTTTTTTAGAACAGCTGATGCCTGGGAACGGGAAATCTTTCCCCGAGGCCCCCCTGGACCACCAGGTAACTTTAAAAGGTTTTGGGGGAGGGGGGGGTCGATTTAAAGGGTCGGGTGGGTTGGTTTTTTTTTTAGCAGCGCGGGCCTCCCTAAAAAAAAAAAAATTAGCGATGTGAATTGGAATCGTTTCCGATTCCAATTCACATATCTTAACGATCAGATTCGGGGGCCCCCCCCCCCCAGCCGAATCTGATCGTTAAGACGATCTGGCACCCGATTCACATCTCTACTGAATATATGCATATTTATTTATTTGCTTGTTTTTATATACCGAAGTTTAGCTAGTGGCCTTCACTCCGGTTTACATTTGGAACAACGAAATACATGTGTGAAAATCATTGGTAAAGCATAACAGTAAACTGGTAGAACCAGGAGTTAAATATGACGAGATAACAGGTAACCCAACATGGAGGCTATAAATAGATATAACAAGATATGATAATATAAACTAGGTATGACAATATAACGTGATAACTGGTAGTTCAGCGATTATGATAATTAACAGAAGGTGACAGGTTATGGCTTTGGTCAAAACAGTGGCTGTGAATGAGTTCTGGATAGCAGATTTTCTCGGGTAAATTGTGTATGTCGTTATATGATTTAAGTACTTAGGCATATCAGTTATAACAGTCTAACGTAGCTGGTAAATCTATGTGGCTAAGACCGAATATTGCTACATAGTTGCATAAGTTATGTGGCTAAGTCGCTCCACCCACTGCCCGCCCACAATTTATGCAGCTAACATTTTAGCCATATAAGAGACTTACGTGGCTAAGCAGCAGCCACTAAATGTAAGCACATATTCAGCAGCCGCTATTTAACCATATAAGTCCTATTATCCAGCTGAGTAATGCTGAACGCACTTTGAATATTGGGCCCCCTATGTTTGTCGGCTGCTTTGATATATTCATTCTTTTCATGGTTTTTATATTAAAATGATGTCTTATATCTCTTGATTTTATTGCTCGATGTTTTGTGAATTGTGATTATGTTTCTGTTTTTCCATTGTGCACTGCAAAATACAATAGGGATTGTTGTGGTTACCAAGTTGAAGAAGATGGTACAGGCACCGAGGCAGGGAGAGCAGGCCCTCGAGAGGCGAGTACCTGATCCCTGTACGGCACCTGAAATAAAGCAGAGGGCCCCCGAGGAGCGGGTACCCAGGTTAGCAGTTACCCCGAAGGGCAGAGAGAGAGCTTCCAGCGGCAGCACGGAAGCGGCAGAGTAGCTTAGACAGGCCGAGACCAAGTCCTTGCTAACTCAATGAGCTAGCAACATAGTATAGGCTATATACCCGGATGGCGTGACGTCAGTAGATGGGAATCGCCCGAGGTTTGCGCCATTGCTGGAATAAAGACGCGGGTGGCGTGCGCGCACCCTAGTAGGCCCTTGGGAGGAGCATGGTGGGAGGCAGCCCCATAGCCGTTCCGGGGATGCCAGAGAGGTCGGCTTGTAGACGCAGCGGCAGACATTTTCCCTAGGGATGCGGGAGGAGCCGTGAACAAGGTGAGGCAAACGGGGCGAAGCCGTCTAGCACCAACGGACGCAAAAATTGTGCACCCCCCTTGCGCGCGCCGACCCTGGATTTTATAACATGCGTGCGGCTGCGCGCGCATGTTATAAAATCGGGTGTAATTTGTGCACGCCGGGTTGCGCGCACAAATCTATGCCCGCGTGTAACTCTTAATAGCAGCCCTATGAGTACAAAGTACAGTCAGACTTTAATCTTATGCATGCTGTTATAAAATTACCCTCCTCCCTATGTCATCCCTTCAAGGGCTTCTGATATCTAAATAGGGTTAAGAATATTAATTTATAAAGATTCCTTAAGCTTTCACTTCCCTGGTTTCCATGCAGATGCAGTGCCATCATGGTTTTCAAAAGGGACTGAAGAAGCTTAGAAAACCAGTGAAGTACTCATCGCCATAACGTGCCAACACTTAGAAGCAGTCCAGGTGCGACTTTATCCTCAACTTTATTCCTAGCACTGATCCTAAAATCAGCACCTCCACTGATCACCTCAGAAATTAAAAAATGCTCATTGATATATTATTGTGTTTTATAGAAATACCTTTTAGAGACAGTATAAATGTATAAATCAGGCAAGAAGCAAACCTTTTTTCAGAAGAAAGAATGCTCTAGAACAAGAGGGTGGGTAGATAAGAACAACATCAGAAAATGTCTCTTCACTGAAAGGGGGTGTGTGGATATGTGGAATGCATGCAGTTAAAGTTGTGAAGACAAATATGGGAATAGAAATTCCAAAGTACTGTGGGTTATTTTTATAAGGAAGGCGATCTATTAATTTGAAATAAAAAACAAACAAACTGGGATCAACATAGAGAAGTGAGGAGAAAACCAGAGATAACCTGAAATCTGTGATAGTGCACCAGGAATGAAATTGAGCTGACTAAATGGACCTTATCTGTTGTCAGATTCTATTCATAGTGGCAGGAAGAGGATTGGGAGGTAGAAGTATTGCAAGCAACTCACTCTTCATGCCCTCAAGGACATAAAAAAAAGGCAGAGAAAGGAAGCATAATCTAGTGATACTGAAGGCCATGGGGGTAGCCAAGTTGGTGGCAGCAGGCTACATCTTCCCAGAAACCAATCAGGTCAGTGCCATTAGGTGACGGCTGGCTAATGTCCCAGCAAGGCCATGAGGTGCTACGGTAGAAGGACAGATGTTGGGGCAACAGTCTCGCAAATGTTGGCAGCTGTTTTGATTGTTGCAGAGCTCGGTGCAAGAGTGAAGGAAAGAGGTAGGTCTGAGCATCGGATTCAGTATGGAATCTTGCACGATCGTTTACCCATGACAGTAGATAACCAGCAAGAAAGCAAAGAAAACCTGATTTGGATAAGGAGCAATACAAACTTCTATACAGCATATAAACACTCAAACCGGCAACAGGGATATATCCTTGCAGGGTGAGCAGGAGTAGCTGGGCAGATAGATGGACTGGCTTTTCTTTTTCTGCTGCCATCATCATGAATTGCTTCAAAGCCTGCCTATAGGATACCGTGGCAGTTATGCAGGCAACGTTTGTGACTACATATGGTGGAGCTTTCTGTTCTAACTTGTCTGCTTATCTAGAATTCTGTTGCAGTTTAAAACAACATCGGTACTTTTCAACAGGAAATCCGGCTCAAAAAATTAATTTTTAAGTAGTCAATGCTGATATGATTTTTCAGCATATTACTTTGCCTTCATTTTTAGTTTTACTTGGTACAGCTTTGAAACAATTGCTTCATCTACTCAAAATCAGGAAAAAAAAACCCAACAAAACTATATTTTACTTTATTCTTTGAGGCAAGAGCAGTGGTGCACAGATGGAATTTATTTGCTGTTCTGTAATTTGACCCATCAGGCCTCAGGATGTGGGCCCAAGGACTAAGCCAAAAATGCAGGTTTAAGGCAACTCAGTTCTGCACTGTTCCATGTAGCTGAGTTTTTTTGGTTTGGCTGACATAAGATGTTTCCACGCCTTTGCAGAATTTTGTTATAGTAACAAGGTCTTTATTCTATGACCTTTAAAATATAAGATCCCTCACTGAATTTATGGTACATTGTTAGCCATATGAAAAGAGACTATGTGTTTGTGGGTGCGCATATAACTAGTCCAGGCTTCATATATCAATCTTTGTATGGTAGTCTCTCCTTGTAAGCGAAGAAGCAGAATCTGACTCATATTCCTTGTCATCCTATAGATCCAGATCCTATCTGCAATGAATGAATCCAAATTCACCTTTAGTCTGACGGAAATCAGATTCATTTAAAAAACTGCACCCGAATCCTGCCAAGGAATATTGAATCCTGTCTCATATAAAACCACATCCTCCTTAGCACTGCATGCCTCTCATGTGGTTATTTAAAGAAACAGTTGAGAGGAAGGCATTTTCTGTGTTTATATACATTTGCGTGTAATAAAATGTACAAGACGTTTAAGAGAACAAGGCTGATTGTTTTGAACATGCAGAGCTGAAAACAAAAAAAATGAGCAGTGGGTACAGAGCCACTATACTCATATTTTTTTCAGTAATTCAAAGACAGGAAAAACAACTTAGAAAAGCAACCTATGCTGTTCCTATTAATATTTAAGCCATTGCAGTTAATAAGAAACTTAAATAGTTGTAAAAAAAATAAATAAATAAAACCAAAAGCCTAAACCTTAGACTAGTCAAAGTTTTTTCAAAATATACTCACTGTTTTACTCAGTTGTAAGCCCATATGGCACTATGGGTCCTTGGTTTACCTTTTCTATAGGAATTGTGTAATATCCATCTACTTACATTTTGCCATAGTTTTCTACTTGAGTGGATCATGCAAAGGCCATATTGAAGGTCATACTGGGAAAAGGTAAACTCTGAAAAGAGTTTCATTTATGCCAGATAACATCACAGCTAATGTAGTTGACTGTACATTCAGCACAGGTGAGGAAAAATGTTAGTAACACAAAAGGGATATCACTGAAATTCCTTATTCCCTGCTCTAAGTTTTAAGCAAATTTTTCAGAGCTGTATGTATGTAATAAGCAGACGGTAATGCTTGTCAGGTAGGCATAGGGACGGTAACTTTGAAACAGCTGCACGGGCGTACATATAAACCCCAAAAATGATTTCTTACTTAAACCCATTTTTTGCGTTTATATAATTATTTTTTCTTACATATAAAGGTTCTATTTATTGGGCGTACATATAAGCATGTAAGCTGGCTTGCGCCAAAGGACATGGCCATTTTATAACATACATGCATATACACACGTATGGTGTAAAATAGGATGTACGCACGTATGTGCGCACAATTTTATATGGACATGTGCATGTTCATGCAAATGCCTCTTCTACCACATAAGTGGGGGAATTTTATAAGGGACGTGCACTGACACTGTAGGGAGTTTTCCCAGTTCGTTCAGTTAAAGGATAGGACTTCCCAACCCCCCTAGTTTAATAGTCTCCCTGCCCCCAGTTAGCTCTGACCCTTAAAACCTCACTGACTAGCCTAGATTTTTTTTTTTATTACCTACACAGCACCCATAGCAGTAGTGAAGTTACATGGCAGGGGACCCAGACGCGCTCTTGTGTGCATAAATACCTATGTGCACATTCCATGTTAAAGTCCCAGAACGCCCAAGTCCTGCTCTTGCCTCACCTAGACTATGCCCTTTTATGGGCTTTATCACTTGTGCAGGTATTGGGAGATAGGCACATTCATGGGCAGCTTTTAAAATCCGCTTGGCTCGTGCCGGCCAGATATACTTGCGTATCTCCCGGTTTTGGTGCCTACCGGGTTTGTAAACTTCACCCCTAAGGATTCTGCTGCTTGCTCTGGGTTGCACTATATGACTATAAGATATACATGCCGGTCAGCCCACACCCCAGAAAATGTGTTCAGATTCATTAGTGCAAACCTTAAACTGTATTATTGAACTTGTAATTTCTCATGACTGAACACACTACAGAGAAGTGTTATGTTCTATACTTATAGAATTTTTTGCAAGGGAAAAAGTCTAGAAAACTGAAAGTTAGCAGGATATACTTCTTTGAAAAAATGTAAATAAGAATTTAAAAAAAATAAAGAACATACCATCACTATAGTTCAGCTGTACTACTGAATATGGTAGGCTATCTTAATTTAACCGAATTACTTTATCTTACTTTAGGACAGCTCTAAATATCACACTTAACCAGATAACTAATCTGGCTAAAGCAGTTCCTACCTGAAACTCCCCCTGGAATGCCCCTAAATTATCTGGTTATATTTTAGCCAGATAATAAAATATCACAAATATTCATGTGGGAGGCCCAGTTGGCTAAAATGTTAATATTCTTCCTTCAGTTTCCTCCCCCTTTCAGATCCTAGTTATTTTTCCTTGTTTTTTGTAACTTTCTCACATCCTAAATATTGTTATTATATCTGTTAAGTTTCATTCTATATGTGACGTTGAATTGGGAAATGTTTTACTATGTTACTCTCTGCCTTTACTCACATTGTTAATTGTAAACCGGGTTGATGTGATTCCTATCATGAAACTCGGTATAATAAAAATAATAAATAAAATAAATAAAATAAAATGTAGCTGGATAACTAGTGAGTTATCCAGTCAAATGCTTCTGAATATGGACCATCAAGATAACAAACTTCTAAGAAAAAAGGGAAGCTGCTATTTCCACTTTTAACTGAAGTATATCTTCTGGAGGAAGCATATGGCTGATCCAAAATGCGTCGATCTTTTTTAAGTTAAGAGCAAGTTTATTCCTGGATGTCCTGGAAACAACTGCTTCGCTATTTTCTGAAATAATTTACAATGGGGCATTATAATTCACGCCAAAAGGGAGCTACAGTTAGATGTCATCAGCATAAGATGAATATTGCACTCCAAATGAAAAAATTCCGTCTGCAACATATAAATATATTAAACAAAAACGCAGAATGGACACAGTTTTCAGGCACCCCAGAAATCAAGGGTTTCTAGACAGAACTGGACCTGATTTTCACTTGTTGAATGCAGCTTGTTAAAAATGAGTGAAACCACTTCACAGATGGCATTCCTAGACCAATATCATTTAAGTGTGTAAGCAAAATACTGTGATCAGCTGTATCAAGAGCAGGAGTAATATAACTGACAAGACCATCAATAGGCACCCCCTTTATCTAGCCCCTGTCGCAAAGAGTCAAAAGTTGGCAATAGTAATGTCTCAGTGCTGTGTGCTTTCCAAAACCCATATTGATTTGGATCAAGCACTGAATGTTCATCCTCAAAATCTTGTAATTAAGTACTACCTGCTCTACTACTTTAGCCAGAAAGGGAAGATTAGATATTGGCCTATAATTGCTGGGTGGAACAGGGTCCAAGATAAGGCTTTTTCAAAAACAGGTCAGACAATGGCTTTTCTTTTTGTTTTGTTTTTTTAAAGGCAGACGGTAAAAAGCTTTCATCAAATGATGTCTTAACAATCCACAATAAAACATCCTCTAATGCAGTGGTTCTCAACAGGTGTGTCAGGAGGTCCTGGGAGGTGCGTGGCAGGGCCAGCAGATGACTGTCTCCTTATCAGCCCGGGTGGGAGTTGGTTGACTTCTCTTACATTGGGCCTGATGGGAGGCTGCTCTCACTTCCTTCTCTTCTTTCTGGCCCAGTGGGAGGCTGTTTCCTCCTTCATCCAGATCAGAGCGAGACATTGCCAGCTCCTGCTGTTCTGGGCCTGATGGGACGCAAACTTTATCTTCCCCTACTGAATCTGGAAGTGACGCTGTTGTTGATCTCTTCACCCTGTGCAGGGTGGGAGAAAGGAGGTTGGGGATGCTGGGAAGATGAAGGTAGAAGGGCGAGGGAGTGTGGGGCCTGCTGAGCAGGAAGGGGTGGGAAACAGGGGGTAAGGAGAGTCAAGCAGGGACGAGAGGGAGCACAGGGAAGAGGAAGTGAGGGGATCAGGAATGCTGGGCAGGGATATGGGTGTGAGCAGATGATTGAAAGGGAGTAACTGGGAGAAGTGAAGGCTGATGGAGGCATGGAGGGGGAGTGATGGGGTATAAGAGCCATACTGTGCCAGTTTTGGGAATGTGCATTTCTTCTATCTTTGTACTTTGCTTGGTGTAGGAGGATTTGTATTTCTGTTTCTAGCTCTCTAGTTTTGCACTGCATGCAGAGTGGCTTTGAGATTTCCATTCTAGTTTTTGTTTCCACATTTGTAATTTGTGTTATTTTATTCTGTATTTGGTGAAGGACAAATCTGCATGTATGTCTGAGGAGAGGTATTTTACTAGTAGGTAGGGATTTATATCAATCTTATTTGTTGTGTTTTCTCATTCTCAATAGGACATGCATTGGTGCTGCACTGCTGCCTTTTCATAGGAAGGGCTATTGCTGTTTGAGTTCTTGGAATTAGTGTTGCAATGGAATGGAAGGTTAGCTACACATGTGCTGAGTGTTTCTTTTATCAGGTTTTGTATTTTACAATGTGCCTGGTAGTAAGGGAGTTTGTGTTTCTGTTACTGAGATAGCACCAGTATTTGAAATATCCTAGTTCTGCTCTGCATCCATTGTTTGGGGATGAGGAAGGGTGGGGGGCGGGGGCAGGTTCCTATGGATGCAGAGTATATGTTTACATTTAGCCCTGTGATGGTCAAGTGTTCAGTGTGTCACGCATATAAGAATCATCTGTCAGGTGTGTCCCAATAGAAAAAAGGTTGAGAACCACTGCTCTAATGAATCTCTGGCAACCTTCACTAAACTAGGACTGGGATCTAAATCACAGGGGTGCATATGCATCAGAGCAATCAGGACAAGTAAATCAGTCTTAGTAATTAAATGGAATTTATTCACAGAACTGTTACTGCACAGAAGTGTTTCATTCATCTAAATCAACAGAAAAATGAAACATGTAATATCTCGATTTTCTCATGAAAAAAGTTCACTACATTGTCACAGCTAAGAGATCTGGAAGAGAGGCAATAGTTGTAGCAGACAAAAATACACTTTACAAGTGAAAATAGTGATCGATACTGATAAACTGCATTTTGTATCTTTGTAAAAAATATTTTTGTAGAATCAATAAGATTCCTATAGCTTCTCAACAAATTAAAATACTCATTCTTGTCTAATGGTGAAAGCAATTTCCTCCTTTTCCAGTCGCACTTTTCCAGTTGTTTCTGAGCTAGTACAATTTCAAAAGAAAACCAAAGCGCCTTACAGTTTCTTCAGTAACGTTTCAAAGGAGCAAGATAATTCAATTTCTTCCTGCTGTTTGATTCCAAGACTTGGTCATATTACACAAAGTTCTGTAATTCATATGGGACATTAGTGATATTCAGCTTCTCAAACAGCGCTAACTCAATCATCCTCATCTAATTCCTCGTGAAGAGCAATTAGATGAGGGCATACATTCTTTTTTCCCCATTAAAGCTAAAACAAATTAGAAAATGATCAGTCCAAGGCATCTGCGTAATCATTAAATTATCAAATAGTTTTAGCTCAGCAGCACTGTTACCAATAAAAAACAGGTCTAGGATGTGTCCTGCCATACGAGCAGGACTTTTAGTCATCTATCTAAACTTCATTGCCGCCATAATAGATACACTTGAGGTGAAGATGGAAGATCAATTTACAAATTAAAATCACCCATTAAAATCTTTGCGCAAAGTAGTTGGAGCACTGCATTGAGAAAGATTTAAAAGAAAAATTGAGTCTCATGACTAATTCGAAATGTTGGAATGAAGAGAGATTAAGATAAGTTTAATTTTTACCATTGGTGAAGTGGAATAACGAAAGTACGATTGGGTGAAAAATGTGAAAAATAAGTTTATATATAAAAATATTATATGGGAAAGAGTAAATGACGTAACATCTGAGTGCTTCTATATGATACTGGTTGAAGCCCATTGCGGGCAAGAGCCTGGAGACCGTATAAAAGAGCACTGCTTGAAAAATTCTGATACTAATTCCCAATATAATATAAAACATTTTTTGAAAATATTAAAAAGAGTTCCTCATGGTTATGGTCTTTGAGAGACATAATATTAGAGAGTGAAATGTGTGAGGATTTGGAAGCCATATTGTGATTTGAATATTAGACTTCAACAAATAGCGACTATACATTCTCTTAAAAGGGAATCCAAATGCCAAGATCTTAGTGGTATCTTTTATCAGCGTTGCCGAAATATGATTATGTTGGGATTTTTTTTATCACTAATATTTATTTATTGTAGTATTATGTGTATGTTTTATTAAATTTTATTTTAATTTATTCATTTATTTGTGGATGGTTATTTTATTGATACCTTGTTCTAGTTTCAGACCATGCACACTGGCATTCTGCCCAGGGGCTCTGACCTGTGGGGGCTAATCTCACTGAGGTCTACACTGGGGGTTACCTGAGAGGCTTATCGCCTGCATGCACACAGGACTACCTCGGGGGCTTACCCAATATAAACACACACAATTACTGAGATTATACCTGGGGGCTTGAACCCAGGAGCTTATTTCCTACACAAATAACCACACACACACACTTTGATTCAGTACTTAGGAAAGTAAGTTTGAGCAATAGGAGGATAGAACAAATAAAATCAGATCATACAGAGGAAATAATGGTTGAGAATAACCATTGCTACATATATATAAAAAGCTTACGTTTCCAAAGGATCAGCCTATACTATCGTGTCCAGAAGCATGCTCTCCCTCCCTTTCTAGCTGTTATTTCTTGTTATATACTAAAATGCTTGGGAAAAGCAGTGATGTTCCCTCGTTCTAAGTTCTTATCAATCTCAGGTGGAGCTATATGGCCTTCACTCTCTCTCTCTCTCAACAATGCTACCTCACTGCAAGTGAATAGAAAAAGTTGAATGTCAATAGTAACCTCCAATGTAAATTATAACCTCCAATGTAAATAAGCCATCTCTTCTATAAAATTGGTTGTCAATTGTATGCTACCAGTAGCCCTTCAATATGATATTTATGGCTTTCTAACCTAAACTCCAATTTCGCTACACAGTGTCCCCCCCCCCCGTCCCCCCCAACGCATTAAGTTAATAATTAAATAAGACTGTTATACTGTTACTAAGTTATTCCATATGTTTACATAAAAAGTTAACAATGTTTCACACTGTTTTCTAAGTTATCCTGTAAGAAACAAGATGCATATGCCTTATTCGTTCCAACCATTTGCTGTAAACTGTTTATACTATGACTAATCTATGCTGTATAATTTTCATAAGGGTGTACTAATACTGCCCACTGTTTGCCGCTTTCTACTTGTACATTAATTTACTCCTTAAGATATAAGATGCATATGCCTTATCTGTTTTTAATCACTTGCTGGAAACCGATGTGATATCCCGGATCGAACGTCGGTATATAAAATAAAGTTAATTGCTTGCTTTCTCATCATAAACTTACTAGAATAACTAATTAAACAGACTCTTGGCCTGTTCGTAAGCATTTCACAATGCAAAACAGTAAATATAAATTCACTCAGAGGCTGGACTGTGGCCTTCAAACTAATCTGTGTCTGGGTGAGAACTCTGAATCCATATAACCTAACCTCTACATACATCCTCAGCAAAAGTAAAAAAAAAAAAAAAAAAGAAAAAGACTCCAACAGACCTGTATTTTATCCATTTACTTTCCTTTTATTATTGTTCATAGTCCCCTTTCTTCATATTTGACCTTGAAGTGTGCCACTCCTGTTTTTGAATTTTTAAAATATTTTCCTCACCTGTTATATAATCTTAAGGTCATAAACACAGGAACGCCATTTAGGGATACAGAAATGGGCAATTACGCAAACTGTAGCACAAGAAAGGGCCCATCCAGTCGGCTGCAATCAGGTATTGTATTCAACCTATCCACAATGAATATTCATGAAGCATCCTCCAATAAAACAGTTCAATGTTAAACAAAAAATAAAGTTAATCTGCATATTCTGAGAATCCTGAAAAAAAATCCATTTCTGGTGATTGGATATTGGAATTGATTAAAGTTGGTTTTTCCCATTTTGTAAATAATTACATATTTGATTGTATTGAAAGTCTAGAAAGTCCAAATCTTCCCAATTGCAAAAGTTACTAACATTTTTTTTATCAAAGTCCCAATACATCTTTTATGATATCTCTGGAACCATATACCAGAAGAACAGATGTTGATCAGTGTTTTTCAAGCCGGTCCCGGAATACCTTCTAGCCAGTCTGGTTTTCAGGATATCTGCAATGAATATGCATGAGAGAAATTTGCATGCTATGGAGGCAGTGTATATAAGTCTATCTCATGCATATTCATTGTGGATAACCTGAAGATCAGACTTGTTAGGAGCTACTCCAAGACCAGCTAGAGAAGCACTGCTGTAGACCGTTTCAGATATGGGGATTCTATCTTTCCATGTGCAACTCCTTTTTGTGGGAGTGTTCATTCCCCCAGGGAACACATCTAATGTATAACTTTTGGGGCTGCTCCGGCTAGCTGGCTCCATCCCAAGCTTGAGTCTTGATCCCTGGAGGGGGGGGGGGGAATTCTTTTTATGGGGGGAGACTCTCATCTATGCTCCAGACAATGATGTGATTTTTCTTGTTTGTGTGGCTTCCCCTGGGGGGAGATGTTGTGAAAGAACAGGCAGGACCAGGAACTGAGAGTTAAATAATAATTTACTGATTATTTAAAGGCAAATTAAAGTCTATCTTGAAATGAGTGTGCAGTTACATGCTGTTTCCATTACAGTTAGGCCGTCTCAATCTGGGTAAGTGACCCTTCCTTCAGCAAACTGGTTGAGCTTCCCAATTGGGGATGGAAGTGTGCACTAAAGCTCTCCCAGTGGCTTAACCATGATTCCTAGGTCAGGGGTCCCCTTCTATCATAGCAAAAATCCTACTTTATAGCCCCGCGTCTTTCTGAACACCCAACCCTGTATTCTGGTCCCATGTTGTTGGAGATCCAGGCAAGGCCTCCAAGTTCTTACTTGATAACTTTAGTTCTTCTGAAAGGTGATTCCTCGGGTTGAAACCTACTGATCCAGCCAGCCTCTTCCCGGTGAGGACGGGGAGGCCAAAAAGCCTCCTCACAAACAGTTATATCTTCTTCTACAACATCCTTCCTAAACTGGACTTCTGCTGTAACAGGTGCTTGTCACATTCCTGGGGAGAATGGACTCACTGGGCTTCAGCCTCTGCACTCTGAAGGCAGCCAGTGAGGATGACCTTCAAAGAAAAGAGTGAAATACAGTCCCTCTGTGGTAGAGTTCTTCCAGCCTTCACGCACCTCACGCAGCCAAGCCTGTCACAGGAGGTGAATGGGCTCAATGGTTTTCAGTCATGGAGTGAAAGTTCCAAAAGGGCCAAAAGATATCCTTACTGTAACTAAATATCTAGAATCCACTGGCAGGCTGTGCTTAGGGAAAACTGGTGAGGCAGGGAGGGAAAAAAACTACATCTGCTCTACGCTGAATGTAGCCAATATAAATGGCTGGTTATATAGGACATGAGCAACCTGTCCCAGCTCTCCTAGGTGGGAGGAGGGCAAGAGGGGATGGATAGCTCAAAATGTTTAAGAAAAGGGAAATGGTACTAAGGCATATAGTGACGGACTGGAGGGTCCGGTCCTGTATGTATAAAATGACTGTGAGGCAATCAAGTCTAAGGATACCATCATTCAATACTTCAACTGAATTATGAAAAACAAAAAATGGCCTAATAATGGCTTGAAACAGATAAGAACATAAGAACATAAGAAATTGCCATGCTGGGTCAGACCAAGGGTCCATCAAGCCCAGCATCCTGTTTCCAACAGAGGCCAAACCAGGCCACAAGAACCTGGCAATTACCCAAACACCAAGAAGATCCCATGCTACTGATGCAATTAATAGCAGTGGCTATTCCCTAAGTAAACTTAATTAATAGCAGTCAATGCCCTTCTCCTCCAAGAACTTATCCAAACCTTTTTTGAACCCAGCTACACTAACTGCACTAACCACATCCTCTGGCAACAAATTCCAGAGCTTTATTGTGCATTGAGTGAAAAAGAATTTTCTCCAATTAGTCTTAAATGTGTTACTTGCTAACTTCATGGAATGCCC
Source organism: Rhinatrema bivittatum (assembly GCF_901001135.1). Taxonomy (NCBI): domain Eukaryota; kingdom Metazoa; phylum Chordata; class Amphibia; order Gymnophiona; family Rhinatrematidae; genus Rhinatrema; species Rhinatrema bivittatum. The sequence goes on along the minus strand of NC_042618.1, from coordinate 72,943,979 downwards.
CCTAGTCCTTCTACTATTCGAAAGTTTAAATAACCAATTCACATCTACTCGTTCAAGACCTCTCATGATCTTAAAGACCTCTATCATATCCCCCCTCAGCCGTCTCTTCTCCAAGCTGAACAGCCCTAACCTCTTCAGCCTTTCCTCATAGGGGAGCTGTTCCATCCCCTTTATCATTTTGGTTGCCCTTCTCTGTACCTTCTCCATCACAACTATATCTTTTTTGTGATGAGACGACCAGAGTTGTACACAGTATTCAAGGTGTGGTCTCACCATGGAGCGATAGAGGCATTATGACATTTTCCGTTTTATTAACCATTCCCTTCCTAATAATTCCTAACATTCTGTTTGCTTTTTTGACTGCTGCAGCACACTGAGCCGACGATTTTAAAGTATTATCCACTATGATGCCTAGATCTTTTTCCTGGGTGGTAGTTCCTAATATAGTACTTCCCTATAGTAATTATGAGCTCTATTTTCTCTGGCAGAGGAGAAAGATTTCTGAAAACTAGGGGCCCAGTGTGGCTATGGGAAGATTGGAGAAAAGTGGGAATAGCAAACAAGTCAAAATGCTTACCCAAACAAAAAAATGTGTTTCCCAGCCCAGAACATACTTCCCTGTGTATGAATAACATTTCACAGGTTGGCCAATGTTTCCTTAGTTGAGATGCAAATGTGTTCCCTTTCTGCTAGTGCATAGTGCGTACATGACCCATGCTTGTAGCTTAACTTTGGGCTCTCAGTGAATGAACTTACTAATAATTTCAGCACATCAATATCAAACTGAAAAAAAGAAACCTTTATGTATTCATATGGGTAAAGCAGAGGGGGAAAAAAGTGTTCAGAGCACTGTATAATGCAAGAGCACCACAGAGAATCTCAAACAGCTCACTTATCAATCCACACTGCAAATTACTTTGGTTCTAATTAAACTCTTGTTTTATTTTCATTAAAAGCTTCAATAAAGTGGACTGACTTCATTAAGAGGCCCATGCAATTAAAGGTTAGCTTGCACACTAAGGCTGTTTATCAAGTGCTAAAATTAGTGTGCTGTGCATGTGTAGTGTGCAATAAAGGCTTAGCATGCACACTAAACCAGGGTCGGAAGTTGTTAGGATGTGCAAATTAAAATGAGAATGTAAACATATATGAATGAAGGGAAATCACATGAAAATGAGACTTTAGCATGTTCAAGGGAAATAATGTATTAAAATCTCCTTCACTCTCTAGTGTACATTCACTAAAGCCAAAAATGTTACACCTTCCCCAGACCAGATAAGTTTTAAGTATGCAAGCTATTGAAAAGACAACTCCCAGCATGCTTTATTATGACTGAAAGATGAAGGTAATGTAACATTCCACAATATAGAAGGCATATGGCTTATACTGTGTTTAATAATTACAACAGGTCATACAAAATGGCATGATTCTGATGGTATTTGCTATTAGAGATGTGGGTAGTCTTGTCAAAAACATTGCAAGCATTAGTCAACTTTTAAAACAGATGAAGCTTGTCTTAAATATAAATAAGACAGAAATAATACTTTTAGAAAGAACAGTCATTCGAAATACTACCCCCATTAGTTTTAAATGATAATTCCAAAATTACACCAACAGATAAAGGGCCTCATTTTCCAAAGCTATCGCAGGCCTGCGCTACTGAAATCGGGGCGGAGTCGGCCCCGGAAGAGGAGGAGTCGGGGGCATCACCGGGGCTGACTCCGCGAGGACGGCGCGCACAGCGGAAAGGTAAGGCCCTTTTCGCTGGCTATTTTGCGCCCTATAACTACACCTTCTATGGTGTAGTTATTGGGCGCGATGCCGGAAGCGATCGCATCGCGGAGGTGCGATCGCTTCCGGACCAGCCCCCCCCCCCCCATTAGCGCAATTTTCTAAAGTATCGCAGGCCTGCGATACTTTAGAAAATGAGGCCCTAAGTTCGCAATCTAGGTATAATTGAACCAGATTTAAGTTTTAAAAAACATATCAAAAAAAATAAAAAGACGGATATTTTAAAGGAATGATACTAAGGTGGCTAAAACCATTAAAAAAAAAAAAAAAAGATTTTAGAACAATTATGCAGGCTTTAATTTTCGCCAGCACTGATTACTGCAACACCCTGCTCTTAGGTCTTCCGACATCAACAGTCAGGCCGTCACAACTTTTACAGAATGCCACCGCTAGAGGATTAGTGGGGAAAAGAAGGGATGAACACATAACACCAGCTTTGGTAGCATTGCACTGGCTACCAACTGAGTCATGTATCCTTTTTAAGACTTTATGTACCTTACACAAAGTGATCTTTGGAGATCAAAATGATTGGCTGAAAGCCACAATACAGCTTCATACGCCACAAAGGAACTTGAGATCAGCAAACAAGGGTCTATTGACCGTACCCTCAATCAATACAGCTAGACTAACATCAGTACGTGATAGAGCTATTTCACTAGCAGGCCCCAAACACTGGAACGAAATGCCCCCTGAGCTAAGACTACAGCCAGATTTTAAGAGGAACCTGAAAACACGATGTTCAAAAAAGCGTACAGCAGAGGTGAATGATTGTCCTCGAACTAAACATTTTCGTGCTTTTACCTTTTTTACTGATTCTAATTGTCTGTTTTAAGATTTTATCTTGTTTTATTACGTATTTTACCCTTTTAAGTATGCATTTGTCTCAAATGATGTATTTTCTTAAAAAATTGTAAACCATTGTGAAAGTTTTTAACTAAATGACAGTCTACAAAACCTGTTAAATAAAATAAAAATGAATCTAGACCCAGGTTTGGGCATTTGTTTGACTAGAGTGGTCTTTTTGGAGAGCTCTTTCCCAGACTATATTACCCCTATATTACCTATAAGCATGGCTAGCACCATTTTTTGGTCTTATGGGACCCCAATCATTGAGGCCCCCCATTTCTTCATCTTGTCCATACTGAGTGCTATAAAAGCCAAGGCCAACCCTGGTCCCAACACTATAAATTGTGGGAGGATGAATGATCATATGCAAGTGCCCTCTATAATCAGAGCTAGCAAAATTCTCTTCCTGCTTCAAGGGGATGATGTAACAAACCAAAAAAACAATTTACACTTCCCAAGAGGTTAAGCCACAAAAATTGTCAAACTTTTAACCCCTCATCCCTGATTGTTATTATTGTAGTGGACAAAGATCTTTAAAAATAGCCGTTATATGAAACTACCACCACCATTCTCTCTAAAAAAAAAAAAAAAAAAAGTTTTACAAGAAATTTTTACAAAAAGTATTTTTAAAGCAGATCTTTGTCCATTGCAATAATAACAATCAGGGATGAGGGGTTAACAATTCAAGGGGATGATACAGCAGGTTTGTGATTCTTTTGGGGGTGACAAATGGAGGAAATGTGACTGTCACAACAGGAGGAGTTATGGGAGATGTGTATTGGAGTACAGGGAGATATGGAGCAGAGGGCAAAAACAACGAGACATACCAACACAAACCTGAGTACTTAAAAAATATATCTGCATTTATTTGCACAAAGCAAATGTATTCTCAAGCAATATGTTAAAGAAGAAAAGGTCTTTGCTGTCATTGGCATTGTTAGTACAACTAAACACGACATTAGGCATTCTTAAGTTTGAGGCTAAACAGTGGTCTAGACAAGAGGTTCTCAACCGGTGTGTCGTGATACACCAGTGTGTCGCCAAGAGCACGCAGGTGTGTCGCCACACTTCCTGGTCCTCCGCTGACCCAGCTGCTCCCCCTACCCAAGCGAAATAGGTCCTACACCTGGGCTTAAAACGCTGAAAGCCCAGGCAGAACACGGCAGGATAGCTGGAGTCAGTGGCACCGGCATGCTCTCTTCTTCCCGCACCCTGGAAGAGGAAGTGGTGAGCAGCAGGTGTGTGTGCAGGAAGAAGAGACCATGCTAGTGCGCTCAGCATCGGCCCGAAGAACAGAAGAGGCACGGTCTGAAGAATGTGCAGCGCGGCTCGGAGTAAAACGAGGAACAACATCAACCCTCACGGCCAATGGGACTCCTTTCTCTGCGAGGGCTGAAAATGCTGTCTTTAGGGTTGGGAGGAGGCTGCTGCTGTCGCTAGTTCGGAAGGGGGGGGGGGGGAGTGAGTGAATGAGCAAGCATGTGTGTTTGAGAACCTGTGTGTGTGAAATTGTATATGTATGTGATTGAGATCCTTTGTGAGAGAGATCATGTGTATGTATGATTAAAAGCCTGTGTGTATAAATAAGAGAGAGAGCATGTGTGTGTGTGTGACTGAGAGCAGGTTTAGGTGAGGGAGCATGTGAGTATGTGATTGAGAGCCTGTGTGTAAGCATGTGAATGAGAGTCTGTGTGTGAGAGAAAGAGACAGCATGTATGTGTGTGATTGAAAGCCTGTGTGTGTAAACCTGAAAAGATAGACAGCATGTGTGTAAATGTGTAATTAAGAGCCTATATAAGTGAGAGAGAAAAAGCATGTGTATATGTGAGTACTGAGAGCATGTGTGTATAGGTGTGTCATTGAGAGCCAGTGTGAGAGAGAGCGCTGGTATGTGACTGAGAGAGGAGAAAGTTCCAAGCAAACCACCCCTCCTCCTGCTAATTCAAAATAATCTCAGGGCACCTGGATATCAAACGTTCCCAGGTATGCAGAGCAAAACATTTTTTGTATTCTTATTATTTTTCATTACTGGTTCTTTGTTTCTGCTATTTTGAAATATTTTATTGGTATCTAGAAATTTTTGATATGAGTTTTTAATTAGTGGATATTCCATTCATCAGCTGTTTTGAAAGAATCTGTTTTTTGTTAGTATGGTTTTACTGCTACTGATTCTATGTGTCTTGATTTGTTTTATAAGGATGGGTGATGTTTCTTTTTTCCTTTGTTACCCTCATACAGAGACCCTGACTTGTTGCAGTTTCCAATTCAGTTTTTGTCTGTATGCTTCTAGTTATGCATTTTGGCCTCTTTATTCTTTGTTAGGTGAGGGTCAGCACGTGATTCAGGTGAGGTTTTCTGCTGGTGTGTAGTTTCTGTGTAGGGCTCTTATAGTAGCCTGGTTTGTTCCATTTTCCTAATAGGAGGTGTATTGGTGTCTTAAGGCCTGGTGTAATATTTTCAGTGTTGCCTTTTCTTAAGTAAGATGGTTACTGTTAAGTGCTGGAAATTGGTGCTGTTTTGGTGTGGGATGTTTACTATTTATGCAATTTCTGTTCAGATAGAATGCGTATTTAAGTCTTTTCTATACTGTCATTTGGTGGGGACCGTCACAACGGTATCTTTCCCTTGTGTCATTCTTAACAATAAAAATAATACCGGGCCTTTATTTTTTATTTCCGCTATGAATTGTAATGAGCAGGGTGTCACACATGTGAACGTGGTCTGTCAGGTGTGTCACATTGGGAAAAAGGTTGAGAACCACTGGTCTAGTATCCAAAATAATAACTTTACTGTAGACAATGATGGATTGATGGCGCAATAACTATAACGGACAGCACAGACTTTCTGGCTCTTTAGTACAAATCCTTGTCCTCTATCTGTGCAAGAGTCTTTTCTACAATCCAGCCACCCCCCTGGCTTAGGTTACGTGGTGATCTCCCTTTTTGGTCAGGGCCCCTTTAGTGGACGCGAAAACCCTTCCCAGATGGCAAAAACTGTGTCTGCACAGAGAATGATTTTCTCTCTCTCCCCAGTGGTTATGAAGACTCCAGATGGGCGTCCTAATATAGATGAGTGGTTACTCACAGTTAGATGTCCTTTGGCTTGATGGGGATCCCTGATGGGAGGGGTCCTGGATGGAATTACAGGTCTCATTGGTCTTAGACGGGTAGGAAGAGGGGCAAAAAAAAAAAAATACATCCTCCCAGGTCTTCAACTTACCAGTAATGTCTTCAGTTCCCCAAAAGGAAATATCACCACAGATCCCTTGCAAAGGGTCACCACCACCATTTCAGGGGCAGGTCTTCCCTACCTTTGGGCATCCTGAACACAGGGTTCCCCAAACTGAGTCCCAGGAGTTCAGCAAAGCTCCTACCAATCAAAAGTCCAAAAAGCCAAATTAGTCCCTGGACAACCACTCTGCACCTCTGAAGGAGAGAAAGGCAGTGGAGCTCTACCTTGCACTGGAGGATCTTCAGATGGATTTTAAGGCCCCAGGTAGACCAAAAAATGCAACTCAGAAAAACCTTCCTCTCAAACTGCCAGCTAAGACTGCCCCCAGAGGCCTTTGTGGATCTCTGCTCTAAAACCTCCTGCAGGGGATCTCCATTACAGCACCCGCAATGATAGGGGCTGCCAATGAATGGATCCTCTCCTAACTGCACTACTCTGTGATCCCAGAGCTTATTGGTAACCCAGAAAGGTGCCCAGGTTACAGGTAGAAACTGCCACTCTATGCAGGCTACCCCCGTGCCTTCTGTTAAAGGTAGTAACTGCCGCTCTGTGATGGTTACTTCCCGTGCCTTCTGTTAGTTACTCCCCCTAACTGCCGCTCTGTGCAGATTATCCCAGCTAACACAGGTTATCCCTTTTCTTCATTTTCAACCTTTAGTCATTAGGGATCCTTTGTGTTTTTTACCACATACATTTGAATTCCAAGAATGTATTTCTTCACTATCTCTTCAAGTACAGTCATGGAATTCAAATGGGTATTGGATAAACACAGAGAATCCCTAATAGTCACCCTCCAATTCTGAAGACTGGAAGTTGGCCAATATAACACCAATCTTTAGAAAAGGCTCCAGGGGTGATTTGGGAAACTATAGACCAACGAATCTAACATTAGTGCCAGGAAAAATTGTAGATATTAATGTAAACAATAAAATTACAAGAACATATAGATAGATCAACTGGGGAGGGGGGAGTGTAAAATGAGGAACTAGAGAGGCCTGAAAGACCTCGCTATTAATTGGCCAAACTGGTGGACTAATTGCAAAACTGGAAATGTGCCTCGAACGAGCATGTTTTAAAAATCGCTGGTGTACTTGTGTAAAAGCTGACAAGGTCCTATGGAAGCCACAGGTGTGCTGGCTGTGCTCGAGTAACCTCTTAAAAATAGGAGCATGCTTATGCGCAGTTGGTGCATTTTAAAACATAAGCAAGCAAGTGCGTGCACAATAAAAAGTTCCAGTGTATCCTTGCTTGTGCGTTCATTTTAAAATCAACCTTTAAATTAGGAGTAACCACCCAGGAATGGGTTCTGGACATCATTGTTAAACTCCATTTTCAGACTTTTCCAGCTAGGTAGGCCTGCTGGTACTTAGCCAGACAAATCACAATATAGTTGGATAAGTGCCGCTACTTATCCGAATAAGTTCAAATATATCTAAGTAGCAGGAAAAGCGTTAATATGCCGAATAAATTGGAAATTAGCCGGATACATGTGCACTCATATACCCGCATATTTTCATTTCCAATTTTACAAGGATACACATGTAGGTTTTTATCTTGTAAATTTGATGCTTTTATTCCTCATAATTCATTTTTTAACACCTAAATAGAGATACTTTATAACCAGTATTACAATTAGTCTAATAGTTTGGCCAGTCCTATCTGCAGCTCGTGAAAACCCACCTGGTTCTTTATCCTGAAATATCCCCATTGCATCCAGACCCTCTACCCAGTCATTTTTTTCACTTTAACAATGTTTACGATCACTTAAACCAGATATTGAGCAGAAGTAAATATGCACAAATAAAAGACACGTGTCATTTTGGCAGGTTTTAAAATAGCAACTTGTGCACGTAAATGTTGGCCCCGCTGAGAACACCCCTGGCACCCCCCTTTCTTGCATGCGCAAAGTTTCTTGCAGACTCCGATTTACATGCAGAGACCCCTTGGGGTCTCCACTAGATGTCCCTAGACCCAGCGCTTGGGTAGTCAGCTGCAGAGGAACAAACCATTCATTACAGCATCTCCCCCCAGAGTTTGGCTAGAATTGGATGTCCCTTAGGCACGGGGAGGGGGTTAGTTTAGGAGAGTGCAGGGCAGATAGATGTAGTTTTACTTTCAGAAGGGAAGGTTGTGTTTTACTTGTGCTCCCCGAGTTAGGTCCCCAGTCTAACAAAAAGGAAGAGAGGCACATGCCTGGCCAGTTCTGTAATTTGGCTGGCAGGAAAAGGGACATTAAGAGAGTTTTTGCTGATCTCCACCTTTTGAAATGATCCATTCTTGCTCCCGGTGGTCAGGAGGGACTGTACACTTTTTCTGACCAGCATAAGGAGAGGTTGCAGTATCCAGTGTGGGAAGAGATCCAGATTCAAGTTTGCAAGCTGTATTTTTTTTTTCCCCATTCTTGGGGAAAGGGAGATTTTTCCTGCCCCTTCCTTTCCCCTGAGCTCGAGACTTAGAGTAACTGTCTCCAGTGTGGGCTTTTCCTCTCCAGAAGCCAGCTTTGTCTTTTGAAGAGGAATCCTCAAAGGAGAAACATCAGGAGATCCCCATCCGGAGTTTGCACCCTGAGACACAGGGCACTGCCAGGTGAAGTCAGGATTCAAGGTGGACCTCAGGTTCTGTGGGAAGGGATCCAGTCTCTGTTAGGATTCCCCAGCCCCCTTGGGATAATCATCTCTCCTTTCCATGCAGGACACCCGGGTTCTAAGCCCCTGCCTGGAGGGACATTCCCACAGACTCAGAGCACTCAAACCCTATCTCATGTAAATCTGGGACCACTGGAAGTATCTGGACCCTTTATCTCTTGATTCTATTACAAGGAATTACAGTAAACTATAATTTGAACACCTATCCAGTGATTTCTGCCTGTTTTGTCAGTGAACCTGCCCCCAAGAGCTATGGGGAAAACACTACTGCCCGGGCCCCCACAGAAAGGACTCACCTCTTGGTGGTCTCAGGAAAGGGGAATGAGAAGTTGAGTACAGCCCCATTTATAAATTCTTTTATGGCCCTTCAGGACAGCACGGGAATGACGAGACACTGAGCGGAGTGATGCTGGAAAGCGGCGGTTAACAAGTTTGGTGATTATTGAAAGAGCTAGCATTTGTTGATGTAGATTTGGAGTTTCTGTCCAGAAAAGTTTAAGACTTTTGTCGGTGGTTCGGTTGGCTATTGGAACACACAGTGGATGGCCACATTAACACACCGGAAATGTGTGGATGTATCAGCATTTAGTTTGGTCCGGACGAGGGGTGCCCAACATTAGAAAAAGGGTGGATATGATACCTACGTCATTAAGAACGATGTACGAGTGAAATTGTGAAAGACAGCAAGAATCCCCTGAGGAAGCCCGAATAGGGGTGAAACGAGGTGCCTTGTTGGGGTGACTGGTGCTAAAATATTATTGAAAAGAATATAAAGGTGGAGGTGTTTGATGTTAAAATAATGATTGAAAAGAACCAGGGTGATTGTTATATCTCAGCAAGAGACTGACTAAATGTTCAATTGTGATTTTGAAGTATTATAGTATATCATTGGATGTAGATATTAAGGGCATTAGGATATTTTTATGGGGTATATGGTTTTAAGATGAATGAATGGTGTATGCATGTGAATGTGTGATATTAGGGTTGGAGTTGCATAATAAGTCCGATCTGGTCCAGACCGGACTTATTTAATACTGTGTATGTGTGGTGAGGAATACAGTGTTTGGTATAAATGTACTGTTGAATATGGTGTTATCATTAGAAATGTGTGTATTACAATGTAAAACATGTAATTAATTGTTATAAAATGTAATTTAATAACATGTCTATGTGAGATGTATAATAAAGGATATTAAGATTTTTTAATTGAGACAGATACTGAAAATTCATGGTTATATTTCTTGGGATTCCCTAAATGTGTTGGATTGTATATTATTGAGGGGATCTAGCAGTGTCCCATAGTGATTATGCCTTCAGGATATGTACCATCCACCAAGAATGGGTTACATATGCATGTAAGTTGCAGTTTTGAAAATAGTAAGTATTTGCATATGTGCTATTTTATGTGAGCAAGTTCTAATTTTTATGCGTGTAACATTTGAAATTTCACTTGAAAGGCAATATTTTCCAGGAAATATCCAAGAATTTATTTTCGGTGTGATTCTTTGTGATTCCTACTAAAAAATTCAGTACTTAAAAAAGTAATGACATTTTCAGATTGCCAAACGAATGTAATGATGTCATTGCCACTCCTGAAACATGAGCCATGGAATAAGAAACCAAGCGATGTGAATTCTATTTTGAGGGCATGGAGGTAACATTTTAACAAGAGAGAACTTTATCATAATTCTTTTCATATCAGTCTTTGGTTATTTGCAATATCTCCCTCTGGTAAAACCAGGCTGTCTCAGATGTGGCAAACTTCTGGATTCAAAAAAAGGATAGTGAAGTATCTTAAAGCTAGTGGGTTGTAGGATTTCAGGCAGTATGTTTTTTTCCACTGGACTGGATGTAGTATTCTTGCATTTCAGCAATGTTTTCAGTACTGTCCCGCTAGTTCATAAATAAATTGAGCAATCTGGTGCTGGGACCCAAGGTGGTTGAGTAAGTTAGAAACTGGTTCAGTAATAGACAGAGGGCGATAGTAAGAGTTCAGTCTGAGGAAAAAAGGATGATTTGTTGAGTGCCTCAGAGACCTATGCTGGTATCGATTCTGTTCAATATCTTTGTGAGCAATATTTAAATGGGTTAATAGGAAAAGTTTGCCTTTTTGCAGATGACACTATCTGTAAGAAAATGGACACTGCTGAGGGACTAGACAGAATGAGAATTGATCTAAGAAAGTTTGAGGAGTGATCAAGTACTTGGATGATGTTTCTATGCAAAAAAGTACAGTGTAATATAGATGGGGGATGATAAAATCCAAGGAAGCAGTACATGATGGGAAATGAGAAACCGATGTGCTTCAAGGAGAGAGAGACTTCAGGTGACCATATTTGATGATATCAAGGCAGCAAAATGGTGTCACAAAGTGGTGGAGGCCAGGACCAGAGAAATCTCAAGGTGCATAGTGAAAGAAATAAACAGTAGAAAAAAGAAGGAGGTGATAATACCTTTGTCTAGGTCAAGGGTGCTCAAATGTATTTGCATGCACTACCTCCTGTGTATGCAAAAATATTTCTCATGCATAGTCATTAGGGATATCTTGAAAAGATAACTGGCTAGGGGGGCCCATAGGACCAGTTTGAGCACCCCTGGTCCAGGTGATTGATGAGATCTCACTTAGAGCATTATGTCTAATTCTGGAGACCATTACTCCAAACAAGATATAGACAGAGAAGGCACCCCAGGGAAGGGCTACCAAAATGATGCAGAGTCATCCATGCCAGAAAAGAGGCTGGGGGTGGGCAGAGGTTTTGTGATTCCAGAGGCCCATTTGGAGATTTGGGGGAAAGATTCCCAGAGGCCCATCTCTATGTTCTGAACTGGGTGAAGAATGGTTTCAGGAGGCCCCGGAAGTTTATCTTTCTGTTTTGGAGGGATAAGCACCCCAGAAGCCCGTCTTTGTCTCCTAGGTTAGTTGCAGATGACCTGGAGGCGTGTCTTTATTTTGAAGGGTTGGGACCATGGAGACCTGATTTGTAGTGGGGAGTGTATGGGAGAGGGGCAGACAGCTACAAAGGGAGTTTGGAAGGCCAATCTATTTTGTGGGGGTGGGGGCAGGAGAGGTTTCATCATACTAACTGATGCGCTGGATGGCGCAGGGAAACCTAATATGCAGAATGCAGCAACATTACCCTGGCAGCACTAACTTTAACATGGCCATAGTAATATGGCCACATTCTGCATGCTATCATGTTATCATTAAAACCGGCATTGTCAAAAAACTTTTCTAAACTCAAGTCAAGTTGAGAAAAACTCAGAGTAATAAAATTTCAGGTTCAGTATATATGGCTAGAGAGTTTAAGCCCTGACTTATTAAAAGTTTTCAATTAAAATTTAACCCACATTTGTCAAAAAAGTTCAAAGCAGCTTTCAGAGCAAGAACTTACATATTAAAAATGAATGTATCGAGACAATATAAACACATAGGGAAAAAATCTTCTCTGCCAAGGAAAAACGATTAATAGCTTACTAAGGTACTATGAATGCCTTTTTGAATAAATATGTTTCCAAGGCCTTCTTAAAAGATTTTGCGGGCGGCAACGAGCAGGGGGATTGTAAAAAAATTGAACCAGCTGCTGAGAATGCTCTGACCTTTGTAATGTTCAAATGAGCCAGTTTTATCGATGGCATCTCTAGGAGGTTTTTATTTCCACATCTCAAAGACCAAGACGACCTGTAAATCCTAAGAACCAAGCTCACTCAGCAATCAGTATTACCATGAATTAATTTAAAGATGGTAGAGGTGAGCTTGTCAAGGATTCGCCACTTGATGAGCAACCAATGCAACTCAAAAAGGATGGGAGTTATATTCTTGCCTTTACATCCCCATCAATATGCAAGCTGCAGCATTCCAAACCAGATGAAGAGGGTGCAGCACAGTCAGAGGAAGCCTCACAAGGAATTTATTTAAACACTTTTAGATACCGTCCTTCTGACAGTCAATCATGACGGTTTACAAAATGAACATATAGTTAAAGTACAAAATGAATAAAATTAAGAATGATGATAAAAATACAAAAATTATACTTAAAATACTAATAACATAGTAGATAAATCATAAGATAAATCATAAAATACATAAAACATTAAGTTAGAACAAATAAGGTTAAAAGAATAAATGCCTTCACATCATCCTCCCATACATATTTGGTCCACCTATATCTGTTGGTAACTTAACGATTAAATAAAACCTTTAAATGCCTTCTCGAACAACCATGTTTTTAATTGTTTTCTAAAAGCCAAGAAATCTGCTTGCATTCTTCACTCTGTAGGGCTTGAATCCCACAGTTTTGGTCCTGCAATCGATAGGGGTCTTTCTAACCTCACTGAGATGGGCTGCACGTAGGGTATTACAAGGAAACCTTTATTGGAGGATCTTAAATTTCTTTGAGGCTTATACAGATGAATAATAGCATTCAGTCATTCTGTTTTGTCATTATTCAGATACTTATGTAATAAACACAGGACTTTAAACTCAATCCTTGATTTAACAGGGAGCCAACGTGGTGGTGAGTGGTCCAGCCCACAGAGAATCAGAGCCTGGAAGACCATATGAAAGTCCTGAGGTTCCAGTAGTGGATACAATTTTTTAACCATCTGCAGTTTGAAAAATGAAGATTTGACAAGATGAGTAGGGAGGATGGTGGGAAGTAGTTCTCATTTCATAAGAGGTTTCTCCTAAACACAGATAGGCCAATGCAATATCACACGTGTAAAAACATGCGTCTGCCTCTCCTGGCATGCGATGCTATATTTTAATGAGCTGCCGTATTAAAAAGGACGTGCTGAAAAGCATCAGGCGCCCAAGAGACATGGCCGTGCATGGGCCAGGAAAACGGGAGTTCAATACGAGCATCTGTTTTATCCCGCCGCAGATAACTCACAAGCACAATATACATGCAAGCCTGCAGCGTGTACATTATGTGCCCAGAAATTTTTTTTTTTTGTAATCAAGCCCTTATATTTTCTCTAATTTTAAGTGCCGCACACAGTATCACAATGATGCTAAGTCGAAGGAACCAAAGAGACCAGGTTTTTTTTGTTTTTTCATGTGCTCTTGACTCACAGTATGACTTAACGTCAGCAGTGGGATGGCATTAAATTTGCTGTGTTATAAAGGGTGTGTTTGTTGACTAGCAATGTAATTAGCTAGTAGCCAAACCTACGTGGTATTTACATGTGATGAGCGCTATTAGCTACACATTTTGGATGCACTAATAATTACGGGTTAACCTGTCCACTAGGCTGAGCACAATTTATTGCATCAGCCCCAGAATGGCAGAATGTCTTTTGAAGATAGGCCCTAGGATGCTGCCGGCTTTAGGTGAAGGGAAGAGTCTGAGTGAGTTAATGGTTAACTCTGATTTACACAGAACCTATGGGTCATCTTCAGACCTTTAGCCCAGGCTGTGCGTGTGGTTCATTGACAGTTAAATGTGAAAGATGTTTCAATACACATGAAAGGGCCGATTTAAAACCCCCCCCCCCACATGTAAAAAAATGGGGGTTATGCATGCGGCTGGGCCTTGCGCACACTGCACGCATTTTAGAAGAGGCCCAGCCATGTGTGTAACCCCCCGTTTTTTATGTGTGGAGGGGGGGAGGGGTTTAAAATCAGACCCTGTTACGCGCACAAGAGACAGGCTTCTATGAAGGGGCAGTCCTGAAGTGGGGAGGGGCAGTCCAGGGGGCGGAGCGGGACGGGCCAGAACAGCGCCATTCCTCGCTGTCCTGGAGCCTTGCGCGCTGGCTGGCTGCCGGCACGCGCAGGTTACTTCAGGTTGGGCCCTGAAGTAACCTGCTGATTAAAAGGTAAAAAAATAAAAATAAAGGGGTTTTAGAGGGTGGGGAGGGGAGGTTAGGGTAGGGGGTAGGAAAGTTCCCTCCCAGTCCGCTCCTTAATTGTGGACTGGGAGGGAACTGGGAAGAGGGACTATTGCGTAAATTAAAAATGTACCCCCCCTGCACGTGTGAGTCCTGGCCCCCCCGCGCGGCTGTTAAAATCCACTTCGCATGTGCCCCATACATTTTATAACACACGTGCACATGGACGCATGTGCACATGGACGCATGCGCGCAAGTTTTAAAATCTACCCCATAGTATATAGTGTTACCAAAGGCTTATAGTAGCATTTATTTTTATGAAATCAGTCACAGAAACATGACAGCTGGCGGGAATATGGTACAAGAAAAATCCCTTGTCCATTCTGATATTATAATGCTCTACAAGGCCGTTAAACAGAACTTATGACACAGGAGTTTCCATCGATTTTATATAGTAATAAGTTCCAAACTGTTTTCCTCATTGTCAAAATGTTATCAGCTCACATGCTTTTTTTGTAATAAGTACACTTGCGGAAACAAATTGTAAGTGTCTGCAAGTGACACATTTTTTGCACTTGAAGTTGACCTGAAAGAGTTTAGCAGTGCAACTCATTTAGAAAGGTGTGCTGGAGAGGAAACACATGGAAAAAGAACGTGATAAGAAGCAGGGTGACATGGGACCAATTCCAATAGAGAGGGGAGAACCGGATGCAACAGTGAATTAACAAATAACTTAAAAAAATTGCACTGAAAATATAAATGTGATCACATAAATCAATTCAGTTGGAGGAAAACCTCAGATACCCAATCTTGGCAACACATGCCATTGATGTGAAAAAAAACCCCACCATTATAAGTGAAAATCCTCCATGCCAATATTTAAATTTTTATGCAAAATTTGTAATCGTTTTATATATTTTAATTTTTGTGTGAAACCTTAAACGGCCTAATTTTAAAAGGCCTATGCGCATTAAAACCGGGAGATACACGCATGGCCAGGCTGCGCGCGTATCTCCCAGTATGTGCCGAAGAACTGGCTAACAAAAAAAAAGAGGCGAGCCCGCAAGGGGCTGAAAACAAAGGCTGGTTTGTTGTTATTGATCTATATAGCACCTTAACAGTGTAACACTTTTTTGCATTTTTTTGGCATACGTAAAGGAAAGATCTAAAGTTGGTCTCGCTACTCTCTCCCTGACACAGCCCAAATTGGGCGAAACGCTGACATTGTCAGCGGATTTGAGCCCTTGTTAAAAGATAACGGCCAATGGAGTGCTTTTTTTTGCTCACTTTGAAAAGTGCTGTTGTAGCAATACACTTAGGGGTAGATTTTTTAAAAAAGAACGCGCGATTTTATAACATGCGAGTACCGGTGTGCACATGTTATAAAATCGCAGGCGGCGTGCGCAAGGGGGGGGGCAGACCTAGGCCAAAATCACGTGGCGACACATCGTCCAGCTTTCCCAGTTCCCTCCCAGTCTGTTCCAATTAAGGAGTGGACTGGGAGGGAACTTCCCTACCCTAACCTCACTTCTCCTAACCTAACCACCCTCTATCCCTACCCTAGGTACCCCTTATTTTTTTTTTTTTACCTTTTGCTCCTGCAAAAGAGCTGTAGCAAGTTGCACGTGCCGGCAGAGTGCTGGCACGCGCTCCCCTGGCACAGCAGCAAATGGCCACTGTTCCGGGCACCTCTAGCCCCACCTCCTGGACCGCCCCACCCTGCCTACCCTCCTCTTACACGTGTAACAGGGGTTACTCGCGGCTGGGCTCCTTGTAAAATGTGCGCAGCACGCACAAGGCCTGGCCACACGCGTAACCCCTGGGTTTTATGCACGCGGGCCATTGTTTCACACAAAAATTCAAATATATAAAACAATTACAAATTTTGCATAAAAATTCAACTATTGGCATGGAGGTTTTTCACATCAATGGCATGTGTTGCCAAAATTGATTTAATTGGAGGAAAACCTCAGATGCACAATTTATGTGATCACATTTATATTTTCGGGTGCAATTTTTTGGTTATTTATTACCATTTCTACTTGACCAATCACCCTCTGCAACTGAACAGTTAAAATAAATGAAGCATTAGTTACATAGAGAAATTCCAAAGAAATCCGGGCAGGTCAATTTAAGATAACTAGCTACCAGTCTTAAGTATTTGGTTATCTTATGAACCCTGGTTACCTGTTTATAGCAGGACCGGATTTCAGATTGTGGTGCCCAGAGGCAATGCCATGGTGATGGGTGCAACATTGAAGCTGTTCTGGCACTTGGCACTGTGCTCATTCCGGCCCTATGGGCCCCCCCCAGCCGGTCCGATTTTCGGGATATCCCTAATGAATATGCATGAGAAATAGTTGCATACACGGGAGGCAGTGCATACAAATAAATCTCATGCATATTCATTAGGGATATTCTGAAAACCCAAGAGGCTGGGGGGCCTGTAGGAGTGGTTTGAGCACCCCTGCTGGCTTCCCTTTAGCCTGGGTATTCGGTGCCTTCAAAATCTGGTGCCTAAATCCAGGCCTGAGTTTGTTTATTCCTGATGCTCTAATGAGATTTTCAGCCTGTACTTATCAGTGGTAATATTTAACAGCCTCACTTGATCCTTTATACATCTTGGTACACTGTACCTCCAGCTGATGACAAAATTGTAACTAAACACAAACAGGAGGGAAGCCAGCCTTGCAGGAGCAAAGAATAGGACCCCCTTGAACAAAATTTCATAAGGATATTCTCTTTGAAAACTACAAATCTTCTAATAATTACCCAGGAACTGAGAAATTAGCCTTTAGGATCTTGTTCTCTCTTCTTTTCGTACCGCTGGCACTGGTGGTGCTTTTTAGTACTGGGGTCCTGCACAAGTTATTTGCACCCAGGTAATTTTGAAGTTCTCTTTTAGAACCCTGATGAGGTCATAGACGGAATGTCAACAATCCGGCTATCGGAAATGTATTCAAGTCTTATGCAGAGTTGAAATAAGGAAGTGAAATCCTGCCTTTAGTTCAAAGTTAAGTTTTCAGGTTAAACATTGTGCTTATATATCAAAGCTGTAGAACGATTTGTACAATAAAATAAGAGAGTTTTGAGTAGGGCAAGCCTTGAATAAATAGTTTAATTATACAGTTTTTAACATACATTTAACTAACATTTGTGTCTTATCACAACTGGAGGATTAATAGTGTTACAAATATTTTTGGCAGGTGTATCTGAAGAATGGGCACCGGTCAAACCTAATTTGGCCTTGAAACAGATTTTTTCTCTCTAGCTTGCCTCAGATCTTGCGCTGTTATGGCTTAATAGGTCTGTCATTAAGGAGATGCCTGACCACCCCTCAAGGTTTCAAAGGAATGTGAAGGAGATTTAACCATTTCCTCTTATTCAAGAATATAAAAACAATTTCTATAATATCATCAGTTAGGAAATGTTGCAGTGGGGTGCTAATGTAGGGAAGCAGGTATTCATTGTATTTTGGACTGAAAAATAAGCTGTGCTTGACGCTTCAAACAGGAGCACAATTTTTAGCAGCCTGTTTCCACTTAAACCCTGTGTAAATTCAGATTGAGTCAGCTCTCATGCCTGCTTATAAGAATGAGATGTTGCATCTCCTGGAGCATATCAAATATAATTACCATCTAAGAGATTTCATATTTCATGATCACAATACAGAGATGTATAATATCCTATGAGCAATTAGTTCAGGGGTGGCCAACCTCAGGCCTCGAGAGCCACAAACAGGCCAAGTTTCCAGGATATCCACAATGAATATGCATGAAGTAGATTTGCATGCATTGCATCAATTATATGCAAGTTTATTGCATGCACATACATTTGTTTGGGGGGTTTCTTTTTTTTTTGTATGCTTAGTTCAGTAAACAAATCAAACAGAAATAAAAATTAAATGAACCAAATCCCCAAACCTCAAATCCTTGCTGAAACAAACAAAAAAAAAGCAAACCAAAATGAAAATTTAGCCCCTGCGCATCTCTATAGTGTATTGCTAATATTCAATGCTTTACCTGAATAGCTTTGCTGTTGGCTGGCTTACTCATTATGGACCTACCTATCTGGCTAATTTATTGATCCCCTATAAACCAATTAGAACTCTTAGATCCCCTCAAGCTGAATTATTGAGGCTATCATCCCTTCATGAAATAAGATTGGAGAATACAAGCAGACATCCTTTCAATACCAGGCACCATTATTGCAGAACGCTTCCTTTTGATATATGATGAGAGAGAAGATACATAAGATGTAGAAAACATCTTCAATCTTGGATATATACCCAAGATTTTACATTTTTTAACAGGACCACATGATCAGTTTATAAGGTTTTATTTTATATAACTTGTCTTTTTAGATATGTTATATAGATGTTTGGTTGGTTTAAGAGACAGATTTTTAATTGTTTTAATGTTGTTTATTTTAATTTATTGCACCATTTTGATTTTATGGAAAATTGGTACATTAAAAATAAATTTACCGTTACCATATATTCAGAGGCCCAGCTAATGTTATCCGAATAATTTTACCTGGATAGCTTTGCTGCGGGGTGACTTGCTTATTATGGACCTAATAATGACCAAAGAGATGTCTTGGGCAATAACCTACTACTACTAATCATTTCTATAGCACTATACTGTTATCATTGGTTGGTTGATTCCAGCAAAAATCTCTGCATAAAAAAAGTTGTTTCTCAGAAATGTACTTAAAAGTACATTATGCCTGTTGCGATCCCCCCTGCTGCTGCGCTGCAGGAGGTCTCTTACCTTCCTCCAGAGGCCGCTCTGAAGCCTGGGCCTCGCCTGCGCATCATCCAGGACTTGCTCCAGGGCCTGAGAGGCCTAGCTGTGCCTGTGGCTTGCATGCCTCAGCGTTTGGACTTCCTGTTGGGCGACGCCCTTCCCTAGGGGCTGGCCCGCAGCTCTCTACCCTAGTTATAGGACCAGCGGTGGGCGGTCCTGGCAAGCTCCTCCTAGGGAGTTGCCTTCTACCTCCAGTATTTAAGGACTTTCTGTTCACTGTGTCTTTGCCTTCGGATTGGGTTACACAGTTGCCTGTGGCCTCTCCCGATCCAGGTCCTCCGTGACGCCGACTCCTGCTTGTCGTCAGCATGCCTTGACTCCGGTCCGTGACTCCGACTCCTGCTTGTCTTCAGCCTGCCTTGACTCCGGTCCGTGACTCCGACTCCTGCTTGTCTTCAGCCTGCCTTGACTCCGGTCCGTGACTCTGACTCCTGCTTGTCTTCAGCCTGCCTTGACTCCGGTCCGTGACTCTGACTCCTGCTTGTCTTCAGCCTGCCTTGACTCCGGTCCGTGACTCCGACTCCTGCTTGTCTTCAGCCTTCGGATTGGGTTACACAGTTGCCTGTGGCCTCGCCCGATCCAGGTCCTCCGTGACTACGACTTCTGCTTGTCGTCAGCCTGCCTTGACTCCGGTCCGTGACTCCGACTCCTGCTTGTCTTCAGCCTGCCTTGACTCCGGTCCGTGACTCCGACTCCTGCTTGTCTTCAGCCTGCCTTGACTCCGGTCCGTGACTCCGACTCCTGCTTGTCTTCAGCCTGCCTTGACTCCGGTCCGTGACTCCGACTCCTGCTTGTCTTCAGCCTGCCTTGACTCCGGTCCGTGACTCCGACTCCTGCTTGTCTTCAGCCTGCCTTGACTTCCGGTCCGTGACTCCGACTCCTGCTTGTCTTCGGCCTGCAGATTGTGCATTACAGTTGTCTGTAACCTTGCCAGTCCAGGTCCTCCATGTTTCCTGCTGCTTGCTGTTCCTGATATCCAGTGTCTCTGCCTTGATGTCGGTCTCTGACCCTGCCTAGATGTTTGTTCCTGTGCCTGCCAGCCGTAAGGGCTTCGGATGTGAGTTTCCCAGCATCGGAGTCCTGTTCGCCTGGGTCTTCCCCGCGCCCTCCTTCTCAGTGTGGTCCGCGACCAGCCTCTCAGGCTGTGTAGGGCGCGTCTGGGACAGGGTGGTCCGCGACTCAGTCCCACGGGTGGGCTGAGTAGGGCGCCCTGATGGACAGTGCAATGTTCCCGTCCAGCCTTGTCTTCAGTGTCTGCTTCAGCCCTTGTCCGGATGTCTACCTGTCTCTGCCTTGACCTGGTTCCTGAGCCTTCTGTCCTGTTGGGCCCTGGAGTGGCCAACAGGAGGGATTCGTCCCACGGGCTCTTGAGCTTCTGCCAGCCGAGGGGGCTTCGGATGTGAGTATCCCAGCATCGGAGTTCCTGCTCGCCTGGGCCTTTCCTGTGTCTCGCTTCAGCCCTTGACCTGATGTCCTCCGTCTTGCTTCTTGCCCCGTCTGATGTCTTCTGCTAAGGACTCTGTCTGCCCTCGCCTCTGTCCGGCCTGCTGCCCATTGCCGTTCCCTGCGGCAGGTCCGAAAGGGCCGGGAACAGTCGGAGGACCGTTCACTAGTCAACTTCCCCGTGTTGGCTACCATGGGCATGCAGGTCCGGCTGAGGGCCGGACTCCCTGTTTCTGTTCCTGCCTGCCTGGCTCACCATGCCTGCTCAGCTCACCTCCCACGGTGTGGCCTTGGGCTCCTCCTGGGGTCCTGCCGTGGCCCAAGGGCTCACCACCCGCCCGAGACGACCGCGCCCGCGCGCGCTCGTAACAATGCCCTCAGTAAGCTTGAGATAAATCCAATGGATATTGAAATGCTCTGGTGTCTGGAGACTGTTGGACTCCTAATCAAGAAGTCTGTTTGAAGAACTGTTTATTTTTGCATAAGTGCAAACCAGCGAGAATGTTTCTGTTAGCACTCACAATCAAAGTTTTCAGGGTAATCTCTTTGGAAGTCTGCTTTTGGCTCACAAGAAAAATATCATACCAGTCTGGGGAGGAAAAAACATTCCAGTTTTTTGTTTGCTTGCTTTTTTGCAGATTTTGCTATGCTAAGGATCTTTGTTGGCCAGCAGTGCTCCCAGTAATTACTGCATCTCTTTCCTTACAAAATTTACCTTTTGACATGAAATGAGATATTGATTGGTATTGTGGTCTTCCATTTTAGCTCCAGTTTTCCTATTTTCATTAAGTTAGAAGTTACAGATGTTTCATTAGAGAAGAGCTAGAATTACACCAAGTCTTCTGTTTTGCAGTACTTGGAATTTAATTTTAAGTCAATTGTTTAGTAGTTGAAGTCTGAGAATGGTATGGGATTGGTACACACAAAGGTGAATTTTAAAAGCCCGACACGAACATTAATTAAGAGATGCGCAAATAAGTCAGGCTTGTGCATGCCAAGCGGACTTTAAAAGCTGCCGAGGTATGCATGTATCTTCCGGAGTGCACACATCACAAAAGTTTTCAAAAAGGGGCAGGGCATGGGCGTGAACCTAAAATGTGTGCATAAATTCTTACGCGATCTGGCGCATGTCAAGGTCCCCTGCCGCATAGCTTTACTTCTGCTATGGAATCAATATAGAATAAAGAAAAAGAGGCTGTTGCGTTCGTGCCTGCTTTCACCCTCGCTCCACTCTCTCTACCTGTGTGGCGACTCCCTCTATGCCTGATGGAGAGCTTGATGCCGCTTCTCCCTGGTGTCGACGCTGCGGATCCGCCATGTTCCTGATGACGTAGGGTGCGTGCTCCGAAGTATGTACCAGCAAGGGCACAAACCTCAGGACGTCCCCCTGTATTGACATCATCCACTTCCAATATAAAAGATCTTTTCTTTTGCTAACAACTCGAGTTAGCAAGGACTCAGATTGGACTGGCTCCGGCTGTCCAAAGACTACCTTGCACCACAGGATTGTTTGTGGGATTCCTCCGGACCCGCTTCACTCTTGCAGCATTGCCTCTCCGGACCTACCAGGGGTACCCGCTCCTCGGGGGCCTTATTCTCTTTCTCTATTTCAGATTACGGAAAGGAACCGGTACTCGCTCCTCGAGGGCCCATGTTCCTAAACCCTCTGAAAACTCTCCATTGCCTGGAAGCGATCGCAAGATTCAGACATTGTGAGTTATTATTTCAGACTACAGACAGGAACCGGTACTCGCTCCTTGCGGATCTATGTTCATGAACACTCTGAAGAGTCTATTTATTTATTTATTTATTTTTAACTTTTATATACCGACATTCTTACATCAAATGCAAATCATACCGGTTTACATTAAAACAGAAAAGCAGGAAATATATTTCCATAGTCAAATACAATGAACATTTATAACAAAAATTGTTAACAAGCCATAAGTAGCTTCTATTGACTAGAAGCTACTCCAGATAGATTAGTGTGAGTGACCACTGCTCTCTCAGAGCTTCCCTGGAACCAGGCACTCGCTCCTCGAGGGCCTAACCCTTTCCAACTACTGAGCCATATCAAGACCTTATGTGAGATATCATCTAGTACTGGCTATGCATATCTGCATATTCTGTCTATTCACTATCTATAGTCTCTTTGCAGCTCAGCAACCTGGAGTCGCAGTTCCAGTCTGAGGGACTTCAGCCCTGCCGGGCATACCAGCTCACTACTGCCACCTCTGGTGGTTATACTGCTTATCTAATAAAGAACTGTGTCTGTCTCCATACGCCAGCCTAGCCGGTGGTCCCTCTCGGGACTCCCTCCTGAGGGAGCTGTCATCTGCCATCAGTCCAAGGATTCACCTATTTACTTTCTGTCCAGCTGAGCACCATCTCCAGTACTCCGCTGGTACAGATTGCCAACTCTGCAGTCTACATTAACATTGCATTCCTTAGCAGACCCATAGGAGGCAGTTCACTACAGATTGCTATTCCTCCCTTAGGGGAGGGACTTCCAAACTGTTATTCGCATCTGCTCGCTCCTTCCATCCGCATCGCAGATCCTGCAACAAATTGCTAACCGCTAGCAGTATTACAACAGATTGCTGGCTCCTCCCCTTGTGGGAGTATCCAGCAGCAGGATCCTATCTGATTGCTCTCTCTAGCAGCCATCCCACAACAGATTGCTAACTCCTCCCTTTACAGGAGCATCCAGCAGCAGTTTGCTAACAGATTGCTAACTCGAGCAGCAGATCCATAACAGAGGCAGATCGGCAGGGTTTTAAGGGTTGGGGAAGTGAAAACCAGGGAGGTTTGTAGGAACTCTTTTAACTAGGCAAACTGGAGATGAACTCCTAAAACTGGTTTTGGTGTCAGCGTGCACACCTTTTAAAATCCCTGACTTATGAGGTAGAAGTGGGATTTATACGCACATTTATGTATTTACTTATTTATTTTGGCATTTTATATACTGTCCTTCCAAAATAAGATCACAATGGTTTACAAAATCAGTGTTCAAATTCTTGGTTAACAATCACATTCTGTGCCAGCATTCATAATCTAGGTCAGCACCACAGTAGATATATGTTCTAGTTCATATTTGTACATATTCTTGGTCAATACAACAGCAGATATAGTCTATTTCATATTCATACATTTTCAAAGTCAACATAACAGCAAATGCAAATTCTACTACTATTAAGTATACACTTATCATGTGCACACCCCCTTAAAATTTGGCGTACATGGATGTGTGGTCAGGCTGATGCAATATCGGTGCGCTAATAAACGGGCGCTCATGATTGAGCACCCGCTTTTCTAATGCGCGGCCATCCTCCTCTCCTGGGTACATGATGCAGTATACAAATGAGTTGCTGCATCAAAAAAGGAGGCCCTAGGGGAAATTGTGCATCCCTAGCACCTCCTTGGCATCAGGTGTCTGTGCTTGATTAGGAAAATGGACGCTCAATTTTACGAGCAACCATTTTCCTAACCTGTGTACAGCTGCTGGTTAGGAAAATGGACAATTGTTAATCAGTTCTCCTGACATAATATCGCCAGGAGGAATTACAAAAAAAGCAGTATTTTCTGCTTTTGTTAACTTTTGGGGCTTCTCAAAACTTAATGCCAGCTCTGGGGCTGGCGTTAATTTTTGAGAGTAAAAATGTGTGCGTCAGGTGCACATTTATTTTTACATAAGGGGGGAATAGCTAATAGCTTCATCAACATGGCATTTACATATGATGAGTGCTTTTAGCTATTCACTGGTTTGAATGTGCGTTTTGTACTCGCTAATCCCCTTATTGCATAAGGGATTATGGACGTGCATCCAAAACTCATGTCCAGTCGCGGGTTAACCTGTGCAGTAGCCTAAGCGCACAACATTGCATTGGCCTATCTGAGACAACTCAACCCACTGTTGGAGACTCAATCCATGACAAATAAACAAGGATAAAGGAGTAAAAAAAGGAAATTGAGATGAAAGGTATCTACAAACACAGGCCGATTCAGTAAAGTCCGCAGGAGAGCGGGCGAACGCCCACTCGCCTGTGCGCGCGATTCAGTATTTAAATTAGGTCCGGCGGTAGAAACAGGCAAAAGGAGGCACTAGGACACTAGCACGTCCCTAGCGCCTCCTTTTGGCCCGGAGTGGCAGCTGTCAGCGGGTTTGCCAGCCGACGCTCAATTTTGCCGGTGTCTGTTCGAGCCCGCTGACAGCCATGGGCTCAGAAACCGGCAAAATTGAGCATCTGGTTTTTGACCCGAAAGCCGCCGGCCGACTTACAAATTTTTTTTACCCTTCAGGACTCCGACTTATCATATATATATATATATATATATATATACACACACACACACACACACACACACACATTAATATACTTATTATTATTATTATTATCAACTATTAATAATAGTTAATAATAACTATTAATTATTATTAACTATTAATTATTCCCTAACTAGACATTAACTGTTCCCTAGCACATGGAATCTACCCGGACGACCTGAAAATTGCATCAAACCGCTCTTAAAAAAACCTAACTTAAATCCTAATGATCCTACCAATTTCCGTCCTATATCCAATCTCCCTTTCATAGCCAAGGTAATGGAAAAATTAGTTAACTCCAGACTCTCAGACTACCTCGAGGAACATAAAATTCTGTTCCCATCCCAATATGGCTTCAGAAAAGCTTTAAGTACTGAATCTCTACTAATTTCCCTGACCGACTACCTCATCATGGGCCTGGATAAAGGTCACACTTATTTACTGATCCTCCTGGACCTCTCAGCTGCCTTTGATACGGTTAACCATTCCACCCTACTAATTCAATTAGCAAACATCGGAATAACAGGAACAGCACTATCATGGTTCAAATCGTTCTTAGGGAACAGGAAATACAAAGTCAAAATTCACAACAAAGAATCTCAACACTATCTTCATCTATGGGAGTTCCACAGGGCTCCTCCCTTTCACCAACACTCTTTAATATCTACCTGCTCCCTCTTTGCCAACTGCTAACTAATTTAAACATTAAACACTTTCTTTATGCAGATGACGTCCAGATAGTCATCCCCGTCAAAGAATCCTACACCAAAACTCTAGAATTCTGGGAAACCTGTCTTAAAAAAATTGATGGACTCCTCTCCAACCTTAATCTAATACTAAACTCTTCAAAAAGCGAACTCCTCCTAATTTCATCTGAAAACAGTAACATAGACACAAATCCTCCACTCAATTTACAAACTCCACAAGTAAGAAACCTGGGAGCTATCATTGATAACAGGTTAAACCTAAAAGCATTCATAAATCAAACTACTAAGGACTGCTTCTATAAACTCCAAGTCTTAAAAAGAATAAGACCACTCTTCCACTTTCATGACTACAGAACTATTCTGCAATCAATAATATTTGCTAAACTAGATTACTGCAACTCTTTGCTATTAGGTCTTCCTTCATCTCACACTAAACCCCTTCAGATGGTTCAAAACACGACTGCGAGAATATTAACTAACACACGGAGAAGAGACCACATATCACCAATCCTCAAAGACCTGCACTGGCTGCCAATTCACTACAGAATCATATATAAGTCCATAACCACTATTTTCAAAGCTATACATCAACACTCTCAGCTCAACCTTCAAATTCCTCTCAAAAAATTTACGTCCAACAGACCAGAGAGTCCTATAGAGAAACCCTACAAGTACCACACTCCAAATCCATGAGGCACATAACCACCAGAGACAGGGCTTTCTCCACTGCAGGACCAACACTGTGGAATTCCATCCCACCAGATTTGCAACAGGAACCCTGCCTTCCCACATTTAGGAAGAGACTCAAAACGTGGCTATTCATGAAAGCCTTTCCTGAACTAAACTGAACTTATTCCATTATTAACTAGTCGCTCAGACTTTGCCGTAATCATGGTAATTAATATCCCTACCTCATAAGGGCAATTCATTAATGCTCTAAGCACATTGTTCTTGGCATATATGTTCTCTCTATTTAATCCCCTGCTTCTTTTCTATGCTCCAAGTTGTATTACTCCCTTGTTTTATTGTAACTGCATTCCTTAGCCTTTCTTTTGTTTAATGTTTTATTACTACCATTATTATTATTTATTATTATTATTATTATTATTATGATCAATGTTATTTTTTACCTTTCTGTTCCCTATCCACTTGTTAATTGTAAACCGACATGATGCGATTTTATCGCGAATGCCGGTATAGAAAAACTTAAAATAAATAAATAAACTAAACTTGATTAATAGCCATTAATGGACTTCTCTCCAAGAACTTCAACAGTGGGTACATGTAAGCATAAAATCAGGTTTTTTGTGTACTTTTATATGCAGAATCCACAGGTTGACTTTCAAAGCATGATTTACGTATATAAAACAAGGTTTTATGGGTGTAAAGCACATTGAAAATCAACCCCAATATGGACACAAATATAAAAAATATCATATATTGTTACAACAAAACTGAATTTTAATTCAGTCAAAGAGCATATTCCATTGTATTTTATGCTCTTGTCATTTGGCAAGTTCAGTTTTTAGCTTTCAATTATGCCCCATCTGTTCCATATTTTCCAAGATGATTATGCCAGGCTTTTTTTTTTGCCAGGGGCAAATACTGGGAAAAACGTTTGATAATGTGCCCATTGTCAGACTGATATATTGACATTTTCACCGTATGCAAGGAGTCAGTTTATCACCTCACAATTTTTCCTCCTTGTTTTATGTTTTGTTTTTGAAAATCTGTTTTATTAAGCTTATAATCATGATAACAGAACATTCACATAGCATACAATAGGTTCTGTTGTATTCCATAAAATAAGCAGAAAAACAAATACAAGAAATTATTCATCCCTCCAATGTTCCCTCCCCCACCCTTATCCCATCAGCATTAATGTTAAGAGGGGCTCCAGGTAAGCCTCAGAGCTGTAAATCCAAAACTAAAAGTCACTGAAAAGTCGTTCAGAATTTGACTGTGGGCTCTTTGAGGAAGTCTAGTGATATAGGGAAGCCATATGTCCAGGATTGCTTTTATCTTCTTAAGATTAAACGCATGACTAGACATCTGTCCCATAACCAGTATGTTTTATGTTTTTAAATTTTT
Organism: Rhinatrema bivittatum; assembly: GCF_901001135.1. Classification (NCBI taxonomy): domain Eukaryota; kingdom Metazoa; phylum Chordata; class Amphibia; order Gymnophiona; family Rhinatrematidae; genus Rhinatrema; species Rhinatrema bivittatum. The sequence goes on along the minus strand of NC_042618.1, from coordinate 72,916,264 downwards.
GACTCAGTTTTCTCCTGTTCCTTTGGGCTTCAATTTAATCAGAGCCTCCCATTACTTAGCTCCATGGAGCTTCTATTCACAACTTCCCAGGTTTCTTCCAAATTTTATTTATCTATTTTTATTAGGATTTATTACCTACCTTTTTTAAACAATTGCTCACCCAAGGAGGAGTACATAAACAATTCGAAAAGGTAGCAACTTGACTAAACAGAGGTACAGTACATTAAAAAAGGTGGAAAGAAGGTAAAACGATTACTGGCATGGTTAAAAGGGGAGGTGAAAGAAGCTATTTTAGCCAAAAGATCTTCATTCAAAAATTGGAAGAAGGATCCAACATAAGAAAATAGGATAATGCCTAAGCTTTGGCAAGTTAAATGTAAGACATTGATAAGACAGGCTAAGAGAGAATTTGAAAAGAAGTTGGCCATAGAGGCAAAAACTTACAGTAAAAACATTTTAAAATATATATGAAGCAGAAAGTCTGTGAGGGGGTCAGTTGAACCGTTAGATGATAGAGGGGTTAAAGGGGCACTTATTTATTTATTTATTTTTAATTTTTTTATATACCGAGGTTCTTATAGAGACTACAAATCACTCCGGTTTACATATAACAATAAACTGCCCAACAAGATAAGGGGCTTTACATAGAACAGTGGCACATATGTAACAATATAACTGGATGACAATAAAACATAATAATAATAAATATTATAGATTAACATTGTAATTAATAAAATTGTGTAATATAATCTGTATAATTTAACTATTTAACTTGGATATAGTGACATATTAACCATGCCAGATGTAAATAAGATAAAATGAGTTTTTGAATTTTTGAACTTAGATATTGTAAGATATCTTACAATATCTAAGAAGATATTGTAGATATCTAAGAAGATATCTAAGAAGATATCTAAGAAGATACTTAGAGAAGATAAGGCCATCGCGGAAAGATTAAATGATTTCTTTGCTTCGGTGTTTACTGAAGAGGATGTTGGGGAGGTACCCGTACTGGAGAAGGTTTTCATGGGTAATGATTGAGATGGACTGAACCAAATCACGGTGAACCTAGAAGATGAGGTAGGCCTGATTGACAAACTGAACAGTAGTAAATCACCTGGACCAGATGGTATACACCCCAGAGTTCTGAAGGAACTAAAAAATGAAATGTCAGACCTATTAGTAAAAATGTGTAACCTATCATTAAAATCATCCATTGTACCTGAAGACTGGAGGATAGCTAATGTAACCCCAATATTTAAAAAGGGCTCCAGGGGCGATCCGGGAAACTACACACCAGTTAACATGACTTCAGAGCCAGGAAAAATAGAGGAAAGTGTTCTAAACATCAAAATCACAAAATATATAGAAAGACATTGTTTAATGGAATAAAGTCAGCATGGCTTTACCCAAGACAAGACTTGCCTCACAAATCTGCTTCACTTTTTTGAAGGAGTTAATAAACATGTGGATAAAGATGAACCAGTAGATGTAGTGTACTTGGATTTTCAGAAGGCGTTTGACAAAGTTCCTCATGAGAGGCTTCTAGGAAAAGTAAAAAGTCATGGGATAGGTGGCGATGTCCTTTCGTGGATTACAAACTGGCTAAAAGACAGGAAATAGAGTAGGATTAAATGGACAATTTTCTCAGTGGAAGGGAGTGGGCAGTGGAGTGCCTCAGGAATCTGTATTGGGACCCTTACTTTTCAATATATTTATAAATGATCTGTAAAGAAGTACAACGAGTGAGGTAATCAAATTTGCAGATGATACAAAATTGTTCAGAGTAGTTAAATCACAAGCAGATTGTGATAAATTGCAGGAAGACCTTGTGAGACTGGAAAATTGGGCATCCAAATGGCAGATGAAATTTAATGTGGATAAGTGCAAGATGATGCATATAGGGAAAATAACCCATGCTATAGTTACACAATGTTAGGTTCCATATTAGGTGCTACCACCCAAGAAATAGATCTAGGCGTCATGGTGCATAACACATTGAAATCGTCAGTTCAGAATGTTGGGAATTATTAGAAAGGGCATGGTGAATAAAACGGAAAATGTCATAATGCCTCTGTATCTCTCTATGGTGAGACCGCACCTTGAATACTGTATACAATTCTGGTCGCCACATCTCTAAAAAGATATAATTGCGATGGAGAAGGTACAGACAAGGGCTACCAAAATGATAAGGGGGAATGGAACAGCTCCCCTATGAGGAAAGACTAAATAGGTTAGGACTTTTCAGCTTGGAGAAGAGACTGCTGAGAGGGAATATGATAGAGGTGTTTAAAATCATGAGAGGTCTAGAGCAGATAGATGTGAATCGGTTATTTACTCTTTCAGATAATAGAAAGACTAGGGGGCACTCCATGAAGTTAGCATGTGGCACATTTAAAACTAATTGGAGAAAGTTCTTTTTCACTCACACAATTAAACTCTGGAATTTGTTGCCAGAGGATGCGGTTAGGGCAGTTAGTATAACTGTGTTTAAGAAAGGATTGGATAAGTTCTTGGAGGAGAAGACCATTACTTGGTATTAAGTTGACTTAGAAAATACTAGCCACTGCTATTACTAGAAATGGTAGTAATAGCAGTGGATTGGCCACTGTTGGAAACAGGATGCTGGGCTTGATGGACCCTTGGTCTGACCCAGTATGGCATGTTCTTATAGAGGATTAAACAAGATTGGAATAACATGCAAACAAGTGATTGGATGTGCTATTTAAGATAAAATGGAATGGATACAGCACCTAAATAGCATCATGTAGCCCTGGGTTTCGAGTAAGCTGCAGGGAATCAAGTATGTACCAGCAGGCCGATGCAATAAAACATGCAGGAGAGCCAGCGCTCCGAGTTGAGTGCCCGCTCTCCTGATGTGCGCCCAGGCACCTCTCCTGGGCATGCGATTTTGTATTCAAATTAGGCCGCACGCTAATAAGGAGGTGCTAGGGACACTAGCATGTCCCTAGCCCTCCTTATTATTCAGCTGAGTAACCTGAAGTCTGACTCTTCCAGGTGCCCAATCATTGGCACCCGAAAGAGTGAATTTTAAAAGCCCTGCATGCGCCAAAACCAAGAGATATGCGCACAAGTCGGGCCAGCGTGCGCTGAGAGGTTTTTATAAGCCGCCCATATATGTGCATTTCTCCTGCTGTGCACACAGATAAAAAGTTAACAGAAAGGGGTGGGTCATGGGCACATTCTGGGCAGGGCAGGGTGTGTTGAGGCTAAGAGATGAGCATGTAGATACTTATCCATGCTGGCAAGCACCAGTGTCTCCTGCCACATAACTTTACATCTGCTATGGATGACGTGTGTGTGATACTTTCACCAGTCCATACACCGTCAATTGCATCTATTCCAGGGTCCAATCCCTGAACGAGCTTCCCTGGCCACTCAGAAACTCAAATAGCAGTTTAAGGTTATCTTTACAAGTCCTCAGGTGGAGTTTGAACCCTCTCCACTTGGATGAAAGGCAGATGCCCTCCCCACTGAGCCAGCAACTCAATTTCTGAAGGCTGGCTTCAAATGTTCATCTCCAGTCTTTAGCCTTTGCTGTCCTTCCACTAGGCCATTCACAAGCAAACAAAACTCTTCATAGGTTCTCACCAAGTCCAAAGTCTGGCCCACTGGGTCTAACTGCCACCTCCCACTGTATCTCTCAGGATATTATCCTTGTCCCTTAGATACAACCACCCACTGGCAGTCTCCCAAACAATATCCTTAAGTAGGCCCATCCAGATTTTAAAACAGTCTTTAGCTCCCAGCTCACCTTCCTGGAAGTCACACAAGCCATCCATCTTCACAGGAGCACCAAAGTTCCAGTCTTGAAGAGCAACAGTTAGCATGGCCCTTCTCCTTCAGTCCCCCAGCAGGAGACTGACTCTGCTGGGTTAGGGAGTATCTTTTATACCTTGTAAACTCCTCCTCCCCTGCCAGCTGATTGGCTCTGGGGAAGTCCCACCCTTAATCTCCCACACCTTTGTTTGTCTCTATGGTTACAGAGGAAGCCACCAGTGTATATCCTTGACTCTGTGTCACCTGGGTTTTCTTCCCCCTCCTTCTAGGACTTTGGTTCCAGGGAGTTTTTGTTCCTAGCTTTATTCTAACTACCTGGACTGGCATAGTGACCCCGTCACAGTGTGTTAGAGAAAATTAGGCAAGTCTGCAGGGTTTTAAGGGTCAGGGCTAAAAGGGGAGAAGGGAGGCTATTAAACCAAGGGTTTTGGAAATCCTCTCGCTTAACTGGGCGAACTGGGAATGAACTGGGAAAACGGTGAAAAGCGTTGGCGTGCATCCCTTGTAAAATTTCTCCACTTATGTGGTAGATATGAGATCTGCACACCCATGCTTGCATCCATTTAAAATTGAGCACACGTGTACGCACGTCCAGGCTATTTTATAACATGCAGGCATATACATGCTTATGTTTATTTTTATTTATTTATTTAAGGTTTTTATATACCGGCAATCATGAGAACATATCTTGCTGGTTTACATGAAACGGGAGTGCATTAAATACATCAAACTAGAACTGAGGTGACCGAAGGTACAGTTACAATTAACAAGGGTAGCAAAACTTGGTGAAGAGGAAGAAATAGGAAAGAATAAAATGGTTAAACGATATACAAGTCAAATTACAAGTTATGTGCAAATGGCATGATTAATGGCTGAATGTTTATGTTATATCATGGATGCATCTCTGGGCATGGCTGACAAATGTGCGCACTGTGCACACAAGCGCCTATTTAACAGCTACCATCCCTAGGTCTAACAGAAAAGCCATGCTTTCATGAGCTTTCTGAATTGCAGGTAGTCCTGGATTTGGTGAATCTCTTCCAGGAGAGCTCCAGAGAGTAGGGGATTTCCCTGAGAAGGCCTGTTACCAAGTATTGGACCTATGGATGTCTTTTATCGATTGTGTGATCATGGAGGCTCTTTGGGAGGATCTAAAGGGCCTGGCTGGTGTATAGTGAGAGAACCTGTCCTTCAGATACTCTAGACCTTTTCCTTTCAGGGCCTTGAAGGTTAGGGTTACGGGTTTTGATTTTGGTCTGTAGAGTACTGGTAACCAGTGTAATTTGTGTAGAATGACTGTGTTGTGGTCTCCTAATTTGCAACCCTCTAGCATTCAGGCTGCAGCATTCTGAATAAGTTAGAACTGGTATAATCCCTTTGATGTTAGTCCACTATAAAGTGCATTACAGTAGTCTAACCACGAGGTTATCACAGTGTGGACCATGGTGATCAGATTTGTTCTCTCATTGAAAGGACTGAGTTTTTCAGTTGGTAGAGGTGAAAGAAGCAGTGGAGGAGTAACTTACTGGTTAAAGTAGCAGGTTATGAACCAGGGAAGCCAGCATTCAAATCCCGCTGCTGCTCCAATGTGACCTTGGGCAAATCACTTCACTCTCCATTGCCTCAGGGACAAACTCAGATTGGGAGCCCTCTGGGACCAGAAAAATACCTACAGTTCCTGAATATAATCTTCTTTGAAATGCCTGAAAAAGTACAATATACATTTAAAAAGTGTTATCTAATCTGGGGATGCATAGTTAGTGTCAATTCCAACAGGATTCCCAACCTGCAATTTTAAGAGGAGTTCACAGTTCCTGAATGTGATTATAATGCTAGGTACCTGCCTGCTCATATTTTGAACTCAAAGAATATCAGTTTGCATAGGTTCAGATGTAGTTTGTTATTTTTGTGCCCATTCTTGAATAGCTGTGAGGCAGTAGTTAATCTTCTCATAGCTGTTGATAGTCTGGGTCCATAGGTAGAAGGACCTGAACATCATCTGCGCAGATATAGAATTTTAAGTCAAAGAACCTAAATTTGCTGAGCTAACACCGTTAGATATATGATGAGCAGCACAGGGAATAGTATGTACCCCATGGGACCCCATAGGACAGAGTCAAAGGGAAGAACAAGAAGCCTGCAAACTATATAAACTGTATCCTGTCAGATAAATAGAATTTGAACCAGGCAAGCACTCTGTCACTTTTGCCAGGCTCTTCTTGCTGTGAGCGCGTAATGGTATGATCCACTGTGTCAAATGCTGCTGAGCAAATCTAGTAACACTAGAACTGAGGCCATGCCCCACTATAGTTCCTGTGGAGATCATCTAGCAGGGAAATGAGGATTGGCTTTATTCCAAATCCAGGTCTGAATATGGATTGACGTGGCTTAAGCCAGTTTATATCTTTCAAACATGCAATAAGATATTTACAGACCATTTGCTCTATGATTCTCCCCAGAAAAAGAAACATTTTGATACTAGGCAGTAGTTTTCCAGTTTACCCTGGTCAAGGGAGTACTTTTTTTTATTAGTGGGTACACCACAAAACTTTTCAGTGCAGTTGGTATCAGCCCTTCTGAGAAGGATGAGTTCACAATTTTCATGGCCTGATTTGAAAGAGTCTCAATTGCCAGCTTCACTAGCTTAAATGGGCATGGATTAAGGGAGCAGAAAGTCAGCCCTAAGATGCTCTTCTGTTATTGGGGTGAACAATACCCAGATAAGTTCCGAGAAGGTCAGGAAGTTTACCCCTACGCCTATGAGTTGCCAATGAAGTGTTGGAGGGGTCATTTTGGAAATCCCAATAGAGACTCTTAATTTTATGAGAAAAATAACACAATGTCATTGCTGGTCAGTTTTGAGAAAGTAGATGGATTGTGCTGCAGAGGTGGATGTTGAAGACGGTTTTTTGCTATTTGAAATAGCTTCTTGTTGAGTTTGAGGCCTGATAAATACTTTGAGAAAAGTATTGTTTTTTTTTGGCTGCTATTATGGCATTATGATAACAGCCATGTGCCATCTAATTTTAGTCTGTCCTCCGACAAGCAATACTTGCACTATCTTCATTATTTCATTTTCATTTCATTTTATTTTACTTCTGAATCACTTTCCAGATAAAATCACCCAAAGTAATGTACAAGCCTAACATATATATAATATATATATATAATTTGTGCTCTCATCAAGCTGATAAGCCATGGCCAGGAGTCACAGACCCTGACTCCTTTTGGAACTTGTTAGAAGAGCACCCAGTAGAAGTGCCTGTTGAGTGATGGCTGGGGCTGCCTTCCACCATGGACCTGTGATGCCTCACCAACCCAAAGAATAAAACTGGATTCAGTAATACGATTCTGATCTCCTGCATGGCTGTGGGCACACTTTCAGCTTCCTCACATTCTCAGAGACATGGTGGAAAGAGGATAATCAATGGGACAGTGCTATACCGGGGTACAAATTATATCGCAATGACAGAGAGGAGCACTCGGGAGGAGGTGTGGCGCTTTATGTCCGGGATGGCATAGAGTCCAACAGGATAAACATCCTGCATGAGACTAAATACAAAATTGAATCTTTATGGGTAGAAATCCCTTGTGTGTCGGGGAAGACTATAGTGATAGGGGTATACTACCGTCCACCTGGTCAAGATGGTGAGACAGACAGTGAAATGCTAAGAGAAATTAGGGAAGCTAACCAAATTGGTAGTGCGGTGATAATGGGAGACTTCAATTACCCCAATATTGACTGGGTAAATGTATCATTGGGTCACACTAGAGAGATAACGTTCCTGGATGGAATAAATGATAGCTTTATGGAGCAATAGGTTTAGGAACCGAAGAGAGAGGGAGCAATTTTAGATCTAATTCTCAGTGGAGCACAGGACTTGATGAGAGAGGTAACGGTGGTGGGGCCGCTTGGCAATAGTGATCATAATATGATCAAATTTGATTTAATGACTGAAAGAGGAACAGTGTGCAAATCCACAGCTCTCGTGCTAAACTTTCAAAAGGGAAACTTTGATAAAATGAGAAAAATTGTTAGAAAAAAACTGAAAGGAGCAGCTACAAAAGTAAAAAATGTCCAAGAGGCATGGTCATTGTTAAAAAATACCATTCTAGAAGCACAGTCCAGATGTATTCCACACATTAAGAAAGGTGGAAAGAAGGCAAAACGATTACCGGCATGGTTAAAAGGGGAGGTGAAAGAAGCTATTTTAGCCAAAAGATCTTCATTCAAAAATTGGAAGAAGGATCCAACAGAAGAAAATAGGATAAAGCATAAACATTGGCAAGTTAAATGTAAAACATTGATAAGACAGGCTAAGAGAGAATTTGAAAAGAAGTTGGCTGTAGAGGCAAAAACTCACAGTAAAAACTTTTTAAAATATATCCAAAGCAGAAAGCCTGTGAGGGAGTCAGTTGGACCGTTAGATGATCGAGGGGTTAAAGGGGCACTTAGAGAAAATAAGGCCAGCACGGAAAGATTAAATGATTTCTTTGCTTCGGTGTTTACTGAAGAGTATGTTGGGGAGGTACCGGTAATGGAGAAGGTTTTCATGGGTAATGATTTAGATGGACTGAATCAAATCACGGTGAACCTAGAAGATGTGGTAGGCTTGATTGACAAACTGAAGAGTAGTAAATCACCCGGACTGGATGGTATATACCCCAGAGTTCTGAAGGAACTAAAAAATGAAAATTCAGACCTATTAGTAAAAATTTGTAACTTATCATTAAAATCATCCATTGTACCTGAAGACTGGAGGATAGCAAATGTAACCCCAATATTTAAAAAGGGTTCCAGGGGTGATCCGGGAAACTACAGACCGGTTAGCCTGGCTTCAGTGCCAGGAAGAATAGTGGAAAGTGTTCTAAACATCAAAATCACAGAACATATAGAAAGACATGGTTTAATGGAACAAAGTCAGCATGGCTTTACCCAGGGCAAGTCTTGCCTCAAAAATCTGCTTCACTTTTTTGAAGGAGTTAATAAACATGTGGATAAAGGTGAAACGGTAGATATAGTATACTTGGATTTTCAGAAGGTGTTTGACAAAGTTCCTCATGAGAGGCTTCTAGGAAAAGTAAAAAGTCATGGGATAGGTGGCGATGTCCTTTCATGGATTGCAAACTGGCTAAAAGACAGGAAACAGAGAGTAGGATTAAATGGACAATTTTCTCAGTGGAAGGGAGTGGACAGTGGAGTGCCTCAGGGATCTGTATTGGGACCCTTACTTTTCAATATATTTATAAATGATCTGGAAAGAAATACGACGAGTGAGGTAATCAAATTTGCAGATGACACAAAATTGTTCAGAGTAGTTAAATCACAAGCAGATTGTGATAAATTGCAGGAAGACTTTGTGAGACTGGAAAATTGGGCATCCAAATGGAGATGAAATTTAATGTGGATAAGTGCAAGGTGATGCATATAGGGAAAAATAACCCATGCTATAATTACACAATGTTGGGTTCCATATTAGGTACTACAACCCAAGAAAGAGATCTAGGTGTCATAGTGGATAACACATTGAAATCATCGGTTCAGTGTCATGCGGCAGTCAAAAAAGCAAACAGAATGTTGGGAATTATTAGAAAGGGAATGGTGAATAAAACGGAAAATGTCATAATGCCTCTGTATCGCTCCATGGTGAGACCGCACCTTGAATACTGTGTACAATTCTGGTCGCCGCATCTCAAAAAAGATATAATTGCGATGGAGAAGGTACAGAGAAGGACTACCAAAATGATAAGGGGAATGGAACAACTCCCCTTCGAGGAAAGACTAAAGAGTTTAGGACTTTTCAGCTTGGAGAAGAGACGACTGAGGGGGGATATGATAGAGGTGTTTAAAATCATGAGAGGTCTAGAACAGGTAGATGTGAATCGGTTATTTACTCTTTCGGATAGTAGAAAGACTAGGGGGCACTCCATGAAGTTAGCATATGGCACATTTAAAACTAATTGGAGAAAGTTCTTTTTTACTCAACGCACAATTAAACTCTGGAATTTGTTACCAGAGGATGTGATCAGTGCAGTTAGTATAGCTGTGTTTAAAAAAGGATTGGATAAGTTCTTGGAGGAGAAGTCCATTACCTGCTATTAAGTTCACTTAGAGAATAGCCACTGCCATTAGCAATGGTTACGTGGAATAGACTTAGTTTTTGGGTACTTGCCAGGTTCTTATGGCCTGGATTGGCCACTGTTGGAAACAGGATGCTGGGCTTGATGGACCCTTGGTCTGATCCAGTATGGCATTTTCTTATGTTCTTATGTTCTACTTCATTTTGTGATTTCCACCAAGGTCATATTTCTTTTCACTGACAAACACATTTCAGCATTCATGAGCTGGCCTCTGCAAGACCCCTTACTCTCCAAGGGCCATCCTCAAACAATGGGCAGACAAAAAGGTGTTGCATGATCTAAGGTTTGGTAGAATATTCCCATTTCGTCAATGTTGGATCTTGAATTGTCAACTTGGGTATAGAAGATATTTAGGGCTTTCCAGGTTGTTGATTCTTCCCCTACCCTGCAATAAGCTGATCAGTTGCTCTGGATAGCCGTGCTAATCTCAGTGGCAAAATCTCCAGGTTGCACCTTCCACATCTCCTCATGGGCAGGCATACTGTCGTGATAAAATTCCTGTGCGACTTCAGGCATTTTTTAGCTGCATGTGATTGTACAGAGAGTGTCTCGTGTCCTCTGCTGCTTCTTCTCTGGCTGGTCACAACTTCCGCAACGTAAGTACTCCCCAAAGTGCTAAATCTAAGAATCTGCCAAAAGTTCTACAGTGCTTTTTTGCTCAACCTTTTGGTTGCATGATCTCTATTCTGTGAGATTGATTTTCCATCCAAAAGTTGCATGAAATGAAATCCTTGGGTTAAAGATTAGCTATTTTTCAAAATTATACAAGCAAACTGGCTTGCAGACATTTTTGGTTTGTTTTTTTAACCTAGACAATTCTGTCCCTAACTCTATTTGACTTTTGAAAGAAGAAATTTTCAAATTTCTCAAATAGGAAGAAACACTTTTGCAGACCTCAAAAAAATTCTCAAAGATTTGTGAAATTTCACAGACTGGAAGAGAGTGAACAGATACCTTCAGCTAACAGAAATCCCCCTGGGCTGAGTGGCTGCTGGCTAGACATGTGCTTTGTCCTCAAAAAGCAGATGGGACCTGTGACAATAGGGTAAAGCTTAATATATTACCTTTGGCTTTGATTTGCCAGAGACAAGTTCCAGGTTCCAGATCCCTCAGGTAAAATAATAACATTTGTGTTTCACTGCTTCCTTGTGCCCTGTACTTTACTGTATTTTGTTGTTTATCTTCTTTTTCTCACTGGAACTGTAACAGTAGAAAAAATTAATTGCCAGGAACCTTTTGGAAATAAAATACTGAAACTTCATTAAGCACGTTTTTTATGTTAAAATGTTAATATAATACCAGACAGATTTGGGGCAGAATTTTATAAATCTGAGTTGTATGTTTCTTTGATAGCTTTATTTCAGACCATATTGGTAGACTGAACATGATGAGATATGTCAAATTTAGCTCTCAGAACAGTTCTGCCAATGAAATTTAGAGAGCCCCCAATTCTTAATAGCCCGTCTCTTTAATTAATGAAGACGTCAAGACTTTGGCTGAAGTGTTGACTGACAGGCTTGAAACGATAATACCAAAACAGATTCACCCAGCCCAAGTTGGCTTGCTAAGTGGCAGACAAGCAAAAAGCAATTTCAGGAGGCTGATGGTGTGCTACTGCAGCTGGCAGCAGAAAGTAAAGTGGAGGGACTGATGCAGAGAAAGCTTTCGACAAAGTCAGTTGGGAATACATGTTCTGGGTGTTTAGGAAGCATGGTAGTCAGGGAGAATTTGTAAACTATGTAAAATCTTTATATACAAACCCTAAAGCTATGATAGAGGTAAATGGTAATGTTGCAGAACCATTTCTTGTCATGTGCATAAGACAGAGGTGCCCTTTGTCACCTTTACTATCTAGCAACTGAGCCGCTGGCTGCAAAGCTGAAAGCATTCAAATATAGGAAGTCAGATTTAAAATCAGTCTTTTTGCTGATATCTTACATTTTTGTGACTGAAGCTGTTGGATTGCTTTTGGCCATTTTGCAGTTTTGCTGAGTTCAGTTCATTTGCAGGCCTAGTTATCAATTTCCAAAATCTGAAGTTTTACTGCTACAATCATCCATAGCAAGCCACTATAAACCAGGTTCCTTCCCCCACAAGCTTATCATGTGTTGGAGCCTTACAATGTGGACTGAGCTGCATGTGGATCTGAGTGATGTGTTTTGTACCTGCCCAAAAAGGGTTTTCAGCCCTGTAGAGACTGCAAGCTGCTACAGCCAAGGTGAAGGAATATAAAAATATGTCAAAACCCCTGTGTGCTCTCCTGTGAATGACAAATGTTCTACAAGAACCATCATCCAGCACTCACATGTTAACAAGTTGGGATAAGGGCTGTACTGTTTAGCTTGCCAAGAAAACAGTACTACATAGCCAGCAGAGGAGGAAGTCAAAGGAATGCTGGGAGACTATTTAAGGTAGAAAAATGGCAATTTGTCTGGCGAGGATGGCCAGGAGTTGGACCCAGGATCCAGGAAGAAAGGAGTGCATCTGGAAGCTCTGCAATCTGTTCTTCTCCTGAAGAAGTAATTATCAAGAGGGAGGGCAGAAGTCTGTACTCTGAGACAATAGAGAGACAGACAGCTGTTCTTGCTTCATAGCTGAGCTATATGTAAAATCCCCAAAAGGGGCATAGGAACCAGGAGCTGAGAGACTGAGAGACTTCCTTTCCAGAGACATCCAGGCCCAGGAACACATGGCTGGATCAGTTTCCTAAGAGATCGAGAGTATCTTAGCAGAGAAGAGAGAAGGTTTATTTCCTTGCCTTTTGTCCCCAAATTTAGTATCTCATCTTAATTGATTCAGCTTTTCAGCCAAAATCAAGCATAAACCCTTTCTGGGGAAGAGAAGCTGGTGGCCCGTGTTCTTTCTGTAAGAGACTGAAACCAGGCCAGCTTTCTGTTTAGTACCAAGTACCAAAATCCACAACTTCCAATATGACGCTAAGGCCCTCTTCTCATATGTTTCTGACTTCATTAAAACGACCCCTCCCTCTATCTCAGAAAACGAAGCCAAAAGCAAAGGTGAGGAACTTGCAGTCTTCTTCCAGGACAAAATCTCCAAGCTCTTGCTACAATTTATTTCTTCCCCCCCCCTAACACCAATCCCAACATTTCTGGAGTCCCATTTTACTCCTTCGAGCCCACAACCTCCCTTGAAATGGAAACTCTCCTAAAGAAAATGAAACCCTCCTCACACCCATCCGACACTATCCCCACAAAAATACTATTGACTATACCAAATTTAATTGCTAAACTCCTTACCGAAATCATCAACAGCTCTCGGACATGTCCCTAAATCACTGAAACAAACTATCCTCAAACCCCTATTGAAGAAACCCAACCTGGACCCTGGAGACCTCGCAAACTTCTGACTGATCTCAAACCTCCCATTATAGCAAAACTCTTGGAAAGGGTAGTCAACATCCAACTGACCAAGTTTTTAGAAAACAAAATGTTCTTTACCCCTCCCAATTTGGCTTCCGTAAATTCTTTAACACAGAAACTCTCCTAATATCCCTCTCCGACACTATCATCAAGGGATCAGATAAGGGCCAATCATTCATCCTCGCATTACTAGACATCTCATCAGCATTTGACACTATCAATCACAACATACTTCTAAATCGTCTCACTGAAATTGGCATTTTTTTTAATGGTCCTATTTCCCAAGATACTGTACATATTACACTTGGTACCCTGCTATCTGAAGTGAGGAAATATACAGTTTTTGAACTGCAAAGCTGAGTTACTTCCTTTGGAAGAAATAGAAACCAAAAATTCACATTAGAAAATTGTTTAGAGAGAAAGACCTTGAAGATATTAATTTACCAGATGTGAAACTTTACAAAGCTGCCTATCAGTTTCACATATTGGCAGGCTAGATTATTATGATTGAAATTATGCTTGTATATATTTGGAATCAAAGTTACTAAATTGTCAAGCTTCTGGGTATGAGCTGAGTCATTGTCACTACACAGGCTTGACTTTGTCCACTGAGTCCCCTCTGCAGGATTTAAAACCATTTTATGAATAGCTGTTAGTTACAGCCACCAACGTCTTTGCTCCTCATCCCCGTGCTGTAATAGCTCAGGCTTTAAAGCAAAGAAACAATTGCAGAGTCACTTGTTCCGCACCCCTGCTGTAGCAGTTCAGGTTTTGGAACAAACAAACACATGCCCCTCAAAAGTATCCCAAGAGAACTGAGGCACAATCTCACCCCTTCTCCAGGGCTTAATTTGTGGGGGGAACCTCCTGGAATGCAGTTCTACAGACTTCTTTTCAGACTTAAGAGGTAGAGCAGGGGGTGTTCTGTTCTAGCTCCTCCACTCTAGACAGCCTGCAGGGAAGAAGGGGATGAGCCAGAAGCAGACAGAGCAGAGAGCAGCCTCTCCTCCCCTGTCGTTCTGTCCTGTCCCCTTCTGCTCTTCGGGGAACAGGAGGAGAGAGTGTGATCCCGAAGCAGTCACTGCAGCACTAGGAACAGATACAAAAGGGGGTTGAATTAGCACAAGTCTGAAACTTGTGAGCAGTAATGACGATCACCAATAGTGCCACCCTGGCTACTATGCTACTGCTCACAAGTTTCAAACTTGTGCTAATTCATCTCCGTTTTCTGTCTGTTACCTGGGGCTTAATTTATGATGGAATGATCTAGAACAGTGTTGTACCATCCTTTTTCTGGGATCTGAAGAAATGGAATAGAGCCAATGGTGTAAAACAGTTCTGGTGGGTGAAGGCTGGTTGAGGTAGAACACTGGTGGGGGCTGGGGATGGAGGATCACTGGTGTAAGGAAGAAGAAGGGTTTGGGAGGCAGTTCCTGATGCCACCCTTTCCGACAGATCACACCGAGCCACAGTCCTGCTCTTTGCCCCTCCCCCTCCCCAGTTCCACTTCCTTTTTGTTTACAAATTAAGCCCCGTCCTTCTCCCCAATGATTGTGCTACCAACCTCAGGCCCAGACCCTAGCTAAAAGTTTGCTGTTAGGAAGCGCTAGGAGAGCGGTTCCATTTTCCAGGGGATTGTGTGTCCTTGGACCCCGGCTCGACCCCAGAAGAACTCCAAAGAGGTGCCGAGGCAGACGAGGCATGTCCGAGCATGGGCTGGACAGGAGCGAGGCTGGAGTGAAGACAGACGATGGAATCCGGAGCAGGGACAAGGCTGGAGCAAAGACAAGGATGACTGAAAGTACTGACCCTCCACTGGACCTGCACACTTTGGGAAGACCAACAACGCAATGGTGGTCTTTTGAACAGTCCTCCGACCATTCCAAGCCCTTTCAGACCTGCCGCTGGGTAACGGCAAGAAGCGGCAGGCCGGACAGAGGCCAGGGGCAAACGAAGACCTTGGACGAAGACCCAGGCGAAGACGTAGGTACTTGGAGGAAGACTCAGGCGAGGACACTTGGACAAAGACTCAGGCGAGGATGTGGGTACTTGGACGAAGACTCAGGCAAGGACACTTGGACAAAGACTGAAGACAAGGAGTCAGGAGCGAGGTTCTGAAGATGAAGAGTCAGGGGCGAGGATCAGTAGATGAGGAGTCAGGCGCGAGGTTCTGTAGACGAGGAGTCAGGCGCGAGGTACAAGAGCTGGGTTGAGACTGAGATGCAGCGCACCCTACACAGCCCACCCGCGGACCGACGTAGACTCTAGACGAGATAGTGGAGTAACTGAGAAAGGCATGTTGCAGAAACTGTAGAGGCCTGTACCGGGGCATGTCCTACACAGTCGCCAGTGGCTGATTGCGGACCACGCTGGTACAGTACAGGTTCTGGCAGAGTCTTTAGCATGGAGGGAGCAGGCACAAGGAATCCGAGGGCCAGCAAAGTTCAAGATACAGGACCAAGACAGGATTTGGCTTCAAGCAGGGATTACCCTCCGGAGGCTTGAGCTGCAGTAGTGAGGAAGGCATTGTACCACGAGGCACCCTATTCAGTCCGCCTGGTCATGGACCACGACATGGCACGCCAGGAAGGGTGGCGACGAGAAACCAGGGGTTCAGGACAACTGGGCTGGATCACGACATCAGGAACAGGAGACAGACATCAGGACTGGATCACAGACATCAGGAACGGAGGACGGATATCTGAACTGGAACTTGGACATCAGGAACGGAGGACGGACATTTGGACTGGATCACGGACAACAGAAACTGGAAGACAGTCATCGAGACTAACTGTGGACATCAGGAGCTGAAGACGGATATCTGGAGTGGATCAAGGACATCAGGAACGGATCACGGACTTCAGGACGAGACATGGAGCTCCAACAGGAAACAAAGAACACAGGACCTTGAAGAAGAGCTGGAACAGAGAAGACTCCTGGAGCGAAGGACAGGAATATCCAGGAGCATCTAACTCCTTGCGAAGGCACAGCTGGACTGAACACTGAGCCCTCTTGTAGGGCTGAGAGGACTACGCCCGGGGAGGAGCTTGCAGAGGACCACACCTGGCTGATCCTTTAAAAGTAGGAAAGAGGCGCGCGCCCGCGCCTATGCAGAGGCAGGAGAAGAGAAGACATGTTGGTAGCGTCCCCAGCCACGTGGAGGGCCCAGGACAAGCAAGGTAGGCAGCAGAAGTGGCTCCAGCCGCAAAGAACAAAGAGGAAACGCAGGCAGGCTGCAGGCACCGGCAGGGACAGCTTCCCTGCCAGCTGAAGACCCTGGCAGCAGCAAGGATGGCCCCCTGCTGTCCGAGGACCCCAGGAACGGCTCCAGCCGCGTCGGAGAGAGCAGGAGTGGCAGCGGCAGTCCCGGCCGCATGGGAAGGCTCCTGGCTGCTCAGCCCTGCTGTGAAAGGCGGGAGGCGGCCGGGGAGGAGCCCGGCAAAGGTGGCACGACTGCCGCGAAGAGAACAGCGCCAGTGGCCCGTCTGGCCGCGAAAGTAGGGGGCCTGCCCACACTCCTCACGGGCAGGTTCACAACACTTGCAGTTCTGGGGGAAAAGTAAAATAAAAAAAAAATGCCAAGGAAAATGCTTCTATTCCAGTTCTTTCCTCTTCCCATGAAAGCAGATAAATATACCCTGAGTCGATCTCCATACCTGAGCCTTCGTAGGTGGCTACCTCCACAACTTTCATCGCGTCTGGCTTTATATCTTCAAGTAATTCATTTCTTACCTCGTGTGGGGTTTGGGAACCTCCTTCCTCTCTGCTCGCAGAGCCTCCACCCTCAGAGCTCCTCCTGTAGACTTACCTAGGCATTCTGGGGTCTGTGGTCCTTCTCAGTCTCTCTGCCGTTAGCTCTGCCCTGGGGCATATCTGTTTCCAGCTGCTACTAGGGCTTGATGGAACCCATATTCCGCCACAAAATCCATTCTTACCTATTAACTAAAAATTCTGCATTATGCCTGTTTTGACAAATTAAGGTTGTTTTAAATCAAAGTTTACAGATTCAGCTAAATGTGTTAAGAGTTAAAGTGATAAGGGGATTTTATAACCTTTTTAAATTCAATAACTTAAACCATTTTGGGAGGAGATTTTTCAGATGCTGTGTCAAATGATTAATGTTCCTTTATCATGTACTGGGCTTGAAGCTATTTTGGGATGGAGACCATCAGCGAGTAATGTGCAAACTCATGCAGTGAACATGGTTAATCTTTATTTATTTATAGCGTGGAAGTGCGTTCTTAAGCTGGTGGCAGAAAAGATTTCTTGAAAAGAACTGTGGCAGCAATTAATGTTAGATGTGTTATGTTTAGAAAGATTGAATGCTAGAACACAGTCTAATAAGGGCAGGGGGATTTTAGGTGTATGTGGTGACCCATTATTTCTACCTTACAACAGGACACCAGGATGCCTTAAAAGGTTTATGTCAGCAAAAAACATGGAAACACAGCTGATTACCAAGAACTAATGATATATGATATCTGCATCTGTGCACATCTAGGTTAAAACTAATTTTGAATTATGATATTGTGTGGACTGAGACAGTGTGGGTGTATGGTGTGTGTGGGTGTATAGTTGTGTGATGGATGGGGGAGAAAATACTAAAATAAGAGTATTTTGAAATCACAGCTAATTTGTGATAAGAAATAAAAGTTTTGTTCATATTGCGTGATATTATGATCACTGTGAAGCTCATTCAAATCTTTGTTACTTTTGTTACTATGACCCATGTTCATTGATGACAAATAGATTGTATTTTGCTAGAATCCTAAATCCCTAATAAACATGTTTGCAAAAAAAAAAAAAGTTAATATAAGCCAAGTGTGCACAGAACATTTCATTTTAATTAATACTTTTGCCTCAGGCCATCTTATAAAATAAATTAAATTAACATGTATTCCCTGAATCTAAGTTGTCAACCATCATGTGTGACGTTCCTCCCTCACTGTTCTAGTGTCTCTGGTAGCCAGAAAGCATTGCCTTTTGGAATTTGCCTTTTTCACTAACCCATTCAACCATCATCTGTTCCTACAAGAAGATAAGCTTTAATATTTTCATTTTAAATGCAGTGTGCTATTTCACAATGCTTGTTTTTCATTATTACATCTGGAAACCTAATGAGAGGAAAATTAGTTTATTCCAAATAAAGTTCATGAACTTTACAGTCTTGACCGATTGTGTCAACAGGCCGCATCGGGGGAAGCACTGGAGACTTCCCTCCAGCACCTCAGCGGTGAACAGTGCAAGAGTCACACTGAAATCGCCCCCCGCCAGAACCACCAGAGAGAGGAGGGAAACCCGGCGCTGGCTCAGAAGCTCCATGCACAGCCCGCCCTCCTCCTCCGACTTCTTGAACGCCATGGCAACACCAAAGAGGAGCTCCAGGAAAGGAGCCCAGAACAACAGGCCACATCAGGGGAAGCACCGGGGACTGCCCCGGAACCACCAGAGAGAGAGGAAGGAAACCCAGTGCCAGCTCTGCGACTCCGCCCACAGCCCATCCACCTCCCCCGACTTCTTGAACACCATGGCGTTGCCGAAGGCACTTGAGCTCTCAGGCACG
This sequence comes from Rhinatrema bivittatum, assembly GCF_901001135.1. Classification (NCBI taxonomy): domain Eukaryota; kingdom Metazoa; phylum Chordata; class Amphibia; order Gymnophiona; family Rhinatrematidae; genus Rhinatrema; species Rhinatrema bivittatum. Next base: position 72,897,379 of record NC_042618.1, on the reverse strand, counting down.
CACACGAAGGAGCACAACAAAGGAGCCTGCCCCTTTGTCTGCCCCTTCATGCGTGCCTGAGTAGCATTATTTTCTTACTTCACTACTTCAGCAATTATCTCAATAATCCCAAAACTGACCCTTACAACCATAAACCCATCCGAGGAGGTGGCATATATGGGGATCTAAGGAGAACCACCACAATGAAACAAAGAAGGCCAACAAACTTAATCTTCCCAGCGATAAGAATTAACCCATCCACTATCTCTTCCTGCTTAATGTTCACTTTGTTATTACTAAACGTCCAATCTATCTCAAAAAAATTCCCTCTGATTAATGACCTACTAGAAGATTTACAGTCCACTATCTTTTGCATTATAGAAACCTGGCTGACAAAGATAACGTAATCCTAAACCAAATTTTGCACCCTAACTACCTAGACTGAAACGTAAAGGCGAGGGTTTATTACTAATCAGTAAAAAAGAACTGTAACTATTACTTTGCAAAGTAGACATTATCCTACCTTATGAAGTGGCAATACTAAAATCTCATTAGCTAAACATAGGATTGGCCTATTACCCTCCAGACTTACTACAAAAAGATTTCTCACCACTAGTAGAATTATTTACCAAGGTATTTCCTTCTCCAGAATCTACAGTAATTGAAGGAGATTTTAACATACAGGTAGACAAATCATCAAGAACCCTAGCATGTAACATGTTTCTAGAAGCAATGGAAGCCATGGGATGGTCACAATTTGTCTTGAAGGCAATGCACAAAGCAGGCTACACTCTAGACCTAATATTTGCTAACACAAGTAACTGCATAATCAATACCTTCAATACCTTGCACACGACAGTTCCTTGGCCCAATCATCAATTAATAAAAGCAGAAATGGCCCTCACCAATCAAATCTGCAATAATATGGACAATAAGCATACATTCACCTTCTGAAAAATGATAGAGATAGAAGAACTAGTGGAAGCAATAGAAACTAAGATACAGTGGGCCCTTGAGTTATGACCAACTTTTCCAGTTTTGAGAAAGCTGCAATGCCTGCATGCTAGGTAGGTATTTATACCCCTATATGAGGCCCACCTAGCTACTCGAGGTGAGGTATAGGTATTAGTGTAGGGGTTAGGGGCCACTTTGACATGCAGAGTGTGATGTACGAACAGAACAGTGCACTCTTGTGAAAATTTGATGACCTTCGGAGTGAGGAAACTCACCCAAAGATGAGATTTGTGCAATGTTCTCTCAACCTAGCTTGATGTTACAAGGTAGAGAGTCCATATGCAGATATCGTAAAGGAACTGGTGGAGGAGGTAAAATTGTTTTTTCTGGTAGGCTAGGCACATTTTATAACTTTTTGGTGAGTACACTAGGAAATTATTGGTGTTTCTGGTAATTACAGACATTATACAACCATTTTTTATTATAGAAATGGTTAGGTAAGGGGTGCTTTTGAGAGGTTTGGAACGCATTATGGGTATTTCCATTATTTCCTAAGGAAAAAATAGTCTTGACTTACAACCAACTTGAGTTACAACCAGCCCTCTGGAACCAATTGAGTTCATAAGTCCACCGTACATGAACTAAATCTAAGCACACCACAACAGCTTTTGACTCCTGGGACAGCATATTTATTTATTTATTTACAAGTTTTTGTATACCGTCATTCGGTGAGTTCCATCATAAGAGTTTACAACATTTGCATAAAACTTATAATACATTTTCAATTCCTAAAATCATACATAAAATACATAAAGCATAACTCATACATAAAACAGTAAAATATATGAAAAATATTAATAGCACCTAAATGAAATATAAACACAAGTAAATATTAGAGATAAAAAATAAAAAGTCAAATAAAATTACTGTATAAAACTAATAAAATAGTGCAGCTTCTGATCTTAAATTAAAAGATAATTCAATGATAAAAGGAGTCAGTAATCTTTTTTGCTGATAAAAGAGTTAACTGAACAGTATATTGCTTGAGAGTGAATGTCAGTGCGTTTCGGAGTATGCCTTCCTGAACAACCAGGTTTTTACCTCTTTTTTAAAGCTTTTTATTTTTTGTTGTAATCTAGTTTCTGTGAGTAATGAGTTCCATAGTTTCGCGCTTGCTAATGAGATTGTGCTCTCTCTTACTTGTGTTAATTGGGCAGTCTTTATTGAGGGAATAGGTAAAAGTCCTTGATTCATAGATCGTAAATTACGCTGTGGTGTGTGTATTTTTATGGCTGTATTGAGCCAGTCTGTTTTTCTCCATAGATGATTTTGTGCGTTATTGTTAGAATTTTGTATTCGACTCTATATTTTATCGGAAGCCAGTGTAGTGATATTAAGACCGGTGTGATGTGGTCATGCTTTTTTTGTTTCCGTAAGAATTCTTGCTACCGTATTTTGGAGAATTTGTTAGTGGACGTATTGTTGTTAATGTTAATCCTAGTAGTAAGCCATTACAATAATCAAGGTTAGCAAAAATTAGTAATTGAAGGGTAGTTCTAAAATCATTTTGATCCAAGAGGGGTTTTGATCATTTTAATATTGATAATTTATGATATCCTTCTTTGATTTTGGTTGCAATATGTGCTTTACAGTTTAGTTCATTGTCAACAATGAAACACAAATCCTAGACCTGTTGCATTTGCTTGTCCTCTAGTATCAAAGGTAGTAATAGTTCATCGGATGTTTTTCTCTCCAACACTATAATTTCTGTTTTAGACATATTTAGAATGAGTTTCATGTGTGTTAGTAATTCCGGTTCCGATTCACATCTCTACTAAACTCCTATTTGAGACAATTAAACATCTAATTAAAGACCCGACATTGTACATATCAAGAAACTACAATTTCACAAAGGCTTCTTGCAATGAATATGCCACTGCATTCTTAGACAAAATTGATAAACTGAAGAAACAATTCACAATCTGTTCCACAACAAAAGCACCTGAAGGCTCAAAGGATATAGCCAAATGGTCCACATTTTACAGAATATAAAAATTGAAAACTAGTCAAATCATCAATATAATTAAACGTGCTACTCACCCACATGATCCTACACCAGAAAGTTCATTAAAACAAGTACACGAAGTTATCACGCCAACAATCACATCCCTAATTAACCATTCCCTGTCAGAAGGAAACATACCTCAAGTTTTAAAACAAGCAGTGATAAAACCAATCCTAAAAAATAAGTCTGGTTGAACAGACGATTGGGACAATTATCATCCAATATCTAACTTGCTGTTCCTAGCAAAAGTTCTAGAGAAAACAGTGTTATCCCAACATGAATATCACTTGGAAGATCACAAAATCCTATACCCAAATCAATTCAGATTTAGGAAACATCACTCAACGGAGACATTACTCCTCTCATTAACAGACTCGGTTTTATGAGGACTCGATTCAGATGAATCGTACTGCCTAGTGTTAATTGGCCTAACAGCAGCCTTTGACACAGTTGATCATAATCTATTATGCCTTCAGCTGAGAAACATTGGGATTGATGGTACAGTTAGCAAATGGTTCTCATCATTTCTCTAACAGAACATTTCAAGTCAAACTAGTTAACCAGATATCTGACACCTTCCCATGTGATACAGGTGTCCCTCAAGGCTCAGCCCTATCAGCAACTCTATTCAATATATACATGCTCCCACTGCGTAAATTACTGACTAATTTAGAAATTAAATTCTTCTTGTATGCAAATGACCTACAGTTCTACATAGCACTCTCTAGATCGTTTGAAAATACAGCAGCGATAATATCCAAACACATGAATGCACTACAACAAGAACTCTCTCAACTTAAACTGACACTAAACCCTAAAAAGACTGAAATAATTTGGCTAAGTAGAAGCTCATCAATAGCTAAACCACCCACCTTAGACCTCGGCAACTTTCAAATCAATCCCTCAATTCAAGTACAGGATTTACTTGTACAACTAGATGAGAACCTAACCATGAAAATGCACATCAGGAAACTGATTTAGGGCCTCATTTTCCAAGCCGCTCGCACGCGATACCAGGATAGGGGCGGAGTCGGGGTGGAGACGGCCCTGGAAGAGGAGGAGTCGGGGCGACACCGGGGCCGACTCTGCGCCGACGCCGTGGACAGCGAAAAGGTAGGTGCCTTTTCGCTGCCTATTTCGCTCCCAATAGCTACACCTCCTATGGTGGCGCTATTGGGTGCGAAACTGGCAGCGATCACACCGCGACGGTGCGATCGCTGCCGGCTAGCGCAGGCCCCCCCCCCTCCCCGTTTCGGCCCCCCACCCCTCATCTTCTAAAGTATCGCAGGCCTGCGATACCTTAGAAAATGAGGCCCTAAGACAGGGTAATGCTAAATTGTATATATTACAAAGGTTGAAACCACTATGAACAGTTGTGGACTTTCGTACAGTGTTACAAACTCTAATATTCTCAAATCTAGACTACTGTAATTCCTTACTTCTTGGTCTCCCAGCAAGTCACTTAAAACCACTGCAACTACTTCAGAATGCCGCAGCAAGACTATTAATAGAATCTGAGAAATATGATCACATAACACTGGACTGTTATGAGTGACACTACAGCCATACAACCCTCAACAGCCACTAAGGTCCCAAAGTAAAGGACTACTAAATATTCCCACAATACGGAGCACACACCTGACACAAATAAGAGACCAAGTGTTCTCCATAGTGGGACCAAAGCTCTGGAATTCTCTGCCTGAGACATTATGTAACCTGTCAGATAGAAAGAAATTTGAAAATGAACTGAAAACCTAGCTATTCATAAACGGTTAGCGCCAGATTTTTAAACCTACGCGCGCACAAATCTACGCCCGATTTTATAACATCTGCCCCTACTATTTAACTTAAAAACTCAGAATATACTGATCCACAAAGACATGAAAAACAAACGATAATTGTATCACAAAGAATAAATCCACTGAGAGAACACAAGATTCTCAAACAACCCACAGACTTAGATGTGAAAACTACCATTCTTATCCAATATTACACATCCACGACGCCTATTATACAAGCCTAATTGCATAGGTGCAAGAAACCACCTTTACATAGATGGAAATTACTACCTACAGACAATTACCAACACTGTAACCAATCATTTTGTCTCTGATTTTACTGAATTTATAACTATGAATGTCACTTTGTAAACCCTTGTGATCTATACATGGAACGACGGTATATAAAATGTTTAAGTAAATAAATATTATGACGTATTTTTGGTTTGGCTAATTGAAGTCATTCCATTTTTCTCTAGGACCAATAGATTTGATACTGTTAGGGAGAGGGAGTTCTAGTTTTTATGAAATGCAAATAGATTGAGCATTTTAAATATTTGAAACAAACACCTTACAGAATAGTGAGAAGACTGATCACAACTGGCAAGAAAATGTAGCACTTACAAAGGAAGACAGAGAATGTGACTGGCAAAGCCAACATATTACCGTATATGTAGCTCAGCTGCTCCCAGGGCCACTAAGATGGGTTCTGTAAGGGTTCTTTCCATAGGAAGAAGCTACAGCTCCAAAGATTTACTGGTGGAAACATAGTGCCTCAGAGTTCCACATGCAGTTCAAGACACTGACAAAATTAAGTCAATATTAAAATGCTGATGCATATAGAAACAGAGGTCATGAAATAGGATAATTCCTCAAACAAAAAAATTACAGGGTTTCAAAAGTCATAGAGAGGATAACTTTGAAACAAATATGTATGGCAGCATATGGGGGCCACGAAAAATATACTTAAGTATTTTGTAACCCTGCACATATTTTATAAAATACGCCTAGCTCTACCCGCAACATTCGTGCATATGTATGCTTAAGCACCAATACATGCAATTCATTATGGGGCGGATTTTCAGAGCCCTGCTCGCCTAAATCCGCCCAAAACCGGGCGGATTTAGGCGAGCAGGGCCCTGTGCGCCGGTGAGCCTATTTTACATAGGCCTACCGGCGCGCGCAGAGCCCCGGGACTCGCGTAAGTCCCGGGGTTCTCCGAGGGGGGCGTGTCGGGGGCGTGTCGGGGGCGGGCCCGGTCGTCGCGGCGTTTCGGGGGCGTGTCGGCAGCGTTTTGGGGGCGGGTACTGGGGCGTGGCTACGGCCCGGGGCGGTCTGGGGGCGTGGCCACGCCCTCCGTACCCGCCCCCAGGTCGCGGCCCGGCGCGCAGGAGGCCCGCTCGCGCGCGGGGATTTACTTCTCCCTCCGAGAGGCGTAAATCCCCGGAGAAAGGTAAGGGGGGGGGGGGTGTAGACAGGGCCGGGCGGGTGGGTTAGGTAGAGGAAGGGAGGGGAAGGTGAGGGGAGGGCGTTAGAGGATTCCCTCCAAGGCCGCTCCGATTTCGGAGCGGCCTTGGAGGGAACGGGGGTAGGCTGCGCGGCTCGGCGCGCGCCGGCTATACAAAATCGATAGCCTTGCGCGCGCCGATCCAGGTTTTTAGCAGATACGCGCGGCTCCGCGCGTATCTACTAAAATCCAGCGTACTTTTGTTTGCGCCTGGAGCGCAAACAAAAGTAGGCCTATTCGCGGAGTCTGAAAATCCGCCCCTATGGGGTAGATTTTCAGAAGTTGCGCGTGCATGTCCATGTGTGTGCGCTACCCAGCGTGCGCACATGGACTCGCGATTTTATAACATGGCGGTTCGGCGCGCACAAGGGGGGGTAGAGTTATGTGCAGCGATGCATCAGGGCCTTCCCCAGTTCCCTCCCCGTTCGCTCCAATTAAGGAGTGGACTGGAAAGGAACTTCCCAACCCCCTAGCCTAACCTCCCTTCGCCTTCCCCTATCCTGCCCTCCCCTATCCCTATCCTAACTAGCCCAATTTTTTTAATCTCACCTTTTGCTCCTGCCTCGGAGCAGGAGCAAGTTGCCAGCGCACAATCCTCCGGCACAGCAGCAAATGGCCGCTATGCCGGGCGCCTCTAGCCCCTCCCTGGAACGCCCCTTTTTCAAGCCCTGGGACTTAAACGCATCCCGGGGGTTTAAGCGCATGGCCGGGCTGTTTGAAAATTAGCCTAGCGCACGTAAGGCCCAGCCACGCGCGTAAACCCTGGGCTTTTACGCACGCCAGGGTTTGAAAATCCACCCATTTGTGCATCAATGCATTGAACAGATGAACTTTTCCTACCTATTTAAAAAATATATCTGCATATATTTAAAGGTGAATTGTAAAGGTCTGGTGTGCACCAAAATCGGGAGATATGCACACAAGTTGGGCCGAGTGGATTTTATGTTTAAATCAATTTTTATTAAAGTTTCAAACATGTAAATAACAAGAAATATCATTCATTGGCTGAACAACTTGGAAGCACTAGTGGACTCTTCCCAGTGCCCCTCATATGCAAGATGTAATCTCCTCCTCCAGCAACACCCCCCTCCTCCTCCCCTTGCAAGGTCTCTCCTGATCATACTTGTTGCTTAAAGATATCCAATATTAATAATGGATCAATTCCACCCTCAAAAGTCATTCTGAATCTCTCTACGAGCATTATGCGGTAACGATTGTATGTAGAAGTCCCATATCTGCAAGAAGACTTTTTTCATCTGATGCAAGTCGATTTTTTTTGGCATATTTCTAGAACACGCATGTGCTGTATATCTAATTTCTCCATTGGGTGACTGTCAGTGAGTCCTCTTTCAGCCTGCATTGCAAAATAAGTTGCTTAAGTTCCACTTGTCCCTCTTCTCCCGCTCCCTGTTCTTTGTACTTTTCAATCTAAGGTTTTAATGTAAACCGACATGATGTCGGTTTACATTAAACCGTGTGCTGATCAGCATCCGCCACATCAAATAGTTCAGCTAAGAATTCCCAGTTCCGCACACCCAAGGATTGTATGTAATGCCTGACTTATAAATACAAGAATAAATGCTTTTCATTTAAATTAAATTCTGTAAGTAACTCTTAAAATGATTTCATGTGACCTTTCTCGTCCAGCAGTTGTGAAACCACCCTCAATCCTTGCTCTGCTCATTGCAAAAAAAAAAAAAAAACCCCAATTCTGAAAACCTGGCAAAAATTGTTACCCAAAAAATGGCAAAAATTGGGAAATAGAGGATCGCAACCTAAGTGTGAAGCACACATATTGTCAGGTATGGACAAGTGGTTTAAGCAGAACACTGTTACTAAAATTCTCCAGCAAAGCAGCTGCAGCAGAATAGAAAACAAACCCTGGATTCAAAGGGAAGAGAAACTGCTTCTCCAAAGCCAATGGAGTATATAAAAGAGTCTCAAGGGGCCAATCAGCCACATGCCTCATATTGCATGCCATTTTATAGGACTTCATAGCCGCTAATCCTGAACCTCCCTTATCCCATTTGCCCATCAGTTTAGCTTTTTGCTTTTCCACAAATATCTCCTCATCAGTTTATCAAAATGTTTCCCATCTTTTTTCATTAAATAACATGGTAGTGTTTGGAATAAGTATAGCCATTTAGGTAACAAAAACATTTGATAAAGGTTGATCCTACCTGCCAGTGACAAGGGGAAATCCCTCTAATTCCAAAAGAGAGTTTTTGTGGCTCTCAATAACTTCTGAAAATTCAGCCTATACATTTGCATCGGATCTCTGTGCAATAGTATCCCTAAGTATTGAAAGGTTACCCATTGCATTGGGAAATCTGTACCCCAAAGCTGTTTCACCCGATGCAAAATTGGCAGCACCTCTGACTTTCAAAATTTCAGACCAGCTAATCGACCTTAGTGCAAAAGTTCTTCCATTAAAGTTACGGCATCTACCATATGAAGGAGTATATTATCAACAAACACCACTAATTTAAACTCCGACATTGACACTGTCCCTATAGGGATTCTCTTGATTTCTTTATTGAATTAAATTCATGAAAGCAAAGGTTCCAGAGCCAAAATGAACAGCAATGGAGATACGGGACATCCCTGCCTGGTTCACTTCCCCAGATGACTAACATCAGAAGAGCAGCCATTGACAAAAATAGCTGCCTGCAGATCACTATACAAAACTCGCACAACTTGAACAAAAAACCCCCTCTATACCAAAAGCCTGTAGAGTTTGGAACATAAAGTCCCATTCCAGCCTATCAAAAGCTTTCTCTGGGTCAAGGCTTAATACCAATGATGACATTAGCTGGTGACGACTCCACTCCAATGAGGCAATAATTCTATGAATATTGGTCACACTATGCTGCCCGTGGGTAAAGCCCACTTGGTCTTCACCAATTAGTGTGGGTATAATCTTTGCCAAATGATTTGCCATGAATTTCTCTAAAAGTTTTAAATCAAAAATTGGAAGAAGGATCCAACAGAAGAAAATAGGATAATGCATAAAAGTTGGCAAGTTTTGATAAGCCAGGCTAAGAGAGAATTTGAAAAGAAGTTGGCTGTAGAGGCAAAAACTCACAGTAAAAACTTTTTAAAATATATCCGAAGCAGAAAGCCTGTGAGGAAGTCAGTTGGACCATTAGATAATCGAGGGGTTAAAGGGGCACTTAGAGATGATAAGGCCATCGCGGAAAGATTAAATGATTTCTTTGCTTCGGTGTTTACTGAAGAGGATGTTGGGGAGGTACCCGTACTGGAGAAGGTTTTCATGGGTAATGATTCAGATGGACTGAACCAAATCACGGTGAACCTAGAAGATGTGATAGACCTGATTGACAAACTGAAGAGTAGTAAATCACCTGGACCGGATAGTATTCACCCCCGAGTTCTGAAGGAACTAAAAAATGAAATTTCAATCCTATTAGTAACAATTTGTAACCTATCATTAAAATCATCCATTGTACCTGAAGACTGGAGGGTGGCTAATAACACCCCAATATTTAAAAAGGGCTCCAGGGGCGATCCAGGAAACTACAGACCAGTTAGCCTGACTTCAGTGCCAGGAAAAATAGTGGAAAGTGTTCTAAACATCAAAATCACAGAACATATAGAAAGACATGGTTTAATGGAACAAAGTCAGCATGGCTTTACCCAAGGCAAGTCTTGCCTCTCAAATCTGCTTCACTTTTTTGAAGGAGTTAATAAACATGTGGCTAAAGGTGAACCGGTAGATGTAGTGTACTTAGATTTTCAGAAGGCTTCTAGGAAAAGTAAAAAGTCATGGGATAGGTGACAATGTCCTTTCGTGGATTACAAACTGGCTAAAAGACAGGAAACAGAGAGTAGGATTAAATGGACAATTTTCTCAGTGGAAGGGAGTGGGCAGTGGAGTGCCTCAGGGATCTGTATTAGGACACTTACTTTTCAATATATTTATAAATGATCTGGAAAGAAATACTACTAGTGAGGTAATCAAATTTGCAGATGATACAAAATTGTTCAGAGTAGTTAAATCCCAAGCAGATTGTGATAAATTGCAGGAAGACCTTGTGAGACTGGAAAACTGGGCATCGAAATGGCAGATGAAATTTAATGTGGATAAGTGCAAGGTGATGCATAAGGGAAAAATAACCCATGCCATAGTTACACAATGTTAGGCTCCATATTAGGTGCTACTACCCAAGAAAGAGATCTAGGCGTCATAGTGGATGACACATTGAAATCGTTGGTTCAGTGTGCTGTGGTAGTCAAAAAAGGAAACAGAATTTGGGAATTATTAGAAAGGGAATGGTGAATAAAATGGAAAATGTCATAATGCCTCTGTATCGCTCCATGGTGAGACCGTACCTTGAATACTGTGCACAATTCAAAAATACTGTGCATCTCAAAAAATTCAAAAATACTGTGCATCTCAAAAAAGATATAATTGCGATGGAGAAGGTACAGAGAAGGGCTACCAAAATGATAAGGGGAATGGAACAGCTCCCCTATGAAGAAAGACTAAAGAGGTTAGGCCTTTTTAGCTTGGAAAAGAGACAGCTGAGGGGGGATATGATAGAGGTGTTTGAAATCATGAGAGGTCTAGAACGGGTAGATGTGAATCGGTTATTTACGCTTTCGGATAATAGAAAGACTAGGGGGCACTCCATGAAGTTAGCATTTGGCACATTTAAAACTAATCGGAGAAAGTTCTTTTTCACTCAATGCACAATTAAACTCTGGAATTTGTTGCCAGAGGATGTGGTTAGTGCAGTTAGTGTAGCTGTGTTTATAAAAGGATTGGATAAGTTCTTGGAGGAGAAGTCCATTACCTGCTATTAATTAAGTTGACTTAGAAATTAGCCACTGCTATTACTAGCAACGGTAACATGGGATAGACTTAGTTTTTGGGTACTTGCCAGGTTCTTATGGCCTGGATTGGCCACTGTTGGAAACAGGATGCTGGGCTTGATGGACCCATACTGACCCAGTATGCCATGTTCTTATGTTCTTAAAATTTAATAATGAGATTGGTTGATATAAGGCTGGAGAGGTTGAGTCCCTGTCTCCTTGGGCAAAACAGAAATCACTGCTTTATTGGGTGCCTGGCGCGCATAACCTTTTTAAAATCCTGCCCTTAGTTTCTGGAACATTTCCCCCAATGGAATAGCTACTTTTTTAAACAACTAATTTGTAAATTCAGATGAAAAACCATCTTGACTGGGAGCCTTTAACAATTGAGCCTCCTTGATGGTCGATTTAATGTCAGCAATTGTTCCTCTGAAATTTGGGGCAAGACTATGGAATGTAAATAATCTCTGGTGTCCTATGTATTTCTCAAACTAGCCATATATCATTTTTGATAATATTCCCTGAATACCTTACAAATCGCTTTCCCCCAGTTCATTCACCAAATTGCCCTTATCATCTCTTATGGTTATATATATATATTTTGCTCCCGTCCAGTTTTTGGTCAGATTGGCCAAGGTCCTACCCACCTTATTTCCAGACTGATAGAAATTGAATCTATAATTTATATTCCCCTTTTTCAGCTGCTGGTGCAGCACTGCTTTGAGGGCGGTTTGCATAGACAAAAATAGTGCCTTGCTTTCCTTAGTAAAATGTTGTTCAAATCTCCTTTTATCCATGTCAAGTATCTTTCCAGATGCACACTCGTTTTCTTTGCTATGCTAAAAGAAATGATATCCCCTTACTGAGTAGTTTTGGCTGTTTCCCAAAACAATATGAGTGAATCTTGGTGGTTCACATTGTTGGACACAAAATCATCCCATTTCTTTGCTAAGCACTCATGAAATCCCCAAGTCCGCTTTAAATCTGATGGCTGGTATCGTTCTAATTCTATCCACACCAGGGCATGATCTGATAATATAAAAGGCCTGATTTTGCCCTCTACCACTTTGGGGAACCATTCCCTGCTAATCAAAATGTAGTCTATCCGTGAGTGTGTAGTGTGAGCTCTAGACATATACGTATAGTCTTTTTCTAGAGGATGAAGGACCCTCCATGCATCTATCAAGTCTAGATTTCAGCATAGATACTCTAGGCCTCTCCCCGGTGTCACTGCTGGCCCCCCGACCACCAATGAGTGATCCAGGTGTCTGTTAGTGATCCAGCTGTCTATTGTACAAGCAGTTAAAATTCTGTTCCACCACAATCAAGATGTTAGTATAGGGCAGTAGAAATTGGCAATTTTTGCAAAAAAAAAAAAAAAAAGCATGTTCACATGTGTTTGGGGCACAAACATTGCAAAATGCTATAGATGTACCAAGCTAGGTGCCCTCCACCAATAAATAACTCCCCTCCCCATCTGTGATAATCTTTGAATCCTGAAATGGTACCTGTTTCCTTATAAGGAGGGCCACTCCTGCCTTTTTTTGTGCTAGATTGAGAGGAAAACCCCTTCCCCCTTTCTATTTCAGTTTTCTATGTTCATCCACATCTAAATGTGTTTCTTTCAATATAGCAATCTGTGCTCCCCACCTCCACAAAGCCTGCAAACACGTATATCTTTTAGTAACTGAGCCCAATCCCCCCCACACAGTCCATGTAACGTAGTGAATACCCACATGTGTCATCTTAATGAACCATAAAACAATATCATATCTACCAGTTTTGTTTTCACATAGTCAGTCAGGATCTCCCAGCCTAGGCCCCAACCACCCCACCCACAGTTAATGTGCTGTTGCCCAAATAATCCTATTATACTCTGATTAATCCCTACCTTCAGACTTTGCCTCCTACACTCCGCCTCCCTTCCCCTCTCCTGAATCCCACCAAATAACAAACATTTCTGACACAACTTGCTTAAATCCATGTTTCATGTGTTGGGGCCCCACTCTCCAGTATAAGAAAATTCCCCAAGAGAAAAAAAAACCAACTGGTCTCTGCATTTTTCCATTGAAACTCAAACCTGGAATTTAGATCCTGAAGGTGTTGACTCTTCAAATAGAAATTTAAAAAGCACACTCTGTGCTTCAGTTATAAGGTTGAAAGGAAAAACTGTTCCATGCTCTCTCCCTGATACCATGCCAGATATATACAACTGGTCACATGTTGTTAGCCTTTATTTGCCATGTGCTCTTTGCCTCAACCTTGTCCCTCCTTGAGGCATTTCTTTAGGTCACTCTTAGCTGTGCTGGAAAATGAAGGGTAAAGCTGCTGGATTTGGCTTATTTTGCCCTGTGTTGAGAGAGAGAGAGAGACTATCTACAAAGCCCTCATAGTAGTGAAGTATTTATATCTCTATAAGAGTGCCATCTAAAAGTCGAGGTGAGCTGTTGGTGGTGGTTTAGGGTTTAGGGGCCAGTTTCTCAAGTAGAGTGAGACATATGAACAGCACAGTATACCTTGGTGGAGATTTGATGTCATTTGAAGTAAGGAAGGTCTCACAAAGATGAAATTTATACTATGTTCTCTCACTCTAGTTTGATGGACTCTATAACAGGAAAACTACCTCCCTCAAACCGAAGATCTTCCACCAACTACTATGTTGCCCTCTGTGTATGTCACACAGGCTTATTGTACTGCAGATTCTTGCTAATTAAATCAACAGATAATTAAGATTACCACATCTAAAGGCACAGTGAGAGAGAACTGAGATGTGTGACTATAAGACTAATGACTAGTATGAGACAAGAGACTGTGAACTGAGACTAAGATTTGAGCCAACTTGGAATGAGATATCAACATGAGACTTCCTGGGTTCACACTATACATATACTTTCATTCCTTGACATTTATTCCTTGATTATCCTCTTTTCTTTCTTTCATTTGATCAGGTTTCCCTTTTTGTATTCAAGGTAGAGAATGAATTAATTTATGTCGTTTAAACTGCTCTTATCTGAATAGTGTTACTGCATCTCAATTAAAACAGATTATCATTGGAACAGCTGAAACTATTTTTATTCTTTCAATTCTTTTTATAGAATATAAGAATTGTTCAAATCCAGCTCAAGGACAAATTGGCACAAATCCTCAATCAACTGGTCTGTAATCATCAAGTATTATAATAACCAGAATATGGTCACACTGAACAATTTTAATATGGCCAATTATTCCTCTTTATCATTCCAAGGCATCTTCATTAAAATAAGCTACTATTATGAAAAATGCAGATTTTATACAAGCTTATTGTCATAAAGCTTATTTTTCTTGGATTTCTGTTTAACTATCTTCAGTGTTGATAGCACTTTAATTTAATTTTATATTGTTTCACTCAGTTTCTATCATCAGTTATCTATATATCTATGGATAAGCTGTTCTTTCATTTTTAACTTATTGATTATCTCTCCTTACCTTTTCAGATTTCTTTTTACCACACTTTTTCATTCAGACACATATATAAATACGTGTTCCCTCACTGTTTCTATGTGTTTTTGTACTTAAACTAGGCCTCAAAGTAAGACAGAATTCAAGAAGTAAGGGTGGAGTCAAGATGGCAGCTTGCTAGACTGCAACACTGCTGGTCTTTTTCTTGTTATTCCTACTTTCCTCACATGATGCCTCTGAAATGAAAAGGGAAGCCCAGGCAGTACCTCTCCTTACCTGAACTCCCTTCTGGCCAACAGACGTTGGATTTCACTTTATGCCAATCTTTGAATTTCAGGGACGAGAAGTCTGAGGTGGAGCCTGCTCGGGGGAACACAGGCAGTACTGGAAGTCAACTTCAGTCTTCTGGAGTAATCTCCTCCCCCCTCAAGCAGACTTTGCTGAAGCAGCTTCGTCGGAGCCGTTGCAGGAAAATGACGCGGCTGGCTTCTCGGTGCGGGTTGGGGGGTGGGGGGTGGGGGGTGGCTGCAGCTCCAGCAATTCAGCCCAATACAGATGTCATTCTAGCAGGAGGAATTAGAGAGATGCCGCTCATGGGAAGTCTTTCTTCTGATGCTGTGGGTCGGTGCTGGCTTGCCAGCTTCTCTCGTGAATCATTCTTCTCAGCCTCTAATATGACCAACTCCTATTTCCTTGGACTCGTTGTGGTCAGTACGGGTGCGGGTGGACTCTAGTTGGTTAAATCTGTCTTAGATCTTCTGGAAGTTCACTCACAAAAATTACAAGGAATTGAGTCCAGGGTAATGGATATGGAAAAAAAAAAGTTCAAGAGATCCAGAAGGGGAATACTACCTTAATCCAAGATAAAAACAGTACCCATAGGAAATTAGGGCAACTAGAAAACGTTTCAAGACGTTTGAATTTAAGAGTCTTAAGTTTTGCCAAATTTCCTGTGATTCCTATTAAGGATACCTTAAAGAAATCCTTCATTGAAGTTCTGGGCTTGCCTGCTGAAGCTTGCCCATTGATTAATAAGGATTTTTTTCTTCTAATACATGATGGAAGGGCAAATGGTGGCCCTAGTTCACCTGTGGCACTCTTGGATGTTTCTGCTTTACTGGAGAGTTGTCTTGAAGAGGTTTCGGACAGAAGGATTCTTTTAGTCTCATTTGTGTTTGAGCAAGATTTAACTATGATTTTGAGATTATATTTTCATAAAGCTCAAACTGTGTCCTATAGGAATTTGATTTGGATTTATCCAGATGTGGTTAAGTCTACTCAGGAGAGAAGGAAATTATTTCTTATTATGCATCAGGAAGATCTTTCCCTAGGTGCAACATTTCTTCTTAGATATCCATGAAAGTGTGTGGTGACATACACTGGCAATAGATATCATTTTTTTCTTCCTGACCAGTTACGCTTTTTCTTAGATGAAAAGCAAGCTTCTCTCCCAGCATCAACCAATCCTATTAGTTAAAGTTACCATGATCTTTAGCAAGCTAAAGCTGTTTTGTGTTATTGTTTCTTGCAGCTCTTCCTTGTCTTTATTGTCCACCCTCCCAATTATAGTGGTCCATGACTGATACTGGAGATGTGTATGTTTAAATTTCTTCTTTCCATTATATGGCTATATAAATCATAAATGTTATAAATTTAAAAAAAAAAGAAAGAACAAAAGAAAGAAAGACAGAAGGATCTGATTAGTATCCTGTGAAATTCCTCTCTAGTATAAAACTGTCACTGTTACTTCTGTCAGAGAGATTCCTACTTTAGTGATGTCATCAAGAAATAGCTCTTACCCTGTCCAAATTCCCTAATACCCCTAAATCCACTTATAAAGCCTCTGTCTTAGGTTATTATGATGTGAAGAGATTTTTAATAATTAAAAATTTTTTTTCACAAGACAGTTCATTAATTAATAATTACTAAACCTAAGTTTCAGTCGTGAGCCTTCTAACATGTTGGCTTTATGTAAAAATTCCATTTCCATTGCCTCTCCCTAGCAATGGCTTCAAAATGTTGATTTTTTTTTTCTGCTTTTCTGAGCTGACAGCCCTTCTTTTTAACAGGTTCAGCACAGGAAAATCCAAAATGGATCAAAAAATTACCCAAAACTTCAATTTTAGAAATGAAAACTACTCCAGATATGCTCCATCTCAATCAGACATCACCCAAAAGATGTCCAGCATCACCCAAAGTCCCTAAATACCCACAAAAATCCACCAGAAACATCCCAAAAGTACTTTGCAATAATTTAAAAATTGCAATATTTTAACTCCAAATAATGGTGGATCAGGGGGTTTTAACACCTCCTTAGATGTTTTTAACCTTTAACAACAATTTTCTGAGGTGTTTTATATACTTTTTAACTCAAAATGCACTCATTAGAAATTGGGACAAATTTCCTTCTTAAAATTCATTTTTTATCCCAAATAAAGGCTCAGTTGCAGGTCCTTATCCTCTCCTTTCCTGATCCCAACCATCAATTTATTAACATTTGGTGTTTTTAATGAGTTTTAAATGATTAGGTTCTGGGTTCACCAAGGTGCTTCCTGGTTGCTTAAACTTCATTGGTGACCTCTTTAGAGCCCCCCTCACACCTGAATCAAGACATTTTTGTTATGGTTTGGCTCCTAAAGAAGGAGGAGCTAGCAATCTGTTAGTGTCCTGTGAGGTTCTGCTGCTAGGAGTTAGCTATCTGATGTACTCCGTAGGCAGAGCTAGCAATCTGTAATGATTCGATGCCAAATGGGCGGAGCAATCAGATAGTAGTTAGCAATCTGTTCAGATTCTGATATGCTTAACTCCTAAGAAGGAGGAGCTAGCAATCTGCAGTTGATCTGATGCTTGGAGTGGCAATCTGTGATGAATCTGATATAGTAGTGGGTGGATCCCTGGGCGGGTGGCAGATGTCCATGCCCCCGGGAGGATATCCCGAAAGGGACCACCGGCTGGGGTTGAGTATGGAGACAGACACACATTAGTTCTTTTATTAAATAGGTTTATGAAACCACCAGAGGTGGCAGTAGTGAGCTGATATGCCCGGCAGGGCTGTAGTCCCTCAGGTACTGGAACCGTGATCCAGGATGGCTGAGCTGTTGAGAAACTATAGAAAGTGAGTAGGCAGAGTAGGGAGAGTTCATGAACAGAACTAGATGACAAAACTCACATAAGGTCTCAATGGAGTTTAGGAGCTGGAAAGGGTTAGGCCCTCGAGAAGCGAGTACCTGGTTCCAGGTGTTCTGAGAGAGCGATGGTAACTCACAATTGTTTGTAGCAGTGATAGCTTCCAGGCAGTAGAGAATCTTCAGAGTGTCCAGGAACATGGGCCCTCAAGGAGTGAGTACCGGTTCCTATCTGTAATCTGAAAGTAAAGAAAAGAGTGAGGCCCTCGAGGAGCGGGTACCTCTAGTAAGTCCGAGAAGGCAGAGTAGCTTGGAGGAATCGTAACCGGATCCGTATCCGGATCTGTATCTTCTCCATATAGACTGGAGTATCCCTTCTGTGGAACCTACAAGACGTAGAGAGATAATGGATGTCCTTCAAGGGGCTTTCCTGAAACAAATGGTAATGGAACCAAGAGAGGGTGCAATACTTGACCTAATGCTCACAAATGGGGACAATGTCTCTAATGTCTGCATAGGTGCCCTCCTGAGTACCAGTGACCATCAGATGGTATGGTTTGATATCGCAAATAAGATTCAAAGAAGTCATACGAAGACCCGAATTTTGCATTTCAAAAATGCAGACTTTGTGAAAATGGGGATATTTCTGGAGGAAGAACTAGAAGACTGGGAGAAAATGGGTGAGGTGGAACAAAAGTAGGCCAAATTAAAAGGAGCTATTTCAAAGGCCACAAATCTATATGTGACAGACCCTACAGTCATGTCACTATTAAGACCTGGTTGAGCCCTTTGTTCAGCCAGAGACAGAGAGAGAGAGAATAGGTTAGAGTGAAGGGAGGATCCATTCAGATACAGTCCCTCCTTCTGCGGGGTCTGGAATGGACCGCCCACCTGAAACAGTATATAACCGCGCCCTTGCTACAGCTTGGGAGGCAGTCCATTAAGGTTAGCACAGAGTGCAGAGACATCAGGAGTTAACTTTTGTTATTTTACAGGCCCAGTCAGTAAAGGCAGGCTAACTCAGGCTGTTGGTCCTGGCCAGGGTTGGGAGGGATTTCCTTTTCCAGTACATAACCTGTCTGGTTGAGTTCCCTCTGGGTCTAAATTAGGGGGATTTTGATACTTTTATTTAGGAGCCTCACTGCACACCGGGGCCTGACTTGCACATAGGGATTGGGGAACCCCGCATGTGAACCGCCCAGGGATAGGGAAGATACACCCCTGAAGTGGTGGTGACCTGCTGTGAGGAGGGGTTCTCCGCTGTTACTTTCTGTTCCTTTTTGAGGAAGAACATGTTAGAAGATCCAGGAGGAAGGTTTTTGACTGCCCCTTCCTTCCTGCTAGAAGCAAGAGAACTGCTTGTTTCAAGGAGCGTCCTTTCCATTGAAGATCCAGGAGGAGTCCAAAAAAAAGGACCGTGTAAGATCAAGGAGCTCCTGAAGATCTGCTAACCATGAGTAACGGAAAATAACATCACTGGGGACACCCATCCAGTGTTCTCCACCTGGGGAGAGAAAGGAAGGAGGTTTGACCATTACCTTAATCCAAGAAGAGTGGGTGCCTCCCTTGCCCTGATATAAGTGAGTCCTGCACAACGAGAAGAACTTTTTTTAAAATGCAATTTTAACAATTTTCTTTTAGTAGTGAAATATGTACTTTCCCTTTAGTGTGTCCACCGTTGTCATGCCCTTGGACAGATGATTATATGGGACACCACTGGTTAAAAAAGAATATGAATTTTGTTCTAAAATCAAGGGTGGCATGATGGGCCATTAACTATTATTTTACTGTGTTATATATCTTATTTTCATTTGGCCTAGCAATACGTGCATGCAGTGCACACTTTAGAATTATTTCGTTTGTGGCATTTTTGGACTCTTATATTTTTATGCAATGGTGGGGGGGGGGGGGGGCAATTAGATTCAGACGACAGCCAACACTGGGCCCTTACTTTTATGGTCCGCAGTACTGATATGCAGACTTTAGGGAAAAAATGCAGGACTACTTCTACAGTCAAATCCAAACGCTAAGCACATTCAAGCAGCATTGTATTAATTATCAAGAAGGCTGTTCACTCTATAAAAATGTTGCTAGCAATAATGTTTGTTATGGGTTTGACAGTTGCTTGCTTTCGATTGTTAACATAAGGATTGGGGATAACCTGCATGGAGTGGCAGTTACTATTTTAACAAACTTACTGTGGGCAGACTGGATAGATTATTTGGTCTTTTTCTGCCATTATTACTCTGTTACTACGTTAAAGATGCTAATCTATTGTTTTGTGCCTTTTTAATACTTTTTAAATTGACCTCAGGCTGGGGGACCTTGTGACCCTGCTGACATCATCAGGACCTGGCCTGCACATCTTCTTTGCATCAAAGGCCCCAACGCCTGGGACTGCCTCATTCATGCAGCAGCAGCTTGCCCAAGGCTGCCGCCACTGCTTCTGGCCTTCCCCCTGGCAGTGGATTCACGTTAAAGGTTACTGCCACTCTTCAGGTGGGAGACTTGGAGCAACAGCAGCAGCCAAATCAACTGTTTGCTCTGCCCCCCCCCCCGCTGCTTCTCTCTTCTCTGTCGGAAGCTTAGGAGAACATAAGAACACAAGATATTCCATACTGGGTCAGAACAAGGAGCCATCAAACCCAATATCCTGTGTCCAAAAGTGGCCAATCCAAGCTACAAGTACCTGGCAAGTACCCAAACATTAAGGGGGTCATTTTCAAAAGGAGTTATGCGCATAAATGTAACTACTATTGTAGCAATTTTCAAACGCTATTTACTCACGTAAAGTGCATTTACGTGAGTAAATCCTATGGACAATTCAATGGCATATATTGTAGCAATTTTCAAAAACCCACTTACTCGAGTAAAGTGCATTTACTCGAATAAAGCCCAGTTTTACTCAAGTAAATGCTTTTAAAAATCAGGCCCTAAGTGAATAAATCCCAAGCTACTAATCCTTATTGATTAATAGCAATTTATGGACTTCCGCTCTAAGGGGCGGATTTTCAGAGCCCTGCTCGCCTAAATCCGCCCAAAACCGGGCGGATTTAGGCGAGCAGGGCCCTGCGCGCCGGTGAGCCTATTTTACATAGGCTCACCGGTGCGTGCAGAGCCCCGGGACTCGTGTAAGTCCCGGGGTTCTCCGAGGGGGGTGTGTCGGGGCGTGTCGGGGGGCAGGCCCGGTCGTCGCGGCGTTTAGGGGGTGTGTCGGCAGCGTTTTGGGGGCGGGTACGGGGGCGTGGCTACGGCCCGGGGCGGTCCGGGGGCGTGGCCGCGCCCTCCGTACCCGCCCCCAGGTCGCATCCCGGCGCGCAACAGGCCCGCTGGCGCGCGGGGATTTACTTCTCCCTCCGGGAGGCATAAATCCCCGGAGAAAGGTAAGGGGGGGGGTGTAGACAGGGCCGGGCGGGTGGGTTAGGTAGAGGAAGGGAGGGGAAGGTGAGGGGAGGGCATTAGAGGATTCCCTCCAAGGCCGCTCCGATTTCGGAGCGGCCTTGGAGGGAACGGGGGTAGGCTGCGCGGCTCGGCGCGCACCGGCTATACAGAATTCATAGCCTTGTGCGCGCCGATCCAGGATTTTAGTGGATACGCGCGGCTCCGCGCGTATCTACTAAAATCCAGCGTACTTTTGTTTGCGCCTGGAGCGCCAACAAAAGTACGCCTATGCGCGCTATTTGAAAATCTACCCCTAAGAACATATCCAAACCTTTTTTAAACCCAGTTACAATAATTGCCTTAACCACCTCTTCTAGCAATGAATTCCAAAGCTTAATTATGCGATGAGTGAAAAATAATTTTGTTTTAAATAAGCTACTTGCTAACTTCATGGAGTGTCCCCTAGTCCTTATATTATCCAAAAGAGAGCATAAAAACATAAGATGTGCCATACTGGGTCAGACCAAGGGCAATCCAAGTCACAGGTTCTTGGCAAGTACCCAAACATTAGATAAATCACAAGCTACTATTGCTGATTGATTTACCTGTACTAGTCCTTTCCTGATTTTGTAGACCTCTATCATATCTCCCCTCAGTCGTCTCTTCTTCAAACTGAACAGCCCTAACTTCTTTAACCTTTCCTCATAGGGAAGCCGCTCCATCCCCTTTATCATTTTGGTTGCCCTTCTCTGTACCTTCTCCATCGCAACTATATCTTTTTTGAGATGCGGCAACCAGAATTGTACACAGTATTCAAGGTGCGGTCTCACCATGGAGCGATACAGAGGCATTATGACATTTTCCGTTTTATTAGCCATTCCCTTCCTAATAATCCCTAAAATTCTGTTTGCTTTTTTTTTACTGCCATAGCAAACTGAGCCAACAATTTCAATGTATTATCCACAATGAGCCTAGACCTCTTTCCTGGGTGATAACTCCTAATGCGGAACCTAACATTGTGTAACTACAGCAAGGGTTATTTTTCCCTATATGCATCACTTTGCACTTGTCCACAATAAATTTCATCTGCCATTTGGACGCCCAATCTTCCAGTCCTGCAATTTATCACAAACCACTTCAGATTTAACTTCTCTGCACAATTTTGTGTCATCCGCAAATTTAAGCAGTTCCCTCAATATAGCACTTTCCATATCATTTATAAATATATTAAAAAGCACCGGTCCTAGTACAGAACCCTGAGGCACTCCACTGTTTACCTTTTTCCACTGTGAAAACAGAGCATTTAATCCTACTCTGTCTTTTAGCCAGTTTGCAATCCACAAAAGGACATCACTTCCTATCCCATGATTTTTTAGTTTCCTTAGAAGCCTCTCATTAGGGACTTTGTCGAACGCCTTCCGAAAATCCAAATACACCACATCTACTGGTCAGGGCTGGCGGAAGCACCTAGGCGAACTAAGCCTGGGCCTAGGGTGCCGACCATTAGGGGGCATGAGCCATGTGGGGCCCTGAGCGGCGGCAGCAAGAACCTGCTCACAGCTCAGAAAACAGATAATGAGGTAGGAGTCGGGGCCGAGACTGCGGGGGGGGGGGGGGGGGGGGGGGGGGACCTTGGGGGGGGGGGATGGGCACAAAGAAGAAGGGGGCATAAGGCGCCTAATCCCCTTGCACTGGCCCTACTACTGGTTCACCTTTACCCACGTTTATTCACCCCTTCAAAAAAATGTAGGAGATTTGTGTGTGCGCAAAGCTCCGTTCCCGCAGCCCTGTGCACACACGTGGCTGACAACTGCTTTAGCGGACCGTGCTGCCTCCTCTCCTGTGCCCTCCTCCAGAGCACCAGACCTCCCTCAGGCCAAAAATCTCCATGGCCCCACTAGGCCTTTTCTCCAGCCAGGCCTCTTCATCCGCATGGACCCACAGCAGCATCAGGCCCCAGTACAGGCCATATAATCAGGCCCTAAGACAACATGCCTCACTGGGCCACACCAACTTGCCAACCCACCACAGCAGACCTCGCTGGCTCTAGCACCTACGCCACTGGGCAGGTAATTAATTACATTGTATACTCTATTTACACAAGAATCAACCTGTCCTCGACTAAAATAGCCATCAACCTGGCCCGTTTGTCCTTTCGCACGCTTTGTCCGTTGCACCCTTTGCAACCTGCCTCCCATTTTTTGGAGCTGACTTCAGGGCCCGTTTTCAGTAATCTGCATTACTGCAGAGTATACGGGTGCTGTTGTATCTACAGACCTTGAACCTTCCTTCTAGCTAATTTTCAAAGAAAATTAACATGGAGAGTTTCTCTTTGAACACTGCTGACAAGATATGAGGAAAGTTGCTTGGGGAGGCTCTTTGACCAGCTGAATATGTGCCTGCCTTTGCCAATGCAGCTGTAGGGCAAAAAACTACCTCCTCCCACCAATGTCAGCATACTTTGGCCAAAACTCTCCAAGCCAGATAAAAGGATCAGGCGAAACAAGGTCAAACTGAGTGCCAGGAACCTAAAAGTCAGTTTATTTGCTCAGGTTTGAGATAGCACATCTTTAATTTCTTGCAACTTCTGGAAAAGTAAGCATTCCACAGGGGGAAAAAGCCCATGAAATTGAAAACTCATGCAAAAAAAAAAAAAAATCACTGTTCAGACTTTTCACAAGAATTGTGTAAGAAAATGGCTTGCAGTCTTTTGCCTTTCTTTTGTCCAGCTCTTAAATCTTGCCCTTAATTTGGCAAAACTGGTTCTATCTTTCCTAGAATAAACTGAAGCGGTACACAGACCGGTCTCTGAAAAGGCTGGATTTAGTCTACAGTGCAGGCTGCTGTTTCAGCTACTATGAAGCTGGTCTCCAGATTCTGTCTTTACAGAAATTATCACCACAATAGTGCAGGGCTGACACAGAGTCCCAAGATAACGGATCATTTTGGAAAATGTCATTATGGTGTGAATGATCAATGCGAGTCTGTTTCCAACCTGGCAAGTCTTCAAAACGCTCTGGGTTGGTAAGGAGTCACAAATATGTGAACATGCTGCCAGCTGATTAATTAAACATGTACATAACAATAGGGCATTCAGCAAGACGTGCTGATCCCTCCATGACTGAAGAGCGTATGGAATCCTCTGCTTAATAGGTATCATTGACTGTGGGACTGCGAAATGGGCACACTGGCATCTATCCTTGTAAGCAGGTGTAGAGCAGGGACTTTTGCTGATAGATAAGCAGAACTGATACAGCACTGGTGGTCTATTTATAAATGACTGAGTCACCACAGAGCACACACAAACTCATCTGTTTACTGTGCCTCATGCTCAGGCAGTCATTGCAAACTCATAGTGGCAAAGCAGTCAAGGTAATAGGTGGTAAGCAGAACTTGGTTGGTTAGTTTGATCAATAAGTTGTGAACATGCGGAATTATCAAAATAATCTGGCAAAGGCACAAAAAGGAAAAAATATTTGTGAAAGTACCTTATTGCGTTTTCCTCTGGTATACTGTATCAGCACCTTTGAATCTGTTATTTTCTCATTATAACTATTGTTTTTTCAGACATCTGCACCTTAACTGTTTATTCTTTCATATATTTGTGAGATTTTGAACTGTAGCCATGGAATTGGGTTTTTTCATCCTACATATCGAGTAAACCCCAGAAGTGAAAAATCAGATGCCACCACCAATGCTTAAACTGTAAATGAAAAGTAAAGGGATTTGACTGTCCTACAGTTTTTATTAATGTATGGAAGTGAGGACTGCCCAGGTTTCAGAAGCTATAGGGTGTGAGACACTTTGTGGAGCTATTTGTTTGTCAGCTTAACCGGGGTTTTAGGAGGGGAAATTATAGTTTAAAAAAAACCATGAAAGAGTCTGAGGTTATGCTCCTGTAATTAAATGGTATCTGGTTCCAGCAATGGGAATCTATGTTATCTCTCTGAAAACATCCAGATGAAATATATTTATTAGCAGGGGATCCCCTCAAAACAAAGGCCATAAATGGCAGATTGTGGTAGTGCTGTTAAGCATCAGTCCATGGTACCTCCCTTTCTTCACACCAGAATCCTCCATAGTCTCAAGCTACAACTGGAGTTTTAGCATTGGATTTGCTTAACATGCATGGTAGAAACCAGCAGTACTGCAGGATGCACTACGCTAAAGGGATGCAAATTGAGTAGGATTAAAAATAAAAGTGCAGTAAAAGAAAAAAGCACACTAAAAATGCGAGTTAACCCAAAAATCTGCATAAAAATGCACTTTAAAAACAGGTGTAGGGAAGTAGGTGCTTGAAGCTGGAAAGAGTGTGACCAAAATGGCATGCAAGATTGGCGCCGTGCATCCCGATTTGGGCAAGGTATGCCAAGTGAAATGAAAGGGTAAGTTCTCCGGGGTGGGCACCAACAGCTGAACAGTATGCACTTTGGCCCTGTGCATTCTGACTAGGGCACAAAAAGAGTGTGAACTGTGTATCTGTAGTTGCATGCTCCACTTGGCATGCCTCGCTCAAATGGCCTTGCATGCAAGAATATGCCTAAGCTGGGATACAATCTTGCATGCAAAGCCATTGCATGCAAAGCCATTATGCCACAGTGCCAGTGCATACTGTTCAGCTGTGCATACTGTTCAGCTGTTGGCACCTACCCAAGAGAGCTTACACTTTGATTTACTTGCCATGCCTTGCCACAATAGAGCAGGTATCCACAGTTGAACAATACGCACTGGCCTTTCATGCAAAACTGGCACTGTGCATTGGGAGGCGCAGGTATGGAGTGTGTGCACACTCTCTCCCCCTTATACTGTCCACTTTACAGGCTATTCCCCCATGTGTGTGTGTGGGTGTGGGTAGGTGGGAGAGGGCAGGTTAGTATTGTAGGAGGGGTCTGAGGGTGTGAGTGGTATGTGTAAGGGAGCGAGTATCAGAGTTATGTATGTGCATGTGTATGGCCGAGGGCAATTGAAACTGCTTCGGCTGGCACAATGTTGGCAATTTAACTCCTGGATCTCAGGTACAGTAAAGGTTAACACACATTTCTGAAAGCTATGTTTTTCTATTGCTGAGTTATGTGGTGGTGTCTGTTTATACCATACTGGGCACAACAATAGAATAACAATGGCCACCAGAAATATAAATGTACTCCACCTCTGGCTAAGGAAGGAGTTAATTTTCCAGCGTAAGCTCCCTGGGGTGGGCACCTACAGCTGAACAGTTTGCACTTTGGCACTGTACATCCCAACTTTGGTAAACTGTTCAGCTGTAGGTCCTGCCCCAGAGATCTTATGCTTTGATTTTACTTGCCATCCCTTGCCAAAATGGCCTTGGATGTCAGAATATGCCCCAAATGTGGGATATACAGGACCAATCTGACATAGTGGGGTGGTTGGGAGCTGCCACATATGCTCAGTGGGGGGGGGGGGGGGGGGGGGGGGGGGGGATTCTGCTGGGCTGCAAAATTGGGTCCATTTGGTGTCATCAGATGGTGTCGCCCATGAGCCACGGCTTATTCATTCTACTGTCTATGGAGAACGCTGTTACGGTAAGCAAACTTGCTTTCTATTCATTAAACAAAAAAAAAAAAGTGCTCCTTTTTCTATTTCTGTCATTCAGGGTTTTTCTAATCGTGCTGGCCTGGAGATGGCTCTAGTCTCTAGCAGGAACAATTTTTTTGGGGGGCAAATTCTTTTCTGTTCTCTCAATTACTCTTTCAGTTTATTCCTCACTTTGTCACACAACTCTTCTTGTTTACTCATGTCAGATCAATAGAAGAGCCTTGGGATGGATCCTCAAAATCGTGTTGACTTAAAATTGTGGCATACTATGTGGTTTTTCCACATTTTTCTGTAGCACCTTTAGAGTTTTAGATAAGTTATCTATTCATGATGAGGCTGGGCATTTGTTTCTGACCATAAAGAAGCACAAGTTAATTGATGGCGAATGTGTGCAGCTCCCTGCATTACAGAAATGCACGAGTATCATTGACATGTATGCACATACTTTCAGGGGAGAGAGACGTGGTATTTTATAAATTGTAAGGCTCCGGCTACACAGTTTATAAATTCCAGGGGTTACGCGGGTGTTTGGGCCTTGTGCGCGCTGCGCGCATTTCAGAAGAGGCCCGGCCGTGCGCATAATCCCTGTTACGTGCACAAGAGCCAGGCCTCACAAAAGGGGCGGGTAGGGGCAGGGTGGGGCAGAGCTGGAGGCGGCTGGTACAGCGGTCATTGGCCACTGTGCTGGGGGATCGTACGCAGGCAGCCTGCTGCCGCACATAACTTACGTCAGCTCAGGAGCTGGCATAAGTTCTTAAACAAATAAATAAATAAAGGTAGGATCTTTTAAGGGGTCAGGGAGGACAGGGGAAGAAGGAGGGAGTAATGGCAGAGGGGGTAGGGAACTGGGGAAGGCTGTGATGCATTGCCGGGCGAATTTTGCAAAACTGTCCCCCACCCTTGCGTGTGTGGATTATAACATCCGACGCGCATGTGTGCACGGCCCATCAATTTTATAACATGCGCGCACCGGCGCGCATGTTATAAAATTGCACATCCATATGTGCATACCAGGTAGCGCTCGCACATGGACGCGCACGCGCGCAC
The DNA here is from genome assembly GCF_901001135.1 of Rhinatrema bivittatum. Lineage (NCBI taxonomy): Eukaryota > Metazoa > Chordata > Amphibia > Gymnophiona > Rhinatrematidae > Rhinatrema > Rhinatrema bivittatum. The sequence continues at coordinate 72,869,713 of NC_042618.1, read as the reverse complement.
CTATTAAAATCTACCCCTAAGATTTGTAAGAGAGCAGGCACACCTGAAGGAGTAGAGAAAATGAGAACTGATCTAAGAAAACTCAAGGGCATGGGGTAATCTGCACAGAGTTAATTTGCACAGAGTGGCAGTTACTATCCTAAAATAATAATAATAATAACAACTTCTTGGGCAAACTGGATGGATCCCTTGGGTTTTTTTTCTGCTTTTCTTCACTATATTACTGGGTTGTATTATATGTTGTAACAACTTAAGATGCACCGACTTACGTGCATATGTGCTGACTTACACGCACTTTTGAACATTACCGTTGTGATTGACAACCAGCTCAACCTTAAACCCTTTATAAAATCAATCCTAAGTGAATGCTACTTCAAGCTGCAAACAATTAAAAAACTCAGACCTCTGCTTTACTTCACTGATTTCCGCACTGTTCTGCAGGCTATCATTTTTTCTAAAGTTGACTATTGTAACTCCCTTCTCCTTGGCCTCCCCTCTTCCTACACCAAACCTTTACAACTCTTACAGAATGCTTCAGCATGCATCCTTACTAATTCTAAAAAGAGGGACCATATTACCCCAACGCTTATAGATTTACATTGGCTACCAATTAAATCAAGAATACTATACAAAACATTATCCCTCATTCTTAAAAGCATTATAAATGAAAACTTCCACTGGATCTACCCTCCACTCACACCACATACCTCTGCAAGACCAATTCGTTCCACCCATCGAGGAACGCTTCGCCCCCCCTCGATCAAATCCACTCGTCTCTCCTCCACTACAAAAAGAGCATTTTCTCTCGCAGGCCCCACCCTATGGAATTCCATGCCTCCTGACTTACGAACCAAAACATCCACCCCTAAATTAAAAAAAAAAAAATTAAAAACTTGGCTGTTTCTGCAGGCCTTTCCCTCAAATACTCCCCCTAATATGAATAGCATTGAGAATCATAATGCTGAGAATCGTTAATGCTGAGTAAAGTAAATACTTAGAACTGTAAATATCTTGATTCTGCTGAATTTCGTGTAAATACCTCATTTGTTAATTAGATTGTTCTCTTATACTGATCCTGTTAACCGACTTGTTTCTTATACTCTTCACTCTGCTGTCCATTATATTATTTAACTGAACTCCCTCCCTAGATTTCCCTCAATTTCTCTGTGCCTAATCAACTTTTATTCTAAAATGCTATACTCAGGTAATCAGCTATAAAATGTTATGCTTAGATAACCACCTTTGTACCCTAAAATGTTCCGCAGTTAATTCATAATCAACCTGTTATTGCAATCTCTTGTTACTTGTTCCTTGTAAAGGCTTTGCCTGTTATCCCGGTGATACTGTCCAAGTTCTCTATAAACCGATACGATGTGCAAACGATGTCGGTATATAAAAAAATGCTAAAATAAATAAATAAATAAATACCCTCTGCGCATTCTAAGGGATGCAACTGTGTTACAGTGGTGGTCATGATGTCGATGGGCTGTAGAAGAATGCATGCCAGACAGCATTATAAATACTGCAAGGAGATGCAGGAAGTTTCAACAAAAATCCTGAAAAGTGACCAAAATCTAGAGATTTCTGTTTTATATACAGCAAGATAATAGTGCAATGGAGCTATTTGTGATGATGAGAAAGGGAGATACGTGTTAAATGCTCTTCCACCGTCCATGACTCACTTGGTCCTCTTCTGTTTTGATTTATGAATCTTTTGTTGCTGTGTTTGGCTACATATTGTTTTTAATCCATCCATAACATATGATAAGCCAGAAGCACTAAGCATTTTTCCTATACATACAAAATGGAAAAAAACCCTTTAGTATATCTGGCCCAATAAGAAGGGCTACTTGGACTTACGCCAACCTGGAACAGAAGTAAGTGAATAGAAAGCACCGGTAGTTTGGCTAAATAGGTGCAGGCATGCCTTGTGGGTGGGGTAGGGGGCATGAAAGGAGCTTTAAGGGTGCCTCCCCCCCCCTCCCCCAAGCATGCTCCAAATATCTTTTTTCCGGGGCATACCTGCTTTAATGTCAATTACGGTTCAGGTTTTCATGACTTTCTCACGCCAGAGACTAAAATGAATTTGGGTGAATCGAGTTCTCGAGAGAATGTATGGATGGTTATGTGAGGGCTTCTTCGTTCCCTTCCCAATTCTTTTTCCCTTGTTTAACTCTAGGGAGACCTTTGGCACTTTTTTAAATGAACCCTAAGGTTTTTCCCTCACCCAGGGTGCTGGGATTGGACAAGCTCTGCCTATAAAACCTGGCTGGGCACGTGCAGTGACCTGGTTGCTGATTTTGGTTTTGGAGCGTAAGGAGGAGATTTTTTTTTTTGTGATCCCCATCTTCAGGCACCACAGCCTGTTCCAGGGAGAAAAAGGACTGTGCCCTGCAGTGCTTGCCACCAGTGCCCTCACAGACCTGGAAGAGAAAAAGAGGAGAGAGAGTCCTTTTTGACTGTTTGGAGAGATCTTTGTTTGTCCTGAGCTGTTCCAGTTCGGGAGGGAAGCCGCCTCTGCCTGAAGACCATAGGATAGGATGCTGCTTTGCCCTGCTCTAGCAGTTCTGTGGGGTTTTTTTTGCAGTTGCCCAGAAGATAAAGGAAACCTTTTTGCCATCCAATTTCCTTCCCACACAAGGGAGAGAGACCTTTTCCCTACTTTCCTGTCACCAGAAAGGGACATTGAGTCAGCGCTTGGAGTGAGAAAGAAAGGGCTCTTGTTCACCCGGTTTACAATGAAGGTAACCTGCCCCTTGAAGAACCGGCGAGTTTCTGTCCCATCTCTAATTTATCCACCGTAGGCAAATTATCAGAAAAGGGTTGTCTATGAACAGTTTTCCAATTTTTAAAGAGAAAACCAAGTTTTTTCACCTTTAATTCATTGCCAGAGGATGTGGTTACAGCAGTTAGTATAGCTGGATTTAAAAAAGGTTTGGATAAGTTCCTAGAAGAAAAATCCATAAACTACTAATAATTATTAAGCAATAGTAGCTTGAGATTTATTTAATATTTGGGCACTTGCCAGGTACTTGTGACTTGGATTGGCCACTGTTGGAAACAGGATGCTGGGCTTGATGGACCCTTGGTCTGACCCAGTATGGCATGTTCTTATGTTCTTATCAAAGAGGATTTCATAAATTATATAGCACTGAGATAATATTGCTTTCAGTTACGGACTTTTTGTTGCGAGAACTTGACTCAGGTTCTGCTGTTCTTGCTGTTTTTTCCTTGATGTGACTTGTGCATTCGATGCCACCTCTCATAGAAGTCTTCTATGTTGATTGCAACAGCTAGGTATTCAAAGCAACGTACGTAGGGCCCCGGAGCCTTGTTCTCTTCCCTGCCAGAAGAATCCCAGCACCTAGGTGGCCAAAGGACTGAGCGAGTAGAGCACTGAGAATAAGATCGGCCCCCAAGGGCTGTTGTGTGCTCCTACATTCTGGGAGTTACCCAAAGAGGGGTTTACACTTAAATAAACATTTGGTCAAAAAATCAAGTTACATGTGGGGACTCAGAAGCTGACTGCCCACTTCAATTAAGTAACTGTGGGTAAGTGACAAACACACAGCTTATGATTCCACTCAGCACGTATTTTCAATACAGGCGGCATAGAAAATATTTTAATTAATAAATAATATTGATTATTCTGCCCCCAGGCACCTAAATGTCTCATTGCAGCCTTGATTATTCCATGCCACAATGTAGAAACATGTCTAAGGCCATGTAGACCCAGATCGTATCATAAGAATAAAACTGCAGTTGTAGCACTTCATGTCCCCACACACCAAGCTATCAAAACATCTTACACTAACTGCCATGAAGAACGGGAAAGCAAAAAATGTATCCACCGGTACCTTTTTTCAGTTGAGGTTTTTATTGAATTGAACATATCAAGACTGGTGCAATCATGTGCTATGTTTTGCAACTCATGGGACAGTCCCGCGAGCTGCCTCATTCTCCGAGCTGCCACCTTTCCCTCATGGCTGAATGCCACCAACAACTACCCAGGGCACCGCAATGCCACCAGCCTCTCTCTGCAGCCAAACGCCGCCAGTACTGCCCTGAGACATGCCATGCTGCCACAGTCACTGCTTCCCTTAGGCACGTGCACACCCACCACCCAACAGCCAACCATTTAAAGGGCCCATGGTGGCGCACCTTGATGACATCAGACAGTCCTCCATATATAAGGGCTCCTTGAACGCTCATGATTGCCTCAGTAAAGGGTCTCCTGCCTAGCAGTGCATGTTGCCAGCATTCCTGAGTTCTTGCGTTTCCAGTTGTTCCTGTGTTCTGTGTCTTCTTCAGCCTTGCCTGCTTCATCCAGTCTTCTTTGTCTGTCTCGTCCAGTCTCTTCAATGTGCCTTCATCCTCCTTTTGCCGGAATATCTGGATCTTGACCTACTTCCTGGACCTGATCACATTTTGCCTGCTGCTTGGACCTGACCTTCTGCCTGAACCTGACCACATGTGCTTTCAATCTGCCCTGACCTTGGCCTGTCTTCGTCTGTCTACTGCCTGTCCTGACCTGGTATGCTATTGGACTCTTGGTCTTGCCTTCGCCCTAGGGAACCACCTGCCGGCCACCAGAACCAAATAGCTCAACCTGCGGGAAAGGCGGCTGGTATAGGTGAAGCTTCATCCTGTCCCGCCACAGTGCACATTCGCCATCTGCCAGCATAGACCTTGTAGGTTTGCCTATGAGGCTGTGCCAACGAAGCTCCAGCACCAAGGGCTCATGCCAACCTTTGCACCATGTCTCTTTTCATAAGCAGCAAGGCCTTTTCAGTGCTTATAATACCATTCAATTTGTTCATGTCTGGATTTCATAGCAAACCTTTATGTACAGCTGAAGAAAGTCCAGCTAGAGGTCTATATTCAGCCTGGGATCAGCGGTCACCACTTAGCCAGATAATTACTTATCTGGCTAAATAGTCAGCTAAGTGGTGGGTCGGGAAAGGGTGAAACTAGGAAAAAGCTGCGTTAGCCAGATAACTCTGATATTCAAAATTAGCTGGATAACATATCTGGCTAAATTTGGCTGTCCCATGGACCTGTCCTAAAGTTAACCAGCTAAACTTATCAGGCTAACTTTAGGATAGCTGGGTATATTTGGCAGTGCACCCACACTACTGAATATGTAGGCTAACTGCCTGATTCACTAAAGCTTTTCTCCCATTCTCTATGTATGGGAAAATACCTTGATGAATTAGGGGGTTATTTTTCAAATTATGCTAGGGCCTTATTATGTGAGATAATGTAATGATTGTAAATCCTGTTTCAGGTAGAGGGAGAGGGAGAGAGCCTCTGGAGAGGCACACATATTAGTCAACTTTTTATACCATAGTAAGAGGGGGCATTCTGAACTCGGGGTGAGGTTTTGGTGGTGGGCTAGGTTTTGGGGGGCAGTTTTACATGCACAGTCAGAGGTACAAACAACACAGTTACCATCAGTAAAGATTGTATGTGATTTGGAGCGATGAAAGATATAAAAAGGTGAGATTTGTACAATGTACTCTCGACCTAGCTTGATGTACTCTCTACCTAGCTGTTATCAAGCTAGGTCGAGAGTACAATGTACAAATCTCATCTTTGTGTACCTTTCATCAAGTCACATAAAATCTTCACTGATGTCTACTAATGTCTACCTCTTACAGTGGTACAGTTTACTTATATGCAAGCCTTATAAACAGTCTCTCTCTCTCTCTCTCTCTCTCACCAGAAGCCCAAACTATCACAGGTGCTATTTTCATGAAAATTATAGCAAAATGATAAATCTAGGCCCAAGTTAGCTGGATAGAGTTATCCGACTAAGTAGTTGAGCCACACAGTGGTTGAATATAGACCTCCTTATTTTTTACAGGATTGCTTGCTCAGAAGGTTCTGAACTGCTTTTATAAGATTTTGGAGAGGGTAAATTGGGAAAGTGGTGCTGTTCCAGTGGTACTCCGTAACTCAGTGAATAGCTTCTTTCTTGCTAGCAAGGGAAGTGTTTCTTCATTGCATGGATGCTGCTTATTATGCACACACTACTGAGATTTAGATGGCAGTGAAAGATTATAGCTTTCCCCATCGTGCAGCCACACCCAGGTCAGGACTGCAGGATTAGGAGCAGAAATTTAGATGCGCTGCTGGCAAAGTTTCATCTTTAAATTCTTGCAAATGTTAAGGTTAAACCTATGTTACAGAGAGGGGAAAAAAAAAAACCAAAACATTTTTCTTTACCACAGGGACTTTTGAGGCAGCTCTGTTGTAATAAAAAGCACATTTCATCGGGTTCACCATTCACATAGAACAATCTCAGATTTTTATATTTCTGTCCAAGTTTTCTACGATATTATGCAATTATCCCTCTAATAATCACAGCCCTCAGCAAAATAGGTCCAAACAACCACTCTCTCATAATTAAAATTTTTCAAGTTAAGCCATTATTATTTAAATTCTTTATTCAAGGTCCCTATGCAATTTCCACTCAATCCTTAGGGGCAACCATGTGCAGAACAGTGTCATAAATTATTAGTGATAGCTGGGCCTTTCCAGTTTTAGTGACTCACTGTCTGGGGTTTGTTATCTGGAAGCCTGGTGAGTGCATTTTCTTTCCCTTTATTTAACTTGCTTCTCCATGATTTAAATTAAGAAATGTGGCTCATGATTTTTCTTTGGGGAAATAGATTTTTGGCTGCATGTAAGGGTTTGTCCTTACTTTAATAGACCAGTACTATATCAACTGTTCTGTACTTAAGAGTAAGATATATGTAGAATAAAAAGCCAAAAAGAATTGGGATGATCTGATGCCACCCTTTAAAATAGCTACAATATTAGGACAAAAATGAAATGCTGTTTCTCTTCAGACCTGAAATTCTCCCCAGTCCCTCTAGCTGTCCTATTTCCTTCCTTCCTACCAAGAGCCTGACTGTGGTAAACACTTTAATAAATCAGGCTCTAAGATTGTCACAAAGAGTGTGGTCAGCATCAGTGTTGTAAACAAGGCATTATCAGGTGAATTTTCAATGGAGTTACATTTGCAATTGTTACATACTGTCGTAGCCATTTATGCCATTTATGCCATTTAAAACGAGTGTATACACATCACCTACGCACATATGTGGGCCTGAGCACACATACACTTGGTATGTTAAATCAGCCGGGCAAGTGCACATATATAATATAAAATATGCCTAGCGCAATTTTAAGCGGTTACGTAAGGTAACGTTATTCGTGTTTCTTTCCATAGGACTTGTCGGCTTTCACGTGCGAAGTGAGCACATTTTAAAATGAAACATGTGCGTGTGAAGGAAATTATCCAGTTGGACTGCTTAGTCCTCCAATATGCCCAGTCTATCTCTAGGTCATCAAGACCCCTCAGTCTGCTCTCCTACCAGTTTACCCAGACCCCTAAGCCACCTGATAATGCACAGAAGTAAAAATGCGCAGGTAACAGCCTAACACACGCTGCTTTCGCCGGTTTTAAAAAAGGGTCACACCCCTTTTATAAACACCTTCAGTAGCTTGCACATATACTCTTGTAATTTGGCAATTTTAAATTAAAGGTTGCTTGTGCTCAGCCCATATACTTGCATATGTGGGCCTTTTTATGTGAGCAACTCTTAAAATTTACCCCTTAAAGTGGACTTACATGGGTAAAACCTATGGGCAGTTCAATGGAATATATTGTAGCAATTTTCAAAAGCCCACTTAAATGGGTAAAGTGCAGTTACACATGTAAAACCCAGTTTTATGTTACAGTCCCGGGCCGTGCCCCGGTCCCTCCACCTACCTCGGGGCCGGCCCGGGCCGTTGAAAAGCCTCTCCAGCCGGCAAGGCCCATCCTGGCCTCTCCCGTGGTTCTCCCTCCTCGAGGGAGACGCCGTCGATCCGCCGCTTCAGGCACTCGCTCCTGAGTTTCTAGTTGCAGTTCTGACTTTGGCTTGTTCCTGGCTTCTGACTTCGGCCTGTTCCTGGCCTCTGACTCCAGCTTGATCCGGGGCTTCTGGACTCCGGTTCCACCCTCTGTGTCCTGCGCTTCCATCCAGGAGGTCTCACCTAAGCCCAAGCGGCTCGGGTCCTCACGGGCTCCTCCCGGGGGGATCTCGAGCTTCCAGTGGTGAAGTTCCAGTTGGCCTCCTGGCATCAGCTTCCTCTTCTTCACTCCAGGACATCTCTCCAGCTGCCGCCCACAGGAGACCTTGTAAGTCCAAGCGGCTCGCATCCTCACGGGCTCCTCCTGGGGGGGATCTCGGGCTTCCAGTGGTGAAGATCCTTCTGGTCTCCTTCCTCGGACCGCCTACCGGTTGCAACCTGTGAGTGCAATTTTGAAACTGGCTATGAAATTACAAGTTCATTTTCAAAAGGAAAGCCCTTGCTAAGTTTCTCTTTGAAACTGAAGGTTGGTGTGTGCATAATGGGTACAAAGTTTGCACGTACAAAATGCAACAGCGTGCATGCTTTTACTTTCATTTTGGCTGCAAAAGGCAATAATCAAAATGTGTTTGCAGTACAGATGTACAAATAATTTGAAAGTTGAACTCAAACCATATACATTTCTACCTGATTCAAGTTTGATAGAATTTTCTGATTATTCCCAGACTGGCTAAAAAAAAAATTCATCAGATTTTTTCCAATAGATGTGGACAAAACAAATCCCAGGTTCAGTTGCATGTTCAAAAGGTGTCAAAAATCTACATTGGAATTTTTGTTTTAAAAAGTAGTCAAACCAATTTGACAAATCTACAAATTTCTTGAGAGTTCATCAAATCAGTTCACAATTTTATTTTTTTTTTTAGATAAAGTTCATACATCTCTAGTTGGCAACAGTCAAAGAGTTGGAAGAGAAAATCCTCCTCAAGGTCAAGATCCAGATCCAGCTGTGTTTACTATATCTATGTCCCCAGAACCTTTTCCAAAAATATTGTTTTCTTCTTCATGCTGCTAGTGCTGCTCATTTTGCCAAAATTTGACAGCCAAGCCAGTTAAGCTGCAAATTAAATAATATTACTGTCAGAATGTCAATGTCTGTCTGCTATGTGTACCTTCTTGCACACCAAGTATCTCTCTCTTTTTCACTCACAGCAGATCTGCTACAAAACAATCAAGAAAGATTGTCTTGTGTGATTTAGGACAATCTCTCTGCAGGCATATCAGTTCCACCTGCCTCACTAGTACATTGTACTGATTGCTGAAGCTGTCTTTTTATTTTATTGTGGCACACCGCAGTACAATCCCACTGTAATACAAACTGGAAAAAAAATCACTATTAACCTCTCTTTTACGAGGATATTCTCCCTGGAGGCACACTGGCATTGCCTGAGTAACTCAATTCCAGTTCTCTGATTCTAACTACACAACCAAAGCCGGCAGCCCTTTTCTATTTATATGCCAAATGATTCACAATGGAAAATAAAATTAAAAGTCCAAATTCCACTGGGTGAGTTGGAAGAGAATGAGTGGCAGCACCATGAGCCGTGTAACAGAGTAACAGCAGAAGGAGAAGGTAATGTTTTTTACTGTGATGACAGAAAGGGAAATTGGCAACTCTACTGCTGGAAGGTATACTGGTACTTTATTAAATTTCTCTCTGGTCTTGCTGCTGCTACACCTGCACAGCTTGAAGCACCAGGCAATGAGTTTCTTATTGCATTAACCTATCATGTTCAGAATGTAGTCAGTCATTTTGGTTTTATTAGTGGATCTGGTTAATCAAAAGTGAGCTCCAGAAATACAGCCACAGGGTGAGAAAAGCGTGAATTAAAGCTTTGGCAGCAACAAAAAGAACTGAGCTACTTTTTTAGCAGTGTTTAGCTGATGCCAATAGCACAGGTGTTAAATTAATGAACGTCAATGTCAATACAAACAAAAGCATCTAGAATTATATATTTCATTCTGATTTCTATTTATTTGTTAAGGCAAACCAAGATGTTGCGTAATGCCAAAGCACTAGCCCTAACTCCCACTCAAATGTTAACCTTGTGGCTTTTTGGAGGATCCAGTCCAGCACTGTTCAGGCATATGCTCCTACACTAATAGCCCCCCACCACCAACTGGATTCATGCATGCCTCTGGGCAAGTACTCTTTCATAAGGTACACCCTGAGGGTTTTCTGGGGTCATGACAACTCCACAAAAATACTCACAAACCATTCTTCCAAAACACCAGGAATACCCAGCATCTCTCTTACCAGGGATACTAATCAGCCTCAAACACAGTGCTAATAAACCTAAGAGTTTATTATTAAACAGAGCCGTGAACATTAATGATTGTAAATAAAACTGCTTTACAACAAGCAGGGAAAAGAAAAAGAATATCACAATAACAGCTAGTTAAATTAGTTTAACTACAGACTAAACATGGCTACTTTCTTAGTCCACAGCTCTCCAACTTCTACTTCCAGAAAAAACTAGAGAATTCTAGCAGCATTGTGCTAGTTCTCTGTAAGTTGTGTCTAAAGAAATAATCAGGCTACAATGTATTAACAATAACTCTAACCAAGGGCTTCCTGACCAGTAATAACCATCTGGCCAATAGCACTGAAGGATGTTACAGTCATACTACTTCCTTGAGGATTATACTGTCCAAGTCTTAAACTGAATAGAGCAAGCATTCCAAGCCTCTCCTTCAACTGCAGTGTAAAAGTCAAACAGAAACTGTAGACCAACTGTTGCAATTGGTGGTACAAAGGTTTCCCTGTGAACTTCCGCTCTTATCTCCAGTCCCAAGCCATTGCCTCTAGTTCCTGATGTCACCGGGCCACTTTCTCCTCCAGCACTGCAGGCCGCCACTTCTTGGTGGGGCAGGATGCCACTGAAAGTCTTCGCGGTGAGATGCCAACAATGTGTTTCCCAAGCCCTCCTACCGCATGCACATGCCTAGCAATCCCTCACTTAAAGGGCCTGTGGATAGAATAGGCCAGCAGCACCCCATGATGACCTCTCAAGAGAAGGCCTATAAAAGGTCACAGATACAGGCAACAGGTCTCCTACAGCCCTTGTAGTTTGAGTTGCTTCAATGTTCTCAGGTGTTTGTTCCTGTCTTCAGTTCCAGCACCTTGGTTCTTCAGTTCTTGTGGTCCTCATCTCACCTTGCCTCCTGAGTTGCTCCTCATCTTCTTGCCTTGACTCTCCGTGCTGCCTTCCCTTGGACGAATACCCAGTATTGACCTTGGCCTGCCGTCTGGAAACTCCTGCTTGCCACCTGCCTCTGACCTCTGCTTGCCTCCTGGACATCTCCATATACCACCAGCCACTAACCCAAGTCTGACACTGACTTTGCTTGTTCATTCCAACCTCTACATCAACAGAGGTCCCCACCTGCTGGTCCCAGCATCCAAAGGGTCAACCCGATGGGAACAAGGGCTGGTATAAGTGAAGCTCCAGCTGTGCCTCTGCCTTATCTGATTTCACCAGCTGCTGGTGGGGACCTGAAACTCTCCATCTGTAGGTTGCGCTAACTCATCTCAGTCCAAGCGTCCATGCCCACAACAGATTTCTGAGGCCATGGCCTCGCAGACATCACAGCATTGCAGGCCATCCTGGATCTGGCAGACAAGCTACAAGAACAGCTTAAGTTTCTGAAGGTTCTGGCGGCATCTATGGAACAACTCTCCACAAAGCTGGATGCTGCCACGGCTTTGGCAGTTCTGTCACCTCTCCTGCCTGCACCACCGCCACCCATGGCACCCAACCACCCTATACCACAGCTGCCAGCTCCATCCTGGTATGCCGGGGATCCCAAGCAATGCCATGGGTTCCTGAACCAGTGCAACATGCACTTCTCATTGCAGGCACTGTTGTTCCTGAACAACTTGCTTAAGACCACATATATTCTCCCCCTGCTGGACAGCAAGGCACTGGCTTGGGCTTCCCCTTTCTGGGAGCATACTGATCCCCTACTTCAGGACCTGCAGCAATTTACAGCCATTTTGAAGACGGTCTTCGAGGAACCAGGCCAGTTGGCCACCATGGGCTCAGATCTTCTTCACCTCCAACAGGGCGCCAGAACATTAGCAGAATTTTGTTCCTTGGCAACAAAGCTTAATTGATGGGAGGACTGTCTTCTTATCATATTAATGGAAGGCGTGTCCCCCAGAATTAAAGATGAGTTTGTGGCTTGAGACCTTCCCATGTCACTGGAAGGGCCTACTGAGCTGATGGGCAAGATTGACCACGTGTTGCGTTTGTGCCTGATCTTGCCCTCGCTCCACCCTCTCAACCTCTGAGGTGACTCCCTTCAGGTCTGATGGACAGATGCTGCTGCGGCTTCTCCTCACCATTTCTTCCCAGAGTCCCCGGGCTGGCCTGATGCTGCGGATCTGCCATGTTCCAGATGACGTAGGGCGCGTGCGCTCACGTGCTCCAAAGTTTGTACCAGCAAGGGCGTGAACCTCGGGGGCGTCCCCCCGTAGTGACGTCATCTACTTCCAACATAAAAGGTCTTTGCTTACGCTTACGTAGTGAGTTAGCAAGGGGTTTGATTGCGGGGATCATTCCGACCCGCTTCATCCTCCACTGCTCTGCCTCTTCGAACTTACCAGGGGTACCCGCTCCTCGGGGGCCTTACTCTCTCCTCTTGTTTTCAGATTGCTAAGACGGGATCCGGTACTTGCTCCTCGAGGGCCTACGTCCCTGAACACTCAGAAGACTCCCTACTGCCTGGAAGCGATCACAGACGTGAACATTGTGAGTTTCCTTTCCAGTTGCATATAGGAACCGGTACTCACTCCTCGAGGGCCCATGTTCCTAGAACTGAAGACTCTCTTCTGTCGAAGATGCTATCACAGGTACGGAGATCATGAGTTATTACAGATTGCAGATAGGAACCGGTACTCGCTCCTCGAGGGACTATATTCCTAAAACTTACGAAGACTCACTTCTATTTCAGAAGCTATTTCATATACAGATATGGTGAGTTCTTATTACAATCTGCCTAGAAACCATTACAGAGATAATTAACTGTGATTTACCATTGCTCTCTCAGAGCTGTTCCTGGAACCAGGTACTTGCCCCTCGAGGACCCTACTCTCTCCAGCTACTGAGCTTTATTATAATCTATGTAAGTGTATCATCTACTTCTGGTTATGTATCCAGCATACCCTGTCTACTCACTATCTATGAGTCTCTCTCTACAGCTCAGCTAACTCGGAGATTGCAGTTCCAGGATCTGAGGGATTTCAGCCCTGCCGGGCACATCAGCTCACTACTGCCACCTCTGGTGGTTCTACTACCTGTCTAATAAAGAACTATCTGTGTCTATCTCCATACTCCAGCCTAGTCGGTGGTCCCTCTCTTGATATCCTCTTGAGGGCGCTGTCATCTGCCATCGACCCAAGGATTCACCATTCTACATTAGAGTGCTCATCTCTCACACTTCAAGAGCTGAATACAACAAACTGCTACCTTACACGTACCAAGTGGAAAACTTCACCCCTGCTCCTTCTTTGCAAAGAAATTTCCTCAGGTGGAGCGCAACTATGGCATTGTTGACAGGGAGCTCTTGGCCGTCAAATTAGCTCTTGAAGAATGACATCATCTATTCAAAGAAGCCCAACACCATTGTGTGGATGCTCTCTCATGCTCCTTTCAGACCAAGGATATCCCAAAATCTCCCAGGCATATCATTGATCCCACTAAAATTTTACTTGTGCCTCCATGACCATCTCAGCAGGGAAGACAGTTGTACCTTCCCGACTCCATGAAAAATCATTGAAATGGGCCCATGACGCCTGTGTCACAGGTTACCCTGGATGGACTCAAACCATTGAACTGCTTCAGCAATACTACTGGAGGCCTCAAATGAAGCAAGATGTCAAGGCCTATGTTGACTTGTGCCCTACCTGTGCACAGTAAAAAACACTACATGGCTGACCTTGGGGGCTGTTACAGCTGTTGCCAGCCTCCAGGGAATACTGAACTCCCTTGTCTATGGATGACATTGTGGATCTCCCCATCTCAAATGGCACCACCGAGATCTAGGTGTTCATAGATCATTTCTCAAAGATGGCCCACTTTGTGCCACTTCCGGGTCTCCCTTCAGCTCCAGAATTAGCATAACTTTTCACACTCTATGTATTTCATCTGCTTGGTCTGCGAAGCATATCCTGTCAGACCAAGGGGTGCAATTCACCACAAAATGTGGGCGTTCACTTTGTAAAATATTTGGCATCACGCTGATTTCATTACGGCGTATTACCCTCAAGGAAATGGACAAATGGAACACACAAATTACACTCTCAAGACCTCTGTGACTAAGTCAATGAGCACCAGGACAAATGGTCCATTCTCTTACCCTGGGCTGAGTTCTCTCACAATGCTCACATCAATGTAGCCACTGGATCTTCTCCATTCCTATTGGTTTACGGGAAACAGCCTTCATCATCACTCCACTTCCTGTAACAGTATCCTCACCAGCAACCCAACTGTCTGCCCAGGACCCGGACCAGCATCCTCATCCAAAAAGCCACTGATAGGGCAAAAAGAACTGCCAATGTCCACGGAAGGCCAGCTCATCGATTCAAATTAGGTGAGAAAGTGTGGCTGAGCACATGCCATCTATGCCTGAGAGTGTAATCTATGCATTTGGCTTCCCACTACATTGGGCTCTTCAAAGTACTCCAGCAAGTGGGCCCCATATCGTATCAACTAAGGTTGCTACCAACTTTGAAGATATATAATGTTTTCCAACTATCTCTACTTAAGCCTGTGATACTCTCCTGGACCTCCAGGGTACCTCCAGAGTCAGGGGAGATAATCAGTGATGGTGACCCCATTTATGAGGTTGAAGAAGTCCTAAACTCATGACGGAGAAGCAAAAAGATTGAATACCTCCATTCTTGTATGGGGTATGGCCCGGAGGAGAACTCATGGGAGCCAGCCTCCAACATCTGCCAACTACTGCCCCATATCAAATCTTTCATTCATAGCCAAAATCATTGAAAAAGTCGTACATTCTCAACTTGACGATTATCTTGAGACAAACAACATCCTGTCTCCATCCCAATATGGCTTCAGAAAAAACATAAACACAGAATCTCTCCTCATCTCCCAAAATGACATTATCATAAGAGGCTTTGACAAAGGTGAAAAATACCTGCTAATCCTCCTTAACCTCTCAGCCGCCTTCAACACAGTAAACCACAATATACTGTTGGAACAACTAAACCAAATCGGCTTATCTGGCACCACCTTGCAATGGTTCTTTTCCTATCTATCTGATCAAACATACCAAGTGTTAATCAATAACAACCCTTCAAAAATGATCAACCTTAACACTGGAGTTCCCCAAGGATCAGCTTTATCCGCGACCCTCTTCAACATTTACCTTCTCCCCATCTGTCAACTACTAAAAGAATATGGAATCACACACTTCCTCTACGCTGATGACATTCAGCTTCTAATCCCCATACAAAATTTGATCGAAGACACATACAAGAAAACATCAGATCTACTTATTTCAATTAAACATTTACTAAATTCTCTGAAACTCATAATCAATTTCAACAAAACTGAAATAATACTCATGGACAAAAAACCCAATCCTTCTCCACCACCCTTGACAATTCAAGACAAACAAATGAAATCTATAATCCCTACAACCCACACCAGGAACCTCGGAATTATCATTGATCAAGAACTCTCTTTCAAGAACCACATAACAAACAAAACTAAAGAAGGATATCACAGACTCCTAACCCTAAGACATCTAAAACTATTTCTCAACCCTTTTGATTTCAGAACTGTCCTACAACTACTTGTTTTCTCCACCTTCGACTATTGCAACTCCTTACTAATTGGATTACCGTTTTCAACTCTGAGACCACTCCAGATTTTGCAGAACTCAGTGGCCAGAGTCCTAACAAGCTAAAAAAAAAAGCGAACACATAACACCCATACTAACTTCACTTCACTGGCTCCCAATTAAAGCACGCATTACATACAAATCAATGACCATCATTCACAAAATTCTAAACAACGATCATCATCAAGGTCTACACAACTTAAACATAATTCCTCAAAACCCTCCAAGAAACCTACGCTCAAATTACTCAGGATACCTGAACGTCCCCCCCATCAGAGATGCTCATCTGGTAACAACAAGAAAAAGAGCCTTTTCAATTGCCTCCCCTGAACTATGGAATACCCTACCTAAAGATATAAGAACACAGCACAACCTAAAATCATTCAAAAAAGATCTAAAAACACTAATGTTTCGCAAATTCTACACTGACCCTCATACATCTGATCATCCCAACTCACAACTGAACTCTCATCTATCAACCTCAACTCCTTCGCTCCATCCAGAACCTTCACACCCTTCTCATATATCTTAATAATACTTTCTGGACTTGAATACTTTAATTTCTGTCAAATGTTCACTTTGTTATACTGTCAATCAACTACTAAGTAAATGCACACTTTGTAAACCGTTATGATGGCTCTACCGAATGACGGTATATAAAACTCATCAAATAAATAAATAAATAAATAAATAAATCCTGGACTGTAACTTATTAAAGGACTTCCATCATCGCTACCCAAGAAATCTCGAGCCTCGGGAGGACTTAAGAGGGGAGTACTGTTGTGATTGGTGGTCCGTGGGTTCCCCTATGAACTGCCACACTTACCTCCAATACTCTCTGGTTCCCGTTGCTGCCGGCCGCTCTCTCCTCCAGCACAGGGGACCGCTGTTTCCCAGTAGGGCAGAATGCTGCTGACATTTCGCGGAAAGACACCGCCAATACGTTTCCCATGCCCTCCTAAGGTGTGCGTGCACCCAATGGCCCATCATTTAAAGGGCCCGCGATGCAAAAAGGCCAGAGGCGCTCCGTGATGACCTCACAAGGGAAGGTCTATAAAAGGCCACAGATACAGTTCCTCTTCGCCTTGGCAACAAGCCTCCTACAGCCCTTGTAGTGTGAGTTGCCTCAGCGTTCCCTGGCCTTCATTCATGTCTTCAATTCCTGGTTTTCATTCCTATCTTCAGTTCCAGCACCTTGGTTCATCAGTTCTTATGGTCCTCGTCTTGTCCGTCAGATCCGTGGTCAGTCTTCTGTTCTTCAGTGTGCCTTACCTCTTGTGTTGCTCCTTGTCTTCCTGCCTTGCCTTGAAGGGAAGCACCTAATCAAGGTCCAGATCCAGCTGTGATACTATATCTATGTCCCCAGAACCTTTTCCAACAATATTGTTTTCTTCATCATGCTGCTAGTGCTGATCACTTTGCCAAAATTTGACAGCCAAGCCAGTTAAGCTGCAAATTAACTAATATTATTGTCAGATTGTCAATGTCTGTCTGCTATGTATAACTTCTTGCACACCAAGTATCTCTCTCTTTTTCACTCACAGCAGATCTGCTAGAAAACAATCAAGATTGTCTTGTGTGATTTGGGACAATCTCTCTGCAGGCATATCATTTCCACCTGCCCCACTAGAACACTACACTGATTGCTGAAGCTGCCTTTTTGTCTTATTGTGGCACACCGCAGGAGAATCCACTGAAATGCATACTGGAAAAAAAATCAGTATTAACCTCTCTTTTTATGAGAATATTCTCCCTGGAGGCACACTGGCATTGCCTGAGTAACTCAGTTCCAGTTTTCTGATTATAACTACAAAACCAAAGCCGGCAGTCCTTTTCTATTTATATGCCAAATGATTCACAATGGAAAATAAAAATAAAAGTCCAGATTCCACTGGGTGAGCTGGAAGAGAATAAGTGGCAACACCGTGAGCTGTGTAACAGAGTAACAGCACAAGGAGAAGGTATTGTTTTTTACTGTGATGACAGAAAGGGAAATTGGCAATTCTACTGCTGGAAGGTAAACTGGAACCATTATTAAAGTTCTCTCTCTGGTCTTGCTGCTGCTGCTGCTACTACACCTGCACAATTTGAAGCACTAGGTAATGAGTTTCTTATTGCATTAACGTATCATGTGCAGAATGTAGTCAGTCATTTTGGTTTTATTAGTGGATCTGGTAAATCAAAAGTGAGCTCCAGAAATATAGCCACAGGGTGAGAATATTGTGATCCAAAGCTTTGGCAGCAGCAAAAGAACAGAGTTATTTTGCAGCAGTGTTTAGTTGATGCCAATAGCACAGGTGTTAAATTAATGAACGTCAATGTCAAAAAAAACAAATGCATCCAGAATTATATATTTCTTTCTGATTTCTATTTAATTGTTAAGTCAAACCAAGGTGTCACATAATGCCAAAGTGCTCACTCTGTGGCTTTTTGGAGAGTCCTGCCGAGCACTGCTCAGGCATGTGTTTCTACACTAGTAACCCCTGCTCCCCCTCCCCCGCCAACTGGGTTCATGCTTGCCTCCTGGCAAGTATTCTGACCATAACACCCTGAGGGTTTTCTGGGGACATGATAACTCCACAAACCTGGAAGTCTCACAGTTCCCAGAAAAATACTCACAAACCACACTTCCAAAACACCAGGAATACCCAGCATCTCACTTACCAGGGATACCAATCAGCCTCAAACACAGTGCTAATAAACTTAAGAGTTTATTATTAAACAGAAAAGTTAACATTCATGATTGTAAATAAAACTGCTTTACAACAGGCAGGGGAAAGAAAAAGGTTCTCACAATAACAGCTAGTTAAGTAAGTCTAAAAACAGACTAAACATGGCCCATGTCTTAGTCCACAGCCTCTCCAACTTCCACTTCCAGCAAAAACTAAAGAACTTTTACAGCTGTTGCATTTGTGGACCCTTGGACCATGGCGAGGTTAGCACTACCCATAGGGAGGAGCCTTGCAGGTCCTCACCATCAGCAGGCAGAGCTAGCTGGAGCAGAGGCCCATCAGGGACTTCACAAATACCAGCCTACATTCCCCACAGGTTGAGCCCTTGGGTGCCGAGGCCAGCTGGACTTAGACGCAGGCCTCTGGATAAAGGAGATTCATCATGGTAGAAGAAGGCCAACAAGAAGAAGACAGGCCAGTTCGGGCAGAGGTCAAGGCAGGCAGCAGACAGCAGAAATGAAGACAAACCGAGGACGGGGCATGGAGCAATCTAACAAAGTCTAGTAGGTCCAAGGTCAGCTGAGAATCCAATACCGAAGAAGAATCCGAAGTCCAAGCCGAAGTCCAAAGCCGAAGAGTCAATCTGAAGTGAGGAAGTGAGGAAGAAAGGTGAAACAGCAGGGAGCAGACAAACCTGGAACCACCAGACGAGGAGACTGGAACCAACGGGGACACAGGAACAGGAACCAAGGATTAGGTACTGAAGAATAAGCACAGGCACAGCACAGCAAACAGCTACTCAAAGAGTAGCAGGTCCAGGTAGGCTTTAATACCAGAGACCCCATGACATCATCAGAGGGTGCCTCTGGCAAGATTCTACCTCTGGCCCTTTACATGTGATCAGTGGGAGCACATGCATGTGTAGGGGAGGCCTGGGAGCAGAATGGAAGCAGGCTGCCTGCTTCAGTAGGAACAGCTGACATTGGTGATGCCTGGCACACCAGGCACCCTGGAGCAGGAGCCATCCCCCACCACCAAGACGCACCTTGTCAGGCCCGGAGCTAACCATGCTTCTGCCATGGGTGGTGGCATGGCACACAGGACTTTGCCCCCGTGCTCCTGCCCAGTCGGCTTGAGGGTGAGCATGGTGGTCCACAGCAGTGACCCGTGGACTACCAAGCATAACAGCAGCTTTAGGCTATTTCTCTGTGAGCTGTGTCTGAAGAACTAATCAGGCTACAAAGCATTAACAAAATCTCTAACTAAGGGCTTCCTGACCAGTATTAACTATCTGGGCAATAGAACTGAAGGATGTTACAGTCGTACATGTTCCCTGAGGATACTGGAAGATTATGATGTCCAAGCCTTACAATGAGTAGAACAAGCATTCCAAACCTCTCTTTGAACTACAGTGTAAATGTCAAACAGAACCTGCAGGCCAACTCTTGCAATTGGCGGTCTGTGGGTTTCCCCCGCAAACCGCCTCCTTTACCTCCAGCACCAATCCATAGTCTCTGGTTCCTGATGCTGCCAGGCCTCTCTCCTCCAGCTCGGTGGGCTGCTGCTTCCTGGAAGGATAGGATGCTGCCAATATGTTTCCCAGGCCTTCCTAAGGTGTGTGTGTGCCCAACAGACTCTCATTTAAAGGGCTTGTGGTAGGGAAAGGTCAGTGGCACCGCTAGATGACCTCACAAAGAAAGGCCTATAAAAGGCCACAGATAGAGCTCCTCCTCACCTCAGTAACAGGTCTCCTATAGCCCTTGTAGTGCGAGTTGCTTCAGCTTTCCCTGGTCTTCATTCCTGTCTTCAGTTCCTGGTCTTTGTTCCTGTCTTCAGTTCTAGTGCCTTGGTTCTTCAGTTCTTGTGGTCCTCATCTCATCTGTCAGTTCCATGATCAGTCTTCTGTTCTTCAGTTCTTCAGTGTACATTGCCTCCTGTGTTGCTCCTTATCTTTCTGTCTTGCCTCTCCATCCTTCCTGCCCTTGGACAGATACACAGTATTGACCTTGGCCTGCCTTCTGAACAGTCTTGCTTGCCATCTACCTTGACCTCCTGCTTGCCACCTGCCTTGATCTCTGCTTGCCTTCTGGATACTCCTGCGTGCTGTCTGCCTCTGACCTCTGCTTGCCACCTGGACATCTCCATACATCACCAGCTAGTGACCTGAGCCTGATTCTGACTTTGCTTGTTTATCCCAGGCTCTTCAATGAATCTTCTAACCATCAGCAGAGGCCCCCCCATCTAAGACCTCATGGCCCTAGCACCCAAAGGCTCAATCTGATGGGAATGAGGGCTGGTATAGGTGAAGCTTCAGCTGGGCCTCTGCCTTATCTGATTCCGCGAGCCTATTTTAGGTACCTGCAGGGCTCCACCCTGCAGGGTGCGCCAACTCCACCTCAGGCCAAGGGTCCATGTCTACAATACCAGCTTAGAGGAAATGAGCTATTGCTGGGGAAAAACTAAAGATCTAAGGAAAAACAAATAATCACAATATACACAAAACCCCTGTTTCTCCATTCAAGGGATTTAAAAGAATGTTACACTCCTTTGTATGAATGTTACACTCTTGCTGTATGAAATATTTTTAAATTACATACAGCAAGAGCAATGCCCTCTTCTCAATTACAAATCTTTCTATGCATCTATCAAATTCTACCAACTGTTCTTCAGGCAGTTCTCTAACCTCCCTAGGGCGCAGTCTTCTTCAGAACATCATCACAAATGGCAAGGAATAGGATCACGTGTGATATCATCGTCAACATAGGTCAACACAAGCTCCTGGGTTCACATTAGAATGATATCAGGGCAATAGTTAGTAAGGAATGTTGCCATTGGTATAGGATGGTGGAAATACCTGGGTGTATTATAAACCACTAAATCTCAGGCTGTGCAAGGTACTTTCCTACTCAGGTCTTGAAGTGGTTGTTTGGATTAGCTGATTCAAACCTAATGCCAAGACATTGTAGCATAAACTGAAGAATACTTATTAAAAGGGCCCTGCGTGAGCAGGGACAGAGAGTTATTCTCTAGTTTTCTGCAAGTTTTTCCTTATTCCAACACCATTACACTTTATGTTTAAATCCCACATTTAGCAAAATTTACATGGGTCTCAGTTCACCTCTTACTATTCCAGGGGTGCAGAGAAAAAACCTAGGGAAATTTGGGTTTTCTCTGCTAGCATCTATCATAAGAATTTATTTGGAAGATATCCCGGGTAGAGAACAAATATTTGGGATGGCTTAAAAAGCAGAGATTTGGGGTGTGCAGAAAGTGCCATCACAGGTAATCCCCTAATTCCCCCTGTTTACAACTTAGCTGCAAGGTGCTATTCGCTCTCACACGTACACCCTTTTTATTCACCTCCCAAAGTCATCAAACCTGAATATCCCAGGGCAGGAGTCTCTCCAAAAAAATCACGCAGCTCCCATTGTAGTCTAAGGGAGTAATTATGCCACTTTTATTTTATTTTCCTCTGAGAGCAGAGTTGTCAAACCTAGTTCAATCAAACAGTGACATTTTATTCAACCACATGCCATGAGAGGGAGAAGTGACAAAAGCTGCATTTTGTTTAAAATCCGCCGGCTGCCTTTTTTTTTTTATGGCAGAATCTGCTTTTAAAGAGAGAGTACCACCTTTTATCATCCCTTTTACACTTCAGTTTGTATAAAGTGTGTCATGAATTATCTATGCAAGTACTGTGTAACCAAACATGAAACTAAATAAAATCTTTTCAGTGTGATGTTTTTCCTGTGAGTAATGTCCTTAAGGCCTTTAGGGATTTGTTGATATCTTCCTGCGAGAACAGCATCGCATCAGCAAATTTCCCATTTCCTGTATTACGACGCACAGTGTCTGTGCAAAATACCATCCTCATGGCGGCATGCACAATCATCTGGAATTATACAGTACCTGTTTCATCTGGAATTATACAGTACTCTTTCAAATCCTGGCTACATGAAAGCCCAGCCTGTCTTTTTACACCACAGAGAAACCACACTAACCTACCTAACTGCCATGCAACATGGAAGACAGCTTTGAAGGCAAAACATCTCGCTCAAGACATCCTTGGCAAATAGGAATGATCTTGTTCACAGCAGGCAAAAGATCTTGGCAGCCAGGCACCAGAAAACCCACTACAGTAACCAGCTTGTTATAGCTTTAGAAGACATTTATGGTTTCTCTGTCAGAGGGCTGCAAAACAAAACCACGTTAGGAGATGAAACCATAAAAGAAACACCATCCTCCAGCCTCCAAGTAGAAAAAGAGAGAAAGAAGAGCCAGGACCCAAAAGAAGAATGGTGGTACAGGCTCATGGGCGAGGGGATTGCCTATCTGTAATAATTATTTCTTGTGATCCTCACCCTGCCAGAAAGAGAACCCTGACTCTCAGAGCTGGCAGTCCAGGAACATGGGACCTAGAGGGCAGATGTAGACACAGAAGATGAGAGAGGGCAGAAAAAGAGTTATGGCCTCTGTTTGGGGTACCCCTTCCATTTTTGCAAAACTACATATGTATTCGGCAATTAAATGTTCAAACATCTGATGCACAGATGCAGCACAGGTCTTGCATGATATGCAACTCTCAGCTACATGCTGAGCCTGATAATTCTCTTACATGTAAATAGTCACTAAAGTGTGTAACCGTTCAGCTTGCTCCTATTAAAGAACCTGCAAACCATTCATCACTTCTCCACGAAAGATCCAGCTCTGCTGCAGGTTGCTCTCAAGGGTCGACTGTCTCACAGGAACTTCTCGGGGCTGATACCATTCCTTTTGAACTAGCTCAGGAGATGCAGGAGGAGAAGGTGCAGATCAGGGCATATTCTTCCACCAGAGGACTGGTGGAGGCTCCAATTCATTCTCCTACTGCAGTGGCTGTGTTAGGGGGATGACCTACCTTGGACTTCTATCTGTAAGCCTCTCATCTATTACCTGGAGAGCAAAGGGAGGTGAGGCCTGTAAAAAGGACTGACTAGGGAATGACAGAAGAGATAGAATTGTTCCACCAACCACACTGATGTCTTCTGTGGCATTGCATGCCCCAGGAGCTGCAATTTCCTGCTCAGCTACTTTGATATCAATATTATCTACAAAAAGAGTCATCATTTAAACATTACTTTCCTATGTCACATCATATTCAATAGTAGCACTTTGCCCTTGAAATATAATGCAGAAGAGAATGGGGGTGTCTAGAAGTTAGAATACATGAAATCCTCATGCACACTTTCTCTCCCCAACCTAATCCTGCCTACTTTGGAGAGGGGAGGGACAATATTTAAACCATATTTAAAAAAAGATGAGCATACATTTATCAGCATAAAACCTTTGGAATATTGCCCCCTTTATCTCTCGTTGCCTCAGGTCCCCAATTAAATTGTATGTTCTTTGGGGCAAGGACTTATTGCACCTACATGTGAGTTGATGTAAAGTGCAATGTATAAAAGCCAAAATCTCTGAATATAAAAGCCAGTGTCCATCTGTCTGTCTGTGTGCTTCCTATTGGTCAGACCAAACCCTGCTGATGCAGGAGGCTTCCTACTGATCAGACCAAATAGGACAGAAAAGAGTTACATGTACTGTGCCTATAATTTCATATTGCCTAGCCACAAATTTATAATTCAAGGAATGCTCACCTCCAGGATTCCTTTCAGGGTGTTGTGAATCTCCCTGGAGACAGTCATGGCTTGCTTGAAGAGGAAATAGACAACTGATTGCCTCCTGTAGTTCTTTCTAGGAGAAGTGGCCATGTCAGTGTATGCCTGTAGTAAAAGAGGGCACTTTAAGATCCTCTTGGTTTTATCAAGTGCCTGAATAGTTATAAATGACTTCTATAGTGGAAAGATTTTGATATTATTTATATTACATATTTGGAATATGCTCAGCATTCCATTTCTAATATTTTTCTGTTTAGACCTGTAAATGTCTTGTGTTTCAGCCAAGATATTTTTAGGGAGACCCCCAATTATTGTTGCATCTTTTGTGGGCATAGTGGGCATTCAGAAGGCTCTGGGTGGGGCGAGACCCCGGGAGTTAACAAAGTGCTTTGTGTTGGAAAATGTTAAATGTTTGTGAATGTAGTAATAACACTGGATGGCATGCTAGGTAAGAGAGCATTTTGTAAGAGTGGGTTTCTTCTCCCCTGCTCCCAGAGGAACTGACCAAGCATCTGGGAGAAGAGGTCTGGAGATGAAGTGAGTCCTCAGGGAGGAGTGCCCCAGAGAGTCCAGGTAGTGCAGCTGCCCGGGGAAGCCTGCACTGGGAGGGCCAGGAAGAGTGGAGATCAGAGGATGAGTGAATGAACGATCTATGCCCAAAATGTGTTCGACCCCCACTGGATGAGAGTTTTGATATGGTAAGAGAAGAGGTACTTGTCTCTAATAGTCCTCACTATGGTATATAGGGTGATGTGCGATATAGTGCAGATATATGACAGCCTCCGGAGATGTTACAGAGAAAAGTGTGAGTTGAGAGGAGGGTACTCTTTCATTACCCTGCCAAAAGGGCTTTGTTGTAGAATGCTGTTGCGATACCCATGAATTCTGATTTATTCAGTGCTCTCTTGCAATCCTGCTTCTCATCCTTCTATATAGTTTTGCTGGCAGGATTATAGTTCCAGAAAATAAAGATAAAAGTTTTTTTGTATTTTGCAACTTGGTGTCTGTCACAGTTATTTCATCAGCAGCCTTGGGGTGAAGCAGGGGCTCAGAGTTTATGGAGAAGAGTGAGGGGTGACCACCCTATCCAGTCAGGGAAAGGAAGAGGAAGGAGTTTGATCTTTTACTCTGCTGTCACCATCTGAATGAGTGTCGCAGGAGCCCACATAAAATAACTTTGGAAGGGATGACCCCTACCCAACAAGGAAGTCTCATTCCTTGTACTCAGTCAGGGGTTTACATAAGTATTGTAGTATAGTGGAATGCTCTAATCAGATTTGTCTCTTTCTAGGATGAGATTGGATGTCTTCTCCCTGCTCCAGGATAAGCATTTTCAGCAGCCTCTCCTGGGCAGCGAGTGAATGCGTGGAGGTGACTCCTCCTACCCTCAGCCTGGTACCACTAGCACAGCACCTGATCCTGGTGACCTCATGGATCACCTGGGTATTCACTTCCCTCCACCCGTGCTTGACTTCTTTTACCTCCATTGTCATTAACAGCAGTAGGAATTTGGTTCCAGATCTGCTGTGTGATAGGAGTCCCAGAGGTCTCTCCAGAGAGCTCTGAGAAATGTGAAATCATTCTATTGACCTAGACCTCCGCTTCCCAGGGATGAAAGATAGTTTGCAGGGCTTCTTGTCCTTTCCTTCCTGCACTTGCTCAGTCATTTGCTGGTAGTCTCCAGAGATTAAGGGTTGACTGAGGTCCTGGCTGCTGCAAACAATGGTCCAGTCTTAAAAAAAAAAAAAAACCCAAACACACCTCTATCCTTGCAAGCTGCTCTGTCTCCCTGGAAATCATGTTCTGGTTATCAGTAGCTCTCTAGCCTGGTATTTTCCATATTGCAGCAGAAGATGTAGTTGGAGTGGAGTGTGTAGAGCTACCTCCTTACAGGGTGGATAATCAAACTACTTGTGACCTGGCACACCCTGTGGGTAGTGTTTTTTGGTTTTTTTTTACCTGGGTAGTTTGGCAGAATACTATACGAGTAATTTTACTTTGATGATTGCCTCCCTCAAATGTACCCACACAAATTTGCACCTGCACTTTCTGTGGATTTTTCTTAAAAACAAAACATGTATAATTTTGAATTTCCAAAACTTTGCACAGCGTTTCCTCCGTGACCTATCCCTGCCCCAGGAACATCTACAAAAAATATGCGGGTAAAATCATACGTGCTACTAACAAACGTGCGCACTTTTACCAGCATAGAAGGTGGGCAATAATCAATTGGAGGCCACTTCTTGCTGCTTGTTTTTGGACTTTAGGTTGCATGATTGCATTTTCAGAGGGGTTTGTTTCATCTTAATACTGTATTTGTACTGAGCTCTTTTTAGTTGTAGCTTGTTTTGAGTGGAAAGGCGGGGAGACAAATCTAAATCAAGAACTACGTAATGAATAAAAAAGCATTTTACCCTCAGAAATGTCTTTCAATATTGCCTGCTTTATATAGTCTGCACCCAAATTCTTGCATGAGATCTAAGTGCTGTAGTGAGGAGCTGTATACTGAGAGACAGAACTTACCTACAGCAGCATATTAGACCTCCATTCTTCCCGGTAGCCCCTGATAACATTATGCTTCCGAGATGCTTAATGATGTTCACATTTCAGGCCGATACAGTACAGTGCGCTCAGCCGAGCGCACCATTTAACACTCGTCTGGACATGCGTTTTCAACATGCACCTATTACCCCTTACAGTGTGTGGAAAACGCGAGGCCCACCCCCACCCCGAAACTAATAGCACTCATCACATGCAAATGCATGTTGATGAGCCTATTAGTTATTCACCCGAAATACTGAAAATAACTATGAAAGCACTGGGAAAAGTGCACAGAAAAGCAGAAAAAACTGCTCTGGCTGTCAGCGGGTTTGAAAACCTATGCCGGTAAAATTAAGCGTCGGTTGCCGGACCTGCTGATAGCTGACTGTTCCTCTAATAAAGAGGCGCTAGGGACGTGCTATTGTCCCTAGTGCCTCCTTATTAGTGCACGGCCTAATTTAAATACAGAATCACACGCCCAGGAGAGGTGCCTGGGCGTGCGTCGGGTGAGCGGGTGCTCAACTCGGAACACCGGCTCTCCCGCACCTTTTATTAAATCGGCCTGACTGTGGGCAGGCAAATAGTACAGGTTGTGATTTATACACCTCTCTGTGTAGATTTTCCCCCCCTTTCCTTGTTTTTCTAACAGTTCTGCTGACATGAGTTGATCCATGGGGTTCGTTATTTTGGTACTGCTGCACTTCAAATCCGTCATCCTACTGCATTTTCCTCATTATTGGCTATGGAGCAGGGCCATATGTGTGTTTGAGGAGATATTCAAATGAGGCAGAGTGATGCTTGAAGACTGGGCAAAGGTTTTTTGCCTTCTTGCCCTTGGATCACACTGACCAGCGCCGGATTGCCGATGAAGACCGGCCCGGGGATTCGCCGCCCAGGCCGGCCCAGGAGATATCACGTGGTCTGCCAAGAGTGGCTCTGTCACGGCCGCGCTCGGCAGACCACGTGACTAGTGCGACAGGCCCACCGGGGGATGCCCGATCCCCCGATAGGCCAATCCGCCCCTGACACTGACCAATTCCAGATGTTGCTAATGTCAGGAGAGTTGTTTTGCACATCTGAAAAACCAGTAATGAAGCTCATGCTTATTGTAGTTAAGATGATAATGCAATATGCACTGAAGTGTACCCCTGCAATATGCATTTTGCAGGGGTACACTTGGATCCCTAATTTACTGTTTGTTCCCAGGTTTTCTTACTGCTTGGAATCTCTCAGAAGCATTTTTCAGAATGTAGGCTAAGACTATTTTTATTACCACAAGCTGGCAAATACATTTTTGACAACATTTTATATGAAGTCCCAAGTAGGGGTGAATCAATTATATAGTTTGTACTGAGCTGCTGTTGTTGAGTGAAATCACTATCTTGCTCTCTGTGACATCTACCATGGAAATGGTTAATAGTTTCTTTAGTATTTTTAGGTCTTGGTTGAAAGCACAGTATTATATTAAGATCTAGCTGATGTTATTTTTGCTTCTAAATACTTAACATCTTCTAAATAATTTCTAGAGCAAACTTTCTGTATTGCTCATCTTTTCTCCTTTCTCTGCAAGTTTGTAAAGTTTCTGCTTGCATTCATTTTCTCTACAGCGGGGATTAAGCACATTTTCTGTCCCAGCTTTGCTGACTGTGTAAATAAGAGGGGAAAATTCTGCACACCACGCAGTCAGATTTCATGCTGGATATTCTTAGCAGAGTCTGAGGTCTGTGCCGATCCTCCTCTAAACATCATGGTTTCTCAGCTGCAAGCTGCAGGTGGTGAGATTTCACTTTTCAGCACAAGGGCTCATTTCATTCCCACAAAATGTAAGAATCTAAACAGTAAAAAACAGAGCACTGGAGGAAAGCCAGTTGGGCTTCTGAAAACAACACTAAGGAAACCAGACATATGTTGCTATAAATCGAATATTCCTGTAAGAGGAATTATTTCCTTTAGAGAGGTACGTACACTTTAGGATTAATAAAATGGAATCTACTCCATAATTCTGATATTCCGCCCCGACTATAAAAATCAGACAGCCTCAAATTTTATTTTCTTATCTTGTCTGCAATTTCTTTTCTTTTCTTTTGTTTTTAAAGAACTACTGAACTTGTTGCATGATCCTTGATTTCTTGAAATGGGAACTGCGCCATCCGTTTTATAGTTTTTACAGTTCCATTAAATTCAGCTCCTTGTTGAAAGCACATTTTCTAGATGTCATGGGGAGGACAATGTTAAAGTGATTTAGCTGGATAACGAAGTAGTTACCCAGCTAGATTCTCCTGGGATAAACTTTCTTCTCCTGAGAGTGGCTAAAGGCATGTGAGCTTTCACAACAGGTGTACTTGTAGCCAGATTAAAGGGAGGTGTTCCCAGGAGGGTGCTTCAGCAGCATGCATGCATTTGGATTTTCAAATGCGCATGGATTGCTTTGCCCAGATTCTACTGTGCACCGATAATGTAGATACAAAGGATGCAGGAGTTTGTACCCTTGTAGGAACATTTCAAAGGGAAACTATTTGCATTGTTTCCCATGGGTACAAACAAACATGGGTACAAACATATCCATTTACTTTGCAACAACATGAGCTACTGAAAATTGCCCCTGTATTTTCATACTGCTAGTTATAAAGATCGGAGGCCTTCAAGACATTTACATAATATACGATATGCAAACAGATAATTATAAATGTAATCCTGACTCAGGTGAACTTCAAGGAGTCACAGGACTCACACTTAATACCAGGGTAAGTCCCTATCCCTTCCATTTAATCTTTTTTTTTTTTTGTCCTGATTTGTAAGGGGAAGGATAAAACTCCAAGGCCCTAGGCATTAAGGCACCAATATTCAGCTGCTATCTGGCTGCACAAGTTAGCCAGATAAGCTATCTTATAGTTAGCTGGATAGGTTTACCTGGCTAACATTAGGAAAGTGGAATAGCAGTCCTACACTTGTGCGACCGACTAAGCTGAATAATGCTGAATATAAGCATTTATCCAGCTAAATTAGCCAAGCATGTGGCTTCTCTCTGGAATGCTCCTGTCCCATGCTTCACTTAACAGGCTAACCTTTTTTGCCGGATAAAAAGCTGGCTAAGTGGCGACCGCTGATTGCACTTAGATATTCAAAGAGTGCCACCTAGCCGGCTAAGTCCAAACTTAACCGGCTAAGTGGCGCTGAAGGGCTCCGAGTGTATTTTCTTCTGCTGTGTGGCGGTAACGTAGCTGGGCACCAAAGTGGTGTTGCAACATAAAAGTTTACTGAAGCATGGATTCAGCATGAACAAGCTGGCACTTGGTGTAAGTCTCTCAGATAATTTCCATTAATAATTTCAGGTCAGTAATGTTATGCTCAGGCTTGTGGACCCTTGGGCTGACGGGAGGATGGAATACCCTGGGATGATGGTCCATAGGTTCTCTCGTCGGGTGGCGAGGCAAGAACAGAAGACGTGACCAGCTGGCCCTCGGCACAGGAGACAGAGGCGACTGTGAAGGCAGACGAAGAGTGGTGAGATGAAGAAAAGGAAGTGTGTCTTCGCCACTGGAAGTCTGCGATCCCCCCAGGAGGAGCCCGTAGGGACCCAGACCACTGGGACTTAGGTGGACCTTTGAGAGGTCAAGGAATCGATGCAAGGGCTGACTGGAGCTTCGCCCTGGAAGCCAGCGGTCCCCCCGGGAGGAGCCCGTAGGGACCCGGACCACTGGGACTTAGGCGGGCCCTTGGAGATGGTAGTCCAGAAGAAGTCCAAGGTCAGTGCCAGAGGGTCGTCGCTCACCAATCCGAAGTCACACACCGAGGGATCATCACTTGCCAGTCCGAAGTCACACACCAAAGAATCACCGCTTGCCAATCCAAAGTCACACACCAGAGAATCACCGTAAGCCAGTCCTTCACTGGATATGATGTATCCCAGGAAGGGAAAGGACTCCTTCTCAAAGAGGCACTTTTCCAGTTTTGCGTATAACTGATGTTCTCGGAGGCGTTGTAATACCTGGAGTTTGGCCCTTAACAGCTTCGCTGGAGTCTCCTTTGTAGGTTCTGTTCGTGTAGTGCAGAAACTCAAAAGGGCCAGATAGAGATCCAGGTGACACAGGAACCATTTTCTATTAGCATCATTCTTTCTGTCAAAACATTTGCTTGGGAAAAATCGTCACATATTGGACAACATATTAAGCTAAGAAGTCTGAAAAAGAATGGGCCCTGAACTGTGATCCACTGTCAGTTACTAGGGTCTCAGGTGATCCAAATCAGGCAAAACGGCTCTTCAGTTGTTCAAGTACTGCTGCACTGGTAAGAGTAGGTAAGTGCAGGACTGTAATTCAGTGACAGAAATAGTCAAAGACCCAAAGGCAGAATTGGGGGGGGGGGGGGGGGGGGGCGGTGGGAATAGGAGACCCTGGAGATCAGAGAGTGAGTGAGGTTCCTCCAGCCCCACTCCCCTCCCGAGTCCCAGAGCAGTGTCAATTTGAAGTAGATTTGCTAGCGGACGCTCATTCTTGGCACCGTTGCACTTCCCTAGACAATTGCCCACGTTGCCTATGCCTAAATTCAGTCGTGCAAGGGTCAGCTGCCAAGAGAGGTCAGGCAGCCTTGACATGAGGAGAGGCTCCTTACCTTGGCTAGGCCTATGAATGAGGCAGTGCTGGTTTTCCTAATACTATATCTAGTGATATTAAACGTGAAAGAAATGTTTACATGTCTGTCATCATTAAGTCTGCTACAGTGAGTGACCATATTAGGGAAACTGCATTCCTTCTGTACAAGTAATCCTGGCTACTCCTTTCCTTCCTGGGAAAACAAGTTGGAGCTTGATTTTCAAACTCTTTACTTCTAATGTACTCTCTAGAAGCTACAAGTGTGTTATGTTCTGTATTGAAACTTCCACCTCGCTGTTGATTTGTTTTTTCTTTTCAGCTGTTAAAATATGAAGCTGAAAGAAAAGAAAAGATAAACTTGATAAGGGATGTTGCAGTTTGAATTCTCGTCATCTGGTCTAGACAGGTAGGAACATGCAGCTAGAAGTTGGAAACCAGTCAGAAAGGGCATGTCTGAGATTTGTGCTGCAGCTTGCTGTAATTTCCACGGAGTATACACCATTCTCCGTAGAAGTCAGGAAAATGTACTTTTTAATCTTCTTTCAGGTGAATGTCCTTCAGGGAGTATAATAACAGTTCTTTAACCATCGTCTTGAAGATAACCTGCAAGAAGGGACAAGAAGGAAATTGTCCTGTGATATTCCTCATTAGAAATCTAGATTTTGCCTCATCGGTTCACTCTTCTGGCTTTGAAAGGTCTCTTCCAGATGTTTGCCATGGACTGACAAGAGTAACCTATCAAATGTCTACTTTCTCCTGCAAAAGGTAGGAAATATGTGAAGCATTTTCAATTGTCTGCAAGGGGATATTCAGTTTCTTTGGGGGAAATGTTTCCAAAAGCCTCTGGCTCTTTGACAACTGCTTATTAAATGCTTGCAGTATGTTTTATTTTATGCAACAAGATGATTAGCTAATTCAATGATGTTACACCCATTCTGAGAAGAGAATTGATTTTTTTCATGCATATTGAATTAAAGCATACATCTTTGGCTATAATCTGAAGAGAGAGAGTAATAAATACTTCCAATATATTAAATGATGCTTAAGAACAATTAACATGAGTTCTTGGATTTTGAGTCTCATGCTTAGCAAGCCAAGAGAATTAATCAAGCTTTTTTTCTCCAATTTTGACTATGTCAGCCATACACAAACACTATCCACTATCCAACTCGCAGAGTTTATTTTTTCAAATCACATTTTATCTGTGATTTAAAAAAAAAAAAACCCCTCTGTTTTTGTTTCTAGTAAAACCTTTCTTTTGCTTTTACTTTTAAGCATTAGAAATATGGATATCTGGTAGTATAAACTATCCCATAGATGTGCCTGTCTTCCAGGAATATATATTATTCCACATTCCAGACTGCAAAACCATTAAGACAGTGAAGTAACTGTTTTTAGATACCATCTTTACATTTAGAGAAGAAGACAGATTCCTTTAAATAAATTATTCTTACAAATGCTGTTCCAGGGTCTGGTGGTCACATTGATTCAAATCTTGCTTTAGGCTTTTATTGGAGATTTGAGAACTGCATGTAAGACATTCTGAAATGTTGGTTACATCCCAATACTAATGTGGACAGTTGTTCTGTGATCCTCTTTTATCTATCAACTAAACATATAGAGGTAGATTTGTTGTATCAGATCATAAATATACATGTATCAGGTCTTCTTTCGACCTAAACCAACTATGCATTGTATGGAAGGGATGATATATCTAGAATTATATATGATGCTGGATGTACCCTTGGCCTAACAAGCTTGGTTACCAGAGACGTGGGCAAGGATTTTCTCAATGGTTGGACCACAACCCTGGAACTCCCGTCCTGAAGCTTACCTGGAGATATTTAGAAAGCATTTAAAGACTCTGTTTCTCAGGAAGCCTATTGGACTAGGTGATTGACAGAACCTAGAACCCAACATTATCAGGCCCCTCGGGACTGTTTCTATAAATGTATGCATTTTCAATGATGGTAGCTTACACGTTGGACGAGGTGTGGCAGTGAGAAGTGCCTGGATGTAGCTATTTATCAAGTATGGCAATTCTGTCTGTAGCCTGCACAGACGTTGTATGGTTTTCTGTCTCCTTGTGATTTTCTTTTCTTGTTTTACTCATTTACAGCTATATTTTATGCTCCACCTAGACCTGTGGGTAATGCAGTCTAGAGATGTTTTAAATAAATAACTAAGCTCCTGCAAAAGCACTTTAGAAAATCAGTATCTAAATTGATGGAGGTAAAATAAATATGGACAACAGAGTGACAGACAATAAATAAGTCATTTAGTAGTGAAAAGAAAGGGTACGGAAAAGGAAAGAAGAGACTAGCTAGCCCCTGGGAAGCATGGAAGAAAAGACTAACTTTAAGGGCTTTCTTGACAGCACTTAGGGAAGGGACCTGATATATAACCAAAGGCAAGTGATTTCAAATTGGAGAAGCAATGAATAAAAAAAAAAAAGCAAGAGGAAGGCATGCACGAGACGGTGAACCAGTGCAAGCAGAGCAATGATCACAGGAGCGGGCGTAGCACTGAACAGCAGGGCATCAATGCGCCGGAGCCAAGTCGTCAATAGAAGTTGATTCCCCTGCCCCACCCCCCCAACCCCCACTTAGAAGGTAAATTTTATCTAGGCAAATCGTTGCCCAAGAAAAATATACTGGCATTTGAGGAGGTGGGGTGACGACCTTCTGGGAACACGGTGAAACTTTAGCTGGAGAGCGCTGAAGTTAGCCAGGTAAATCTGGTCAAAAGAATATCTCTCCTAAAGCTACCCCTTCTCGGTTCCTTTTTTCTTATGTACGTTTTACACTTAGATCCAAATTCCAAACCTTTCACACAGGCTCCCTGAGACACTATTGGAGTATCTCTTCCAACACTCTCCTCTTTTCCCCTGAAGCCCCTGGAAAGGGTCCCAGCTGCTGCCTTCTCTTCGCTTGGTGACAACTGCGAGAGACCCCACCCTTGCTCTACTCAGGGTGATATACTCTTTCCAAAATCCGGCCCCCTAGGGGCTGAACCACTCTGTCTGTGAAGACATTCAGGACCACCCCTTGACCAACAGATATCCTTTGGTTAGCTGGAACCTTCCCTGCTCTTCTGCCCTCTCTAGTACTTTCCATAGGGGGAAATCACATTAACCACAATTCACTCTCTGCTCATTACACTCTGCAGTCCTTTCTGTGGTACACAGGGACCACAAACTTTTCCTCAAGGAACTTGTCCAAACCTTTTTTAAACCCAGCTAAATTAACAGACTTCACCACTCCTCTGGCAATGAATTCCAGAACTTAATTGCACACTGAGTGAAAACATATTTTCTCCACTTGGAGTGTCCCACAGTCTTTTTTTTTTTTTTTAAAGAGTAAACAACCAAATTGTATTTACCTGTTCCACTCCACTCTTAAGTTTATAGACCGTTCATATCTACTTTCAGCCAAGATAGAGGTCCAAGTTGAAGAGCCCTAACCTCTTTAGCCTTTCTTCTTAGGGAAGCTGTTCCATCTCCTTTATCATTCTGGACACCCTTCTCTGTACCTTTTCTACTTCTATTGTATCTTTTTTCAGATGTAGCAACAAGAACTGCACATAGTATTCTGGGTGTGACCGCACCATGGAGTGATACAGAAATATTATTATAGTCTCCATTCCTTTCCTAATAATTCCAAACATTCAGTTTGCTCTTTTTGATCACTGTTGCACACTGAGCCGAGGATTTCAATCCATTGTCCGCTATAATGCACAGATCCTTTTCCTGGGTGGTGATTTATAAAATGGAACCTAACATCATGTAAATACAGTTTGGATTTGTTATGGATCACCCCTCCTGAAGGAAGGAGTTAGCAATCTGTTGTACACTACTCCTCGAGATGGGAGGAGTTAGCAATCTTGTTAGACTCCGTAGGCAGAGTTAGCAATCTGTTGTGGATGGATTGCAGGATACTCCTGTTAAAGGAGGAGTTAGCAATCTTGTTATAATCTGCTAGGAAGTTAGCAACTGTAGGTATAGACTTCGGAGATAGCAATCTGTAATAAATTGTTGCTGAAGACTCCTGATGGAGTCTCTCACGAGGGACTTTGTCAAAAGCCTTCTGAAAATCCAGAAACATTATATCAGTGATTCCCAACCTTTTTTGTGTCATGGCACACCCAGCATAGGTTCACTTCATCATGGCACACCATCACCTTCATCATCATCATTTTCTCTTCTCTTCCCTTCCCTCTCCCTCTCCCCCTCCCCCTCCCCCCTACACTCCCAGGCATCATCATTACCTTCTCTTCCCTTCCATCTTTCGGCATCATCATCACCTTTTCTTCCTCCCCCCTGGCATTACCATCTCTTCCTTTCTCTCTCCCCCCTCACTCTCTTGCATCACTTTCCCTCTCTCCCACAATCTTCACCCTCAATCAGCAGGTATTCTCATGTTCCCCTCCCTTCTGTCCACTCCCTGACATTATCATCACCTTCTCCTCCCTTCCCTTTCCCCCACCCCCAGCAGCATCATTTTCCCATTCCCTCCAACACTCTCTCTCAACCTCTTGACATCATCATGTTCCCATCCCTTCCCCCATGCCCTGGCATCATCTTCCTCCCTTTCCTCTCCCCCACCCTCCAGCATCATCATCTCCTTCCCTTCCCTTTCTCCCAGCAACATCACCTTCTCTTCCCTCTTCACCACTCCCTGGCATCATCATTACTCTCCTTCCCTCCACCTTTCTCTCCCATGCCCTGGCATCATCATTACTCTTTCCTTTCCTTTCTCGCCACTCCTCTCCCACACCCCCTGGCATTGTCATTTCCCCTCCTTTCCTTTTTTCTTGCCCTTGGCCTCATCATTCTCCTTTTCCTCTCTCCCACCACCTGGAACTATCACTTTCTCGTCCCTTTGCTCTCCCCCCCCCCCCCCCCCGGCCTCATCACCTTCTCTTCTCTTCCCTCACCCCACCTCCTGGTATCATCATCACTTTCCTTCTCCCTCCATCCCTTGGCTTTATCACCTTTCCTCTCCCCCATCTCCTTCTCTTCCCTTCCCTCCCACCCACTCCCTAGCATCCTCACCACCTTCCCTCTCCCTCCACCCCCTAGGAATTATCACCTCCCCTTACTTCTCCCGCTACTCCCCAGCATCATCACCCTCCCTTCCCCCTCCACAAATAGCCTTGGCACATTCAGCCATCCCTTCTCTCTCCTATGTCCTGGAACTGGCAGAGTCTACAAGCAGCACCTACCTGGTGCCCCCTGCTTTCTCCTCTGCTGGCCTCCCTCTGTAATCAGAACTGCAAAAGGCCAGCAGATCTGGCAAGACTACAAGGCTTAAACAGTTTCAATTACAGCGGAGAG
This sequence comes from Rhinatrema bivittatum, assembly GCF_901001135.1. Taxonomy (NCBI): domain Eukaryota; kingdom Metazoa; phylum Chordata; class Amphibia; order Gymnophiona; family Rhinatrematidae; genus Rhinatrema; species Rhinatrema bivittatum. The sequence goes on along the minus strand of NC_042618.1, from coordinate 72,833,130 downwards.
CCAGCAGAGAGTAAAGCAGCAGCAACAGACAAGCAATGATTTCCAACCCCTCACCCTGCTGACGGGAGGACATCCTGCAGGTCAGGCGAGAAAGAAGATGGAGCCAGCCTCTGCATTTCAATTCCTTATTGGACTTTCTTCGTGGCACACCTGCACTGCAGCCACAGCACACTAGTGTCCTGCGACAGACCGGTTTGGAAATGCTGCACTATATCCACTGGTTCATCATTATCCACGTGTTTCTTAGCCCCTTTAAAAAAAATGTAGCAGTTAGGTGAGGCAAGATTTCTCCTGGGTGTGTTGGCTGTGTCCCATTAAACTAAGCCTGTCTGTATGTTTTGTAATTTTATTCTTTAGAATAGTTTCTATGATTTTTCTGAGCAGTGATGTCAGGCTCACCGGATTATAGTTTCCTGGATTGTCCCTGGAGCCCTTTTTAAGATTGGGGTTACACTGACCACCCTTCAAACTTCAGGCATAACAGATGATTTTAATGATAGGTTACAAATTACTAGTATTAGGCCTGCAATTTTGTTTGAGCTCTTTGCGAACTCTGAGGTGTAAACCATTTTGATCCAGGTGATTTGCCACTCTTTAGTTTGTCAATTTGCCCTATTGCATCTTCCTAAATATTAGATTAAAATATTAAGAGATGGAACATTATTGTCATAAATATGACATAAAACAGATAGAGAAATGAAAGAGCAACAATTGAAACAGATGGAAGTTTTCTTATTACATAATGTAAAAATATATCAGAAGAGATATGGGTGGTCATCATATATTTTATTTAATGTAAAGATAATCCCAGTCATTTTTATTTTAAATATATTTGCCATGTTGGCTAAAGCTCGCTTGATTTTTAATTTTTTATCATAAATAATGGGGCCTATTTTTTACTCGGACAGAGCATTTAAAATCACCAGCTATGTTTTAATCGGTTATCTGAAGCTGATTTTCAGCTACAGCCTAGCTGGTTATGTTGCAACTAAAAATAGACTAAAATCTAGCTGGTTAGCAGGCCTATCCTGTAAAGTGCGGCCGCGTTTACCCTGCTCCTAAGCCGCTTTTTACTCACGTTCCGGCCGCATTAGCCCTTCCTGCGATCCCGAATCCCCTTTAACCTACTCCTACCGCGTCCTAAATTCCCCGGGCAACCCCTTCCGCCCGCGGCATGTATATTGCATGCAAACGAGCGAATTAGCTCGCTAGTGCATGCAAAGGAGCAAATTAGCTATTCCCTAGCATCCCGTAACCCGCGCCCCGACTATCGCTAGTTTTCCCTGCCGTTTTGTCGCGCGTTTAACCTGCAAACTTACCGCCTACCCTGACCCCTGCGGTAGAGGCAGGGGTAAGGGTAGATGGCAAGCTTTCCCCCAGCCCCCGCTCACCTGCCCCGGCCGCGATCATGGGTGCCGGTCTCCATGGCAGCCCCAGTCCTCTCCCCTGCTCCCGAAGCCAAAAAAAAAAAAAGCGAAAAAAACGTTGCAGCCCCCCTCCGATGTCCGGACTGGGGCTGCCACGGAGACTGCAACGGCAAAGCGACTTTTTGGTTTTTTTTTTGCTTCGCCGCTGTCAGTGTGCCCCCTCCTCTCGGAGCAGGGCGCGAAAAGCAGCCTTGCTCCGGGAGGAGGGGGTACACTGACAGCGGCGAAGCAACGGCGAAGACAGCGGCGAAGCAACGGCGAAGCGACTTTTCGGTTTTTTTTTGCTTCGCCGCTGTCAGTGTACCCCCTCCTCTCGGAGCAGGGCGTGAAAAGCAGCCTTGCTCTGGGAGGAGGGGGAGACACTGACAGCGGCGAAGCAACGGCGAAGACAGCGGCGAAGCAAAAAAAAACCAAAAGCAATTTTGGTTTTTTTTTTTCAAAAGCGACAATTTTTTTTTTTTTCCAAAAGCGACTTACTTTTGGGATCTGTCAAGATCCCAAAAGTAAGTCGCTTTTGGACGCCTGCCAACTTACTTTTCTGAAGCCATCATCAGGAACACATGCGATCGTAGCTCCTCCCGACGAAGATGGCCGCCTGCACGGGGAAAGCGTGCAATTGGCCGCTGAAGACGTGACGTCACGACGTCACGTCTTGAGCGGCCAATTGTACGCTTCCCCCGTGCAGGCGGCCATCTTTGTCTTCGTCGGGAGGAGCTACGATCGCATGTGTTCCTGATGATGGCTTCAGAAAAGTAAGTTGGCAGGCGTCCAAAAGCGACTTACTTTTGGGATCTTGACAGATCCCAAAAGTAAGTCGCTTTTGGAAAAAAAAAAAAATTGTCGCTTTTGAAAAAAAAAACCAAAATTGCTTTTGGTTTTTTTTTTGCTTCGCCGCTGTCTTCGCCGTTGCTTCGCCGCTGTCAGTGTCTCCCCCTCCTCCCGGAGCAAGGCTGCTTTTCGCGCCCTGCTCCGAGAGGAGGGGGTACACTGACAGCGGCGAAGCAAAAAAACCAAAAGCAAGAAGTAAGTCGCTTCGCCGCTTCACTCTTCCCTCCTCCCGGAGCAGGGTGCGAAAAGCAGCCTTGCTCCGGGAGGAGGGAAGAGTGAAGCGGCGAAGCGACTTACTTTTTGCTTTTGGTTTTTTTCGCTTCCTGGTATCTGTCATTTCAAATGACATTTGAAATGGCAGATACCAGCGTGGCGTGAAGCCTTAGGCCCGCGCACCCAGGATACTGTATAGGCGCTCTATCCAGTAAAATGGGTTGCGCGGGACTAAGGCATTACGGACGCGGTTTACATTTACATATAATTAGTGTTCAGGATCGAGCGGTAGGTGAGCTGCACTGTGCGGGCGGTAACTGCTGGTGCCGTAGGCACTAACGCAGCTCTTCCTACCGCTCGGTACTGGATAGACCTGTGTGTTAGCTAAGTAAGCCACCAAGCTCTGAAAATCAGTGTTAACCAGCTAATTTCCTCTCCTCAACCTTACTTTGCCTCTGGGACCACAGGGGAGAACTTAAAATGTTGAAACATGGCAGCTAAATTTAGATAATTAGCAGCAGTAAATGTTCAAAGGAGTCATTCTACCCAGAAGGACCTTGGTGTTTATACTGAGCGTATTTTATGAAAGCTTCTTATGGAGAAATCTTTGTTAGAAGAAGAATCACAGCACTCTGGTTGCCTTACTTTTCCTTAGAAAGAGACAGCTTAGGTGTATGCTATTAAACTCTTTAAGGATAAATATATTATGAGCCTTTATGATATGAGCAGCTCCAATCAGCCTGTCAGTCTACCACTATCTCGCCATTCTTCAGGAGCTGAGCATATTAACAGAACGAGGTACTTATTAGTCCTTGGGAAGATTCAGCATTCTAAAACTTTTTTTATTTTTAAATTTCAGGTGGGAGGTTTATGTTTTTAAGAGAATTTCCTTACTTGTCCTATGCTCAAAAGCGATTTGGGTGTTTCCCATTGCATGCATGGACTTGTAGTCCTGCTTTTATTTGGGAGCTCAGAATTGCAAGACCTTGCATTCAGTGGAGTACAACAAAGGCTGGATAAAAGCGTGCTAGATATGCTTCTTTTGAGAAAGTTTACTGAATAAACTGACTATGAAGGTTGCCTTTATACATCCCAGCGTGCTTCAGTTCATTTTGCAGCAAACCCCCAGGCACATCATTGCCACTCCCTCATTTGCCCCATTTGTACTTTTCATAATCATTTGTGTGGACAGGAGATGAATTGTTGCTGGAAAGCATGCACATTGTTGTGTATTGTACTACCGTAAATCCTTCGCAGTTTGATCGCAAACAATTTCTACTTCCTATACAGAATGTTCTGCTATTAATATTTTGAAGATGATATTGACTGCTATCATTTCTCTTGCTAGGAGATTTTCTCTTTTGCAGATGAAATTCTTTTATGGCCCATTTCTGCATTTTGAGACCAGGACTGGCTTTTCTGTCCTTCCTCTCTGATTCTGGTGGTGACATCAGCAAACTATAATTTGCTAGCTAAAGAATGGTTGAAAGAAAGACCACAAAGAATACTCTAAGGTTATGCTCTTTGTGGCAGAGGAATAATATGAACTTATGAGACTATGATGTAATTTAAAGCATTTAGGCCTTACCTACTTATCTTCTGTTGTCTCTTTGTACCTACTATTTAAGATAGAAGATTATGTTTGGACAGGTCCCAGGGCAAGCTCCAAGTCAGACTGACTATCCATAAAGCTTAGCATTTTAACTACTCTCCTGGGAGTCTTTGACATAGCATGCACTGTTCTGAGATGTGCTGGCTTATCCAGACTTTCTGGAAGAGCAAATGTTTACTTTGGTTCTACTATGTTTTTTGACCCACTGGTTCCTTGGGCTACTAGCCTATTCTTCCCTAGTCTGTTTTAAGAAATCATTGTGTGTCCCAATGAAAAGTAAATTGTTGTGTTCACCTTTGCCCAGTGTGGTTAAAGATGGACCCTAGTGCTGGATATTGCATATAAAATTAGAAATGAAAAGAGCCGTTAGGTAGCCCACAAGAAATAATTCAAAATTAAAGGGAATCTAAACCAAAGTTGAAAAATAACGGGTCAAGCAGAACATCGTAGATATCAAAATAAGGTGTCAGCAAGCCTTCTACCTTGAAATGGTGAGACCTTGTGGTCCGAATGGACATTCTTACACGCTGAAATATTGATTACCCCTGATGAAGCCGCGTTGGGCTTTTTCTCTCAGATCTTCGTCATCAGGATTTGTAGGTCCAAAAATTTATAACTTTAAAGTATTTCTTACTACCTGAGAGATTTGTGTGATTCCAGCGTTTGGGATCTACAGACAGATTTGTTACTGAGGACTGTAAAATCTGTTTTAGAATTTACTGTAAAAACAAAACAAAGTCCCACAGGGCCTCTATGCAATGTGAAAAATCTTCCAGAGATTTCCTGTGAGACATAATGAAGCAGGCACAGAATGCATCATAGGAATAATCTAGGTCTACATGGAAATTGTATATGTTACCCCTGCTTGTATTTAGCATAATTACAGGGGTGCACAGGGTTCGTGGGACCGTGCTCTACACTTCACTACTCTCACTCGGTTCTCTGGGACCTCAGGGCAGGGTTCTTTCCTGGCGGGGATTGGGGGCTGGGGAGAAATTTCTCCTCCAAGGCCCAAGGTGGCAGGGGTGACACTGGATATGCTAACCTGGGAGATGTGTCAGGTCTATTTCACTGGGGAAGGATGTGAGTACCAACAAAAAAACCCCAAAACCCTGGAGGCTCAAATTGAGTGTTCAAAAATAATCTTTATTGTAAAAGTTCTTGCATGGGAAGTTGGCAATTAGATGGAATTTACAGGTCTTTCTCTTTTCTATATCTGTGCAAGGGTCTCTCAATACCAGGACAAGGGAAACTCTCATCCTCCAAGTCTTGGAAAAGTAAAGGTTCTCAAGTGGACAGGGGTATCCTTGAAGGAGCAGATAAGTCTCCTTCCAAAATCTAGTGAAAAGATGTAAAAACTCAGTCTTTGCAGTCTCCCCGCAATCTCTCTCTCTTCCCCAGGATGAAGACTCTGGGGGTCCTCAGAATGTTTCAAACGGTCTTACTCACAGTTCTCCTCTTCAGATGTGTCAACAGTATTTTACTTAGGAAAAGTCTAGCATGTAACACTGCAAGATGTCCCCCCTTCAGGGCACGAAATGTGGCAACAAAAACCTTCCTCCCAGATCTTCTCAAAACTAAGCTCTGCTTTAACTGAATCCAAAACCCAGGAAGCTATTACAGTGGGTCACCACTCTCAGGTTTGAGGAATGGTAGAGCAGAGTTTTCTTTAATCTGGCACCCCCAGGATATTCTCCCAGGCCCAAAATCAGGGGGCTCACAAAAAACGTCAACTTAACAAAAGTCCCCAAAAATACTTTGGATGACCACAAGCCAGACAGGGATTCCAGACTGGATTGCCTGGTTCCCAAATAGGTCCAACACTCAACCAAGGGAAAAAAAATCCCCTGCTTCCACTAACGTCAAAACCAAAACTTCACGGCTCACTCTTACACTACTGTAAGCTGCTTTTATAGTCTTAGGGGCTAGCCATTCCAGCTAACCTCAAGGGAGGAGCTGTTCAGAAGGGTGCCTCCCCTTTCCCTACTGCTACCTCTCCTATCCTAACTCCAAAAGGGTAAGAACCAAGGCCAGTATAGTAACAATCCCAAAGGGTCGTCATATGTAATAGTACACCATTTAACTTTAAATGTGAAGCCAATGACCTATGACTTTAATTCAAAATATGGAGATAAAGATAATGAGAATACATTAATAGGCCTACTCACTAAAGTGTGCTTACGTGTTAATGCAAAAACTCACATTGTTAATGAAGAGGCCCCATTTGAAATACTGTGAGCTGTAGTAAATAGCATATATTTGCACACTTTAATTCTATAGCCTGTTTTAGTGAATAAGCATGTAAGTAACAGATATGTCTAAGGGAGTATACTTTTTTTGTTACAGTATAAAGGATGCGAAAATATGTGCAATGACCAACAATTAACAGTCTTAAAGAGTGTCAGGCTTTATGGAGACTCGGCATTTTACAGGCATAGAAAAAGGAGGCAACTGGAGAATCCAGTGAGATACAGTCAGTGAGTCTTATGTGATGTGGGAGTCAACAGTGCAACTCTTGACTAAATGTGATACCCTGAGTTTTACTAATGATCATGGCTTTGTTTGAAAATTTGGAGGAGAGAGTATAGAATGCATGATGTAGCAGGGATCTGTATGTGAAGATTTTCTGTGTAACAGGGATTGCACAAATGTAGGTATAGATCTTAAAAAAATAGCATGGGTGTGTAGCATTAAGGAGTCTGCAGGTTTAATCTAGAAAATTCTTGGAGGTATTTAGCAAAATACTTGTAATGTTAAAAGGAAAAAAATGAATGTAGTAATTTACTGAGAGTTTACAAAATGCTGGGATCCAAGAGGCATAGCATAAATACAATGTTTATAATAGTTGTTTATTTATTTTTGAGAATGGTGTGGAATCAATTCAGGGAGGTGACTATGGGAAATGGTTCATGCATATAGTATATAAAATATGCTAGTTAAAACAAGTAAATGAGATAAAAAGAAATGATTGATGTTTACAGGGAAGGAAAAGAAAATGCAGAAATATGTTTGTAATAAATATGAGACAGTGAGACTGGAAAGTGAATAAATAGAAAAGAAATAGGAGGTGATTCATTTTCTTCAGGACTTCTTCCAACACATAGTGTTACATTGCTGTTTTTTGACCTAGCGGGAAGAAGTAAGGTCTTAAAGAATGGAAAGAAAAGGTTAAATAACAGGTTCCTACAGATCTTTTGGAGGATTCAGCTGTAGAAATTGCAAAAGATTGGATATACATTATATTGGTTGCTGATACTAAAAAAGATGTATAGCTAAACTATCTTGTATAATATGGTGGTAATATCCTCCCAGATGAGTTGTTATGTTCAAACTGTAGATACAAAATACTTTTTAATTCAATCAAATATATGAACACAGAAAAGAATATTGAATGCTTTTGTGCTCAAAACAGAATTGACATTTTCTAGACATAGATTATTAAACTTACTTGAGTAAAAAATTATATTTTATCCAATAAACATAAAATAAAATTAATGAGACACACTTAGTACATTGTAGAAAGGGGAGAACTGGGATAGCCTGTCAAAAGTAAAAATTAGCTAGTAAAACGGAACAAATTTGTTGGTTAGTGGCCTTTATTGTTTTAAAGTGTAGGCTCTGGAGATTGCCAAGTTTCTCTGTTCAGGTAATTAGCTGCCCTGGCAGCTTGCATCTTAAAATATTTAGTAGCCTAATGGCAGACGAGATCCCCAGATGGTAAAGGACAAAAGATACAGTGCAGAAAATGTAGAAAGGCATTTTCTACATTTGGGGTGGTTTGGTTCCTAGAATTGGCACAGGTTTAGCTCTCTTTTGGTTCGAGAAGGGAATTCAACAATGTTTTTAGCAGGAACATGAAGAGCCCCTGGCTCCATGCACAGATACTGCCCAATTTAAAAACAAGAAAACAAAATTTATCAGCTACTTTTTCCACCAGAAAAATGACCTTGTTGCCAGCACTCAGGCACAGACTTTCCCCAGCTCACTGTGGAACAACTAAGCTCTTCCTCCAGAGAAAATCAATAACAAAAAAGTATGCTGCTTACATAGGTCCTTAAATAATCTTACCTGGTCTCTTAATTAGTGACCTTTAGTCAGGATTTTTACTACAGTCAGTGTTTTAACTTTTTCTGCCCTATGCTCAGAATGTAATTCAAGACATACAAGTTCCCCAATATATGCAAATACATATTGTGCTGTATTTGTAAATATCCTGAAAACCTGACTGGATGTGGGGTCATGAGGGAAGATTAACTGGTTTAACTGATTTATCCCTCATCCTAAATACCTTGTTTCTGACTTTCTAATTACACACATCAAAACTATCCGTTTAGTTCAAACTCTGCAGGGTTTACACAAATAACAAAAGCCTGTATAGGCTTTTGCTTTGATTATTGCCTCAGGGAACAATTTCCTGTAGAGATTATACATTTTTTCTCTGTGCATAATTTTTTCATTGAGAAAAACATGGGTAGGTTTGAATAATTAAACCTGCAAGCATTGTTCCTCTCTCCACCTTCCTCTCCACCTCTGGACTGCCTCATCACATTGAGGGGAAAAGCAAATGTGTTTTTGAGCAAGAAGCATATTTTTACCTGCTGTAGGTTGAATGATTTTCAGATCCCCCACCCTCAGACAGGGCTTTGATTTGTCAAAAGTGCTACTTCTCTTAGAGCTACAAATAGCACTGCTACTTTCTGAAGATGACTGTTAAAATCTATGCTAAATATTACCACATCATTTAATTATGCAACTGCATAAGCACTATGGCAGGGATGGCGACAGACAGGTCTGGTTTTCAGGATATACAAATGCACAATGAATATGCATAAGATATGTTTGTATATAATTGAGGCAGTGCATACTAATATATATCATGCATACTCATTGTGAAATGTGAATAACCTGAAATCCAGAAGTGATTATAACATTTGAGGACTGGAGTTGGCTATTCTTTCACTATGGAAACAAAGGGTTACGCACGTAAGTTACTGGAGTTGTCTATTCCTTCACTAAGGGCCTGATTTTAAAAAGCATTTACTCGAGTAAAAACCAGGTTTACTGGAGTAAATTCACTTTACTTGAGTAAGTGGGTTTTTGAAAATTGCTACAATATATGCCATTGACTTGTCTATAGGATTTACTCACATAAGTGCACTTTACTTGAGTAAATGGCTTTTGAAAATTGCTACAATAGTAGCTACATTTACGCATGTAACTCCTTTTGAAAATTACCCCCTATGGAAACAAAGGGTTATGCACGTAAGATACGCGCATAACCTCTGCGTGCGCCGAGCCTATTTTGCATAGGCTCGGCGGCGTGCACAAGCCCCGGGACGCGTGTATGACTTTGTACTGGTTTTCAATGGAAAGTTTATGAGAGAAAATTAGCAGTCTCTCTGTATCCCTAACCCCACTAAACAAGAAGCCTTGCTTATAATCAGCTGAGGATCTGTATTTTAAAGTAAATCCTTGTATATTACCGCATTTGTAATAGCAGTCAAATTTTGACATAGCACTCTTTCCAACTAATACAGGGGCAACTAATGCAGGGGCTATTGTGCAATGTAAAAAAGATGCATTTGAACTGAATGAAAATTATTCACTGTCTCTATCTAGATGCTAAATGATATTGCTAGCAAATCAGCAGCAGCTGCCGTAGTTTTCCAGCAGTAGTTTACCAGTGCAGTGGAAAGTTAACATATCTAAATGAAATTATAATACAATACTTTTTCTACAAAGAAATGCCTAAATACATTTCATTGTAACAACGGATATTTGTATATATGTAATTTGTTTTTTGTTTCAAGAATACAACTGCTAGATAGAGAAGAGCAAAGATACATTAAAGGGTAGATTTTCAAAGGGTTATGTGCGTAAGATATGCACGTAACTCCCGAAAACCTACCCCTGCGTGCGCCGAGCCTATTTTGCATAGGCTCGGCGGCGCGTGCAAGCCTCGGGACACGCATATGTCCTGGGGCTGTCAAAAATGGGCGATCCGGGGGCGTGGCCAGGGCATGGTGGTGGTCCTGGGTGTGACCAGGGCATGGCGGCGGTCCGGGGGCGGTCCCAAGTCGTCCGGCACAGCTGCCTGTGCCAGGGGTTGGCGCACCAGCAGTTGGCTGGCGCACACAAATTACGCCTGCCTCAACTCAAAGAAATAAGGTGGGGGGGATTTAGGTAGGGCTGGGGGGTGGGTTAGATAGGGAAAGGGAGGGAAAAGGTGGGGGGGGAGCTAAAAAAAGTTCCCTCCAAATCTGCTCCGATTTCGGAGCGGCCTTGGAGGGAACGGGGAAAGCCATCGGGGCTCCCCTCGGGCTCGGCACGCGCAAGGTGCACATGTGTGCACCCCCTTACACGCGCCGACCCACGGATTTTATAACATGTGTGCAGCAGCACGCGCATGTTATAAAATCAGGTGTACATTTGTGCACGCCGGATAGCACGCACAAATGTACCCCACACACGTAGGAATTAAAATTGGCCCTTAAATGTAACTGAAATATAGAGGAGGAGTTCAGTGTGACTCCTTTTTTTTAATTTATTTCATGGAAGAACATGGAAACTGAAGATAGCAGCTGAGGGTTAGGCATGCCTAGGATCGAGTAGGCTGCCATTATTTTGTACTACCGTAATAGCAGCTTGGGGAAGTAGGTAATGGTTAGAGCAACAGGTTGCGATGCAGGGAAGTCAGGATTTGAATCCTGCTTCTCCAGCAGATATACCTTGGACAAGTCATTTTACTATGCATTGCTACAGATACAAACTTAGATGATAAGCCTCTTGGACAGGGGAAATTGTAAATTGCCTTGAGCTTAGATTTGGAAAAGGCAAATAATTAAATCAAAATCAACATACTCAGTGATTTATATTACAATTTTTCTCAGAAGCCGACATGTGCTGTGAAATCAACCGTATACCCTCCTCTGCAGAAAGAGCTATGTACTTCCATAATACATTTTCTTATATGAATGCAAGACATCAGATTCCTGTCAAATGAAAGGCTTTAGATTTTTTTTGTATTACAGTTTACTAAAAGGATTTTAGGTTTACAGAAATTAAAACAAGATATAGGTGAAAATATTCATCCATTCATTGGATTTATATTGCACATTTCCCAAAGCTCAGAGCAAATTACAATATCTACAAGTGCAATCCAAAACCATGCCCATTATCCTGGTATTATAGCTAGGCAGTGTTTTCTCAGTAATAAACAATGTGGGGAAATTGCTGGGATTTTGAAGCCTCCAATTTCATCCAGGATTTTGTGAAATTCCCAGCAAACTTTTCAGCTCATTTATTTTTCATCTGTAATGGACTGAGAAAACTGGAACTGACTGCTGATATTGGGTAGCATTTTAAATATTCACCCTTCTCTAATTAAATCTTTCCTCTATGATTTCTGGTAGTAGTGTAGAGAGGGGTCCTTTAGATTCCTCATTAATATGTATCCTATTTACAAGGGCCTAATTAGGAGCAAGGAGTGTATGGTATGTTCCATTTGTAAGCACACCCCCTTTTTGAATGTGCAATAATGAAATATTCCTGTTAAGGGATATATTCACCCCCCCCCCCCCCCCCGGTGTTTCTCGAGAGTTCAGTAAGAAGAAGGAAGTAGGAATAGCTGCAGACAGAGGAAGGAGGCTGTGATCCCCCTACAAGGGAGCCAAGGAGGGAAAGCAAAGCAGAAGCTTTGCATCCTATAGTACTTCCTCGTGTCCTGTGGTTGAGGACAAGAGGAGCAAGAGTTTCCCTTGAAATGGAAGAAAGCTCTTATGCTAATAATATTCAGGGAAGGAAAATTTCCTGTCCTTGAAAGAAGAAAGTTCCAGTTGGGTTGTCTAGAAGGGATGTGGGATCCACACAGAGATCTGCTGTGATTACAAACAGGCTGATACAGTACAGTGTGCTCCAACGGAGCGCACTGTTAACCCTTGATTGGACGCGCGTTTTCCCTTACCCCTTATTCAGTAAGGGGCGGAAAACACACGTCCAACCCGCCGAACCTAATAGCGCCCTCAACATGCAAATGCATGTTGATGGCCCTTTTAGGTATTCACGCGCGATTCAGTAAGTAAAATGTGCAGCCAAGCCGCACATTTTACTTTCAGAAATTAGCGCCTACCCAAAGGTAGGCGCTAATTTCTTCGGGCACAGGGAAATTGCACAGAAAAGCAGTAAAAACTGCTTTTCTGTGCACCCTCCGACTTAATATCATGGCGATATTAAGTCGGAGGTCCCGAAGGCTAAAAAATGTAAAAAAAAAATTGAAGTCAGCTAGCGGCTGTCGGGTCGAAAACCGGACGCTCAATTTTGCCGGCGTCCGGTTTCCAAGCCCGTGGCTGTCAGCAGGCTTGAGAACTGACGCCGGCAAAATTGAGCGTCGGCTGTCAAACCCGCTGACAGCCGCCGCTCCTGTCAAAAAGGAGGCGCTAGGGACGCGCTAGTGTCCCTAGCGCCTCCTTTTGCCCATTTCTACCGCCGGGCCTAATTTAAATACTGTATTGCGCGCACAGGCGAGTGACCTGGGAGAGCGGACTTTACTGAATCGGCCCGTAAGGAAGGAAAATAACTGACTTGTCTAGTCAGTGTAACCAGCTGCCAGCACGATGCTACACAGAGAGTCTAATTTCAAACCTCTCCATGGTACAGCGTTTGTATGTGTAAGTGGATTCCCAGAGATTAATGCAAATATTTTATAAACTGTGCAGCGAGATAAAATACCATACATTTCTGCTGTGAAAGACCATGTGTAGGTTTCAGTACGCACATATATTTCTAATGCAAGAAAATGCATAATTTCTCTACCATTTTATAAACATATGCATGTATATATTATGTGCGAAATAATTGCGACACTGCATGAATGAACACCCAGAATTAAATGCAGAGGCAGGTATTTTAGTAAGTATGGGCCGGATTTTAAATCACTTACGTGTGTAAAACCCGGGGGTTTACATGCGTGGCCGGGCCTTACGCGCGCTGGGCCAATTTTCAAAAGGCCCGGCCAAGGGCATAAACCCCACGGGATGCGTGTAAGTCCCGGGGTTAGCAAAAGGGGTGGTCCGGGGGGGGGCGAGGTGGGGAAGTCCAGGGGCGGGGCAGGGCAGTCCAGGGGCGGGGTGAAGCGGGGCTAGAGGCACCCGGCACAGTGGCCATTTGCTGCTGTGCCGGTGGATTGCGCGCCGGCACGTGCAGCTTGCTCAGAAGCAGGAGCAAAAGGTAGGATAAAGAATTTGGGGGGATTTAGGATAGGGGGAGGGGGAGGGCAGGATTGGGGAAGGGGAAGGAAGGTTAGACTAGGGGGTTGGGAAGTTCCCTCCCAGTCTGCTCCTTAATTGGAGCGAACTGGGAGGGAACTGGGGAAGGCCCCGATGCGTCGCTGTGCGAATTTGCAAAATTATTCCCCCCCCCTTGCTCGCGCTGACCCAACATTTTATAACTTGTGCACGCCAGTGCGCGCAAGTTATAAAATCGCATATCTATGTGTGCGCGCCGGGTAGCACGCACACATGGATGCGTGCGCGCAAAGTTTTAAAATCTACCCCTATGTGAGTATACCAATTTGAAATGATTTGCATGTGCACTTGGAACCACCAGTTCACTGATATCTCCACCAGTTCACCTAGACCCTCTAGCACTTCACTCTGAGTCCCTACCAGTTCACCCAGACCTCCTACCCTAAAACTGCAGACAACAGACAAGTCCAATTTCACTTGCATGAGTCAATGAGCAGGTGTAAAAGTGTATGAATAAGTTGTAAAGTATATGTGTATACCTCTTATAAAATAGCAACTATTGTGCATACTTCAGAACCCCTCCTGGAATATCCCTAGACTGTCCCAGTTTTCCTCAGTAAAATGTACATGCAATACTGAAAATATGTATGCACTCTTGACATTTATAAAATAGAATATGCATGCGTACATGCTACATGCATACGTATATGTTATTTGTATGCAAGAAAAACCTTTGAAAATTCATGTCTTATGGGCCGATACAGTAAAGCGCGGCCATGGTTACCCGGTTTTTAACCCGCTTTGGACGCACATTTTGGACGCGTAAGGCATACCCGCGATTCAGTTTCGGCTTTTACGCGTCTTTACCGCTTGCCGAAAAGGATGCGTATCCCTTTCCACCCGCCACATGTATATGACATGTTAATGATTGTATTAGCTATTCCCTACGATGCAGTAACGTGCGCCCAAATTATCGCCCTGTTAACCAGCTCATTTACCGCATCTTTAACCTGAATATTTACCGCCTACCCTGTCCCTTGCGTTAGTGTGGTGTTCAGTCAGCTTCGTACCGGACAGCGGTTGAGAAATGCTTGAAATGCGAGGCCCGCCTGTGTGTGTAGTGGTGCATGAGCATGCTGACGTGATCACCCAGCATCCCTAATACTTTTATAATATAGAGAGACTAGAGGATTCGCTTGCCAGCCCTCGGCTTGGACGTCCGAGGTCGGGCGCTCAAGGCAGCGGTGCCTCCGATCATGGATGCCCGGATACAGGCGGGAAGGTCCATGAATGGACGCCGCGACCTTGGACGTCCGAGGTCGTGGCTTCCGTTCATGGACCTTCCCGCCTATAGGCACCGCTGCCTTGAGCGCCTGGCCGGACGTCCAAGGTCGCGGCTTGGACGTCCGGCCGGGCGCTCAAGGCAGCGGGGTCTGTAGAAAAGAACCATCCACTTACCTGGTGGAATGACATTTCAAAGGACAGGTACCAGCGCACCCTGGATACTGTATACGCGCTGCATACCACTCTATACAGTAAAATGGATTGCGAGCGCCTGCCGCTTCACTGACGCGCTTTGGACACCGCTTGGATTTGTGTCTAATTTGAATACTGAATCGAGCAGTATGTGAACCAAAATATGCGCGCGGCAAAGGAGCAGGCGCCCAGCACTGCCGCACTGTTTCTTACACGTCCTTACTGTATCGGCCCGATTGTGAGGAGAGGAGCTATACCAACGAGATATTTAAGGGAAGGGGAGAGCCTGTTCTGCAGTGTAACAGGATTTTCCTTAGCGGAGTAAGTAGGAGAACCTGTCACAGAGTGAGCAAGGAGCTCCTGACAGATTGAATAGTGGATAGCACAGCTTCTTCTTCATGTTAATGCACAGTTTGTCAAATAATCTCATGATTATTATTATTATTATTATTATCATTGGAAAAGTTTTGTTACAGTAAAGGCTTTATTTGGAGCACATGCTCTGTGCGTGAAGAGTGTTGTGGGTTTCAGTAAGCACAACCAGATGGCCTAGAAATTAAGCTACTCCCCTGCTCGGGAACCAGACCATGCCAAATGCCCACTTCTTAGTGCGGATACCAAAGGGGGTTTGCACACACAGGCAAAACCTCAAGCAAAGGCCAGGTGGCGTAATCGGTAGGTTAAATACCACAAACAAAGGAGCTCTGCTAGAATATCTAAGGATAGCATTTTGGAGGTAAAGGAAGAGGAGGGATGCCTGTATCCAGTAACACGGTGAGCAGACTGCTGGCTTACCTTTACATAGAAAGCAGCATTAAAAAAAAAAAAAAGAAGCATTATGCTATTACAGAGTATTCAATTGCTTTAACAACAGGTGATCTGCACTTTAGAGACTCTGAAAATAAAAAACTCACAGAAAAGGACTTCTTAGGTTTCTGCAGAAATCCTTTATCGGTTTGTGATGAAGTTGAATCCTATAATTTTCAGGTGTGACAGCTCACTATGTTTAGGTTTTCTTCTCCTTTTGGTTTATATGTCCTTGGTTTTGCTGGGGGTCAGAGCAACAGCCTGTTAGGAATGCCGTAAAAATGAATGAAAAAAAGAAGAGACGCTGTAAGATATTTAATAGATGCACTTATGTTCCAGATAACAGGTTCAGGGAGGATTCTATTTGCCGTAGAAATAGAGGGGATAGCCATCTGGCTGGTCTCTGAGCCCCTACAGTGTGATACTCTAGAGAGAGAAAGTGGAGCTCTCCATGTGTCAGTAATGTGTCCCTCCTGACATGCATGTCTCCAGCCCTTCTCACCCCCAGTTCTCCAGAAACAGGCTGATCCAGTCCTGTAATCTAAAGTTCATTTCTATCAGACTATTGGCAGCTGGACTGGAAATGATGATCACCTGACGCATCCACATTGCATGGGGTCTGGATTTTTTTATTTTTTTTTAAATCCCACCCATTGCAAAAAAAAAACAGATCCTCTTGAACTTGTCTAGGTATTCCTTGGATATTTCTTTTGTTTGTTCAACAAACAAACTCCACTCTTGGATGTCAAAGTGCAACAGTGCAGAATGAAGAGCCTGGGCCTTCTCTTGTTTTCTCTGTATAGTATGCAATACTTAAACCAAATAACACGAGACTCTAAAAAGATTCTTCTGGGCTTCACTTCTAGGCCTCAGACCCATATATCTGCTGTGCTTTGAAGGAGATAAATAAAGATCCTTTCCAAGCATCTATTGTAAACTCTGCCACGCAAGAGAGAGAATGATTCTGTGTAGCACTACACAGTACAATTTTGTGTCAAGAATGCTTTAAGGAAAAATACTCGCACTTAAACCTTGGTAATTTTGCGGTCTTTTATGACTCCTGGCCAGAGGGATCTCGGTGACTGACTTAGCTGGGATGTGAAGGAAGAGCGCATCTCGCATCTCGGGCCCTCGCAGGCTCTCAGACTAATTAACTAGCACCATGTGGCCTCTCTTTATTGTTTTAGCAGCCTTGTTTCTCAGTGAAAACACATTTCCTTACACCCAAATTCATCCCACATTATATAGTAGAACTGAACTTCCCACTGCTGCTGCTTTCAAAGGGATACGTTTTCTTTCTCCCAGCATAGCCAGAGCTGCAAAGAGACCGGCCCAGTTCCACTGACGAATCAGGAAAGAGTTACAGGCAGTGTTGCATCGGATGCTGACTAATGTCATTGCATCCAATTTGTAAGTCTGTGTGATGCATAATGGCTGATGAATATGTATGACGACTACGGTATGATGTGGAGTCTAAATGGCTTTCTGAAATGACTGTTGTCGCTTAGATGACTTATGAAACATGGGTACAGTCTAGTCTTAGTGCTTTATCTTTGTCATCTTTCTGATATTTCTTAGAAAATGTTCTTTTAGGCTGCCATTATGAGTATTGCCAGCTGTCACACACAGATTTGGGATTTGTATTCTAAGTAGTTTGTGGGGGAGTGATGAATCTTCTCTGATCTGGTTTAAATCTAGATTTGTACCTTTGAAATTTTGACCTTATATTACTTGAATAAGGGAGTCAGTTGTATTGTAATCCACTCTAAATGCAATTCTGATTTTTATTTTAAAATTATTCATTTTATTTACTTACAAAACATGTTTCCAGGTCATAAAACCTTTATAGAGTGGTGAGGAATTGTAATCATGATGGTTAAAAATGTATTTATTTATTTATTTTTATATACTGACATTCGTGTACACACATCACATCGGTTTACTGTTGCTATCAAATGTACAAGTTAAGAACATTTGCATTTCCAAAGAATAAAATAGTTGTAAATACATAAAATTCATATAAAAAAAACTATAAAAGAATAAAGATAAAAATTCTAAAAAGTGTTTAAAAGTAGCAGAAAACAGATAAAAGTTATAAAAGAGACTCATACTATCCAGATTGTTGAAAGGTTTGTTGAAATAGCCATGTTTTAAGGTTTTTTTTAAATGTCTTAATATTTGTTTCAAGCCTAAGGTCTTGTGGCATTGAGTTCCACAGATGAGGCCCAGTAATGGATAGGGCTCTTTCTCTGACTGAGTTCAGGTGGGCTGATTTAGGAGATGGAATTGGAAGAGTCCCATTTTCAGCTGATCTTATTCTTCTTTGCGGTGTATGAAAATGTAAAGCTGAGGTTAAATTCAATTTTATCGTTGTACAGAGTCTTATATATTAGGCATAATGCTTTAAATTGAGAGCGAAAAGTAATAGGTAACCAGTGCAGGTCTTTCAAGATTGGTGTTATATGTTCATTCTTTCTAGTATTAGTTAAAATTCTTGCCACTGAATTTTGAAGGAGTTGAAGTGATCTGGTGGAGTATTTGTAGATTTAAAGTTTTCAAAATAGTTAAAGAACATAAGAACATAAGAATTGCCATGCTGGGTCAGACGAAGGTCCACTGACTCCAACAGTGACCAGGCCCGGTCACAAGTACCTGGCAGATCCCCAAAGTAGATCTGTTACTTGTTACTCACTCTCAGGGATAACAAAAGCTTTCTTTAATTTACCTGGCTAACAAGTTCTGGATTTTTCTTCCAGGAACTTGTCCAAACCTCTTTTAAACCCTGCAATGCTAGTCGCCTTGACCACGACCTCTGGCCACAGATTCCTCAGCTTGAATATGTGCCGAATGAGACTCAACTTTCTACAATTTGTTATAAATCTGCTGGTTGTTAGTTTCATGGCGGGTCCCCTTGGTTTAGTATTATTTGTGCTTTAATTTAGAAAAAGACACAAAAAAATAGTAAAAATGAACTGAGATGTTAAAAGAGAAAATCAGCGATGTGAAGACCCGCCCCCCCCCCCCCCCCGACGTCATGACGACCAGCCAGCGGCGACCCGATTAACGGCACGATTCCACCAGGCGCTGTTACAGAGGGGCAGCCCACTACCATCGGGCACTTAAAGAAAACTACATCTTGTGAGAAAAAGACACAAAAAAATAGTAAAAATGAACTGAGATGTTAAAAGAGAAAATCAGCGATGTGAAGACTCGCCCCCCCCCCCCCCCCCCCCCCCCCGACGTCATGACGACCAGCCAGCGGCGACCCGATTAAAGGCACAATTACACCAGGTGTCGCGTGCCGGGCGTGTGCTCCCCTTCATGCTAACCTTTGTGCTCCTTCTAATATAATTATATTTATGTTTATGTTAATAATTTAACTTTTATTAATGTTATTTAGCTTTTTGCTTTGTTTAAAATTATTTCATTATTGATGTTTAAATGTATTAGACTAAGGAATTTTACTTCCTGCTCATTCTGTTTCATTGTAAACCGGTTTGATATGCATTTTATGCAGGAAAATCGGTATAAAAAAACTTAAAATAAATAAAATAAATAAATATTTACCTGTTCCACTCAACTTATTATTTTATAAACTTCTATCATTTCCCCTCTCAGCCATCTCTTTTCCAAGCTGGAGCTCTAGCCCGAGTAGTCTGTTATCATGGGGGAGCCGTTCCATCCCCTTTATCATTTTTGTTGCCCTCTGCTGCACCTTTTTCAATTTCACTATGTCTTTTCTTTTTTTTAAATGGGGTGCTTAGAACTGCATACAATATTCAAGGTGCGCTCATACCATGGATTGATATAGAGACTATATGAGATTTTCAGTTTTAATCTCCATTCCTTTTCAGATCATTCTTAGCACTCTGTTTGCTTTTTGACCACCACCGCTCACTAAGCTGAGGTTTTCAATGTATTGTGCTCAAGGACGCCAAAGTCCTTCTCCTGGGTGATGTGCCTATAGTTAGGATTATTTTTCCCTCTGTGCATCATTTTGCACTTAATCACATTAAATTTCAGCTGCCATCAGAGCCAATAAAGACATGACCATTGGCGCTACTGGCTAAAGGACGCTATGCCGCTGGCTGCCCCATTCACAGGCCAATACAGTAAAGTTCGCGGGAGAGTGGGTGAACGCCCGCTCTCCCGGCGCGCGCACAGGCCAGTGTCCTGTGCGCGCGATTCAGGTAAACCAAAATATTTAAATTAGGGCCTGCGGTAAAAAGAGGCGCTAGGGACACTAGTGCGTCCCTAGCGCCTCTTTTTGGACAGGAGCGGCGGCTGTCAGCGGGTTTGACTGCCGATGCTCAATTTTGCCGGCGTCGGTTCTCGAGCCTGCTGACAGCCACGGGTTCGGAAACCGGACACCAGCAAAATTGAGCGACTGGTTTTCAACCCGTGAGTCGTGGGCTGATTTTAAATTTATTTTTTTTTTACTTTTTTTAACTTTTGGGGCCTCCGACTTAATATCGCCGTGATATTAAGTTGGAGGGTGCACAGAAAAGCAGTTTTTACTGCTTTTCTGTGTACTTCCCCGGCGCCAGCAGAAATTAACGCCTACCTTTGGGTAGGCGCTAATTTCTTAAAGTAAAATATGCGGCTTGGCTGCACATTTTACTTACTGTATCGCGCAAGAATGAATAATAAGGCCATCAACATGCATTTACATGTTGCGGGAGCTATTAGTCTCGGGGGGGTTGGACGCGCGTTTTCAACGCGCTATTACCCCTTACTGAATAAGGGGTAAAGCTAGTGCGTCAAAAACGCGCGTCCAAATGCCGACTAACAGTGCGCTCCACCGGAGTGCACTGTATTGTATCGGCCCGTCAGTTATTATGCATTGCAGGGGCTGGCAGCGCAGGAGTAGCGCAGCCAATAGACCAAATTGCAGGTCAGTTCCTTCTCCCTTCCTCCCTCGCTGATGTCATCACCTCAATGCTCCTGCAGAAGAAGGAAAGCAGCAACAGTGATTCTTATCTGACTGCCTGCGTTCTCCTCCACTGGCTTACTAGGAAGTTTGATCTGCAGGCAGGTCCTGTGAGACTATGGCCCTGTGCAGGTCAAACTTCCTAGTGAGCCGGTGGAGAGGGATGCAAGCAGTTGCAGATAGGAAGTATTATTGTTGCTTTTCTTCTGTCGGAAAGTAAATAAAAGCAGGCTGAAGGCCCAGGGACTTAGCTGGCAGTGGAGAGAGAGTGTCCCAGAGAAGAGGGGGCGCACTTAACAACATAAGAACATAAGAACATGCCATACTGGGTCAGACCAAGGGTCCATCAAGCCCAGCATCCTGTTTCCAACAGTGGCCAATCCAGGCCATATGAACCTGGCAAGTACCCAAAAACTAAGTCTATTCCATGTTACCGTAGCTAGTAATAGCGGTGGTTAATCACGAAACTGCTACAGTGTCATTTGTCAGCTAGTTCAGGAGGGGCGGGTGGGACATATACTGAGTGAGCACATGTGCAGCACCTGAAGTGTCTGTGTGTGTGTGGGGAGGAGAGAGAGAGAGAGAGAGCATGTGATTGTCAGAGAGTATATATGCGTATGCATATGTGTGTGTGTCTGAGAGTGAGAGAATGTGCATCTGACAGAGAGTGTGCACACATTGCATGGTTATGTTGGGAAGCATGTGTATGTATGTGTTAGAGAGAGAGAAACTTCATCTGCTTGCCTGTATCCGCTCTGCTGAATTAAGCTTTTTATATGTGTCCATGCATGTTAACCTCAAGCCCCCCCCCCAAAAAAAAATATCAGTCCTGGCTACTTTACTGGTGGTAGTGGGGAAGGGAAGGAAAAAGTGAATGGAGGCTGTGGGGTAAAAATGAATGCGGAAAGAGAGCACGACAGGATGAGTAAGTAGGGATGGGGTCAGATAGGAAACAGGCACTGGAGGGATGAAAGCAAGGGAAGCTGGGATTGTGTTAGAGTGAGCAATAGGAGTGAGTGAGTGAGTGAGAAAGGAGGACTTGGGTGAGAGCAAGCCAGAAGGCTGGAAAGGCAAGAGTGAGGGCAGCTGAGAAAGTGAAGAAGAAAGGTTGGAAGGGTTAGCAAGTGAAATTGGGGGAGGGGGGGAAAGTAAGAGTGAGTATTTGAGAGGTTGGGAGGGAGAAAGTGAACTGATATGGGGGCAGCACTCCATTTTTTACTTCAGATTGAAAGATCAGGAACAGACACACCCACCCGTCGCATTAAAGATACTGCAAGTGAAAGAAACAGGTTTGTTTGTTTTTTTTAGTATATTTAATTTAATTTTTGATTTATAACCTGCCTTTCCAAATAATGTGCAAGATGGTTTACAGAATTTTTTAAAGAATTCATTTACAGTAAGTGCCTTCCCCAAAGAGCCTACAATCCAAGCTGGTACCTGAGTGAATGGGAGAAAAAGTGTCTTGCCCAAGGCTCTTGTGTGAGACTCTGATTCCTGAACGCCAGGTTGTGGGTTCGATGTTTACTGGTCTGCCGAGGGATGGTCAAAAGAGAAGATAGAAGATTTATGTATGGGGTCAGTTTAATGATCACAGAAGGAAAAAGATTGATTATAAGTTTCCCCATCCAGCAAGAGATTTTTACTTCCCTAAGCCAGTGTTTCCCCACCCTCTCCTGGAGAAACACGTAACCTGTCGGGTTTTCAAGATTGCTATAATATGCATGGGATAGAGTTGCATGCCCTGGCTCTGCAGTGTATGCAAATCTATGCCATGCATATTCATTATGGATATCCTGAAAACCCGACAGGTTACGTGTGCCAGACCTAGTTAGGTCCAAACCCCCATTTTTCCGATCATTGTTTTTGAACTGACAAAACTGGAGCGAGGACCACAAACCCCCCCCCCCCCCCAGAATCATAACTTTTTATGTGCCCCCAGCAGTGGTTACAAATCTCTGAATCTGGAACCAGGTGAAGAAAAGATCTAAAAAGGGTAAATATGGAGGTTGGAGCTGGGTTGCAAACAGCTGGGATTTATCTGTGGCAATACACTGCTTCTCCTGGTCCAGCTTTGATTATCCAGATTGTCTAGGCTTGGCTGGAGATCAGCTTTAATCTAAAGCAGTTAACCCAACCCTAGATTTTCTTTCTGCTCAGTGGCTGAAATATATTTTTACAAAAAGATAAACGCCCACTTAGACCCTGATGCACTAAGGCACTCTGGTCTTCAAGAGCCACTCTGGTCTTCAAGAGCCACGAACAGGCCAGGTTTTCAGGATATTCACAAAGAATATACATGAGAAAGATTTGCATATACTACCTCCACTGTATTCAAATCTCTTTCATGCATATTTATTGTGGATAACCTGAAAACCTGGCCTGTTTGCGGCTCTTGAGGACAGGAGTGGCCATCCCTACACAGTAAAGGCTTTTTTTTTTCTTATTTTGTCTCTATGGGAAGAAAGCTTAGGGGCGGATTTTCAGAGCCCTGCTCGCGTAAATCCGCCCAAAACCGGGCGGATTTACGCGAGCAGGGCCCTGCGCGCCGGGAAGCCTATTTTACATAGGCCTCCCGGCGCGCGCAGAGCCCCGGGACTCGCGTAAGTCCCGGGGTTCTCGGAGGGGGGCGTGTCGGGGGCGTGTCGGGGGGCGGGCCCGGTCGTCGCGGCGTTTCGGGGGCGTGTCGGCAGCATTTTGGGGGCGGGTATGGGGGCGTGGCTACGGCCCGGGGGCGTGGCCGCGCCCTCCGTACCCGCCCCCAGGTCGCGGCCCGGCGCGCAGGAGTCCCGCTCGCGCGCGGGGATTTACGCCTCCCAATCCCCCGACAAAGGTAGGATGGGGGTTTAGACAGGGCCGGGCGGGTGGGTTAGGTAGGGGAAGGGAGGGGAAGGTGAGGGGAGGGCAAAGGAAAGTTCCCTTCTAGGCCGCTCCGATTTCGGAGCGGCCTAGGAGGGAACGGGGGTAGGCTGCGCGGCTCGGCGCGCGCAGGCTATACGAAATCGATAGCCTTGCGCGCGCCGATCCAGGATTTTAGCCGATACGCGCGACTACGCGCGTATCTACTAAAATCCAGCGTACTTTTGTTTGCGCCTGGAGCGCAAACAAAAGTAGGCTGTTCGCGCTCGTCTGAAAATCTACCCCTTAGTATCTCCGGCCCTTAGAGAAGGATCATACTATACTGTGCAAAACTCAGGTCAGCTTTGAGAATCTCATCCTCTCTGTATTTTGTATATATACTACAAGGGTAATTTTCAAAACCTATTTCTGCATGAAAATTAGCTACCCACCAAAATGGGGTCTTTGAAATTCGCCTACTCTATGTGCAGGTAAAGTTGCACGAATAGGAGCACCACACTTGTGATTTTACCTGCAAGAGAAAGGAGGTATTCCTGGGACTGGGCTGGTTTTGGGGCGGGGCTTGCAAGTACACCAGTATTTTTACCCAGAAAAAAAGTCCATGCAAAGTTCTGTGAGTAGGTTTCTTAGGGGATTTTCAAATGGAACGTCTTCCTCCTGAGAACTGGTGCAAAGCCCACAGGTGAAAAGCATCAATGGCATTTTCACGTCTGCGGGCACTTTGAAACTTTTCTCTACCTGATTATGGGAATTTTTATTTCTGGTAAAAAAGTAAGAGTTATTACAGAAAATCCATTAATACGTGTCTTTTTATAGTTTATGGCATGAGAAAGCGTAGAGATTACATTCTACTAAAGTACAGAAGAAATAGGGATGTGCAGCCCAAAACTTTCAGTTTGGTTTGTTTTTTGTTTTCGGGGGTGGGAATCGTTTTTCAGTTTGTTTGATTTTTTTGTTTGTTTGTTTGTTTTGTTTGTTTGCTGAACAGAAAAAAATCATTAAAAAAAAAAAAAGAAAGCCCCCCAAAACAAATAAAAACCGGAACCAATTAAAAACAAACAGGCCTCCCATGGCCCTCACACTGTCCCCTATCAAAATTTAACTTGGGGTCCAGGCATGTCCGCCTGCCTCCCATGACACAGCTGAGGCCTTTCTGGGCCTCTCCAACCCCCAACTCCTGCCACAAAATACTCTGGAATCCAGGATGGGGCCAGGCCCAGCCATGGCCTCCCCAGGCTCTCCCCTTCCCCCTGTTCATCCCTGCCCCCACTTACCCCTTCTCAGGTTCTTTAGAAAAGCCTAAAAGGCAAAAGCAAAGCCACTCACTCCTGCCCTGGATCCGTAACTTTAAAAATGGTGCCACCCATCAAGAGGATAGTGGTGAAGTGAGGTAGCCAGTGCCTTCCTCTGATGTGACTGGCGCCATTATGTTGTATGTCCATATAAATAAATGGTGCTGGCTGCACCTGAGGAAGGCGCCAGATTTTTAAAGTTCTGGACCCAAAGCGAGTATGAGTGGGCTTTGCTCCTGCCCTTATGGCTTTTCTGAAGGACATGGGAAAGGATTGGGATGAGAGCTCCTTGACCCTGGCAGATTTGAACAGGAATGCAGCAGGGCTGGGGGGGGGGGGGAGAGATCTGAGTAGACTTAGGCCTTGGATTGGATTTATTTTGTGGTAGGAATGGGGGTGTTTTGGGCCCAGGGAGGCCCTGGTTAGGCCTAGGGAAGCCTAGCCAGGCAGACCTAGGCCCTGGGTTAAATTTTGGCTGGGCAGGAGGTGGTTGAGGCCAGGAGAGGCCTATTTTATTTTTCAAAAAATATGACAAATATAAAAATACACAAACATTTTGGGGTATTTTCCTAGGAGGCCATTTTTAGTTCGTTCCATTTGGAATGAACTGAAAATGGCCTTACTTGTATTTTTGGCATTCAATAAAAACAATTGCACATCCCTAAGAAATAATACAGGGCCTCTGAAATTCTGGCAATAATGTTTTATGTATAATATAGCTAAACTGAAACTGATATTACAAAAGACATTCATATTATATATATACAAGCCGTTAAGCCCGTTAAAACGGGCTACATCCCTCTGTCTCTCACCTCCCCCTCATTCTCTCTCCCCTCACTCTTCACCATCCCCTACCTCCCTCCCTCACACTCACCCACTCCTCCCCACCCTCCCTCTCCTCTCACTCAGTCCCTCCCTGCCACTCAGTCTCACTCACTCCCTCCCCCTCTCTCCCTCCCTCTCACTCACACTCAGTCCCACTCCCTCCCTCCTCTCCCTCAGTCCCACTCCCTCCCTCCCTCTCTCTCAGTCCCACTCCCTCCCTCAGTCCCACTCACTCAGTCCCACTCACTCCCCTCCCCCCTCACTCAGTCCCCCCTCTCCCTCTCAGTCCCACTCCCTCCCTCCCCCCCTCTCACTCAGTCCCACTCCCTCCCTCCCTCTCACTCAGTCCCACTCCCTCCCTCTCACTCAGTCCCTCTCCCTCTCTCTCCTCCCCTCTCAGTCAGTCCCTCCCTCTCTCTCAGTCAGTCCCTCCCTCTCTCTCTCCTCCCTCACTGCTGCCGCCCATCTTTGCTGCCGCCGCTGCGGCCCTGTCTCTCACCCTCTCCCTCATTCTCCCTCTCCCCCTTCCACTTACTCACATCCCTGACTCTCACCTCTCCCTCATTCTCACTCTCACCTCACTCTTCCCCACCCCCTACCTCTCTCCCACACACTCACCCACTCCTCCCTCCCTCCCTCCCAGTCCCTCCCCCTCACTCAGTCCCTCCCCCTCACTCAATCCCTCCCTCCCACTCAGTCCCTCCCTCCCACTCTCTCTCTCCGTCCCTCCCACTCCCTCCCTCCCACTCAGTCCGTCCCTCCCTCTCAGTCCGTCCCTCCCTCCGCCGCTGCCGCCCGCCGCCGCTGCCCGCTGCCGGTACCGCCGCCGCCATGTTTTTTGTTTTTTTTTTAACGCTGCCTAAGACCGACGTGCTCTCCCGCACATGCGCAGTAGAGCTGCTCTCTACTGCGCATTTGCAGCACGTCGGTCAGGCATCATTTATCTAGTTAGATATGTATATGTAATGGGCCCTGGGCTCATTATCGTTAGTGCCCTGCATAACTCTTTTAGCTTAGGACAGTGTAGAATGGAATACTGAGGGGAGATGCCATTCGGAGAGCCTCTCCCTTTAAGGATGCTGGGATGGCCGTCTCCCTCTGTGGGCTCTCTCCGGGAGCTCTGGGGGCAGTGCTTTCACTTTGAGTTAGGTGGTAGTTAGGAGTGTTTACCTGCATTGGATTTTGACCTACTTGGAGGATCCAGGCAAGTCCTAGCAGGGGATCCTGAGTAAGCTCAGGAGGCTGCACTTCCAGTCCACTTCTTACCTCTGAGTTGTTTTGCCAGGTTTTTGCTCTTTTTAGTTGTAGGAAGCCTTGAAAGACCACTGGATGTTGCCTGGGTTCAGGGCACGGGGAACCCTGTTCCTGGGAGGGCCCAAGATAAGGAAGACCTGACTCTCTGTAACCTCTGCCAAGGAGTAGAGCTATGACAGTGACCTGATTCGAGGACCTTCCCATGTTTGGACTGAGTTCTGGGGAAAAGATTTTGTTAGAAGAACCAGGAGGAAGTTTTCTGCTGCCCCTTCCTGCCTGAAGAGGAACCCTGAGAGCTGCATGCTCCTGAGAGGATCCTTCCCATCGTGAGATTCAGAAACGCCAGCTAGAGAGAAACTCTGCAACCAGTAAGTAATATCATTTTCAGACCTTTGAGGACACCTACTTGGAGTCTTCAGCCCCTGGGGAGAGAGGATTTTGACTCTTTGTGCATAAACTGTGAGTTACCATTTTTACCAGATTTGGAGGGATTTTCCCGCTCAACTAAGGATGCCCTGTCCACTTGGGGACCTCACCTAACCAAACCCTGGAGGGTGAGTGCCTCCCCTGCTTGCGTGATAAGAGACGTTTGCAGAGACAGAGGAAAAAGAACGTAACAAGAGATCATCTGTCGTGCTAGGACTGTGTTAATTGTGCCTCTATTTCACCTGATTACCCATAAGTAAAGACTTTATGTTTGGACACTAAGTCAAAGCCTTCAATGTTTTACTGGCATGCACAGCACCCACATACCTCTCCCAGGAAAACGAGTGGTAATTGCACCCCTGTCACTCTGGGCCCAGGAAGAGAGATTCTTCTCCTCTCCCCCACAGCCAACAGAGGACTCAGGACCTGGGAGAGAGAGACTATGTAAGAGCTAACCTGAGTAATCCAGCCCCAAGAGATTAACAAATTCTTTTATGGCCTTCTCAGTGTGTAGTCAGCACCCAGAGATTCTGCACCCAGAGATGGAGCTACATAGACAGATAGACAGATACAATAGATAGGCAGATAAAATATGCAAGACAGAGATTTATGTTTCTAATTAATTGCTCATCATTTTATGACCGCTTGCTACTTGTGTCCATTACAAAAATAACTGTCGTATTACTTTATAGAAAAAAAAATTGCCACAACATATTTTTCACTGCAGTGTTTGTTGACTAAATTATTGGCGCTGGTAATATTGCATTGTGCTCTACATTATAGGATGTGGTAGAATGCTAGTATTTCGTTTCACTGATATATATATTACACAGGCCAATGCAATAAAGATTTATTTTATTAATATGTCGTATTCTAAAGTAGTCTTAAGATCACATCCACTATCACCCAGGGGGGTCTTGATAACACTATAATTGTTCCATGTGACTAAGCCCAGGACAGAGACAAAGAAGAATCTCCTGATGGCCGGGATGGAAATCTCTTAAATAATGCTTGCCCATGGCCATGACAGCTAGGGAAACAATCCTGAATTTCCACAGCACTGGAGAATTCAACATTTTAGCTTGCAGTCCACACATTCTTTTATGAGCCTTTGTATATGGGTTGTGCAAACCTACTTTATAAGACTAACCAAAGTGAATTACTTCCATACTATCACCTGTAGACTATAGCTGCTTCAGGGGATTTTAGTCATTATTAGCTAAACCAGATCCGCTGCAATGTTGGCTGACTAATTGGAGTCTAAAATATTGAGTCATTTGTGACTCCTAGACATAGGCAAGTCCAGATCCCAAAATCCGAGATAATGTGAATACTGTTTGATTTCTCAGTCTAGCTTATATATTAGCAGTAGCAGCAGCTGCAGGTCACATGCTGCACTGATGTGACACTTATTCAATCGGTGAAGGATCCCTAGGTCTGGGCATCTGGCAGTGTGTATTGGTGATTCTGACTGGCCCTATTTCACTCTCTCAAAGCTCCCTGGCACTGACGAAGCATTTAAGCCACCGGGTTCTCAGTTCCTTTTTTCCCTGCTTATCAGGTGCTCCATGATTTAGCTTCTTGCTCTGCCACCTGTCAGTGCCCTCTCTGCTCCCTGTTTTCTCCTTCCTTCTAAGAGGTGGTTCTTGCAGAGGTCATGGTGTCCAGGTGAGCACCCTTCCCGGGACACCCCACTCCGGGGATACCCAGTTTTGCTTTCTCTTCTCCCCCCCCCCCCCCCCCCCAATTGTTCAACTTTATCCATTTGACATTTGTCCCTGGAATTATTCTGTAGCTCTGTATGTGAACTGTCCTCTCTTTTCCATCTGCTCTGTTTGTGCAGCAGATATAGATCTCATCACATAATCATCATTACCGAGCGTGGTATTGCTCAGCTGTTGTTTGCTTCTTCCGTATGAACAGCATCATCTTGTTCTCATCTCTGAGCAATCCTGTGACACCTACCTAAATGGCAAAGAACTCCTTGTTGAAGTAAAGCACACCCAATGTATTCTGGTCTCCAGGTCAAACTGCTCAGAATCTGCTGTGTAACAGAAAACATTGCTCGTGTGGATCTGCTCCAGTGCAGCTCAAAGACACTGTATGATTTCATGTACAACATATTCCAGCTGGAGAAGGGGACATTTATGTTACTCTTGGAAAAATATGACCATACCTTGATTAATTGAATTATGTTACCAGCTGATGAAAACAACTGCATTAGATGCTTTATTTTTAACAGCCATCTGCTGTCTGCTTAGAGCTGGCCAAGAAAACATTTGTTCACATTTAGGGCCTGATTCGTTAAAGCTTTTCTCCCATTCTATGTTTATGAGAATAAAACTTAGAGGTCAATATTCAAACAAGCTTAGGCCCTAAATTTAGGCACCTAATCCCTAGATTCATCAAAATGCATTATTAATGCATTGATAATGCCTGTGTTAAGAAAAAGGGGCATGTTTAGGGAAATTTTAGAATTACCACACCATGCAGTAACCTACTACTTTGCATCAGTAGTATCACATTGGTGTGGCAATCTTACCATACCCTGTGATAATCGGTATTTTTCACATCTTGTGCTGAGAGAGAGAGAGGCTAGCTGCAAAGCCCTCATAGTAGTGAAGTATTTATATCTCTATAAGACGGCCATCTAATAGGACAAGGTGAGGTGTTGGTGGTGGTTTAGGGTTTAGGGGCCAGTTTTGCATATAGAGTGAGATGTACGAACAGCACAGTACACCTTGGTGAATATTTGACATTATTTGGACTGAGGAAAGTCTTTCAAAGATGAAATTTTGTACTATGTTATCTCACCCTAGTTTGTTCTATGTTATCTCTCCCTAGTTTGTATATGAGAGAGAGGGAGGGGAGGACCTGTGTGTATGAAAGAGAAGGAGGGAGGGCTTATGTGTGCATGGGTATGTGTGTATATGAGAGAGGACCACTGAGTGAGAGAGAGTGCTTGTGAGTGTGTGTCTGTGTGTGGGTGTTTGCTCCACAGTAGTGCAGAATTTCTCCAAGCGTGCATATCAATATAGGTCACACCAGGCCATGAAATGTAGAAAGACCTAAGTCTAAGGGGACAAAGTTATTAGCTGATGTTGATTTTATCCCTGTGAAGTACTACCAGTTTTTTGTCAAGGGGCTCTCACCACTAATAATTTCTTATCAAGGAGCTCTTCAGCAGCTCTGCTTCACTCGGAAAGACAATTTTGTGCTTTCATAGAATAATTTAACAAGAAACTCTTGAGAGCATGCTGGGTATCCCCTCAGCACACCATTGCCCACTGGGGTCAGGGAAATATCTACAGTACCTTATTGTATTCCACTTTGAAGTGCCTGAAAAGAAATAAATGTCTGTTGACAGATTTGATTACACGTATCAGAATGCCAGCAGCTATCCCTTGCAAATGAGCCTTTATATTTCAAAATATTAAAGCTGAATCAACAACATAATGGGGCCGTAATATTAAAGGGATTTTTTTATTTCATTTTGAATCTATGAATAAAATGCTTAGTATAATTTTGTAAATGTCTCATTCTGTAGAACCATGCCAGGCTATCTTGGACAGAATCTGTACATTCAGCTTTGGACAGAATCTGTACATTACTTCCACGAGCAACCGTACTGCTTATGCAGCTGTGATGAGGCTCACATCCCTTTGATCTGGCACGTGGGCAGAAGACGGGATGTGGAGCCCCAGGCTGCCCATTTGCAGGAACTCTGCCCCAGGGACCCCTTCAACTTCTGAACTGCAGCAGGGCCGGTTTGGGGGATTTGCATTCTCCTGCTTGGGGTTGGACCATTCCAGGTTCCTGATTAACCCTTCGGTTTTTGACCTTAAGGAATCTAACCCCACCACCACAGCAGCACATCATTGTATAAATTAATATGGAGGCAATTATCATGCTACTCACATAGGGTGAATTTTCAAAATGTTACATGCACAACAATTAGCATACATACTGTAAGTAGCCTCTAATCATGTATTTTCACTTTTGTGCGCAATATACATGCATAAAAAAGGGGAGTGGTCTGGGGCATTCTGGGATGGAGCCAACATTTAGACACATAAGTTGCTATTTTAAAAAAACACTTAGGCACGTAGATTTGCCAGCTTACTCTTGCAATTTTTCACCTGTTAATTATCTGGCATAAATGATATTAAACGTGTTTATGGTATAGTACTAACTGGGTGGGAGGTCTAGGGAAATCGGGGAGTTCAGGCTGAAAAATCAGGAGGGTCTTAATGACCTGGAGAAGGACTTGGCAAAACTGGTAATTTCCTTAATGAACAAACATTTTAAAATACCATGACTTCTGCGTGTTAATCCCGATATACACAAGTAAGTCCTACTTTTTTTCAATGCATAAAATATATGCGTGAATATCTTTCAAATAGATAGAAAATGTATGTTCAAAGTAATGTTTTATTAAGCGTGCGTATATCATACGTGCGGGTTATAAAAATACTTGCGTGGATCTGCTTGCGGGCACATATGCCGCCACTTGCATTTGTTTGAAAGTTATCCTCTTAGCTGAAAAGTTTATGGATACTTTTTAACCATGGTCTTTGCTCTAGTTTTCAAAGTAAAAGTAAACACATAATCTGACTTTGAAAATTATCCAAGAAAAAAATAATAACCTGCTTTTTCCGCAGATAATTTTTCTGATCAGTACCATGTGCACACTTTTGAAAATTGGAAATGCTGCTTGCCCCTCCCCCTCCCTAACCCCGCCTTAGGAATGCTTCCACTGCAAGGTGAGTAAAAAATGCTAGTAATGGAGCTATGCACCTGCATTCAAGATGGGCGATTTTCAAACAGTCAGTTTATGTGAGTAAAACACTTTCTTATCCATGGAAATCCCTTTGAAAATGACCTCTCTCTCGCTCTAGCTATGGAGTGGTCCAGATACAGTCAGTCAGGTTTTCAGGCTATCCAAATGAATATTCATGAGCTCTTTTTTGCCTGGCAGTTTCTGCGTGCTCCTTGGTACCTCCAGCTCAGTGTGAAGCAGGGCTGGGAGCCTGGTGTCATGAGTATTTAGGTCACAGCTACCCGGGGGATTTTTCACCCATTTCCTATTCCCCTCCCATCTTCTGTTTAGTCATTCCCCAGGGCTCCCTCCAGAACATGACGGCCAGATTGGGGTTTGGCTGCCCAAGAAGGACCAGGGCAAAGCCTCCTTTAGCAGAATTGCACTGGTTACCAGTTAAGGAAAGGATTATGTTTAAGATTATGACCCTGATGAAGAAGGTTAATCAGTTTAAGGGGGCAAGATATCTAATTAAACAGGTTCAGATGTATCTACGAAAATGAAATCTGCATTCTGTTGAAAGACCTGTGTTTGAGGTACTGGGAGTGAAGAAGGTAAAAAAAGGAGGGACTTCAGAAAAAGACGTTCTCAGTGTATGGCCTGACGATGTGCAATTCAGCATCATAGAATATTAGATTGGAGGCTAACTATTTGGCTTTTAGAAAGATGATGAAGACATGGTTGTTCTTGAATATTAATTGATGAAGGGCAGTGTTTATGCTGGAATGTTGTTTATTTTAAAATTGTTTGTATATTGGTTTTAATGTTTTATATTTTGTATGTTGTGAATCGCTTTGGTCCGCTTGCTGTATGTGCGGGATATAAATAGTGTGGACTAAATAAACTCCGCAGTCAGGGGCCCTGAACCCTGCCACTAGGTATCACCCTTCCTCCCTGGGGGGGTTGGCTGGAATGCCACCTCCACGGCCTCCCCCAGCTCTGCTCAAACCAGGGAGTGGAAAACATGACCTGGGGACTGACGAGGTGACCTTCCCCCTGAGCCATGGGACTGGCCCTCATGAGATGCTGTCATGTAAATGTGGAGTTAGATGGCTGTGTATTTCAGGGACTGAAGAAGAGTAGAATGGCCACTTTTGGAATTAGAGGTCGAGAAGTATATTTGACTCCCTCCTCTCTTTAATAGGCTGCCTGCCAGAATGCTCTTATCTCCCTGGCATACATTTCATTTCCCTCCCTGCATCTTTACAGCTGTGCAGCACATCCCTCCCTTTTCTCTGGAATTATAAAAGAAAATAACACCAGATACTGTTTTTCCTTGTCATCCCGGTTAATTCTATTCTCTGTGATCTTTTTTTTTTTTTTCCCAAATTAATTTTTATTGGGATGAAACAAGAACAGACAACTGAGGCCCGCACTATAGCAGGTACAACCCTTATATGGAACAACCAATACAGTGCAAATTGTTTAGTACAAACATGTCAAGATACGTTAAGAAAAGCTTCTTGAAAATACAATAGAAAATACCAAATACAAATCCTGGAGAACTCAGCAATACAAATCACTGCTCCCCTCAACCTCCTCCCCCCACCCATCTAATTAACTTAATAAAATGTCTACTGCCAAAGGCAAGGGATGGAAGAGAGGCAAGGACCATATCAATACAGAAGAGCCTAACTCCAAACTGGAAAAGAATTGAATAAAAATAGTGAATGCAGTCATTATAATCATTCTATATCACGTTTATTAATAAAAACATCAATGAAGGAACAGCAGTAAAAAAAAGAAAAAAAAAGAATTCATTCTACTCTAGTTAATAATAAACCCAGATAAAGCATCTTCTGCCTAGATGATGCTGGAAATGCTTGATAACACGACATAAACACTTCTGAATTCTTATTTTTAGAAACAAAGGCAAATAGGATCCCAGAAAATTATACAAACTCATATCCTTCAATTTTACTTGGCACTTACAGATATTTCACTTAGATTTAGCATGAATACCGATTACTTCTTGTTTCATATTCATATCTGTACAGGACCAGCTTGTTTCCAACCCTCCAATTTTGTTTTTTGAATAGCGGCTTGTCTGTCTGTGAAAAAAAATTGTACATTTATAATGCCTCACCTTTGTAAAGAGTCAAATGTAACATGACACGTAAGAGATATAAATTCCTTTTCTCTCGCCATTGCGTTCAATTGGGCTACAGTATTATCAATAGCAGGTCAGATATGCAAAGCATTTTTCTCCTGACCCCCCTTAGCACATCTGGCCCACTGTATCATTAAGTAAGTGACTCCTCGGTTTCTCCCTAGCACACTGACCTTGTTCAGTGGACCTCTCCTGAACGATGTCTGCCCAGGCTCAAGAATGGAGATTGCTCACTCAGTCTTACAGATGTTTCATGATTGCAGAAACATCAGACAAATTCTTTAGCAAAAGATATAACAAAATGTAGGCTACTATAGCAGATTGCAGAGTTGCTCCGGACATAAATCACCGGGCCTCTGTTTCGTGTAGGAGCAAGGGTAAAAAGGTTATTGCTTCAAGGGTCAGGGGGCAAAACAATCTATGGAGAGGGTAAGGGCGCTGGAAAGTTGGAGCTGGACCCAGTAGGGAAACCTGGAATTGGCAATGGAGAGAACGGGAGAACAAGAGAGGAGAAAGAGGAGATGGGAAGAAAGCAAGAAAAGGGGAGCAGGCAAGGAAAAGGGAAACTGGAAAAAAGAGAGCAAGAGAGATGCAGGAAGAGAGAAAGAAGGAGAAGGAAATAAAGACAGAGGGTGGGAATGGTGTGATAACATACGGGCCAATACAGTAAAATGCGCGGGAGAGCCGGTGCTCCGAGGCGAGCACCCGCTCTCCCAGGCCACTCTCCTGGGCGCGCAATTTTGTATTCAAATGAGGGCCCGAGGTAATAAGGAGGCACTAGGGACACTAGCTTTTCTAGGCGTCCCTAGCGCCTCCTTATTGGGGGAAGCGGCGGCTGTCAGCGGGTTTGACAGCAGATGCTTAATTTTACCATCTTCGGTTGTCGAACCCGCTGACAGCCACGGGTTCAGAAAACGGACGCCGGCAAAATTGAGCATCCGTCTTCCAACCCGCGAGCTACGGGCAGATTTTTATTTTGGAGGGGGGGTCCTCCGACTTAATATCGCTATGATATTAAGTCAGAAGGTGTACAGAAAAGCAGTTTTTTCTGCTTTTCTATACTTTCCCGGTGCCGGCTGAAATTAACTCCTGCCTTCGGACAGGCGTTAATTTCTGAGAGTAAAATGTGCGGCTTGGCTGCACATTTTGCTTTCTGTATGGCGCGGGAATAACTAATAGGCTCATCAACATGCATTTGCATGTTGCGGGCGCTATTAGTTTTTGGGGGGTTGGACACCCAAGTTCCTCGCGCTATTACCCCTTACTGTATAAGGGGTAATAATAGTGCATCAAAAAACGCGTGTCCAGACGGGGACTAACGGTGCGCTTAGCCGAGCACACCTTTCTGTATTGGACTGATAGTAACAAAGTAAAGGAAGGATGAAGAGCACTATACCTGGCGCCATTACACACTGGGGCCAGGATGGCAGCTTGGGCAAAAGGACTGCAAACTGGCAGTCATTTTGCAAACTCAGTGAACTTTGTACTTGCCTCAGATTTTAGGTTTGTGCAAAGAGCAGACTCTGCAAAGAAAAGACCAATCAAAAATGATGCAGACCACTTCTTTTGCACATTGTTGAAATATCACAAGTTATACCCAAAGCCAAAGGCATAAATTCGGCACTAGCTGTAGTTTTGCACCCACTGAAAGATGCATAAGTAGTGCTGCGGGGCTTACGGTTGCTCCTTAAAGCTGCCTCCAAATTCTTTCTGGCTTTTCCTGCTGAATGTGCAGAGTGAAAGGATGGTATCATCAAGCACGCATGCCAGAGCATAAACCTTGAGAAATATGTTTTAAAAAAATCACCTCTTTTTTTTCCCTTAAAACTAAAGATAAGCCAAATGCACGTGAGACCTTTGAGTATTCGTAAGTACGACATTAGTCTGTGATCCCAATGCACTTAGTAAATGAACCTTGGATGTGACGGTAGAAAACAGAAATCTGAAACATTATAGCTGTTGACACTGCCTGCTGCAGTTAAGCTGAAGCTTGCCCGCCTTCCGAGGGTGGGAGCATCACCCAGCGTGCCTGGCCTTGTCTGTTCAGTACTGCGTGTCACGGGGGTGTTTGAAAGATGCACCTTAACCTTACCCACACTACAGGTGAATCACCTTCAATAGAAGAGGCACAGTCTCTGCAAGAAGAGTTTTGTTTTTTTTTATAGCAAGGGGATGACTTCACATGCGAGAAAAGCTCTATTCTCAGAGCTCCAGTTTTCAGTAAGCTGTTTTCGAGCGCTACACCGTAGCCATTTTTTTGTCATCACATCATTAGTGGGATTAAGTGGCAGGATGCTAACCCCCTCTCCCCTCCATATTCAGCAGACTTTTCAATCTGAGCCAAAAAGCCAACAAGAGGCCATCTTCAGCTCATAGCTCAAAGCCCTCTAATACTTGATCTTAGCCACAAGGTTGAGTAGCATCTCCTTCCTTTCACTGGGGTTTCCTGTAATGGTGTCCTCAGCGGTCCCATCTTGTTCATAGTTAGTCTTTCTAGAGGATTGTGAACTTACATCTGCAACAGTAGCAATAGATAACCACTTATCTACTCAATGAAAAATTTCAGTAGTGTAAAACCAATTCCTCCTGTTACCTGAATCTACCCTTTGCGTTTTCTTTGGCTGTTGGGCTTTTATTATTTCATACGTTAGCACATTTTCTTTAAGCTATTTGATCTCCCAGAACTTTTTTATTTGACACCCAGAGGATAATAATGTCATGCAGACTTTTCACATTGTAATGTGCATATTGGGCATGATTGATCAAGGACCTACCTATATATAATGTATTTATTTGTTTTTTTATTTGTTGCTTATTTTATTTATTTATAAAATGTGTAACCTGCTGATACATAAATCTCAGCGGCAAACAGCCACACATACATATTATACATAAAAATCCAGTACAATACAAATAATAGCAACAACATAATAAAACACAAACTAAAACACTGAATATATATATGAAAGAGACTACCCATGTCCCTCACTTACCAAATTGCCCCTTGCATTTAACCTTGGGTTAGGAGCCAGTAGTTTGCAGACCATCCCTGCAGGCACCTCCATGGATTCTCCTTTGGATTGGTCAGCAGTGCACTATAAAACCAGGAGGAGCACTGGAGCAGTGTGGCATTTTTGGAGAGGAAGGAGAGTTGTTGAAGTGGTCCCCATTTTAAGCTCCACATCCTGTACCAGGGGAAGCAGACTGCCCTTGCCAGTATCTCACAGGTCTGGAAGGGATTGTGTGGAGAGTGTGAAGAGTTGAGAGAGCTCCTTGTTTTTGTTTTTAGTTTTCTATTTTTTTGAGCTCCTGAGTCTGGCCCCTATCTTGCAGGGTCAGGAAGGTTGTGTGACCCCCCCCCCCCTCCCTCTAGTTAAAGAAAGGACAGCAGTAACCAGAGAGAGAAGAAGAGAGAAGTATTTTGTAGAGATTTTATTCTTGTGTTTTGGGAGGAATTCTTTTGTCACCAATTTCTGCCCATTTAGAGAAGTAGATTTTTTGGACTTTAAACATCTTTTTGGGACTTTGTTGCCTAAACCCCCAGTTTTTCAACAGAGAAATAGATAAGGAGATCCCAGCCCTACTAGGAGTCCACTCCCTACCAATCAGGAGTATGGGTTTGCCTAATGCTTGCCATCCAAAGGGACACTGACTCAGCTAACAAAACTGAGAAAAAGGCACCTTGGACTGTTTATTTTTGTATGAAGATTATCTGG
Organism: Rhinatrema bivittatum; assembly: GCF_901001135.1. Classification (NCBI taxonomy): domain Eukaryota; kingdom Metazoa; phylum Chordata; class Amphibia; order Gymnophiona; family Rhinatrematidae; genus Rhinatrema; species Rhinatrema bivittatum. The sequence goes on along the minus strand of NC_042618.1, from coordinate 72,795,297 downwards.
AGAATTTTTTGTTGTAAACTGGACTTTAAAGTATTTTTCGGTTGCAATAAATGTTTGTTGAACATCTAACCAGAGCGTCCAGCATCTTCCTTCAGAGTCAGAGGTGCCGTAAAGCAAGGACATCCCCAAACATGAGAACATCCATGACAGCAACCAAAAGAGAAACTGAGAGACTGTGTGACTGGATCCCATTTCCATGAGCCTAGGGCCTCAGAGGTTTATTCCTTTCCTCATTGTAAGAACCCCGGCACCCTGGTGGCCATTGGACTGTTGTTAACATTTGGAGAAGGAGAGCTGGGAGTAAGAGCGACCCATTGTGCCCCTGCATTCCAGGAGGTGCCTGAAAAGGGGGTTTTATGTATGTCTATATCTATATATTATATACATATATGGAGAAAAGCTTTAATGAATCATGCCTATTGTGTGTCAAGCCTCTAAAACACATAACATGAGAGCCTATAATGCTAAAAGTGATTTTATTTTTTTTTACCTGGCAGTTTCTTTCTCTTCTTTAGAGCTCCAGCTCAGTCAGAACCATTGCTGGAATCCTGGCATCACGAAACTTCAGTTGCAGCGACCCAGGGATTTTACCCCTCATTTATGTCCCCATTCCACCCCCAATATACTTAAGCTGGTCATTGCAGTGATGCCCTGGGTGGGGGCCATGTCCCAGGACTCGTTCTGGAAACCTGCAGTCTGAGTCCTGAATCCAGTCACTACAACTCCTTTCCAAGGGCTGTGAGTATGGCCCTCTGCAGCATCCCCCAACCCTCGCCAACCTGGAGAGTGGGGAAACGCAACCTGAGGATTGAACTGAGGTCATGGCACATAGCAGGGCTACACTGAGCTCCTGGGCCAGCACCTAAAAGTGATATTTTAACATATGAGTTTAATTTTCATTGAGATGTTTTTAGTTTAAGTACAAATCATGGGATAGGAGGCGATGTCCTTTCGTGGATTACAAACTGGTTAAAAGACAGGAAACAGAGAGAAGAATTAAATGGGCAATTTTCTCAGTGGCAAAGGGTAAACAGTGGAGTGCCCCCGGGATCTGTACTTGGTCCAGTGCTTTTCAATATATTTATAAATGATCTGGAAAGGAATACGACGAGCAAGGTTATCAAATTTGCGGATGATACAAAATTATTCAGAGTAGTTAAATCACAAATGGATTGTGATACATTACAGGAGGGCCTTGCAAGACTGGAAGATTGGGCATCCAAATGGCAGATGAAATTTAATGTAGACAAGTGCAAGGTGTTGCATATAGGGAAAAATAACCTTGCTGTAGTTACACGATGTTAGGTTCCATATTAGGAGCTACCACCCAGGAAAAAGATCTAAGCATTGTGGTGGATAATACTTTGAAATCGTCAGCTCAGTGTGCTGCGGCAGTCAAAAAAACAAACAGAATGTTAGGAATTATTAGGAAGGGAATGGTTAATAAAACGGAAAATGTCATAATGCCTCTATATCGCTCCATGGTGAGACCACACCTTGAATACTGTGTACAATTCTGGTCGCTGCATCTCAAAAAAGATATAGTTGTACTGGAGAAGGTACAAAGAAGGGCAACCAAAATGATAAAAGGGATGGAACAACTCCCCTATGAGGAAAGGCTGAAGAGGTTAGGACTGTTCAGCTTGGAGAAGAGATGGCTGAGGGGGGATATGATAGAGATCTTTAAAATAATGAGAGGTCTCGAACGAAAAGATGTGACTCGGTTATTTACACTTTCAAATAATAGAAGGACTAGGGGGCATTCCATGAAGTTAGCAAGTAACACATTTAAGACTAATTGGAGAAAATTCTTTTTCACTCAACGCACAATAAAGCTCTGAAATTTGTTGCCAGAGGATGTGGTTAGTGCAGTTAGTGTAGCTGGGTTCAAAAAGGTTTGGATGAGTTATTGGAAGAGAAGTCCATTAACTGCTATTAATCAAGTTGACAGGGAATAGCCACTGCTATTAACTGCATCAGTAGTTCGGGATCTTCTTGGTGTTTGGGTAATTACCAGGTTCTTGTGGCCTGGTTTGGCCTCTGTTGGAAACAGGATGCTGGGCTTGATGGACCCTTGGTCTGACCCAGCATGGCATGTTCTTATGTTCTTATGTACAACCTAAGTATTTGGAGAAACAAAAATGTACTCTTTGGTGTTGTTATATATTTTGTTTCAGATTTATGATGCTTCTGTTATTTTGTTTTCTCATATATAGAATTTCATTCAATTATTTTGTTTTAGCACCTGCTATATTGTTACAGCGCATGCACTTTTTTATATTTTATGTACTTTCCTAATAGCATGTGCTAAAACTCTTTATCACATGCTAAAATGACATAATGACACAAAATAAAATGCAGGGGGAGGGGGGGTTGTGCTATTAGGAATGGAAAAGTACACCAAACTAATATCTTTAATGTTTTCATGACATTTGAAAACAACAGCGCATCCCTATTGACTACAAGCTTGTCCTAAGAATCTCTAATGTTTGCTTAGCACTGCTTATTCATACTCTAATACGCTTAGCCTGAACAAAGGCAAAATGATTTGGGAAGAACCACAAAACAGCTTTGATTTTGATGCAAATGGATGAGACCAGACAGGCAAGTCTGAGCATTGACTATAATAAGCTCTAAGTTTCACTCACACCAAATAGGAATCACTAAAATCCACGTTCACTGATTTTTATCCCATGGATTCCAAGGTAATTAGTTTGAGATTAAAAAAGTGCTTTCTCCCATCCGCTCCTGCTTTTCACAGTCACGTATCCCAATGCTCACAGCCTGCAGCCCAGGACCATGACATGTGGGGCAGGGTTCACCCCAGCCATAATTTTCCATAGAAGCCTGCCTATAAATATGTGTGGCCAAAAATGAAAAGGGGACATCTTTTATTTTATATATATATATATATATATATATATATATATATATATATATATATATATATATATGAGATAATACCCTTGCATAAAAAGGGAACAGAGCCAAGAAATAGGAAAAGTTAGGATCTGAAGATAGTTGCAGCTTTAAGGCAAACAGCAGCATTTCAACAAATTTGATTTGCTTTTCAGGTTTCAAGTTTGTTTTATGTTATATAAGATACTGACTCTCATTTTCTTGCACAAATGGCACATGTTACAGCTGAGGTGTATGCGATGTGATGTCTGTCCTAAAACAAGATGTAATTTATCTTGCTTCTTACCAGTTTTCTCATGGCTTTAGCACTGGTCTGTAGTTGTCATGCTACTTCACCCAAATATGTAGAAATAAAAGTTAGTAGATAAGTCGTAGGGGTTTCCTTTTTATTGGAGTAACTTAATATGTTTGTGACTAGTAGTAAGTCCATCAAAAAATACTTGAATGTCCCTATCTATCATATCCTTTCTTGCTCTCCTTTCCTCTCGTGTCCATAAACTGATGTTGAGGTTTCCAGCCCAGGCTGTAGCTGGGGAATAAGGGGTGACACAGGACGCCTCTTTGAGAGGTGCATAGACTGGGCTGCCACAGATGGCACACAGTGGCAGAACTGCTCTTGCTGCTTACTTGGTGAAGGGTGTGGAGGGTGAGGGGAGTGCTTCTCACTGACTCAGCACAGGGCACTAAATCATTATGGCACTGATCCCAGCAGGTAGTAAAAACTGATAGCTGGCAAAGTTTGTGTGATGCCCTTTAGCATCCACAGCCGAGGAGCAGGAGGAAGAGAAGAACCCCCCATGCATATAACAGCTTCCTTGCTTCTGAAATTAAGAATAAATCGTCAGCAGGCTGGACTATGCCAGCGATCACCTTGGCTGCTTTTCTTGCAGATTACTGCTTTCAAATAATTTGCATTCCAAACAGACACTTGGCTGCTAAAATTACCTACTGGGCATGCCAAATTATTTGCTACCAGTGCCACATCTCCTGAAAAAAGGAACGATGCCGTCCAGTCCAGCTTAAACCAATTGCTCAAGACTCGATGGCTGGCACTGGCCAAGTGCTTCCAGGGTAAGAAGCATCTGAACAGAAAGAACCACACTCAAAGATAAAGTGAAACTGCGCAGCTCATAGACTCAGCCACAATACTAAACTTCTAATAAGAGCCGTATTCAACAAGCAGGGTGCATCTAACCCCGGGCACATTCTTTTTTTATTGAATTGCTTTGCCTGGCCGTGAAAGTTCGCGGTCTTATTTGAGAGGTTTATCCGGGATTCATCTGGGCAGCAGTGCACCCATTCACGTTCTTCTTGTGTTTCCGGAAGAAATGGGAGCACTTCTGCCCTGGAGTCATTACACATTAGTGACTCAAAGGCTTCAGGAAGGAACTTCCTTTAAAGGGATGGGAACAACACCTTCTCACAGAGAATGCAAAGAGAAGGCCTCCTAAATCACAGAGGAAACAAAAGAGGGATGTGAGCTGGAATGAAATAGCTACAAGTATAAAGAACGACCTTCAGTACGGTTCTGTAAATATTGTTTTTTGGACGTGTAATAACATGCACTGAAAAATATGACTGCATGTACACTTTTTCTGCCAGCACGCACCTCTGAAGGGTGCAGTTTTAAACCATGGCCAGTACTGAGGTCATCCACAAACCTTGATAACAGAGCTTGGGCAGATTTGGTATTTAAAACTAAATAGCTACTTGTGTTTTACAATACTATTTTCATTTATTTTTTTTGCTGAAGAAAATTCTTTCAGCATTATAAACTCCAATCAGATTAATGTTCTAGTTGCAAAACCTAGCTAACTTATTTAACCTGGGGGGATCGTGTTAGTAATTGCCGTACTCCTCCCTGGTAATTACACGCCGCTGCCGGTTTGTTGGCCGGTCCTGTTCCCGTGTGATGCAATGGTCGTCTCTGCAGAGACGCGCGCTGCTTGCACTGCTCGGATGCAGTAATGAGGTGCACTCACAGTGAGGCAAAGTCGCTGGCGCTGCGCTTTTAACTTTTTATTCCCTGCTAGAAGATGTGGAGCGAAGTTGTCACGGAAGCAGTGCAAAACCTGCCTTGAAAAGCTGGAGCTCCCTCACACATGCTGGTGTTTTTTTTTGGGGGGGGGGGGGGGGGGGGGTTAGACTTGAAATAGTTATTACCAAGGAAATAAAGGCTTCAGTCATTGGCTTGTTCAGTGTGCGGTTTCACTCTCCAAACTGAAGTAAGAAAATCAGTTACGTTCAGTCTGCCCCGCTGTCCTCTGGCTCTTTCTGCCAGTATGAAATATGTTGTATTTGCTTTATTTAAAAGGGAAACTGGGTCTCTCCTTTAGAAAGGTTAGGCCTCTTCTCCGGTCTCTAGGAGGGTGACAGGCGGATAAATTAGGACTTCTCTGGCTAAGTGGCCATGGCTGAATATCCAGCCGTGCTGAGCAGCTGCACATAGCCAGATAAGCACTAAATAGCCGGCCACGTGGGGAGTAGGGCGAGGGCCTTCCGGGAAAGAGCTGAGCTAGCCAGATAAATTATCCGGTTAACTCCGATGTTTAGAGTTATGTTTAGCTGGATCATTTATCCTGCCTGGCCCAGGAGATGAGGTGGGAGGCTGGGTGCTAACTCTTCTGTCAGAACTTACTCACATAAGACTGGTTTTATGTCTGCGCATTTTGATTCAACTGTTAAAGAAAAGCTTTTTGGGGAAAACATTCTACAACACAAAAGATCTTGAGGTTTATGTGACTTTCACATTTTACATTTGTAGATGCAATTAAAGAGAGGTGAACATGCAAGGCAGTAATTAGAGCACCAAAGACCTGGATTCTGAGGTAGGGATGTGAATCGTTTTTTGACGATTTAAAATATCGTCCGATATATTTTAAATCGTCAAAAATCTTTAGGGCCACGATACAATACCAGTTCCCCCGATTTATCGTCAAAAAATCGTAAATCGGGGGAAGGGGGAGGGCAGGAAAACCGGCACACTAAAATCCCCTAAAACCCACCCCCGACCCTTTAAATTAAATCCCCCACCCTCCTGAACCCCCCCCCCCCAAATGCCTTAAATTACCTGGGGGTCCAGCGGCGGTCTGGAACGGCAGCGGTCCGGAACGGCCTCCTGCAATTGAATTGTGTTGTCTTCAGCCAGCGCCATTTTTCAAAATGGCGGCGCAAAATGGCGGCGGCCATAGACCAACACGATTCGACTGCAGGAGGTCGTTCCGGACCCCCGCTGGACTTTTGGCAAGTCTTGTGGGGGTCAGGAGGCCCCCCAAGCTGGCCAAAAGTCCCTGGGGGTCCAGCGGGGGTCCGGAAAACGATCTCCTGCCACGAATCATTTTCCGTACGGAAAATGGCGCCGGAAGGAGATCGACTGCAGGAGGTCGTTCAGCGGGGGTTCCGGACCGCCGCTGAATGACCTCCTGCAGTCGATCTCCTGCCGGCGCCATTTTCCGTAAAGAAAACGATTCGCGGCAGGAGATCGTTTTCCGGACCCCCGCTGGACCCCCAGGGACTTTTGGCCAGCTTGGGGGGGCCTCCTGACCCCCACAAGACTTGCCAAAAGTCCAGCGGGGGTCCGGAATGACCTCCTGCAGTCGAATCGTGTTGGGCTATGGCCGCCGCCATTTTGCGCCGCCATTTTGAAAAATGGCGCCGGCTGCAGACAACACAATTCAATTGCAGGAGGCCGTTCCGGACCGCTGCCTTTCCGGACCGCCGCTGGACCCCCAGGTAATTTAAGGCATTTGGGGGGGGGGGGTTCGGGAGGGTGGGGGATTTAATTTAAAGGGTCGGGGGTGGGTTTTAGGGGGTTTTAGTGTGCCGGCTCACGATTTTCACGATACTTCAAACACCCAAACGGCAACAATACGATTCCCTCCCCCTCCCAGCCGAAATCGATCGTTAAGACGATCGAGGACACGATTCACATCTCTATTCTGAGGCAGGAATTTTAGTGTTAACTTCTCCACTGTGATTGCATTAGATTTTCATTTCAGTTCCTCATAACTTATAAAGTATTGTGAAATGTTTTCTTATATAATCATAATTGTATTTTTATAGACTGTAGCGCTGACAGTGTATGCAGCGGTGAGAAAGGTGCAATACTCAGCAGCCCCGGTCAGATAACATAAGCACAAGGCCTTTTTTAGAACATGTAATGAGGGTTCATCCCAGCCTATCCTGGTACCATACACCAGTGATTCCCAAACTCAGTGTCTGAGATGCTCCACTATAATCATCTGGAACATCCATAATACATTTACAAGTTAGATTTGCCTGTATTTGGTCTAAGAATCAGGTTAATTTGCAAACTTTAATTATCCTGAAAACTGAATTGGGCCAGGCTGAGGGTCTTCAAGAAAGGGTCTAAGAAATGCTGCCATGCATAATTTCTAAGTTACCAAAGCACAACAAGATCTAGTCATAGTGTGGAATCTACCAGAAGTAGAGATATAGTGGATGCCTTGCAAGGGGCTCTGTTCAAACAAATGGTAATGGAACCCATGAGGGAGGGAGTTCTACTCGATCTAGTGCTCACTAATGGGGATAATGTCTCTAATGTCTGGGTGGCTGCTCACCTAAGCACCAGTGTTCATCAACGGTATGGTTTGATATTGCAAATAGGACACAGAGAGGTCACACAAAGACCCGAGTTTTGAATTTCAAAAATACAGTCTTTGTCGAAATGGGGATATACCTGGAAGTAGAACTAGAAAATTGGGAGAAAATAAAAGAGGTGGAACAACAGTGGGCCAAACTAAAAGGAGCAATTACAAAGGCAACAAATCTATATGTTAGAAAAAGAAAACAAGCGTAAAAGAAATAAGAAATCGATCTAGTTCTCAAGGAGGTGGCTGATAAAATAAAGGCAAATAAAACCCAGCATTCAAGAAATATAAAGGATCCCAATAAGAGGAACACAGGGAAGAATATCTGGTGAAACTGAGGGAGACGAAGAAAGAAATCAAGAAAGCAAAAAGTCAGGTGGAAGAAAGGATTGCCAAAGAGGTAAAGTGAGGTGACAAAACATTTTTCACATATATCAGAGAAAGTAGAAAGGTTCAACATGGTGTAGTGAAATTGAAAGGTGACAAAGATCAATGTGTGGAGAGAGACTAAGAAATAGCTGAAATATTAAACAAATACTTCAGTTCGGTGTTCATTAAAGAAGACTCTGGAGAAGAACCATCGCTAGTTGACAAGACTGTGGATGAGGGTGGAGTAGACAAAATGCCGTTTACAGAAGAGAATGTATGGGAAGAACTAGGAAAACTGAAAGTGGATAAGGCCATGGGGCCAGATGAGGTTCATCCCAGGATACTGAGGGAGCTCAGAGATGTCCTGACGGGTCCGCTGAAGGACCTGTTCAATAGATCCCTGGAAACAGGAGTGGTGCCGCAAGATTGGAGAAGAGTGGTGGTGGTCCTGCTTCACAAGAGTGGAAGCAGAGAGGAAGCTGGAAACTACAGGCCAGTTAGCCTCACCTCGGTGGTGGGAAAATTAATGGAGACTCTACTAAAGGAAGGATACTGAACTATCTACAATCCAGTGGGTTGCTCTACCCAAGGCAGCATGGATTCACCAGGGGAAGGTCCTGTCAGCAAATCTGATTGATTTTTTTGATTAGGTGACTACAGAATTGGATCAGGGAAGAAAGCTGGATGTGATTTACTTGGATTTTAGTAAAGCTTTTGATACAGTCCCACATAGGAGACTCGTGAACAAAATGAGAAGCTTGGGAGTGGGTGCCAAGGTAGTAGTGTGGATTGCAAACTGGTTGACTGACAGGAGACAGCATGTAATGGTTAATGGAACCTACTCTGAAGAAAGAACGGTGTTAAGTGGAGTGCCACGGGGATTGGTTTTAGGACCAATTCTGTTCAATATCTTTGTGAGCGACCTGGCGGAAGGGATAGAAGGTAAAGTTTGTCTATTTGTGAATGATACTAAGATCTGCAACAGAGTGGACCCTCCTGAAGGAGTAGAGAGAATGAAAAGTGATTTAAGAAAGCTTGAAGAGTAGTCAAAGATTTGGCAGCTGGGATTCAATGCCAAGAAGTGCAGGGTCATGCGTCTGGGGTGTGGCAATCCAAAAGAGCTGTATGTGATGGGTGGTGAGACTGGGAGAGGGACCTTGATGTGATAGTGTCTGATGGGCGGTGAAGCAATGTGACAAGGCGATAACTAAAGCCAGAGGAATGCTGGACTGCATAGAGAGAGGAATAACCAGTAGAGATGTGAATCGGAACTGGAATCGGTTCCAGTTTCGGATTCGTGGACCATCGGGAAATTATTTTTCCCGTGGTCCAATCGGTTTTTTTTTATTGGCTGCGCCGAGCTGATAACCCAAAAACACAGCCCGACCCTTTAAAATTAGTTTTTAAAGATGGCGCCAGCCATCCATTGATCCTACCATGTGACAGGGGCCGGCCAATGGCACGGATACTCTGTCACATGCTAAGGGCTAAGGGCCATCGGCGCCACTTTGTCTACTGGCAGCCGACAGCCTGAGAGCGGGAGAGCGCTCCCGGGACCCCCACTGGACCACCAGGTACTTACAAATTTTTTGGGGGGGTTGGAGGGGTCCGGAGGGTGGGAGGATACTAAAGAACTCATTTTAAAGGGTCGGACTGTGTTTTTGTGTTACTTTTAAGTGCCCTTTCTTCCCACCCCCCCCCCCCATAACGATAAGAGAACCCACAAAATTAATCATGGGGTTTCCTATCACTATCAGGGACCCCCGATATCTGACCAGATTGAAAATATCATCCGATATTTTCAATCGTCAGATAAACGATTCACATCCCTAATAATCAGTAAGAAAAAAGAGGTGATAAAATAATGTCTTTGTACAGGTCCTTGGTGAGGCCCCACCTGGAGTACTGCATTCAATACTGGTGCCCATATCTGTAAAAGGATAAAGATGGGTAGAGGCGATGCAAAGAAGGGCGACCAAAATGGTGAGGGGTCAGCATTTGAGGACTTATGAGGAGAGGCTGAAGGATCTGAATATGTACACCCTGGAAGAGAGGAGAGGTGCAGGGGAGAGAGGATACAGACCTTCAGATACCCGAAAGGTTTTAATGATGCACAATCGTCAAATCTTTTCCATTGGAAAGAAATCAATAGAATTAGAAGTCATGAAATGAAACTCCAGGGAGGGCGACTCAGATCCAATGTCAGGAAATATTTCTTCATGGAGAGGGTGATGAATGCCTGGAATGTCCTTCCGGAGGAGGTGGTGAAGATGAAAAAACAGTGAAGGAATTCAAAGGAGCATGGGATACACAATGTGGATCCCTAAAAGCTAGAGAATGGAAATAAAGAGAAGAGTGCATGGGGATAACTGGGGGTAACTTGCTGATGTGGCAGTTGCTACCCTTAACAATAACAGTATCAAGGCTTATTGCAACTCCATCATTGCTTTCTGCTTCAACAGCAGTGGGAAAAGGGGAAATGGATTCAGATAGCAACCAACAAGGGCCCCAACTTTTACGGTTTGTATGGTTTGGGAAACAAATAAACATGGGGATAACTTGCTGATGTGGCTTTTACTACCCTTAATCACTAAGCCTGATCCTTTTGTTGCAGCTCCAATATTGCTCTCTGCTTCCATGGCAAGGCTTAAGGGAAATTGGGAAACTGATAAGCATGAGGGTAACCTGAACAATGCAGCAGTTACCGGCATAAACTTGCTGGGCAGACTGAGTAGATCATTTGGTCTTTTTCTGCCGTCATTTCTATGTTTCTGCAGAGCCATCATGAATTTTCCTTCATGTGGAACCACTCGTTAGCGTCCCCAGTACTTTGCATTTAATCTGGAAAACAATTATCTTCAGGAGACGCTGCTGCACTCCCTATTAACCGTTATAAGCTCATCTGATTCCTCTGCAGGGCTCCTCTACATATTCATCACTCCTACATAACTGGCCTTACCGCTCATCCTTTGGGCTCCTGTCCCTCCCGACGCAGCCCATGTGGCGAAACACGGTCGGTGTCGAGGGACCAAAAATCTGTTCTCTTCAAGCAACTGTGAATAAACAATGAATATGTTAAAATTAATTCTTTGTTAAGTTTCTTCGATTGAGCTTTGTAAGACAAGGTTCCATGAACGTAGCCAGCGCTATACTACCTACTACTATGGTCTGTACCTATTACTGTATACCGCTCATCGTCTCCACTCCTCATTAGCTTTTGTCTATGTTAATATAACCTCATTAGTTATTTCAGCTGCAAAGATGATGTACAGTAAGGCCCCCATTCACTTCCTACATGCAGTAAGTCCCACAAAGTGCCCAGCTGGGCTTTCTTGGCACCTATCTCCCCTCTACATGACAGACGCAAGGTTAATGAGACTTCCTGGGCTGTGCTTTGTAGTTTATCCTCTGTACAGTTCTTCTTACTGCAGGGTTCAAAGTTCATGAAAACAGAGATCTGCTTGCAAACAGAATATGATTAGCTATATTATAATCTGAACTATTGTTTGCTTAGTCTTAAGAAACAGATTCTTTCTGTGTGGGATAACATAAAAACTTCACAAGTGTGACAAATAAGGAAAGGGGGCAGGAAAATGTCAATATCACAGAAGGTGACGGGATAATCCTTGCTTTTCCTGAGGAATGAGACACATGAATGGAGTAGATCGCCCAGAAGGAGGTCTCTGACGATAAGGGCTATATAAAGTACTTTTACAAAAGCTGAGAAACTCAGGGCTGCAGCTCATCTAAGGTGCCTGAATTATTCTTAGCCAAGATATCTGGTTCTTAAGGCTATCGCCTTTACATATGTTTTTTTTTCCTACGGCAAGTGTCTCTATGGGGTTCCATGGTTTATTGACAAGGACAAAAAGTGCAGTTCTTTCATGTCGGAAGTCAACCTTACTATAAATGAAACAATGGATTTCCCAAGTATCCCTTCCATCAAAATAAAATGTCAAAAGTTGGGATCTGACTGCAAATATATTTCTTCTGTCCTCAAAAGCTGGCTGTGTTCTGAAGATTTCAAGAGAGAAGGATTGATTCCTACATCTGATCAATATTTGCCAGAGAAGTCTGAGGCATCCTACTTTATCAGTCATTTTGGGTAAATATTGCACCAAGTTGTATGATAGTGTATATGCCGTGCATCAGTTCCAGTTTTTTAAATTTTCCTTTACTGAAACAGCTCCTTATTTTTCTTGCTTGGATGCATGGGGTGCTACCTATTGCCTTCTAAATTTAGACTTCCCTTTTCTCAATAAGAAGTCTGGTTTTCTTCTCGAGCAGGTGTGTCTTTGTACAACTAGGGGATCAGGGAACAGCTTTCAAAATTGGGTTCTTGAGTTCAAAATAACACATGGATACTGGCAAAACAACTTTTCTATAGTGTATGTGGGTGATTCAAATGGTAACGAGGATGGAATAGCTTTCCTATAAGAAAAGGCTAAAGAGGTTAGGACTGTTCAGCTTGAAGAAGAGATAGCTGAGGGAGGATATGATAGAGGTCTATAAAATCATGAGTGGAATAAAATGGGTAAATGTGAATTGGTTATTTACTCTTTAAAAAAATAAGAAGACTAGGGGCACTCCATTAAGTTAGTAAGTAACACATTCAAAACAAATTGTACAATTAAGCTCTGGAATTCATTGCCAAAGGATGAAGTAAAGGCAGCTAGTAAGAAAGGTTTGGACAAGTCCTTGGAGATAGAAACATAGAAATATTGGCATAAGAAGACCAAACAGCCCATCGAGTCTGCCCAGCAAGCTTCGCACTTTTTTTTTTCATACCTTTTGGTTCTATTTCCCTTCCCTTCATACCTTTTGGTTCTATTTCCCTTCCACCCCCACTATTAATGCAGAGAGCAGTGTTGGAACTGCATCTAAGTGAAATATCTAGCTTAATTAGTTAGGGGGTAATAACTGCCGCAATAAGCAAGCTACACCCATGCTTATTTGTTTACCCAGACTATGTAATTCAGTCCTTGTTGGTTGTGTCTGTATATAGATCCACTTTTCTTCATTCCCCCTGCCATTGAAGCAGAGAGCCATGCTGGATATGCGTGAAGTATCGGTCTTTCTCCCCTGCCGTTGAAGCAGAGACCTATGCTGGATATGCATTGTTCATAAACTGTTATTAACCAGATAGACTTGGGAGAAACCACTACTTATCCCTGGGCATTGGCAGCATGAGATCTATCTACTGTTTGGGAATCTGCTAGATACTTGTGAGCTGGATTGGCCACTGTTGGAAACTGGCCTTATCTAACCCAGTATGGCAATTCTTATGTTCTTATTTTCTAAGAGCTTCAGAACTTACTCATACAACAAGCTGTTAGCAATACTGATGGACAAGGATGGATGGTGGATATTCTTGCAGTTGAAATAGTTTAAATACATTTTTATGATGAAACATATGTAGATAGGCAGCATTTACTGGCAACTAACATCTGACATGAGAGATTACTCTGCACATTTATACGTTTTTTTTTCTGTTCTCTTAAACTCTTTCTAGTGAATTTACTCCTCGAGACAAGTGCTGGATTAACAGCACTGGAACTGAAGTACTCTCACCATAGGACATGCAGTACATAAGCAGTGGCAGTACAAGCTTCCCCTCACTGTACAGCTAATGTGCCAGTACCCTACTATAAAGGGACAGCCTCTCAGGGATAAAAACTAATTCAGTTTCCATGTCCGTTCAGTCCTTGGCATCTCTGCTGAGACTGCTAATGAAAACTGACACTGTCAATTGTGGTGCTGTTTTTAAGAAATAGAAGAACCCAGGGTTGACCCTGGGGAGATGCGGGCCCACAGAAGATTCAGCCGAAGAGGCTCCCTGCCAAAGATTGAAGAGTCAGGGGGAAGGGTTGATAGTGTACATTCTAGCCTGGTGCTGTTATCTCTGCTGGGTGAGCCGCCATTGTTTTGGCCTGATGGATGACAGACTTTGGGGGCAGGGCTAATGTGGCAATGTAGTACCCATAAAAATGTGGGAACCAGGTCAGTCACCTTGATTCCCTCCCCTGCCACAAGAATGCCCTGGAGATACTTGTCCACAAGAAACTTACTTAGGCTGGGACCACCAATTTATTTGTGTAGGCCACAGGACAGTTTTCAGATTGTACTGATTATTAGCCATTATGACCTGAGTCCGATTTGAGCCAGTGACCTTGTGCTGGCTCAATAAGAAATACATGGATTTCCCTCCTCCAGACAGCTAACGTCTCTTCTTAATCAGTCTTCAGGCAAAGATCTTTTAAGTTTGAAATTATTTATTGTACAGATAATTTTCCATTACTTACAATTATTCGCATTCCAAACACATATGCCCCAGGTAGAGATCTTTGTAGCTGGAGGTAGGCAGGAGAAAGGAGATGGAGTTTCTTGGGATGCAGGGTGAGAAGACAAGGGGTTCTGAAGCTGATTTATCTTTAGAATTAAAGCGATAAGAAGAAATGTAAAAAAGCTAATTGTATTATAGAGGTCGCAGGCACTTCTGGCTTTGAAGCCGCTTGGCTTAGACTGACTAACAGTCTTGGAGAGTGATTATAGGAAATGTCCCCACAAGCTGGGGCTAGAGGGTGAGATCCAATGATAGCGAGCCTAGGATCCATGTGATGCGGGGGGGGGGGGGGGAGCATGAAGGGCAGTTCCTTGAGCCAATAAGGCACTTAAGAAGACTCAAGTTAGATTGAGAGAGCATGCAGACCCTTCCCAATGAGAGAAGCAGGAGGGAGGGGGTTTCTCTTAAAGGCAAAGCTCCCCTTAAAGGCAGGGCTCACAGGCTTTTATCATGGGTTACAAATAAGGACTGCACTAGACATAGTTAAACTGCAATGTATATACAGATACCCACATGTACCCACTGCTGGGGACAGAACAGACCTAGTAGGCAACTTTCTGTATCCCTGTGCCAATCCACTTAGCCATCCAGTCCTGCCCACACTTATAAACCTTATTTCTTGGTATAATTTCTATTGAATAAAGGTAACAGCCACAAAAACTGTGCCTTGAAATCTGGTGCAATCTTTCATATAGAGTATTTTGCTCTAGCCCTCACCTGGCATTTTCCTAATTCTGATAGAACTATGGTTGGACAAGGCAATGTGAGCAGAAGTATTTCCCAATCTTTTCCTGTAACAAAAATGACATAAAAGTTATCTCTGTGTCTGTCCTCGCAACTGGCAAAAGGAATCAAAATGAGTAGGACTTGGAAAATCTCTTAATGAATGGAGAACAAAAATGAGTCGACATATCACTTATAATTCTCTGAAGCAGTCCTCAGGATTTACAATTATATTTTATTTAGCAATGGAAATGTTGGTTTTAATGGTCGACTGCTATTTGACTTCAGGCCAACTTTTACTGTATTCCATATTCAGAGAAGCACTGAATATGGAATACTGGGTCATGAGCTGGTTGTGTATTATACCACTACAACTCTTTTTGGTGACTCTTAAGATCACTTCCCTCTCCATGAAAGAAGATTTCACTATGGATATGTGTCTCCAAAGCCAAAGTCTGCTTTGTTTTGCTAAAGAATACGCTGTATCTTAGCTGAAGCTTAACATTGTCCATTGAACTACTGGACCTCGTTTATTTATTTATTCATTCATTCATTCATAAAATGAAGATTATTAAAGTCTATCTTTGCCAGGAATAGCAAGTGCATCTCTTCCACCAGGGTATCAGCCTGTATCAAAATAGCAAAATACAGTTGCAACCATCAAACCTGTCTGCAATATCTCGTAGATGCAACAATTTATCCATGCGAACAATGCTGCTATTGAGTTCCTTTCCGGTGTGGAAACCTTAGCAGCCAACGACTCTTAAAAAGCCAAAGAGAAGATCAACGAAGCTGCCCAATGGAGCTCTAAAAGGATAAGTTTGAAAAAAAAGGATGCTTTACAAAAAGGCTTAAAACCATTATAATAGAACCTGTGTATATACAGGCATACAGATAAAGAAGTATCAGAATCTCAGCACATCCTCCACTTTGAGCCAGTAGCTATATTTGCATATGTCAGCCTTTTCTTGTGCTGCTAGAAAGTCTTTTGAAAGAGATCTAGTGATAAACGACTTCTTAAGAAGCAGGGTATGTGTGTTTCGGCTTTTCCTGCCAGCCTTCTTTGATCTTGGAGTTCTGAATTATTTTTTGCATTCTGTATGCTTGACCTTGGATGATGTCCCTTGAATAATCCATGGATAACTTCACACAGCTGCTTCCAGCAAATTCCTCATACGCTTAGGTCTACTTAAAAAAAAAAGAAGCCCATTTTCAACATTTCTAATATGATTAGTGGGGAGGAGAAGCAAAAGAAGTAGAGTATGTTACTGTATATGACTTTAACATGTGTACAAAAATGTACAGGCACACGGGCCAATTGCCAAGCTGAACACAAGTTGTTGTTTTTTTTAAATTGTATTTATGACCTGATAATTTATTTTCTCCTGTCATCCTTTGGGCTTCTGGCTCAATCAGAAAAGAACCAGTATCTTGGGCAGCTTCATGAGCCTTCATTTACAACTGTTGACTCCTAGGGGCATTCTGTGCAACTGTGCAAGAAAGGGTTTTTGCAGAATTCCCCTCCCAAGCAGAATTCTGCATTTGCCCTATTGAACTTGATGGTGCGGACCAGGAGGCAGCAGCAATGGCAGTGACGAGGTCAGCCTGCATGGGCCGGGAGGCAAGGAGGCGGCAGCAGCAGGTGGTGGCCTGCACGGGCCAGAAGAGAGGAGATTGCAGAAGTAACGACGATCTTTGTGGTGGGTGTAAAACTAGTGAGAGAAAGCTAGAGATTGAGCTGGGGGGGGGAAGGTTAAGAGAGTGAAAAAGAAATGGGGGTCTTGCAAGGCAGGGAGAAAGAACTGGAGGAGGGGAAGCATAGCAAAAGAGAGATCTGGGAAGAAGCAGAGAGAGAAAACTGGAGGGGTTTGCTAGGGATGGAGATAAAAAAGGAACTGGAGGGTGGAGGGGAATGGGTTAGAGCCTGGGGGGTGGGGACCCAGACAGAAAGAGAACATTGAGGGAGTGATTGAACATGGTGGAGGTAGAGAAAGAGTGAGCTGGGGGGGGGGGGGATGAAAAGTTTGAGGGTTGAGCCTGGGTGGAGAGAGATGGGAGGAGGGTTGACCCTGAGGCGAGAGAAAGAGAGACATCAAGCTGGTGAGGAGCTCATGTCAAAGAGAGAAAGTTGGGTAGGGTCAATCCCAGGGAAGAGAAAAGAACTGAGAGAGAGAGAGAAATGTGTGTGTGGGGGGGGGGGGGGGGCAGCAGCCTTATTATGGAGAAATAATGCACAAAAAATGTAACATTGTGTTTCAGTAAAAAAGACTTTCTCCATACTGTATTATAAATCTGTTATTACACAAAGACACTGAGAATATTATGTTATTTGAACAGATTTAATCTGCAAAATATACATTTTTTGTGCAGAATTCCCCCAGGAATAACAACCATTTGAGGTATTTCTCCTATTTTTTTTTTTTTTTTAAATCTTCTGTAGCCCATCCATGTTCTATTGCGGTGACAGTCCTGTCAAGGAGCTTTAATTTCCTCCAGTATCCGGCATGCATGGACCCTAGTGAGCCGTGGCCGAGACTCTCTCCCCCCACCAGATGTTGATGACTTTGCCTCTGCAGTATCCCTAGCTAGCCTGGGCAGCAACAGCTGGATTCAGGAACTGAATCCGGGTCTTCTGCACGGCAGTGCATAGGACTTGCCCTACAAAAATAATTCTGATATGAAAAAAGGGTGCTTCATTCTCATCTTTCATTACTACCTGTCACTACAACAATACCTCCCACTGTCTGGCATTAGCATGTGCTAGTGAATCATTGATCCACAGGTAGTTAGGTAACCATAGGAATTAATTACAGCTGGCTCCGAACATCTGCAATAACAGCTGCAAGTTAATATTGGTGAATTCATCATGAACTCTTGGCAACCAGTCAATCAAATGAGAACTAATTGATCAGTGTTACTAATTTACAGCAGCTTTACAGGACTGTTTGGGTAGCTTAAAAAAAATTGAACACACCACACAGTTTCACGAGGTTTTTGTTTTTAGAAAATGAAATTTGGGCTGCAAGGAAAAGCCTCTCTGATAACTCCTTTTAGCTCTGTATTTTGCAGTTGTTGACCTGACTTCCCCATCCCTTTTGTAGTGTTGGAGCATAGTGCGAAATTAGGTCAGTAAATAGCTTTTTATTGGACTAACAATACATTTATTACCAGCTCTTTCAAACTGTTTAGTCCGACAAGGGCCAGCCCAGTTCCTCACTGGCAGAGCTGTGTTTGATTCCCAGTTTAGGTCTTCCATTCCTTGACGTTGGCCGGGGCTCGAGAGGCTACAGAGGCAGCATTCACAGCTCTTAGGGAGTGAGGGATGAAGTCTCAGCTATTGCTAAACAGTAACACCTAGAGGCCAGTCAAGGCCTATGATGCTGTTGTTCCAGTTGAACTAGAAGTGGTTCTGATTGAACAGGAAGCCCATAGGAGCAGGACAATGCTGCAGGGCCAATAAAAAGATACATATATGATTTATTTGTTGACCTTCTTTACCTACCGTCATGTTCTCTTTCCATATTTCTGTGTTTAAGAAAATAAGACTTGCCATACTGGGACAGACCAGACCAAAGGTCTATGAAGTCCAGTATCCTGTTTCCAACAGTGGCCAATCCAAGTCACAGGTACCTGGCAGGATCTGAATATCTAAGTACAGTAACACTAACACATTGTCTGAGTTTCCTCTTGTTATAATCCAAGGTCATGATCTGTGCTCAATTGAAAAATATGGTCAAGACATAATGATGACGGTATGGATGATTATTTTAATCAAATTAACAGACTTGGGAGCGAACATCCTAATTCGTGGAGTGCACATTTTTTCTTGTACAATTGGCCCATATATATAATACGTACATCATGTTTGTAACAAATTGTTTGCAGTAAACTCCACATAAAATCGCAGACTTTATAACAAGAAAATGTAACTACACCTCTCAACGTGTAGATAAGTTTCATGCAAAAACACTGTTTTGCACATATTTCATATATCTACCTATGCGAGCATAGATAACGAGCTGATTTACATAATTATGCAGCTTGTTACCTAGTTTTGCATAGATTTTGTGGTGAACTTTGCAAAAGCTAAATAAAGTATGAAAAATGGGAAAATATCACACATTATCTGCCTTTTCGTATGTTAACACTTTTGGGAAGTGCAATGTCCCTTAGTGCACTGGCTTCTGGATTAGCTGTCTGTTCCACAGTGATGAAGACTTTATTATTTGCTTTCCGCTGACACTTTTTACCTGGGATTGCCAAAACTAAAATCTGTATTGTGAGATTCTCATGACCCTCACTTTCTGATAAGATATAGTTTAGTTTCATACACTAACCACCATCACTGATAATATAATCTGGATTTACATAGCACTTTCATCCTAATAGGATCCCAGTAGGCTATGCATACCTTAATGCTTTGTAAGCAAAGATGAAGCCATTTCCGATTCTTGAGGTATGATCTGTCAAAAAGGTATAGGAGATGAAATTGTTCTTTGATTTTTATCAGTCCATTGTATTTTTATCAGCCCAAGGCACAGAAATAAAGTGATTTGCTTACGATTGCACACATTATCAGTGAATACATGTGATCTTGGGCTCATGCAGGACTCTGCTAGTTTAGAGTTAATTTTAGTGCTTTAGTCATTGCAATAAATGCACTGCTAAGAGCTTGACTCAGTCAATTGCACTAGTGTCAATGTGTGCAAAACCATGTATTTTTGCACAGTGCAATAGTCACTATCAATTTAGCAAGGGAGAAAACCTGTAGGAAATTGATTGATCATTCCTGCACTCATAAAGATTGTGGCTATATATTAAATTTATGGAAATAAGATGATAATGACCTCTTTAGTTCATATTTCCATATTGTGACACGAGAATGCATAGGGAGAGGCATGACCAGCAGAAAAAAAGGAGGGGATAATACCCTTGACTAGGTCATTGGTGAAACCTCAGTCTGGTGCTGCCATATACAATTGTAACAACAACAGGGCAGGAGCAACTGGGAATCGCTCCTGTCCTGTGAAAAATGAAGACTTAAAGATCCAGGGAGTAGGGGATGGGGTGGGGGGAATGGAGAGAGGACTCAGGAGGGATTTATGGTTTGTTGCGGGGGTGACCTGAAATGTTCTTTTCTTTTGTTTTGATTTTATTTTTTTGTTTCAAGTAAATGAAACAAAGCAAAAAACAAAATAGCAAAAATTAGAAAAAAAAAAACCACACCAAAACAAAATGAAACAAAAAATGTCCATGCACGCCCCAGAAAGGAAGCAGAAAGGGCGGTAGATGCATGAAACAGACTCTCAGTAGAGATGGTGAAAACAAAACTGGGAACAGAATTCAGGAAAGTGTGGAATAAGCACAAAAGATTCCTGCGGGGAAAGCCAGAGAAGAAACGGGGGTCTTTGGTACTGCACCAGGAATGAAATTGGGAAGACTAAATGGGTCTAATTGTCCTTCTCTGTCATTATACTCAATTTTTCTAAAAGGCAATTCTGATAAAATGAAACAATCTTATGCACTATTTTCTGCTCAAAATTTGCACCATGTGTGCAGGTGGAGCAAAGGGGTTTACCCTGCTTCTGTAGACGCCCCCTCTGAACCCCTATTGGGCAGCTCTGATCCACCCCCTGGTCTAGTGGTGCACCCTTCAAGCCTTCTAAACTGACTCCCCCCACCAGCAGGTGGATACCCTCTTACCTCCTGCTGGCTCACATTATGGTGGCCCTTTACATTATGACCTGCACATGTGCGTCATAGTGTAAAACACCCCAATGTAGCATCATTTTCAGAATTGAAAGGTGAGCAGGCAGAAGAAAAGGGAGTTATCCTCCTGCCAGCATAGGTAGGGAGGTATGTACTGAATTTGGTGATGTTGGGGTGGTGGTGGGGCTTGATCAATCTGGGGTACCAGAAAGAGGGGACCTTAACATCCCCCCCCCCCTCCTTCCCTTGCACTAACTGGCTCAGTAAATGAAGGTTGGTTAGAATGGGGGATGGTAACAGGGGCCTTAGAGAATGCCATAGTGTGCACATGTTTATCGTGCATCCTGAATTTGATGGGTAACCTTTCAAACGTAACACAGTTATGGTCTTACATTGTAACATTTTTCAGAAGGACAGTGACTCTTCACATTTTCTGCATGATACTGGGGCAGATTTAGCAAAGGTTTGCTCCAATTCAAAATTTGCTTCAGTTTTGCCCCAATGGAAAAAAGTTTAATTCTGATAATCTGCCTGCCCAGTTTACTGCTCAAAGTGGATGTACAATGTAAAGAAATCAACAGTTTTACCCTCAGTGATTTTTCCTAGTGAAAATCCTGGGATATTTTTTTAACTGACAAATAAGCAGCAATATTTGCATTGGCAGAAGCGTTGAATAAATATGCCCCAATATTATGTGTAATACAACAGACTGTACATTGAAGACACTGTGTTCTGAACATGGACCCTTGGACCAAGGGGGAGTTGTTTCTACTTGTGGGCGTGGGCCATCCAGTGCTCCTACTATGTGACAGGGGCCGGCCAATGGCATGGATACCCTGTCACATGCTAAGGGCAAAGGGCCATCAGCGCCATTTTGTTTACTGGCAGCCGATGGCCCAAGAGCGGGAGAATGCTCCTGGGACCCCCACTGGACCACCAGGTACTTAAAAATTTAGGGGGGAGGGGTTGGAGGGGTCCGGAGGGTGGGGGGATACTAAAGAACTAATTTTAAATGGTCGGGCTGTGTTTTTTGTAAGTGCCCTTTCTTCCCGCCTCCTCCCCCCCATAATGATAAGAGAACCCATGAAATTAATTGTGGGGTTTCCTATCGTTATCGGGGACCCCCCGATATCTGACGAGATTGGAAATATTGTCCGATATTTTCAATCATCAGATAAACGATTCACATCCCTAATTTTAACTTCTCGGCTGTCAACTTTGCTGCCAGAGATGGGACGGTCACAGGCAGTGGCAAAGGTGGGAGCGGAGTTTGCCGTAGACAGTCTGAAATGATGAGGCTCCTGTGGCTGAGCAGGGGTGCGAGTTATGCGAGAACTCAGCCCAAGGTATGAGATCAGCCCAGTCATCTTGCCGAGTGTTGACGTAGGTTCTCACAAACTGCTTTAGAGAACGGTTAGTCCGCTCAGCCTGACTGTCAACTTGGGGATGATAAGCGATCGTGAAATCTAGAGCTATGTTAAACCTTTTACAGAGATTACGCCAAAATCTCGCAGTGAACTGGATACCCCGATGATAAGTAATGTGCCTAGGAAGCCCATGCAAGCAAAAGATATGCTGCACAAAGAGTTGGGCTAATTGGGGAGCCGAAGGAAGTCCAGGTAGTGCCATGAAATGGGCCATCTTTGAAAAGCGGTCAATTGCCACCCAGATGACAGTCTTGCCCTGTGAGATTGGTAGGTCCACAATGAAATCAGTGGATATGTTTGTCCACTGTTCCTCGGGACCGGCAGCAGCTGTAGCTGCCCCCAAGAGCATCCCACCAGAGCTTTCTGTTGTACGCAGGCTGGACAAGAGTCCACATTTGCCCGGATGTCTTTGCACATATTTGGCCACCAATGGAACTGTTGAAGTAAGGCCAAGGTCCTGGCATGTCCTGGGTGGCCAGTGATGTGGGAGTCGTGAGACCAAGACAAAACCTTGTTCCTGAGTCTTTTGGGAACCACTGTTTTCCCTGGAGGAACAGTCCTGGTGGTGGTGAGGAGGATTTTAACTGGATCAATGATGTGTTGTGAAGGCTCAGCAGCTTCCTCAGAACTGAAAGAGCAGGAAAGTGCATTTGCGCGGAGATTTTTGGCCGCGGGTCTGTAGCAAAGCTTGAAGTCAAAGTGAGTAAAGAAAATAGCCCAACAAGCCTGATGTAGGTTGAGGCGTTGAGCCTGCTGGAGATGCTCCAAGTTTTTGTGGTCCGTATAGATGGTAATTCAGTATTGGGCTCCTTTGAGCCACTGGCATCACTCTTCAAATGCAAGTTTAATTGCTAGGAGTTCCTTGTCACCAATGGCATAGTTCTGCTCAGCCGAGGAAAACTTCTTGGAGAAGAAGGAGCAGGGGTGCAAGGTTCCTGAGGAATTGTGCTGACTGAGCATCGCTCCTACTCCTTCGGATGAGGCATCCACTTCCACCACAAAAGGAAGTCTTGGATCCAGATGTCAGAGACATGGTTTCTGAGAAAGGCCTCTTTGAGAGTTTGAAAAGCTACCTCAGCCATTGTTTGGCATTGGCTCCCTTGTGTGTTAGGGCTGTGAGTGGTGCGGCCAATTTGGAATAGTTCTGAATGAAGCTGCGGTAATAATTTGCGAAGCCCAGGAACCTCTGGAGAGCCCACAAGCCATTGGGTTGCGGCCAATCTTGAATGCTCTTAAGTTTCACTGGGTCCATACAGAAACCTTGGTTAGAGACTATGTAGCCTAGGAAAGGAAGGGCCTCCTTTTCAAAAATGCATTTTTTTAATTTAGCATACAGGCAATTCTCCCGCAGTCATTGCAGCACTTTGGCGATATCCTGGCAATGAGACTGCAGATCCTTGAAAAATATCAGGATATCATCTAAGTATACGACCATGCAGTCGTAGAGGAGGTCATGGAAAATCTCATTCATCAGGTTTTGAAAAACAGCAGGGGCGTAACAAAGTCCAAATGGCATGACCATAAACTCATAGTGGCCATCTCTGGTGTTAAATGCCGTCTTCCATTCATCATCTTCATGTATCTAGACCAAATTGTAGGCCCCACAGAGATCCAGCTTGGAGAATATTTTCGCTCCTTGTAAGCGATCAAACAACTCGCTATAAGTGGTAGCAGGTACTGGTCATTCATGGTGATTGCATTCAGGCCATGATAATCAACACACAGATGAAGAGTACCATCCTTCTTGCCCACAAAGAAGAAGCTGGCCCTGCCAGGGAGGAACACCGTCGAATGAAACCCTTTTGTAGATTTTACTTTATGTATTCAGACATAGTGTGGGTCTCTGGTAGGGACAAGGGGTAGACCCATCCTCGGGGAGGTGTGGAACCCGGCACCAGATTGATGGCACAGTCATACTTCTGATGTGGGGGCATCATGTCTGCAGCCTTCTTGGAGAAAACATCTGCAAACTGGGAGTATTGTGGAGGTAAGCTGTCAGGGACCAAAGTGGTGGAAAAGCATGGTAGAGCAACGGACTTCTTCAAGCAGGTCTTTTGGCAACCAGGGCCCCATTGGGTCAGCTGTAGCAAGGACCAGTCAAACTGGGGATGTAGCTGTAGCCAGGGAATACCAAGCACCACCGGATAGTCTTCCAAATGACATAAAAAGTGAGACGTTCCTGGTGGTAAGAATTTGTGCAGAATTTCAGCAGAGTAGTAATGTGTGTGCTCTTCCCTGGGTGAGGGTTCCCATGAATGGAAGAGAGAGTCAATGGTACTGGACAAGAATGAGAAGAAATTAAAAAATGGTCCACATGATCTTGCATCAAAAATTCCCACCAGCTCCGGAGTCTACCAAGGCTAAGGAGAGAAGACATGACCTCTCACAGAGAGCGTTATTGGCAGCGTTAATGGGAGATTGATCCTAAGTCAGACCTAGAATCAATCCCCTGGTGAGTCCTAGGCCCAGGAGTTTACCAGTCAGATAGGGCAGTGAGTGATTAGATGACCGGGTTCTCCACAGTACAGGCAGAGTCCAGCCCGTTGGCACCTCTGACATTCCTCAGGAGTCAAGCGACCACGTCCCAACTGCATGGATTCTTCCATCTGTTTTTTAGGAGACAAAGGTGGATATGAGGTGGGAAAAAGAATGTCGGGTACAGCTGACTGCAGCCCCACACCACCTTGGGCCCTGTAGCTCATGGGCTCTCTCTTACAGGCGTCGGTCAATCCTGTCTGTTAACTTGATAAGAGCGTCCAGAGAAGCCGGAAGTTCATGGGCTGCCAACTCATCCTTAATTCTGGGCACTAACCCATCCAAAAAGATAGACCGGAGGCAAGCCTCTCCCCAATGGAGTTCAGTAGCTAGTGTACAAAATTTAACTCTATAATCCGCCAGGGAATGTCTGCCCTGGTGGATTCGCAGGAGTTCAGATCCAGAAGCTGCCAAATGACCTGGTTCTTTGAAGACTGTCCGAAAAAGGCCCAGGAATCGGGAAAGATCCTGGAGAATGGGATCTGAGCTTTTCCACAGGGGGGGAGCCCAGGCTAGAGCCTTACCCTCAAGTAAGGACAGAATGAAAGTAGTCCTCATAACATTGTCAGGGAACAGTGCAACCTGGAAGCACAAGTGCATGTTCTATTGGTTAAGGAATCCACGACATCGCAGCGGATCCCCGGCATAACGAGAAGGAGCAGGAAGCGAAATGACAGAGCACGTGGGTGGCAGCATCGGAAGACTCAGCGTGGATGGGGTTGCACCTGCAGGTACCACAGAGTCAAGACTAGCACTGAGATGCTCCATGGACGCAGCTAGTGTCTCCAGGACCCTTTGCTGTTCCAGAATCTTCTGAGCTAGGCACGGAATAGCCTCTGCCGGATCCATGGCCTCGGCAATCTGTTCTGAACGTGGACCCTTGGACGGGGGGAGTTGTTTCTACCTGTGGGGAGGAGCCCCACAAGACCCCATCATGGACAGGCAAGGCTGGAGAGGAGCCGTGACCCCATTGGAGCTTCACCACTACCAGCCCATGTTCTCCTTAGGTTGAGCCCTTGGGTGCAGGGCTGGCTGGGCTTACATAGAGTCTCTGTGGTCAGTGTCCAGGCAAGGGTTGAGGCAGGTGGCGATACTCATGATTGGTGTCTAGGCAAATGACGAGGCAGGTGGCAATATTCATGGTCAGTGTCCAGGCAAAGTTCAGGGCAGACATCGATATTCATGGTCGGTGTCCAGCTCAAGGCAGGTGTCCAGGTCAAGGCAGGTGTCTAGGTCAAGGCAGGTGTCAGTCCAATGAACAGGATGGGACAGGAACTCAGGAGATGCTCAGGAAACTTAGGAAGCCCAGGAGAACCAGGAAGCCCAGGAAGCTTAGGAAGCTCTGGAGTCTTGTTGCCAAGGCTCTAGCAGAGTGCAGGGACTATCCTTATATAGTCCTTTCCTATGATGTCATCCAAGAGGGCCACGAGGATAACTGTCACTGGCCCTTTAATTTGAAAGAAAACAGAATGCCTAGGAAGCTGGCTGAACGCTGGCAGAACCGGAAGACCTACAGACCACACCAAGACAGCCCTGGGTGTCCTATCGCTCTGCCCACCAGAGAAGAGGCAGGATGGCCGCGGGAGGACAACAGTGGGGAGGAGAGGCAGAACAGGTGCAAACTGACCGTGGCAAGCCCTGATGATAGCGGCCAGGCCCCGGACACAACCATGGAGCCCAGGATCCCGTTGGCCATGCTGTGGCAAAGGTAAGCGGGGTCAGCTGCCCAGTGAAGGTAAGCAGGATTGGGTGCCCGGCAGGGCAGCCAACCCACATAACACACTGACAGTTCTGTTACCCAGTAAGGCAGAGTTATAGAATTTCTTATTTTTTTATTAGAAATAATCAAAGAGGAGAAGGGATTCACACCAATTTATATGAGCAATTTTGCAATGTATTTACAAAGGAAAGAAAAATATCTATTGTAAATGAAATGATACATGGTACTACCTTGGAAAGCATATCTCACTCCATAAAAGGGAGCCAAACCCTTGATCCCCACTGTCTTAAGAGTGCTACAATTTTTATTTCAAACTCAACAAACCAACAGCACAGAATAACCATTAGTTATTGCATAAGTATAAATTATTTATTACAAGCAAAAAAACAACAACCCAACTAGCACTATAAACCCCAAAACATTCATGTTACAGTACAATTTGCAAATTGTTAGATTTCCAAACTATCTTAAATCATATTTGTAGGCCATTAAGTCAATGTACAGATAAATAAATATGTCCAGGGTCTTCAAGGACCATAAGCCACAGGGAAACCAGATCCAACCCCTCTCCAAGTGCGATAAAAGAGCTCAGATTCCAAAAGTGATGAAGACAGTCATAAATCAAGATGGAATTCAAATTATGCTGAAGAAATGATAGTAGCATGGCCATGGACCAGATTAGAGAAGCACAAACATAATGCAAACACCAGAAGGGAACAGTAAACATAAAACCAATGATAAGAAGGAAGAGCCCATTGAACTACAGTAAAAAGATTTTCCATGCACCCTTATATCCACACACTGAGATCTGATATAAGCAAAATGGAAACAAGAGTATTACAAGCTAATTAAGAAGTAAAAGCACATTATCACAATATCAAATGGTCATAGCAGAGGCCATCTGGGGAAATTAGTAAGATACTTGAGGAATTCAAATACATTTTTAAAACCTATCCAGTCAAAAAATAAAAAATATTTCTAAAGTAGGTATAAATTATTGTTAGAAAATAGAAAGAAGAAGCACTCTCAACTCAAACTAAACCATCTTCCTATTTAGATGCTTCACTATTTAATGCAGGGCTAGACATTTGGGTAGCCAATGTTTTTGAAAATATCTAGAAATCTAATGTGAAATGATGCCTCAGGGCCACCTACTAAAGACAGCTGTCTAAGGTTAATAGTTTAAGATACTTCTGTGTACAACCAAGGCTGTTTGAAAATTTGCTGGACACCTAACTAATCCCAATAGCCATCTAAGCACAGGATTTAGGAGTTTAACATCTGTGCAACCTATTGAAAATTTAGCCTTTTGAGTAGCCTTTTGAGTTCTATTAAATCAAATAAATGAATTTCTAGTGATTTCTGAGGAAATCTATGATCAAAATATGTTTGTAAGATCTTTCATGATTTACTGCATAATACCTACACACCATTTTATTTTCATAGCTCTCTTGTGAACATTATAATTGCTCAGTCTTATCTATTTATGGTTTCAATATCTTTCCAGTATAAAACATCACATTCACTCATAGTCAATGTGGCTTTCTTCCAGCAGCTACTTAGTGGTTAAATATAGTTAGCTTTGTTTACACCTCTGCTGCCAACGATTTGAAAGTACAACACTGGACTATTCATTCTGCAGTCTTTTTCTTTAGCAGATAATTTCATTATTAGTTCTCCATCTACTGCAATATGTATTCTGTCAGTCATAAAAATGATTTTCAAACAGCAATTATATCCGTGCACGTGTGATTCCTGCTATCCATACAGAATTTTGAAGTTTATGCAGATATGTCATTATACAATAACCATCTGAGCAGATAAACACTGTATCAAGTGCATACAATGTTAAAATGGTAATTTTTGAGAATTAGGGCTACGGTTTCAAAGTGGCATGCTCCAGTTTCTGTACTCTTGCAAAATGCAACACAATTTTTACAGTTATTTTCAGGTTATTAGATATTCAATACCAAATTTACCAATAATTTCATCTGGACCTTAAGCATTTGCCCTTTGGTTACTCATATTATACCATTGGACATGTTCAATCTGAACCTCATTGAAGCTAGATACTAATTGGCAAGGCTGGCGTATAGGGCTGAGTTTTCCTTAATGTGGCTATGGTCCTGCCCTCAACTCTGTCTTTCAAGGTGATCTCAAATCATTCTCACTGAAAATCTGACTCTCAGTTTTGGGAAGCTCCTTACAGTTTAAATGCCTTGCTTGGTGTGAAGCAACTACAGAATTATAGAAGTGGTCCTAAGGGAAATAAGCCTGAAATATGTTTTGTGTGCACATATATGAGTGCCCTTGATTGCAGTCTATTCCCAGTTTGATATGCCAGGTTCGATTTAGCTTTTGTGAGTGTCAACTAGAAATAGGTCATTACCTATTCTGTGCAAAAACCTTTATCTGCAAACCTGAGAGATCAAGAGAAAGGAACAATTGTAAGAGTTTAGAAGGTGAATGATATGGCAGCATTCTGTGCTACCTGAGGCAGGGAATGGCATCTTTGATCATTTTATACAGATTGCTTCATTTGTTTTAGAAGATTGGGCTGTGTTTCATTAGCAGTTAGTTACACAAGGCAATTAAAATTACAGACTTCAAGCTGATAAATGATTCATACATGAATATGTGTTGATGAAGGTATGTGGATTTGTTTTTAGGAAAAAAAATCTGTTTATTGAGCAGAAGGGTATATCAGAGTTCAACCAGTATTAGCATACACAACTCTCCAATTTATCTATTTTATTTATTTATTTAGAAGCTTCTATATACCGATGAATGTTGGGAACATCTCATCGGTTCACAATAAACAAAATGCAGCAAAAAGAGCTTTACAGTGAAACAGAGAACAATATGCATCAAATTACATTAAAATTAAAATTACAATAACAGAGAACAAAGGGTCGAAACATACAAGAATAAAAACTGCACGATTACAATAATATGGCATGAATGATGCTAATTACAATATAAGTATTTACAAGAATAGAGTCATATAATTCAGAAAGTCATATAAGTCAGAGGGCATAAGAATGAGGTGTTAGTCGCAAGCTTGTTTGAAGAGGTGGGTTTTCAAGTTCTGTTTACATTTTTTAGAGCATGATTCTTGACGTAGGGAGGATGGGAGCTTGCTCCATAGCATGGGCCCCACTAAGGATAGGGCCCGAGCTTTGGTGGAGCAGAGTTTAAACTTTTTAGGTGATGGAGTGAGTAGTGTTGCGCTATGTTGCTGTCTTGTGGGTCTGTTTGTACTGTGAAAACTGAGGTGTTCTGTGAACCATTGCATATTTTGGTTGTGGAGGGCTTTGTGGATTAGCGTGAGTTTTGTATGATATTCTCACAGTGACTGGTAACCAATGGAGGTGTTTGAGTACAGGGGTTTTGTGGTCGCTTCTGTGGGCATTTGTAAGGATCCGGGCAGCTGCATTTTGTAGTAATTGCAGCGGTTGCAACGTGCTTTTGGGTAAGCCTACGAGCAAGGCGTTACAGTAGTCGATTTTAGATAAAATGAAGGCTTGTAGAATGGTGCGAAAGTCGCTGAGATGTAGAAGAGGTTTAAGTTTCTTGAGGGAGTGTAGTTTGAAGTAACAGGCTTTGAGCGTGTTATTAATGAATTTTTTGAAGGTGAGGTGATTATCAATGGTGATGCCAAGGCTGCGCACCGGTTGGTTGGAGGCAGTGGAGAGTGCTGCCTGGCTGAAGGGGTGAGGGTATGTTTTGTGGTGTGATATAGAGCAGCTCAGTTTTAGCATTGTTCAGTGCAAGGTAGTTGCTTGTCAAGAGTGTATTAATGACCGCTAAGGTGGAATTCAAGGTCTCGGTAGCTTTGTGAAGCGTGTCATTTACAGGTATAAGGATTTGCACGTCATCGGCATAGATGAAGTGCGGGAGGCCTAGTGTGGATAGAAGGTTGCAGAGGGGGAGGAGATAAATATTGAATAATGTGGAAGACAGGGAGGAACCTTGAGGAACACCTTGTGCGAGGGGGATGGGTTTGGAGGTACAATTGCCTATTTGGACACTGTATTGTCTGTCCTGCAAGTAGGACTGGAACCATTGGAGGGCTGCTTCTGTGATGCCAATATCGGTGAGGTGCTCTATTAATATTTTATGGTTGACAGTGTCAAAGGCAGATGAGATATTGAGGAGTAACAGGATATGTAAAAGACTTTTGTCGAGGCTTCTGAGAATGTAATCAGACAAAGAGATAAGTAAGGTCTCAGTGCTGTGATGACGTCAGAAGCCGTATTGTGACTGCGATAGAATGTTGTGATCGTCTAGGTAATCAGTTAATTGGCGGTTGACAGACTTCTCAAGGATTTTAGCTATGAGGGGCAGGTTGGATATGGGGCGAAAGTTTGTGAGGTTGTATGGATCAAGTGTAGGTTTTTTCAATATGGGTTTGATAATGGCATGTTTGAGATTTTTAGGAACAATGCCAAGTGTGATGGATCTGTTGATGATATTTGAGATGGGTTTGGCGATGATGTTTGGGATGTTGAGGAGGGTTTTTGTAGGGATGGTGTCTGATAGGTGAGTACAAGGTCTCATTTTTATTAAGATGGATTCAATTTCCACGGAGGATGTAATCTCCAGTGCAGAGAGCCTTGCAGTGTTGTTGTCCAAGTGGAAGTCAGGTGAGATTTGTGTGGAGGTGAAATGAGAAATAATGTTGTCTATTTTCCTGTGGAAAAAGGTAGCTAGGTCTTCGCATTTGCTCTGTTTGTCTGCATCTTGTGTGATATTTAGATTAGATTTAGTTAAGGTGTTTACCAATTCGAATAGGGCTCGAGGATTGAATTGAAGGTGGTGTATTCTGTGAGCATAGAAGTCTCTTTTTGTTTTATCGATGGTTGTTCTGTATGTATGGAGGTATAATTTAAAGGTCGTGAGTTGCACTGTGGTAGGATTTTTGCGCCAGTTTCTCTCCAGTCTTCTGAGGTTGCGTTTCATGGATTTAAGCTCAGTGGAATACCAGGGTTGTTTATTCTTTTTAGCTGGGTCGATCACGCGGGACTACATGGGGCAAAGCTTGTTAGCTATTGAATTGGTACAGTGGTTCCAAGAGTCAAGGGCAGTTTCTGCATCAGTTAAATCGAGATTGTTGAGTTCCATTGTGAGGGCTGTTACTAGGTCTTCCTGTTTGCAGTTACATCTGAATTGAATGGTTTTCTTGGGTTGCATGGGTGTAGAGGAGTTTTTTATGGAGCAGGTAATGTAAATACGGAAGTGATCAGACCATGGAAGAGGGGTGCAGGTAGGTGAGTTAGTTTGAATTTGGGTATTGGTGAAAATGAGGTCCAAGGTATGTCCAGCTCTGTGTGTGGGGTTGGAGATGAGTTGTTTGAAGCCAAGAGCATCTAATGTAGTTAAGATGGCCTCACAGGGAGGTGTGATAGGTATAGCATCAACATGGATGTTGAAATCTCCAAGGATAATTGCTGGGAGATTAATGTTTATGTGTTTGGAAATGTATTCAATTAGGAGAGAGGGTTTTTTTTTTCAAGAAGCCCTGGGGGGGGCGTAAGCTAGGCAGATTGTAGGTTGGGTGCGGTGAAAAGGCTAATTTCTAGTTTGTGTGGTGGGGGAATAGGTTTGCGTGACAATTTAAAGGCCTTTTTAGCTGCTAGTAGGAGACCACCCCCTTTTTTTGGGTCTGGGGGTAGAGAAGATATCGTAAGTTTCCACAGGGCTGTGTCGGTGTCCTTTAGCCATGTTTCAGTAATGGCTAGTATGTCAGGTTTGTCATCAGTAAGGATATCATTGATTATGGGGGGTTTTTTGGAGATGGAGTGAGCATTAAGCAGTAGGATTGTGAATGTAGTGAGCCCAATAATTTGTGTGAATGGAGTAGTCATGATGGGAAGAAGATTTCTGTGACGTTCTCATGGGTAATTGTTGCAGGGGTTATGGGGAGCAAAGGTATAGTGCTTGATAATGGGAATGCAAAGCGAGTGCATAGTTGGAGTGTAGGGGGATAAGCAGATAGGTGAATTCAAAAAGGGGAGCAAGGGTATTGTGGGGTGTGGCGGGGAAAAAGGAGGGAAGTTGGGAAGGGCCACAGGAGTTTTCTTAAATGGTGGAGGGGGGAAGCCTCAGTGTGTATGCGGTAGTGGGAGGAGAAAGGAAAAAGGGATATTAGAATAAGAGATACTAGAAAAAGAGATATCCTGGCGAGATTATGGAGAATTATTGCTGTGAGAGTCTTTCACAGGGGAGGAGCAAAAGTGTGGTAAACGCCGTAGAGTCGTGAGCTGCAGAGGGGTGGTGGGTTTGTAGTTCCTGGTCCTCGGTTGAGACTGCAGTCTTGGGGAAAGCGGTGTCGGTGAGTTGGAGCCATAGGAAATGTTGGTGAGTGGGCCCAAAGTGGACGCAGCTGTAGCGAGCCCAAATTTAAAGGGCTGGTAGGGCCGTCCTCCCAGGCGTCGACGTAGACGCAGCTCCTGCTTCCTGATTGGAGGCTCTGGAGCTCAGGGAGGGTAGTAGGGCGGAGCAGAGTGATGGCGGTGGCGCGATTCTTACTTTTCTTCACTACACCAATAGATTACAACAAGATCAATGAATGTGGATTTTTTAATATGAGATTGTCACCACATTGCACCTGACGAAATAGGACACTATGAGAAGTCAAAATGTTGAATTCCAATTTCCTAACTAGTTTTGTATTCTGTCTCTCGGTGCCAACCACCACACAGCTGTCATTCTTCTTATAGCTCAATCCCCATCCCAGTCACGGGCACTCCTATTTCTAAAGGGGGATTATTACTTCTTGAAAGAGCTTGCACTTATCTGTATTTTCAATGAAAGATTTTGTTTCCCTTACGATTAATTTCTGGGTCATAAACCAAAATACTTGATTGTGGTGCTATCGAGCTTCTGGGTTGTTGACATTCAATGTTAGTGCACACTACCCCTGAAAGCGATTCCAGTTGTATTATCAGACAATCGGTGTTCGGCTGTAATTGCAGAGAGCAATTTTCAAAGTCATTTGTGCCAGTACATAGTATGAATTACCTGTGTTGATTGGCTGTCTGAATATTGCCCTCCTCTAATGTGGCTAACACTATGTGTGCTGCTCTGCAATGCATGTAGTTTCACTTGCATGGACAGAAAGCATTCCTGGGGTATGTTTAGGTTGAGATGGGGTGGGGATAGGGGAATAATGTGCATAGTTTGAATTTGCAAAACTGCACACATTATTGCATGAACAAAATAACCTTAAGAAGCCAATCGTAATGTTTAGCCAGCCGCATGACAGCTACGTGATTGGCTGTACCCACCAACACCACCATCACTTGCCCTCAACTTGCTTGGCACACTGCCATGCTGCTTCTTCCAGGGAACTCCCCTAAGTACATGTGCACATGGTGCACCAATAGTTATGGGCCCTGTGGTGGGGATTCAGCCATGGCGCCTCGGTGATGTCAGTAGGATCAGGCTATTTAAACCTGCCTCTCAGCACAATGGATCCTCAGAACAGGTCCTCCTGCCTTGCAGTGCATGTTGCTACTTCCTGTCTCACTGTTTCTGTGATTCGTCTTGTTCCTGCCTGTGTTCCTGCTGTTTTCCTTGCATGGTTTGTGCCCTTGCTTTGCTCTCCATACCTTGTCCTTTTCCCCATCTTGCCCTAGTTTTCGAAGCCTTCTCTTGTCTGTCCTGCCCTGCCTTGTCTTTTGGTGTCTCATCTCTGTCCACCCTGTCTGTCTTGGCTTGACTTCCCAGTTCTGACCCCAGCTTGGATTCTGACTTCCCTGACCCTTGGCCTGGACCCAGACCCCTTCTTCTCCCTGCCAGCCCTGACCTGGACTCTCTCTGACACTGCCAGCCCTGACCTGGGCTCTCTCTGACTGCTCCTTGAGGAACACTCGCCTAAGCACTGCCGGTCCCTGAAACCCAAAGGCTCAACCCCCAGGGAACAGGGCTGGTACAGGTGGAGCTCCAGCTCCTGTCCCAGCAAGAGCTTGTCTGCTAGCTGTCAGCATGGGCCTAGCAGGTTCTCCTATTAGGCAGCATAAACCACGTCACAGCCAAAGGGCTCACCAACTGTGACACCAGTCCAGTGGCTTAGGGGCAAGTGCTGTGCTCTTTCATGTGGAAGCGTTCACAGCTCCTGGAGTGGGGAGGGAGTCTTGATCAGTAAACAGGTTGACACCTGGTGGTCGGATTTAGTTCCCATGATAGAGGGTTCCAGAAGGAGTCCTGGTGTAATGTGTGTATGTGTGTGTGTGTGTGTGTGTGTGTGTAGGGGAGGAAGGGGGTGCTTTTAAAACAGAGGAAAAATCCCCACGTACCATAGTTGCAGATGAAAGCGCACAATGCCAGAATCTCATCATTAGTTCTGACTGAGCTGGAAGAGAAAGGAGGAACTGCCAGGCTAGAAAACAAAGAACCCATAGGAAAACGCAGGTGCAAATGTCCACAAATGCGTTTGAACCCGCAGCAAGTTTCAAAGTGAAAATTGTTGCAAAGTCCGCAGCTTAAAAGTACCCAGAGACCTTGTCCCAGTGCACAGAGCATGAAAATCGCCCCCTGTAAAATAAATGATGGCCAATGTTATGCCTGACAGGGTCTGGGGAGCATCAGACACTTAGGCAGAAAGGGAAGGGGTTTGATCTGCGAACAAATTCTTACATTACTCTTAAGTGCTAAATACTGTATTTTTTATAGTATATGACTGGGAACGGATATTGCTGTAGGCCCCTGATAGATACTCTATGCCCCAACCCTTCATAGCTACAGGGAACGTGGTTACGTAGTGAGTCGAGTTAAAGGAAGAAAGAAGTTTTGAAGCAGCATCAGACTGGCATTTATTTGATTGTGGTAAGGCAGAGAAAGGCAAAAATGCTGCAAAACGTTAGTCACTTGTGATCCCCAGGGAAAATCCTCCCCCCCCCCCCCCCCCCCCCCCCCCCCCAAATTCTTCCTGACCATATAAAGATAACTCACCAGAGCAGATGTCTGGATCAATAGCTCTTGTATCTCCTACCCATTATCTTCTGGGAAGTCAGTAAACTAAAGCGTTCTTCCCCATTTTTGTGACTATGGAAAGCAATTGCTTAGTACATGGGCCCCTAAATTTAATAAATGTTCGCTGACGTGGCCGGACACGAGCCGCCTGCATGATGTCAACGTCTGTAACATTACCGTTCCCGCCGGCTGAAGGTTTAGCCTTTGCTGTAAGACCTGTAGTGCGGCCTGCATTAGTCCTTTCCAGCCACCACCATTGGGTTTCCCGAGCTGCTGGACTTTTCCCACCTCTGCTCCCCGGCCTTGCCTCTCATCTTAGGGGCAGAGGCCCTGGGGAAGGAACCAGAGAAAAGCAGCAGAGTTTCGTTCAGGGGCAATTTTCGAGCAGGTCCACACCGGGGCAAAATCCAGGACTGCCTTTTACCCCTGGACTTTGCACTGGTTTTGAAAGGGTAATTACAGAGAGGCCTTCACTTTGAGTCCTT
Organism: Rhinatrema bivittatum; assembly: GCF_901001135.1. Classification (NCBI taxonomy): domain Eukaryota; kingdom Metazoa; phylum Chordata; class Amphibia; order Gymnophiona; family Rhinatrematidae; genus Rhinatrema; species Rhinatrema bivittatum. Next base: position 72,759,481 of record NC_042618.1, on the reverse strand, counting down.
GCCATGGGCAAAGCCTGCAGACATTCTGCATCTGCTTCTTTTTTTTTTGTGCAGGGAGATTTTCTACAGAAAATCAGATGCGTAGACTTGAAAATGCAATCTACGCTTGTTGTTTTCTGATCTCACTCAAAGTAAGCCCCTGGGAAAGCCTCCCCTATAAGTGGCTAAAAGTAAGGTAGCTGAGCAGGTTTAGCTGGACAATTTGCAGACGATTATGCACATAAATTAGCTTATCCAGGTAAATGGCTTTCAAAATTGTCCTCAGAAAGACCACATCCGGTGAATTGACAGTTCACTTTTCCTGGGCCCATGATACAGCTTATAATGAATGGGAGTAAAAATGTAAAAACTGAATTGCATTTAACTCCAACAACAAGAAGTAGACATTCCCTACCCCCACCCCCCCCAAACAATAGAGCTTAAAATTGAATCACTGTACACTTAAGAAAGGGAATTTGCAAAGTAGGTTTAATATTCACTAGACAAACACTAATCAAAAGGAACAGTAGTTTATGAAAATTAATCCATTAAATTCTACCAGCAACTCAAAAAGAAGTAATATATATATATATATATATATATGATATATAAATATGATGGTACCTGGAATCTACAGACACTGCAGTGTGTATATATTGCTAGCCTTGTTGTGCTAAATAGAGACATTTTGCAAAGTTTCTTTTGTGCTCTGATAAAAAAGCATTTTCTTTTCAATGTTGTTGGATTTTAATTGATTTCAGGAAGAGGATTTAACAGTGCCTGGGCAGTGAAAAGAAACCTTACCGACCAAAACAGCCTGCAGCCTGAACTATGAAAAACTACTGAAGTACAGGGCGTGTAATTCTGGATCCAAGTGCAGGAATTATGGATAATTTGGCAGAGTGTCTGGTTTATTGCTCTCACATGATTTCAAGCAGCCATTGCCCAGAGGAGTCAGAAAAACAAAGGAATTCTGCACAGGGGATGCATTGTTCCTAGAAACAAGAGAGAAAAAAAATAGGTGAAGTTGCAATGCAAAACTTGAATGTGTGGGATCAACGAATAGTAAAGAAAAATGTATAAAATCTTTTTAAAAAAGTGAGCGGAGGTGGCTGCAACCCTGCCCTCCCTCTCACAACCCTGGCAAATCTTGTCACTGTAGGCACTTTATGCCTGATGGTTCTGACTGAAGAGTTGGCTGAAGTCATTAAGGTTTGGAATTAAATGATCTAAACCTAATTAAAATAGATTTTAGAGGTGCAGCATTTGGTAGTTATTTCATATTTTCTTTGATGGAAAGAGATGTTCTCCCACAGGTTCCCATGTTTCTAGTCATGGCTTTCTGGCCCATTAATCTATCTGCCCACCACCATCTGTGGCACAGAAAGGCATCAACAACTGGCTCAAGTATATAATGAAACAAAAAATGAAAAATTAAAGGAGGCTTGGCTTATCATTCAGGGTGATGATTTCTCTTTCAAGGCCTCTGGAACCCAGCGTAGGATTACCTGCTAGTGTGGGAAAAACATTATCGTGTTAAATAAACAATGGATTTATTTGCCTGCCAGGAACTTGGAAGCCAAGTCTGATGGGCATTAATTACAGGCCTTATGTTCAGAAGAGTTCTGCCACAGGTTCGGCCAAAGCATCCTCTCTGTAAAGTCATAGGGAAATACCGATAATGGAAGTTTTGCACCCATTCACTGAGATTTTATACTAGTGGCACCAATTCACTAGTGGAGAAGCAATATACCTAGCGAGGGACGTGCTTTCATTTTGAAACAACATGGACATAACAATGTTGTTTCATTTTATGTTGTTTCCAGTTCAAAACAATGAAGTTTTGTTTCATTTTTCCATTTTAGCATATTATAAATTGAGAAAATGAAACAAAACATAAATGAAATACATAAAAAATGTAATGAAAATTGAAATGGAACCTAACATCATGTAACTACAGCATGCATCATCTTGCACTTCTCCTCATTATATTTCATCTGCCATATGGAAGCCCAATCTTCCAGTTTCGCAAGGACCTCTTATAATTTATCACAATCCACTTGTGACTTAACTACTATGAATAATTTAGTGTCATCTGCAAATCTGATCACCTCACTTGTACCCCTTTCCAGATCATTTATAAATATATTAAAAAGCACCAGACACTCCACTGTTTACCTTTTTCTCACTATGAAAACAGACCATTTAACCCTACTCTCTGTTTCCTGTCTTTTAACCATTTTGCAATCCACTAAAGGACGTCTCCTATTCCTTGACTTTTTAGTTTATTTAGAAGCCTCTCATGAGGAACTTTGTCAGACACCTTCTGAAAATCCAAATATACTATATTCCACTAGCTCACTATTATCCACATGTTATTAACCCCTTCATAAAATGGAGCAGATTTATTTTTTTATTTTATTTATTTATAAAATTTTATATACCGTCATTTAGAGAGGTTCCATCACAACGGTTTACAATATCATAAAACATAAAACAATACTGTAAGAAGATCACGTGACGCTGCGCAGGGGAGCAGATGTAAATCTCCTCTGCTGGCTCCCGGCCTACCCATCCAGCCCCATCTATAGCAATCAGAACCTTTAATTTGGGACCAGCTCTTAGTATCTGGCTACTAAGATCTCAGGGAGTTCCTTGTTGTTCGCAATGTCGACGAGGACAGCAAAGAAAGAGAGAGAGAAGGACAGAGAGCGAATTCGGCCTGCTGATCCGCTGTCAGATGAAGGCACTGGAGCGGTGGACTCTCCAGTGCCGGCGAACTGGGCCGACATTATTTTATTTATTTATTTATCTAACATTTTTCTATACCGAACTTCATGACAAGCTTCATATCAGGCCGGTTTACATCAAACTTAGGGGTTAACTTAACAAAACCATATAAACCATTAGGGCAGCACTGGTAGAAGCCCTGGAGCCCGAGTTTAAAAAACTCTCTAGTCAACTGTCAGACCTCACTACTTCCATGGCTGGATATGATACACACTTCAGAGAAGAGGAGCAGCATGTTTCAGACGCGGAAGATGGCCTCCAGTCCACGCGAGCAGAGCTTACTACGTTACAGACGGCGATCGCACAGCATACTGACCGGTTGGAAGATCTGGAAAATCGGTCCAGACGTTCTAATTTACACTTTGTCAGGTTACCTGAGTCCTTGGATGAGAGAGATCTCCCTAAAACCCTGGAAACATGGCTGTCGCAAGAGCTGCATGTTTCGGTGACACTTGGCCCTCTCCGGATCGAGTGCGCTCATCGATTAGGCCAAAAGCGCGCACAATCAGACCGGCAACTTCGCGCCTAAGGTGGAAATAATGCAAGCTGTGAGAGGAGGGAAATCCTTACTATTTGAAGGTCGGAAGATTTTAAACTTTCAGGACTTTTCGGCGGCTCTGTGTGCTCAGCGACGCGTGCTGTCCTCTTACTGCGCTCAATTACACAACCTCAATTACAGCGAGCTGATCTCATTTACCCGGCCAAGGTGCGTGTGTCCACATCCGGGGGGCCCCGATGGGTCTCGGAGGTGGAGGAGCTCCGTGAATATATTGCATCGGTGGATCGAGCGTCAACCAGTACCGGGGGGGGGGGGGGGGGGCGCCTTGATTCGTCCCTGATTCAGCCAGTGTTTGGCCTCTCTTGTTCCTTCTGGATCGTTGCGGTTTGAACACTGAACAGGGCAGACAGTGCTACCTCTTAGTCCCGTTGCTCATTTCAAATTGGCCCCGTTTGTTTCTGTGTGCTGCTGGGGCTGTTAGCTGCTAATACTACCCTGTTAGGTCACTTTATTAGCTTGGATCACCCTACTTGGGGTGACTGTATGTATTGTAACCTATTGGGCTTTATTGGTTAACAGTATGGTATAGATGTTAGCATTATTGTGATATGCTGGTCCTGCTTTACTCATATTTCTTCCCCTTCTTTTTTAATTCAGATATGGGATAAGTGGAGGGGAGATGGGGCTGGGTGGGGGGGCGTGGGTGTCCTTAGCGTCTCCCATGAGCTCACTGGATGGCGCTTTGCAGGATAGGTGCAAGGGGAAGGAAGTTGGGGAGAGGGCAGGGGATGTTAAAGTCGGGGAGGGGGAATAAAGTAAGTAAGTGCTGGTATGGATTGCAGGGGGGGGGGGGTTAGGTCGGGGAACATTTACTTCACCAGTTTGGAATGTGTCCACGAGCTTTTGGTAGCGCTTGTTTGTGAGGTCATAGCGTTTCTTAACAAAGCCCACCTGTCCCCGTTTAATCAACTGGGGTAAAACATTCCCCAAGCAATCGACCAATATTTTGGCCATAAGTTTATGGTCGACATTCAGCAAGGATATAGGGCGGTACGAGGCTGGCAGTAAGGGATACCTATCCGACTTATGGCCAAAAGGTTTCTAACTAAACAGTTGGGACTCCCCAAAGTAAAAAAAAACTTAAAAGAACAGTTATTAACTATAAGTTGTACTTCAAATCAAGAAAACATAAAAAGCATATTAATAAAAATAACTAGATATAACAATACAACAAAAAGGTAAAAAAAAAAAATAGTTAAAAAAAACTGAGCTAGGCAGAACAATAAAATCTAATAATAAACATATAGTTGTAGCTGGCTAAACCTGCTAGGTTGTGTTCCTTATAGGCTTTGCAGAAAAGCCATGTTTTCAGATCTTTTTAAAATGTTTTTTCATTCTGCTGCAATCTGAGGTTGTCAGGTAGTGCATTCCATATCTTTGGTCCTGCGAGAGAGAGAGCCCTAATTCTGACCTGTGTTAATTGTGCTGAATTTACTGATGGAATGGATAGGAGAGCTTTATTACTTGACCTTAGATTTCTTTGGGGGGTATATAATCTGATAGAGGCATTTAGCCATTCAGTGCCTTTACCATATATTGTTCTGTGTAATATGCAGAGGGTTTTGTATTCTAATTGATACTGTATTGGGAGCCAATTTGTGAGGTAAGACTTCCCTTGTGTAAATGCATGCTGGCTATGTCCATTAAATTATGTCTATCTATATGTTCTGTGATTTTATTCTTTAATAGTTTCCACAATTTTCCCTGTCACTGAAGACAGGCTCACTGGTCTATAGTTTCCCAGATCACCTCTGGAGTCCTTTTTAAGTATCAGGCTACATTGGCCACCTTCCAGTCTTCAGGTACAATGGATGATTTTAATGATGTTACAAATTACTTGTAATAGGTCTGAAATTTCATTTTTTAGTTCTTTCAGAGCCCTGGGGTATATACCATCTGGCCCAGGTGATTTCCTACTGAAATTACCAGCAGGCCTATAAGGAGATAAACAGAACTCTGGACTCCAAACTCCACTCACAACTCATTTACACAGGGCAAACTCCTCCTAGAGGTCATCTTTCTACACATTTATTTAAGAAACAGATAAACAGTGCCATCCTGTTCCACAAAATCATTGTCCCAATATAGCCAAAAGTAGAAATTATTAGGAAGGGAATGGTTAATAAAACGCAAAATGTCATAATGCCTCTGTTTCACTGTATGGTGAGACCGCACCTTGAATACTGTTTACAATTCTGGTCACTGCATCTCAAAAAAGATAAAGTTGCAATGGAGAAGGTACAGAGATAGAACAGCTCCCCTATGAGGAAAGGCTGAATAGGTTAGGGCTGTTCAGCTTGGAGAAGAGATGGCTGAGGGGGGATATGATAGAGGTCTTTAAAATCATGAGAAGTCTTGAACGAGTAGATGTGAATCGGTTATTTGTAATTTTGGATAATAGAAGGACTAGGGGGCGCTCCATAAAGTTAGCAAGTATCTCATTTAAAACTAATTGGAGACATTTCTTTTTCACTCAACGCACAATTAAGCTCTGGAATTTGTTGCCAGAGGATGTGGTTAGTGAAGTTAGTGTAGCTGGGTTTAAAAAAGGTTTGGATAAGTTCTTGGAGGAGACATTCATTAACTGTTATTATTCAAGTTGACTTAGGGAATAGCCTCTGCTATTACTGGCATCAGTAGCATGGGATCTTTTTAGTGTTTAGGTACTTGCCAGGTTCTTGTGGCCTGGTTTGGCCTCCGTTGGAAACAGGATACTGGGCTTGATGGACCCTTGGCCTGACCCAGCATGGCAATTTCTTATGTTCTTAAATGAGAAATCTGGGAAAAAGTTCAAGGATACCATTACTAGTGGCATAGTAACCAGAATTTAGGTCCTGAGCCACATGTAGTTAGGATTATTTTACCTCTCTGTTCATCACTTTACACGTCTCCATATTTAATTTCATCTGCCACTTAGATGCCCAGTTCTCCAGTCTGGCAAGGTCCAACTGCAGTTCTGCATAGTCCGTTCATGTTTAAACAACTTTGAATAATTTTGTGCATTCTACAGATTTGACCATCTCACTCACAGCTCCCTTTCCAGATGATTTCTGTAAAATGTAAGCAGCATCAGTCCTATCACAGATCCCTATCACATGCCTTCTGAAAATCCAGACACACTAAATGACCAGCTCTTCCTCGTATATATATTTATTTACATCTTCAATATATTCTAATTAGATTGGTAAGGCAAACCTTCCATTTACTGAATCCGTGTTGTCGCTTCCCCATACTAACAGCAATTCTGTTCTAAAGAATAGCTTCTACTATTTTGCCGAGCATCGACATCAGGCTCACTTGTCTATAGTTTCACAAATCACTCCTAAAGGCCTTTTTTAAAATTGGCATTGCGTTGGCCACTCTCTATTCAGGCACAGTGGCTGATTTTAAAGGCAGATTACAGATTGCTAGTGACAGGGCTGCAATTTCATATTTGAGTTCTTTTAGAATACTGAGGTAAATTCTATTTTGGCCTGGTGATTTGTCATTCTTTAGTTTGTATAATTGCGATATTACAACTTATAGCTTCACGGTTCTGCTGAATCATCACCTTCAAATATAATTACTGGTGAGGCTATTGCCCCCAAAACAAAAAGCACAGAGAGTGACTGACCATATCATATAAGAATCCAAAACTAAACAATAGATGTAATAATGTACATGACAACTTAAATAAGCATGCCACAGTGAAAAGAAGATTTTTTTTTAAAGAAGGGTTGTCAGCAAGCTGGGAATTTTTAAGTCCTACAGCTAAAACCTGACTTGGTCTGAAATGGACAACCTGGGCTTCTCAGTCATTCATCCCAATATATATTAGTGTCAAATTAAATACATTTTAAAGTTTTTTTTCTTTTGCAAATGAAAAAGCAACCAGTACCAAAATTATTTCACACAGATAACAAGACAAACCAACATCAAGGTCGGACATGAGCGTCCGGGTTAAAGCATGCTTGTCAGATAAGTATTTTTGCAAATTTATTCTCCCTGAATCAGGGCATCACCGAAATATCAGCTGATGTCAGGGCTTTTTGATATCTTTAGCACTTTTTAAATTAAGCAACCATCTTGTGTAAATGACTGAGCTGGATGCTGGCTTGATTTGTTGGCTGTGTGAAATAACTTTGATACTGGTTGCTTTTTATTTGCATTAGAAAAAAACTTTAAAAAACGATTTAATAAGAGACTAATATACATTGGGATGAATGATTGAGAAGCCCGAGTTGTCCAATTCAGATCAAATCAGATCTTAGTTGTAGGACTTAAAAATTCCTGGCTTGCTTTCATTTCCTTTTTCAAAAAAATGGTCTTTGCACTGTGGCATGCTTAATTAGTTAAGGTATCATGTAAAGTCCATTACTATCTCTATTATTTAGTTATGGATGGTATTTCGCTAACATCCTCCTCAGTGAAGACTGAAGCAAAGAATTCATTTAGTTTTCCTGCTATGGCCCTGTGTTTCCTGAGTGCTCCTTGTACTCCCTGATCAACTAAATCCCTCACAGACTTCTTGCTTTTAATGCACTTGAAAAAGGTTTTATTATTAGTTTTTGCCTTTATGGCAAATTTCTTCTCAAATTCTTTCTTGGCCTGCCTTATTAAAGCTCTTCACCTAACTTGCTAGCACTTATGATCTTTCCTATCTTTCTCATTTGAATCTGCATTCTGTTTTTTGAAGGTTGCCTTTAACCATGCTGACAATCGTTTGACCTTTATTTTATTTATTTATTTAACAGCTTTTCTATACCGACATTAAAATACACATCATATCGGTTTACATAATAACAATAGATAGAAAATACAAATAACAGGGGGAGGGGAGGGGGAGAACTAAGAACAGGGGGTCGGAGGGGGTGACCCCAAACTAAGATAGAAGGAGAGAAGGCGAGAGGAACAATAACAAGGTTAATTAGATGTGTATGAGTACATTATATACAAATTGAGCCAGGGATAGGTGGAAGCAATTATACAGTTATGCAATTATATAGTTATACATTTATACAATTATACAGGCAGGCAGGCCAGCCGGGAAAAAGGGGGGGGGGGGGTCAGTGGAAGTGGCGGGGGATCAGAATGTTAATCTGGGAAGGCTTGAAGAAAGAGCCATGTTTTTAACTGTTTTCTAAATTTGAAGGGGCAGGGTTCCATACGAAGGTTGGGCGGTAGATCATTCCAGAGCTTAGGGCCGGCAATTGAGAAGGCGCGATTCCTGGTGGCCGAGAGGCGGGCTTTCTTGAGAGAGGGAACTAGAAGGGTACATTTATGAATAGTTCTGGTCGGGCGTGAGGATTGAGTGGGTCGGAGGGGTTCATTAAGCCAGGAGGAGTTGTGGTTGTAGATAGCTTTGTGTACAATGGTGATGGCTTTGAACAAGATGCGGGAAGAGATAGAGAGCCAGTGAAGGTTTTTGAGGATAGGGGTAATATGATCTGATTTGCGTGCATTGCTGATGATCCTTGCTGTGGCATTTTGCAGTACCTGGAGGGGTCTGATAGAGGAGGAAGGAAGGCCGAGATACAGGGAGTTGCAGTAGTCTAGCTTAGATGTTAAGGTGGCTTGAATGACAGTTTTGAGGTCATGGGTGTGGAGAAGGGGCTTGAGCTTTTTTAGGACCATGAGTTTGTAAAAACCTCCCTTGATAACTGAGGTGATGTGGTTTTTGAGGTTCAGATGAGGGTCGAGTAGGACACCTAAATTCCTTACAGCGGGATGCGAGAGGAGAGAAGTAGTTAGGGGGTCAGTGGGAGTATTCAGCATAAAGGTTTGGTGGTTATGTATGAGGAGTAGCTCAGTTTTGGCAGAGTTAAGGGCAAGTTGCATGGATGTGAGTAGGGTGTTGATGGAGGAGAGGCATTTCTCCCAGAAACTTAGTGTGGTAGTTATTGTGTCGTGGATGGGGATGATGATTTGGACGTCGTCAGCGTAAATGTAGAATTTAAGTCCTAGATCAGTTAGGTGATGACAGAGGGGGAGGAGGTATATGTTAAATAGCGTGGAGGAGAGGGAAGAGCCTTGTGGTACACCTTGTGAGAGGGAGAAGCGTGAGGATTCTGATTGGCCAAATTTGACAGAGACACATCTGTTAGTGAGATAGGATTTGAACCATAGAAGTGCAGTGCCAGAGATGCCGATGTCAGTGAGGCAGGCAGTGAGGAGGTCGTGGCTTATCGTGTCGAAGGCAGCGGATATGTCGAGGAAGGCAATGAGAAAGTTTTGGCCTTGGTCAAGGCCAGTGAGGAGGAAGTCTGTGAGGGATAGGAGGAGGGTTTCAGTGCTTAAATTTTTACGAAAGCCAAACTGTGCTGTGTGGAGTATGTTGAAGTCCTCAAGGTATGCCATGAGCTATGTATTAACTACCTTCTCCATGATTTTAGAAATGAAAGGGAGATTGGAGATGGGGCGGTAGTTAGTTGGGTCTTTGGGGTCTAAAGAGGACTTCTTGAGCAGGGGTTTGACTATGGCATGTTTAAGGGGGTCAGGGATGGAACCTGAGGAAAGAGAGCAGTTAATTAGGTCGGCTAAGGGTGCAGCAATGGTGTTGGGGATGGAGATGAGGTTTTTGGTTGGTATAGTGTCGGAAGGGTGGGATGCAGGTTTGGATTTTTTAAGGATAGTCTCAATTTCCTTAGGTGTGGTGAGTTCTATGGTGTCAAGTGAGGTGGAGCTATGGTGGGTAATGGAAGGGTGGTGATTTTGGATGGTTGTGGGGGGGAAACGGAGGAGTATGTTGGATATTTTGTTGTGGAAGAAACTAGCAAGTTCTTCGCATTTTGTGCTGGCATCTTCTTCAGCCGTGTTGGGGGAAAGGGGGTTAGTGAGGGCTGCTACATAGGAGAAGAGGGCTTTGGGGCTTTGGAATATATTTTATCTGGGCTTCCAAATCTAAATATATTTCCAAATCTAAATATTTTATCTGGGCTTCCAATTCCAAATCTAAATGGCTCTAAAACCGATGGGAAATTAAACACGTATAAAGTTCCAAAGAGAGACTACCTCATTTCTATAATTTGTCTGAATCTTTCAGCAGATTAGCCCCTGAAGATGTCATTCACTCTTGTCAAAGCTGATACAGGCTAATCTGGGCCAGGAAATTCAGTCTGGGGTGTTTGTTTTTAAATCTCTTGCGTCTTTCTCCCACTCCCACCTAGAAGTATTGCTTCAATTTTCTCCTGTTTATAGGCAACCCTCTGGGCCTTTCTGAAGTGGACTGAGCTATTCGAAGAGATACTTCTTGGAGAGATGTAAGGAATGTGGTTGAGGGCTGTAAAATTACTGCTGAGCTGTGCTGGGTTTCAGGCTTCCAGGTTTTTGTTCTAATGAAATGGAGCTTGTTACATGGTGGGGGAAATTCAAAGCATCGGGAGTCTTACTCCAAGCAGACATAAAGTCCAAACATTGAGCCAGATGTGTTAAGCATTTGTCCCATAGACACAAAATGGGAAGAACACTTTAGTATATCTGGCCCATTGTGTGACAGATTGAGGGGACGAAAAGGGCAAAAAATGCAAGTCAATTACAGAGTTTACTGAGGTTGTAGACTAGTTACATAAAACTGTGAGAAGTAATTAAGTTCTTCCTGTATAGATTAGAGGCCAGAAGGTGCACAGAGTCATGCCTGAGTGGATGTGCACAGCTCAGCCCTACAAGTCACAGTCACTCTTGATCAAAGCTATTTGATGTGAAGTTAGTCTTTGGGTCAGAAATCTGAAGGAATGAAAGAGTTATTAGTTTGCCATTGTTTTTGCTTAATAGGGGCTTTTTTTTTCTGCTCTTTCTTCTTTCCTTTTATCTAAAGGGAAACCTACTGAATGCAAAAAAACTCAGAAGTCCATATTCAGAGGCATTCAGCTAAAATGTAGCTGGATTACATAGGGGCGTTCCAGGGATGTTTCTGCGAGGAGTTAGTTTAGCCAGCTAAGTTACCTGGCTTAATCTGATATTCAGAGTTAGCTGGATAACATATCCTTCTAACTCTGGCCGTGCTCTGGAGTTGTCCTAAAGTTAGCTGCATAAACTCATCTGGCTATCTTTAACATAGCCATCTATATTCAATAGTGCAGCTGTATTACTGAATATCTCTCCAAAGTTAGCCAGATAAATTTATCTGACTAACTTTGCAATCTGGCCAGTGAGTGTGACTGACTATGGAGCTCTCAATGCCCAGCATGCTTGTATATGATCTGATTCTCACAGGTGATCTAAATATTAGATGAGATTTGCCAAGGCTATTTAGGGCCATGTATCTCTCTAGTAGTGCAGTATTCACAGAGATCTTCAGTCAAAATCTTGCTGAGTGAGCAAGTTCCCTAGATAACTTTCTCTGCTTAATTAATCCAGATACTGAGCAGCCCTTGCAGAAAGTCATTCAGGTAACTTTAGGACAGCAATGTTTTCTGACTTTTTCCAGCTGGGCAGAGCTGAATGAATATCAGGGCTGAGTAGACAAAGTGAAACCGCACCCTGGCAACACCCCCAGCGCCTCCTCTTTTTACCAGGGCACATTTTGTGTGAGCAACAATTTGCCCAGGCAAAATTTAGCCAGGGAGTGTCTGGAATTTCAGCCCTTAGGGTTTGTGTGACTGAATCCAAAAGACAGCTGGACGAGCCCTTTGAATATTGTCCTCAGAGTAAATGATGGTAGATAAAGACCAATTGGCCCCTCCAGTCTGCTCAGTTGGAAGTCTTCTATTTGGTTTTCTCCTGCTTTGGGTAGATGAGCATATAACTTCCCATACTAAAAAAAAAAACCAGTGTCCTGCCCTCTTTTGACTCCAGCAAACTGATTTTTCAACCTTTTTCCTACCACTGGCCTCCATTTCTGTCCCCCACATGAAATTTAAAAAAACCTGTTACAGCACTGGCCTGCTTTTCTCCCATCAGTAGACTATTTCAGGCCCTGTTTTTCATGGAAAGGGTGCTGAATACCTGGAATGCCCTTCTAGTGGAGTTGGAGGAGAAACAGTACCATAATTCTAAAAGGCATGGGATAAACACAAAAGATCCCTAGAATGGAATTAAAACTTTGGGGTAACATGCATGTAGCAGCAGTCACAGCCATAAACAGAAGGCGTGAGGGGAACCTACACAGAGCAGCAGTTACAACCCTAAAAATAAAAGCTTGCTGGGCAGACTGGATGGGCCTTTTGTGCCTTTTTCCACCGTCATTTACTTTCTTACTCTGTTACTATCATCTTTCCCTTTGATTCATGCAAGCTCAACACTTAATCCAACACCCAGGCCTCCATCGTCGGGCTCCCAAAATTCTATAATAATCCTCCAAGGCTACCAAAATGAGCGAGGCCCAACACATCCTAGCTAGAGACATTCTGAATTCTGTATATTTGAACTGTGTCTTCAGAGTTTTAAAGGTTATATCAAAATTACAATGATTTGGTGCCCCAGGACTTTGTTTGTTTTTTTTTAAACCTGTGACAGTCATCCATGCTTGAATTATTTAAGCATCTGGTTTCTAAAAGTAGGCTTGAAATCAGGGTAGAGTACACTCAAATTGTTATCTACTAAGAAACACATACTAACACAGTACTTTATCGCAGAGCATGGATAGAATCCTTCTGGGATTATCCAACACCATCCACGGAACAGTTTTAATGCACCATTTGAAAGGGAACTGCTTGCCAAAATATAATTCCTATTAGCACATTTAAGTACATAGAGCAAGGATTAACAAATTTAAATAAATAATAATGCACAGGGACAAGCCTATATTGTAGGGAAAAAAAATTAGTTTGTCAAGCACAGAGAAATTTAAGAGACTGCTTTTCTTACTTTATTTTTTGCCCAAAGGATGGGATTGGAGAAAGAACAGAAAGGCTTAATTCCTTGAAATTATCTTAGAAAAAAAAGAAAGTCATCAGAAATATGACAGGGTGTATTGTATTAATTTGTAATAAAGTAGCCATCTATATAGAGCACCAAGATGTATATTGTTTGCCTAAGAAAGTGAGAACACGCCCAAAAAATGTTTTAGAGCATAGAAATCAAAGATATACTAAATATCAGCTATTCATTGCTCAGGTTCTGGTGTTATTTGTTCTTTAGGTTCTTTCTTGCACTTATGTGGGGGTCATAAACACTTGACAATGGAAAGGGGCTTTTTTAACCATAAGACTGAATATTATTGCAACGTATAAGTAGAATTATTTTGTGCAGTGATCCTCATAACACTGATGTTATGATTTGGACATTCTGGGTCATAAATACCGTGAATCCAGTATATCGGAAGTGGTCTTTAAGATCATGAGAGGTCTTGAACGAGTAGATGTGACTCGGTTATTTTCACTTTTGAATAATAGAAGGACTAGGGGGCATTCCATGAAGTTAGCAAGTAGCACATTTAAGACTAATCGGAGAAAATTCTTTTTCACTCAACGCACAATAAAGCTCTGGAATTTGTTGCCAGAGGATGTGGTTAGTGCAGTTAGTGTAGCTGGGTTCAAAAAAGGTTTGGATAAGTTCTTGGAGGAGAAGTCCATTAATGGCTATTAATCAATTTTACTTAGGGAATAGCCACTGCTATTAATTGCATCAGTAGCATGGGATCTTCTTAGTGTTTGGGTAATTGCCAGGTTCTTGTGGCCTGGTTTTGGCCTCTGTTGGAAACAGGATGCTGGGCTTGATGGACCCTTGGTTTGACCCAGCATGGCAATTTCTTATGTTCTTATGTTCAGCAATATATGCACATGTTCTTGGGTTTTTTTTCTCCTAAAACTATATTTCGTCCCTAGATCTCAATTTAAATTGTAACAGAGTTCCTTTATTTTTTCAAGGATGATTGGGCTCTTTGGTGCTGCCGTTTGTATTTCATTACTGTATTTTTTGTGAAGCACTCTAGGTCAAACTTTTTCAGGCCAATTTAATAAAAGGTGCGGGAGAGCCGGTGCTCTCCCGACGCGCACCCAGGCACCTCTCCTAGGTGCGCGATTCTGCATTTAAATGAGGCCGGACAGTAATAAGGAGGCGCTAGGGACAATAGTGCGTCCCTAGCCCCTCCTTATTAGCAGAAGAGGTGGCTGTCAGCAGGTCCGACAAGCGACACTTAATTTTACTGGCATCAGTTTTCGAACCCGCTGACCGCCATGGGTTCGGAAAACGGACGCCGGCAAAATCGAGCGCCCGTTTTTGAACCCGCCAACCAGCGGGCAGATTTTTTTTTTTTTTTTTTTTTTGTGCCTCCGACTTAATATCGCTATGATATTAAGTCGGAAGGTGTTCAGAAAAGCAGCTTTTTCTGTTTTTCTGTACACTTTTCCCAGTGCTTTCAAAGTTAACGCCTCCCCTTGGGCAGGCATTAATTTCTGAGAGTAAAATGTGTGGCTTGGGGGGTTGGCTGTGCGTTTTCCACGTGCTATTACCACCCCTTATAGTATAAGGGGTAATAATAGCACGTCTAAAACTAACGGCCAAACGGTGCGCTCGGCTGAGCACACAGTTCTGTATCGGCCTGTTTGTGTGAGGAGGGTGATACGTAAGTGTAACAGAACATCATTGCCCTGATGTTATCTGGCAGTTCTTGCAGGGGTTCTCCATGCAAGTTACATTCAGGACAATACAGAACAGTGCACTTGGCCGAGGGCACAGTTAGCCCCCGTTTGGCCGCGCGTGTTTGATGTGCTATTATTACCCCTTATACAGTAAGGGGTAATAGTGCATGGAAAATGTGTGGCCAACCCCCCCCCCCCCCCGAAACTAATAGCGCTCATCACATGCAAATGCATGTTGATGAGCCTATTAGGTATTCACCCGCAATACAGAAAGCAAAATGTGCGGCCAACCTGCACATTTTACTCTCAGAAATTAACTCCTGCCAAAGGAGTTAATTTCAGACAGCACCGGGCAAGTGTACAGAAAAGCAGAAATAACTGCTTTTCTGTACACCTTCCAACTTAATATCATAGCGATATTAAGTTGGAGGCCCCAAAAATTAAAAAAAAAATCATCTTCTTAAAAAAAAAAAAAAAAAAATCAGCCCGCAGCTCACGGGTTGGAAAATGGACGCTCAATTTTGCCGGCATCCGTGTTCTGAACCCATGGCTGTCAGCAGGTTCGACAACCGACGCCGGTAAAATTAAGCGTCGGCTGTCAGACCCACTGACAGCCACCACTTCCGCCAATAAGGAGGCGCTAGGGACGCGCTAGTGTCCCTAGTGCCTCCTTATTAGCACGGGCCCTGATTTAAATACTGAATCGCACGCCTAGGAGAGGTGCCTGGGTGTGCGTTGGGAGAGCGGGCGCTCGCCTCGGAGTGCCGGCTCTCCCGCGCAGTTTATTGTATGGGCCTGATTGGCACCGTGATTTCTAAAAGGTTGCTTGGCCCTGCTTGTTATGGCCCAAAACAGAGATTCAAGTTCCTTTATGGACAGTTGGCCTGAGATATTCTGGATCATGCCACTGATACGTTTGTATTTTGCTTGGTTGTTTTTTGCTTTTTTTTTATTGTTGTTTCTTTGTTCTGCATGTTCCATATTGGGTCTCTGTTTATTTATGAGGCAGGAGATCTAACTGCGTCCATCAGTGTCACAGACCACAAACAGATAGCTTGTTTATGTTTAAGGCAACCATTTAAACCACTTTAATCCACTTTGTTCACTCTAAACAGAATCATATGCGTGACACGTCTTCTGTTGAACATTGCAGGAGCTCAGATCAGAACGACAGTCCCTCTCTACTCCATCCATGTCTGGAAAATGTTTGCACCAACAAAATTTGCTGGGCACACAGTTTGCAATTAACCTAGTCAACTTAGAGTACCCGTTACTAAAAGATAGCACATGCATGTCAATTGCTTTTCATGTAATTTTTCTCCATGTACAATGTAGTGAAAAAAAACCAACATTATTTTTCCCACAGATGAAGCCATATATATCTTTAAGGAACACAGCAATCAGCACACGCCAAGTAAAATGAGCCCTGTATCAGCATAACACAGTATTAGCATGTGGGAAAAGCCATCAGTGCACTAGCATTAACCTCCCCCCTTTCTCTTTTAAATTAAAACATCCTGTGTCAGGACTTCTGGGGAATTTCAGTCACTGCAAGGGGAGGCTTTGTTTTAGGAAAATATTCCTCTTTTGGCTACAGATGGGGTTGGGTTTGTTTTTTTCGTTCCTCATTTGTTCTGAAGCTTTAAAACAGGCCTCAGCAAATTCCCAGTTTGCTTGCAGTGGTTCTGGTGCAACACAAAGCAACGCTGTGTTAGGAAAAGGCTGGAAATGGAAAATGAGAAACACCTGGAATGCCTCCTGCCAGCCAGCGCACACTGGGAGCTCTTTGTTCAGCCACTGATTTTTTTGAAGGCTCCCTGAAAACAAATGCCCCGTCCAGTGGCTGCAGACGGATTGTAGTTAGCCCCAGACTCCCAGGGCCCCAAGCACGCGGTTATTTAAAAGGATTTTTTTCACTTTTAATCACTCATGCATAGTTCTAACCACAAAAGAGACTCCCTCCTCCCCCAGTCCCTAAAAGTCCAGTTAACAGAAAGAGACGAGTTCCAGCAAGCTGGTCAAAGCTGAGTCAGTGAACACCTGTAAGGTTAAGTTTAAAAATCGGCTTTTCTCACCCCATAAATCCCGATCAATTTTTTTGTAATGGGCTCATGAAAATATAATTTGCAATTTTTTTTAAATTTAACTCATCATATTATCAGAGTCTTCCCCATTAGTAGACTTTAGTGCTCTGCTCAAATGTTCTAAGGCACATCTAATAAAAAAAACAAAAAAAAAACCAACTCCATAGTAGACATGAACAATATCTAAAGTAATGAGTTCATCAGTGTGCAAAATATTAAGCAGAGGCTTTGATATTGGTTTACATGGCTGCAGCACACTTGGCTCAGCAGCTGATCAAACAGGGTCCCCAATTCTGCCCCTTACCAAAATGGCAGCAATGGCTTCAGCTGGTCCGAGTGCCCTCAGTGTGTGTTAGGGCACCTCAGAAGCCTGCCCCTGTGGTGATGTCAGTAAAGTGAGGTGTGTTAGTGAGGAGTACCACTCCCCATTTGGGAAGGGTTGTAGGTTAGTATAAGACTGCTGCACCCATGTGATGTCGTCAGTAGGGTAGAAAAGAGGATCCCAAGAGTTGGAGTTCTGAAGGGTGACCATCTCTTCACACAGTGGTACCACTGGGGCTGTCCCTCCTCAGAGGGGTTTTGGGGAGAAGCAGAAGAAATTGTTTCTGCTCAAGAGAAGGTGGCTGTGACCTAAGGAAAAGGTTGACAGGGCCTTATTGAAAGGAAGAAGTCCAGGAGGGAGCGGTCCTGGAATTCCAGAGTAAAAAGAAGTGGTATTGTGGAAAAAAATCTGAGGAGCCCAAGAAAGCAAAAGGTCTTCAGAGTTCAGAGGGACAAGTGTACTGGAGAGGTCTGCGTAAGACACAGTCTGTTCTGAGAAACACAGCCAGAGGCTCTAGGGAGCGAGAAACAGAAGCTAGGGAATCAGAAAGGAGAGGAAGATCTTCTATCCAAAAGGTACTGGGAGGGCCCAGTGAGGAAGGGCTCTTGCCCCGGACAGCTGGACTATCTGGGAAGGATGGTGGAGTGTGAAAAGAGACTGAATTAGCATTTTGTGCTGTTTTGGCACGTGAGGTACAGTACTGAAGCACTGACAGTGGTATCTCGGGATTTTTGGACTTTCTGTTCCTGCTCTCAGTTTCAGTAAAGGCTTTATTTTGGACATCTTTTTTTGGACTGGTGACTGTGTGATGGACTGGTGAGCAGAGGGGCCCCCGGAGAGTGAAGAAAATCCTAAGGGCCTTGAAGGCACATTCTTCTCTCGAACCCTATGTGAAAATCCCAGGAAGTCATGAGGCCTTGCGTAACCAGTGACCCTCCCTATGTGTTCCCCCAAGAGCTGACCAGGACTGGGGTGGGGGGCAACATACATATAATAAGGATCCCTACTGTACAGAAAAATAAAACTGAACAGAAAATAAACAACCTCCTTGTGTTCCTGTTTAATTGCAGTAGAAACAGACTGTCAGAAGGAGTGAGAAGTTTTTTCTTTCCTACAGCTGGTGCTGTCCTTTTAATGCCTGGTTAATTGGTACTGGTGATGGTAGCCCAGCCATCTCCTGATTGGTTGCAGTGGAGAGGGTGCTAGAAGTTATTTAAACCCATTTTGGTCTAACTTAGATCCCATTTCCTGCCGCACTTAAGGCAGTGCAGGTGCAGGGAACGGTTTGAGTCATCAGGGGAATCCCAAAGCTTTTGATATTCCAGTGCCCCAGCGACTGGTTTCCACCCCCCCCCTGTAACCTGAACAAGGCTAAAGGAAGTGAGTTGCCAAACATTGACTCAATTGGTGCAAACAGAGACGGAGTCTAAAGCAAACAGGCCCCTGAATGCTGCTTTATGTCGAAATCTGTTTCTCATTCTCCCCCCAAACGCTTCCAAAGTGAGCAGTGCTTTAAGATGGAACACGCACAGGCTGTGTTTATTTTGTAAGTGAAGTCTGGCAAACTTTGCTAATGTGATATTACTTTAAGACTGCAGTATCCCAGCCTGAGGAGTCTGATTTTGCATTTGCATTAATCTATGTAACTTATTCCTCCAGTCCCCCCAAAAAAAAAAGGTGGCGACTCATCGTCACACCCAACGGAAAGAATCGACTCCTTTCCATTCAGACAGGCTTTTCTTAAAGAGCAGGTCCCTTGCCCCTTACTGAAAAGGGATATGATTTCATCAAAAAGGGACTCCTTCAGGTGTAAATGTCAGCTTTTGATCCACGAGAAAATGAAAAATATTTGCAGATTTTGTCCCAAAATCCTTTAATGGGTTGATAAAACAAGGAGGTAGGCGATCTAAAAAAATCCGTGGGGGCAAGAACAACGATAGATGCCAAGAAATGTCCGTTAAGATGCTTTATTAGGAGACTTGTCAGTCCAGTACACAAACGCCCGACTCAGGCCTGAGTCTTAACGGACATTTCTTGGCATCTATCGTTGTTGTTGCCCTCACGGCTTTTTTAGATCGCCCACCTCCTTGTTTTATCAACCCATTAAAGGATTTTGGGACAAAATCTGCAAATATTTTTCATTTTCTCATGGATCAAAAGCTGACATTTACTGTACTCAGGCCTGAGTCGGGCGTTTGTGTACTGGATTGACAAGTCTCCTAATAAAGCATCTTAACGGACATTTCTTGGCATCTACCATTGTTGGATGCCCCCAAAAATCCCAAAAATTTCTTGGCATCTACCATTGTTGGATGCCCCCAAAATCCTTTAATGACAGGGCAAAACCAAAAATAATGACCCAGTCTACCCCTAGTCTGTTTACACTTAATGCAGAGCTCAGAGTCAAGAACCCCCACTCTATACACAAATAGATACCCCACAAATCTATCCACATGCAGACCCCACTGGATCTAATCTTCCTGCTTCGACTACACACGTCTGCCAGACCTATAAGAGCAGCACACAAAGGTACACTCCATGCTCATCCCTCCAAGACCACTCTCAAAAAACGGGCCCTCTCCACAGCAGGGCCCACACAATGGAATTCTCTACCACCTGACCTGCGCCTAGAAACCTGCTAAAAGACATTCAAAAAAAAGCTTAAGACCTGGCTCTTCAGCCAAGCGTTTCCCTGAAGAACTGAAGCATGCCATAAGACTCTTTATACCTCACCGCATTACTTAACATAGATATTGTTATTGTTACTTTAATGTTAATGTTATTAACGCTATTACTCATCCTCCACCTCTGTTCTTGTTTGTGACTCTTCCCAGAGTTGTTTCTCCAGGTTAAACTCCCCTGTTTATTATAATTCCATCTAAAGTTATATGTAAACCGACGCAATATGATTTTCATGAACATTGGTATATAAAACCTCTTAAATAAATAAATAAATAAATAAATAATATACAACCATGCGGGTGGTAAGTAAGCCCTGCGTAAAAATCCATATTGCAGCTCCCTGAGATTAGCATCCTCCGACAGTTGTGGTACTTGAGCAAAAGCTTGGGATAGCTGAAAAGCATTTAAAGCAATCTGCAATTCAGATTGCCACTTGTTCAGCAGAATGGTGAAATTAACCATGAGCCCCAACAACACCAAAGCCTTTCGAATATGGGATATTCCCATCTTTCTCCTTTCCTCTATTTGAAAAAATTCTTCACGTTTTTCCAAGAAATTGTCCTTTAAGTTAACCCCCTGAAGAATTGTAATATAATGCTGCAATTGGAGATAAGCTAAAAAAGTATTAGGATGCAATGCAAAGTTAGTCCACAATTCCAAGCAAGGTAGCAGTTTTCCCTGATCATCCACTTGGGATATCCAGTGTAAACCCTTTTCTGCCCAATGGGCAAAGGCTCCAAAATGGACTCCTGCGGTAAAACATAAATTACCTAGGATTGGGAGATATCCTGATTCGCTCAACTCATGCTCCAATTTACAAGAAAGAGACATCTAAACCCTTCATAAGGGAAGTGTTAAGAGATTATGTCGCAAATCTCTTGGTAGATTTTCAGTTCTTTCATGAAGAATATATTTAGTTTGTAAGGGAGCCACCGTACGTTTTTCAAAATCTAGAGGTGTAAAGTGAGAAGTATTAAAGAAAGATCCAGCCTTTAATATGACATAACAAAGATGCCAAGTTGTAAGCCTCAATATTCGGGATAGCCAAATCTTCATTCCTCCAACCTCCCACCATCTTGTCTACAGAAATTCCAGCTTTTTTTCCCTGCTAAAAGAGCATTAACATCTCATTTCTGCAGCAACAAGGGAACAGTTTGCAAGACATAAAGCCACTGGGGCCATATAATCATTTTAAAGAGATTCGGAGAGCGGTAATCCATGCCAGGCTAAAAGCTTTGTTTTCAATTTTTTTTAAGCAAGGGTAAGATGTTCAAATCATAAAGCATATCTAGATCACTGGAAGGCCCGCTCCCAAATAAGTGAAATGATCTCCCGCTCAACATAAAGGAAATTAATCTCCCCAATGTAATTAAAGAGAAGCATGTGACACCTTCGCTTCTGACTTACATAAATTTAATTTGAAGCCACTGAAAGACCCAAACATGGAGAATTCTTCCATTAATGCAGGTAATGACTTGTTAGGTTGACCCAGATGTACTAGCAGGTCATCTGCAAAGGCCACTATTTTAAACACTTTATTACCCATCTTAATGTCTTCAATGTTATAATTTTGATATATAACTCGTAACAAAGGCTCTAAAGGCAAAATAAAAAGGAGTGGTGTGTACCTCTGTATAGTGTGAACTCTTTTGTGGGTCTGCCAAAATCATTCACCAAAATCAGATTCACCAAAATCTGTGTCCTGGGTTGCGTGTATAGCAGCCATACTACTTTCAGCCATAAGCCTGTAAAGCCAAAGCGTTCAAGTACATAAAAAAGGTAATCCCACACCACCTGGTCAAATGCCTTTTCAGCATCAAAACTAATTAGCATGGAGGGAATGCCATGGTACCTGGTCCAATATAAGGAAGACAAAACTTTCCTTACGTTCATAACAGAGTGCCTTCCCCGAATGAATCCAACCTGGTGTATTGTCATTATTTTATTTTATTTTTTAATTTTATTTAGATTTTTATATTCCACTTTTTGCACTTTTTTCAGCACGTCAAAGCGGATTACATTCAGGTATTGTAGGTATTTCCCTATCCCCAGAGAGCTTACAATCTAACAGGATCATTTATCAAATTGCGTTAAGGCGTTTTTGCATGCATTATGGCATTTTTTAATGCGGAAAACGCCTTAATACATGCAAAAGCACCATAATACATGGTGCGATGCAAATTTTTAAAAGGGGAGGGATTGGGGAGGAGTTGGGGGTGGGATTTCTGTAAAAGTGGGCTGGCTTTGCAAAATGCAAAGCCATAATGCACAGTTTTAATGCTGAAAATAACTATGCCTTTTTCAGTTGCCTTAAGGTGTACAATATCATGCATTATGCCCATAATGCAATTTGTGATTTGTTTTGCAAATTCTATTTTTAACATTTTTAGGCTGGGGAAGGAAGGGAGAGGAGAGAGCACCTCTGGGGTGGCACTATAGTAAGCAGCTATTTATGCTACTATAGGAGGCTCACCTAGTAACTCAAGGTGAGGTTTAGGTAGTAGTGTAGGGGTTAAGGGCCACTTTTACATGCAGAGTGAGATGTACAAACAAAACAGTACACACTTGTGAAGATCTGATGTCCTTCGGAGTGAGGGAACTCACACAAAGATGAAATTTGTACAATGTTCTCTCAACCTAGCATGATGTTATCCAGGTAGAGAGTCCATCAAGCTAGGTTGAGAGAACATTGTACAAATGTCATCGTTGTGCGAGTTTTCTCACTCCGAAGGACATCAAATCTTCACAAGAGTGTACTGTTCTGAACATATATCTCACTCTGCATGTAAAAGTGGCCCCTAACCATTACACAAACCTCACCTCGAGTTACTAGGCGGGCCTCCTATAATAGCATAAATAGCTAACTACTACAGACCCCCTTTGTAGATAGTCAGTCTCTCTCTCTCTCTCAAAATTTTGGCTCTGTCCCATATATTCAAACATGGTGTTACCTATGCTATATTTTATAATGCTGCTAATAATCTAAAAATACATCCTGCATCTCTACAGTGGAATTGACAATTTTATTCCTCTTGTCTCACAGTGCAGCAACATACTTTGGGATAGATTTTAATAAAGTACGCCAGATTTTAATAGATACGCGCGGCTACGCACGAATCTATTAAAATCTGGCATATTTTATTATGGTTAAAATCCGGGGTCGGCGCGCACAAGGCTGTGCAAAATCGGCAGCCTGTGTGCACCGAGCCGCGCAGCCTGCCTCCGTTCCCTCCAAGGCTGCTCCGAAATTGGAGCGGCCTCGGAGGGAACTTTCCTTTTACCCCCGCACCTTCCCCTCCCTTCGCCTACCTAACCCACCCCCCGGCCCGAGAGCAGTTTCGGAGGCCTCGGCCACGCCCCCGAAATGCCCTCAGGTCAGAAAGACGCCTGCGGCCCTGCCCCCTGATGACGCGCCACCATGACACGCCCCCCAACATGCCCCTGACACGCCCCCCCAGGAAAGCCCCGGGACTTACGCACGTCCCGAGGCTTGCACTTGCCGCTGAGCCTATTCAACATAGGCTTGACGCACACAGAGGGAACTTGGAGCAGGTTTTCGGGGGGTACGCGTGTATCTTACGAGCATACCCATTTGAAAATCTGCCCCTTTGCTTCTAGCTTACATTTGACCAAGGAAGCTAACAGTTTTCCTACTTTGTTACCATACTGATATCATTGATACTTATAATAAAACATTGACTTCTGCACTCTTTGATGAAGTAAAAAGTTGAGGCCTGTCAACAAAGAAATATAACTTGTTTTTGATGCGTCCGTGCAGCATTTTCCTGGCATATTTAAAAAGGAGGAAGGGGCTTGGCAGGTCCTGGCCAGACCAGAGCCCAAGCCAAACTAGTTTTATGGGCTGGGAGTTGGGGTTGGAACCAATCTGGGGAAGCCTAGCCAGGCAGACTGGCAAATTGATAAACTGCACCATCTTTTTATTCCTGGTGGGGGTGGGAACTTCAACAGTACATCCATAAACCAAGCCACTCCTTTCCAAGAACACTGCTGCCGTTCCCCTCCGGGCTTGAATCTGCTGATAGCTCCAGCAGGAACGGCAGCAGTGTTCGTGGAAGAGAATGGGTGCTTCTCGTTGGGGTGGAGAAGAGGGAGGGAAGAGCAGCGGGAGACCAGGAAGTGCATGACACACCTGCCGGCGCTTGGCGACACACTGATGGGTCGCAACACACCGGTTGAGAAGCGCTGATCTAGGGCACCAAATACTCTTGCACTGGCCCTGCATTTCTGACCTGCTTCCATCCTCTTAATATTTTCACCAAAGGTTAGGGCAGAACTGAGCACAGTACTTAAGGTCACTAGTGACTTATACCAGGGCACTATTATCTCCTTTTACCTGCTGATGATATTTCTGCTTATAGACCCAAACATACTGTTATCTTTCCCAGTTGTTTTCTTACATTAACTGACTGCCTTGAGCTCATCTACTAGGTCTCTTTCTTGTCTGACAAGATGCTTACCCATTACCTTTGGGAGATGAAATTCTGCTTAGCACTTACATCAGTCATGAGCTGATGAGGCAATTGCAAAGGAAATCCTGCTTGCAAATGCCTGGAATTTTCTTCCGTAAAGCCAAAAATTAGCACAGCAAAGCCATAAGCATATGATTTATATCTATAAAATGTCAAATCTTTAAGGTAATATAATGCCCTAAATATTTCCATGCCTATTGAGGAAATGTATCAAGAGGAGACAATGGAATTTTTAATTACAAGAGTTGAAGGATTAGTTGTAAACACAATTTTTACATAAAGATTTTAATAACTGCCTGCTTCTACGAACTTTATGTGGATTGCATCAATATCTTTCTAATACTGTTTCCAATGCAGATTTACAGAGTCTATGGTGTCATCAAAGTTCTGGATACCAAAGCCACTTGGAAACATTATGTGTGCATCCGGTAATGCTCTTACTGCCTGGCCTTTGTACAACTGCTAGATCAAGTTTATCTTATCCTTTTGCACATGCAATTCTGGGAGAGATTTCAGCCAGATCTGGTTAGGAGTCACTAATGCTGTCCAGACATGTTACACACACAAAATAAAACTTTAGGAAACTATGCTGATAACACAATTTTCACATCAGAGGGGTACCCTTTATAGAAAGAGATACAAAAGCTCATACCAGTGTACAATGCCTTGGGGGAAAGTTTACTTTTAATAAGGCAGTTAATAAATCATTATAAATAAATAGGATGTACCTTTAGATAATTTATAGCACTGTCTTAGCAAAATATACACATCAGATGCATTTGAGTTCAGTATATAGCACTGATTTAACACTATTTTAACACACAGATTAAACAGTACCTAGTGTTACCTTCGCAAATCTAACATCAGGTTGATATATTGTATATAGTACATAAGGAAGAACATTTTCAAAGGGACTTCTGCAGGTAAAATAGACTTTTACGCACAGAAATGGCTTTTTACAAAATTGCCTGCTGTAATTTTGGGGGGGGGGGGGGGGGGTGGAGGAGTGCCATCTCTTTCCTCACCTCAAACAGCAGATTGCCTTGCTGGGTAGAGTGCTTGAATTGGTGGAGGTATTGGCGAAATCATGATTTCAAGTACGTGCACAAATATTTTCAAAACAGTATGGGGTAGATTTTAAAAGGCACGCGCGGGCGTCCATGTGCGCGCGCTACCCAGCGCGTGCACATGGATGCCCAATTTTATAACTTGCATGCACAGGGGGGTCGGGGGTCAGCGCACGCAAGGGGGTGCACAATTATGCACCCTGCGCGCCGACGCCTGCGGCTTTCACCCGTTCCCTGCCAGGCCGCTCTGAATTCGGAGAGGCCTCGGAGGGAACTTCCTAACTCCCTAATCTAACCTTCTTACCCCTTCCCCTAACCTATCTCCCCCCCCCCCATCCTTTTCCTAAACCCCCCAACCTTTGTTTTACCTTCTGTGCCTGCCTCTGGGCAGGCGTAGGTTGCCAGCACGTGATCCCCCGGCACAGCGGGGGGGGGGGGGGGGTAGGATAGGGCTGGGGGGGGATAGATTAGGGGAAGGGGTAAGAAGGTTAGATTAGAGAGCTAGGAAGTTCCCTCTGAGGCCTCTCCGAATTCAGAGCGGCCTGGGAGGGAACGGGTGAAAACCGCAGGCGTCGGCGCGCAGGGTGCATAATTGTGCACTCCCTTGCTTGCGCTGACCCCCGACCCCCCTGTGCTTGCATGTTATAAAATTGGGCATCCATGTGCACGCGCTGGGTAGCACATACTTTATAAATTAACTGCCTCTGTGTATGAATCAGAGTTATTACATGTGCATGTTATATTTCTTGCACCTAAAATATACACACATATGTCTGTAAAATGGGTGGAGAAAGTAAGCATTTTCTTGCATTGGAAATATTCACATGTACTGAAACATATGCGTGTACATTCTAGGGATGTGAATCGTTTTTCGACGATTAAAATTATCGTCCGATAATTTTAATATCGTCTTAAACCGTTATGGAACACAATACAATAGAGATTCTAACGATTTATCGTTATAAATCGTTAGAATCGTGAGCCGGCACACTAAAACCCCCTAAAACCCACCCCCGACCCTTTAAATTAAATCTCCCACCCTCCCGAACCCCCCCCAAATGACTTAAATAACCTGGGTGTCCAGCGGCGGTCCGGAACGGCAGCGGTCCGGAACGGGCTCCTGCTATTGAATCTTGTTGTCTTCAGCCGGCGCCATTTTCCAAAATGGCGCCGAAAAATGGCGGCGGCCATAGAACAACACGATTCCACGGCAGGAGGTCCTTCCGGACCCCCGCTGGACCTCCAGGAACTTTTGGCCAGCTTGGGGGGGCCTCCTGACCCCACAAGACTTGCCAAAAGTCCAGCGGGGGTCCGTTCCGGACCGCTGCCGTTCCGGACCGCCGCTGGACACCCAGGTTATTTAAGTCATTTGGGGGGGGTTCGGGAGGGTGGGAGATTTAATTTAAAGGGTCGGGGGTGGGTTTTAGGGGGTTTTAATGTGCCGGCTCACGATTTTACGATTTTTCACGATATTTTACCCCCCAAACGGCAACAATACGATTCCCTCCCCCTCCCAGCCGAAATCGATCGTTAAGACGATCGAGGACACGATTCACATCTCTAGTACATTCAGAGCAGAACTATGCTCCTGCTGCAGAATTTATAAAATGCTAGTGTTGCGATCCCGGGTCGGTCCCGGGATCGCCGCCTACCTGGTCGCGGCTCCGGCGCCAGCCCGTGTTCCCCAGGCCTGTAGAGGAGACGCACACTGTTGGCGGATAGATGAGATATGAATGTTTTTTATCCAGACCATCGCCTGAACACTTTTTTCTGATTATTCAGCCCCTGAGGCAGCCACTACATGTGGCGAAACTCGGCCAGAGTCGGGCAATTTCACTTGATTCTTTACGTCTCCTTGATTAAAATTTGAAAAAGACGCTCTTGTGGCATCCTCTCGTTTGTTGCTTACCTACGGTTTCACTGGATCGCCTACCCTGTTTTTTTCCAAGGAGAAGGCAGAACTATTGCCTGAGCATCGCCCGTTTGATTGTGCAATAGATTTGTTACCTGATACTATGCCCCCTTGTGGGAGGGTATACCCTCTGTCCTTGCCAGAGACTAAGAACATATAGAACATAAGAACATAAGAAAATGCCATACTGGGTCAGACCAAGGGTCCATCAAGCCCAACATCCTGTTTCCAACAGTGGCCAATCCAGGCCATAAGAACCTGGCAAGTACCCAAAAACTAAGTCTATTCCATGTAACCATTGCTAATGGCAGTGGCTATTCTCTAAGTGAACTTAATAGCAGGTAATGGACTTCTCCTCCAAGAACTTATCCAATCCTTTTTTAAAAACAGCTATACTAACTGCACGAACCACATTCTCTGGCAACAAATTCCAGAGTTTAATTGTGTGTTGAGTAAAAAAGAACTTTCTCCGATTAGTTTTAAATGTGCCCCATGCTAACTTCATGGAGTGTCCCCTAGTCTTTCTACTATCCGAAAGAGTAAATAACCGATTCACATCTACCCGTTCTAGACCTCTCATGATTTTAAACACCTCTATCATATCCCCCCTCAGTCGTCTCTTCTCCAAGCTGAAAAGTCCTAACCTCTTTAGTCTTTCCTCATAGGGGAGTTGTTCTATTCCCCTTATCATTTTGGTAGCCCTTCTCTGTACCTTCTCCATCGCAATTATATCTTTTTTGAGATGCGGCGACCAGAGTTGTACACACTATTCAAGGTGCGGTCTCACCATGGAGCGATACAGAGGCATTATGACATTTTCCGTTTTATTCATCATTCCTTTTCTAATAATTCCCAACATTCTGTTTGCTTTTTTGACTGCCGCAGCACACTGAACCGACAATTTCAATGTGTTATCCACTATGACACCTAGATCTCTTTCTTGGGTTGTAGCACCTAATATGGAACCCAACATCGTGTAATTATAGCATGGGTTATTTTTCCCTATATGCATCACCTTGCACTTATCCACATTAAATTTCATCTGCCATTTGGATGACCAATTTTCCAGTCTCACAAGGTCTTCCTGCAATTTATCACAATCTGCTTGTGATTTAACTACTCTGAACAATTTTGTGTCATCTGCAAATTTGATTATCTCACTCGTCGTATTTCTTTCCAGATCATTTATAAATATATTGAACAGTAAGGGTCCCAATACAGATCCCTGAGGCACTCCACTGTCCACTCCCTTCCACTGAGAAAATTGCCCATTTAATCCTACTCTCTGTTTCCTGTCTTTTAGCCAGTTTGCAATCCACGAAAGGACATCGCCACCTATCCCATGACTTTTTACTTTTCCTAGAAGCCTCTCATGAGGAACTTTGTCAAACGCCTTCTGAAAATCCAAGTATACTATATCTACCGGTTCACCTTTATCCACATGTTTATTAACTCCTTCAAAAAAGTGAAGCAGATTTGTGAGGCAAGACTTGCCCTGGGTAAAGCCATGCTGACTTTGTTCCATTAAACCATGTCTTTCTATATGTTCTGTGATTTTGATGTTTAGAACACTTTCCACTATTTTTCCTGGCACTGAAGTCAGGCTAACCGGTCTGTAGTTTCCCGGATCGCCCCTGGAGCCCTTTTTAAATATTGGGGTTACATTTGCTATCCTCCAGTCTTCAGGTACAATGGATGATTTTAATGATAAGTTACAAATTTTTACTAATAGGTCTGAAATTTCATTTTTTAGTTCCTTCAGAACTCTGGGGTGTATACCATCCGGTCCAGGTGATTTACTACTCTTCAGTTTGTCAATCAGGCCTACCACATCTTCTAGGTTCACCGTGATTTGATTCAGTCCATCTGAATCATTACCCATGAAAACCTTCTCCATTACGGGTACCTCCCCAACATCCTCTTCAGTAAACACTGAAGCAAAGAAATCATTTAATCTTTCCGCGATGGCCTTATCTTCTCTAAGTGCCCCTTTAACCCCTCAATCATCTAACGGTCCAACTGACTCCCTCAAAGGCTTTCTGCTTCGGATATATTTAAAAAAGTTTTTACTGTGAGTTTTTGCCTCTACAGCCAACTTCTTTTCAAATTCTCTCTTAGCCTGTCTTATCAATGTCTTACATTTAACTTGCCAATGTTTATGCTTTATCCTATTTTCTTCTGTTGGATCCTTCTTCCAATTTTTGAATGAAGATCTTTTGGCTAAAATAGCTTCTTTCACCTCCCCTTTTAACCATGCCGGTAATCGTTTTGCCTTCTTTCCACCTTTCTTAATGTGTGGAATACATCTGGACTGTGCTTCTAGAATGGTATTTTTTAACAATGACCACGCCTCTTGGACATTTTTTACTTTTGTAGCTGCTCCTTTCAGTTTTTTTCTAACAATTTTTCTCATTTTATCAAAGTTTCCCTTTTGAAAGTTTAGTGCGAGAGCCTTGGATTTGCACACTGTTCCTTTTCCAGTCATTAAATCAAATTTGATCATATTATGATCACTATTGCCAAGCGGCCCCACCACCGTTACCTCTCTCACCAAGTCCTGTGCTCCACTGAGAATTAGATCTAAAATTGCTCCCTCTCTCGTCGGTTCCTGAACCAATTGTTCCATAAAGCTATCATTTATTCCATCCAGGAACGTTATCTCTCTAGCGTGACCCGATGATACATTTACCCAGTCTATATTGGGGTAATTGAAGTCTCCCATTATTACTGCACTAAAGCCATGTCCGCCTATATTAAGGAGAACCTGGACCGAGGGTTTATAAGACCATCCAATTCCCTGGCTGGTGCCGGCTTCTTTTTTGTGGCCAAAAAGGATGGGTCTCTTCGGCCCTGTATCGATTACCGGGGTTTGAACCAGATCACCCGATGAGACCGATATCCATTGCCTCTGATTCCGGAACTCCTGGATCGCCTACAAGGGGCCCGCATCTTCACCAAACTGGACCTTAGAGGCGCGTACAATCTCGTACGGATCCGACCGGGGGACGAGTGGAAGACCGCTTTTAATACCAGGGACGGTCACTACGAGTACCTCGTTATGCCTTTCGGTCTCTGCAACACTCCAGCGGTGTTCCAAAACCTAATGAACGAGGTGTTGCGCGACCTTCTGTACACATCTGTCATTGTCTACCTCGACGATGTGTTGATTTATTCACGGAATCTTGAGGAACATCGGCGACATGTGTGACAGGTTTTGCTAAAGCTGAGAGAAAACTGACTATATGCTAAATTGGAGAAATGCCAGTTTGAGGAGGAGTCTCTGCCCTTTCTGGGATACATCGTCTCCTCTACCGGCTTCCGCATGGACCCCGATAAAGTTGCTGCCATCCGGAACTGGCCACAACCTGTGGGAGTAAAGGCACTCCAGCGTTTCCTAGGCTTCGCCAACTTTTACCGCCACTTTATCCCGCATTACTCCTCCTTGGTGGCGCCTTTAACGGCCCTC
Source organism: Rhinatrema bivittatum (assembly GCF_901001135.1). Taxonomy (NCBI): domain Eukaryota; kingdom Metazoa; phylum Chordata; class Amphibia; order Gymnophiona; family Rhinatrematidae; genus Rhinatrema; species Rhinatrema bivittatum. Next base: position 72,728,632 of record NC_042618.1, on the reverse strand, counting down.
ACGCGTAAGGGTGCAGATGCACGAAATTGGCCATCAACTGCTGTACAGGCTTTCCAGGATCTCAAAGACGCCTTCCTCCAGGACACTTGCCTCCGACACCCGGACCCCCTACGTCCGTTCATTGTGGAGGTGGATGCCTCCAACACAGCCGTGGGGGCCGTTCTCTCCCAAGTCTCCAAGGACGGGAGAACCCGGCCCTGCTCTTACTTCTCCCGGAAATTTTCGCCTGCTGAGAAGAACTACGGCATCGGGGACAAGGAACTATTGGCCATTAAGCTGGCCTTTGAAGCGTGGCGCCAGTGGCTGGAGGGGGCTCAACATTCAATCGTGGTTTACACGGACCACAAGAACCTTGAGTACTTGTCCCATGCGCAGAGGCTCAATCCCCGGCAGGCTCGCTGGTCCCTCTTTTTCAGTAGATTTAATTTCACGCTTCGGTATCGACCGGCAGCCAAGAATACCAGGGCAGACGCCCTCTCACGCATTTCCGAGATTGAGGACATCTCCGACCCCCCTCGATACATTTTGGATCCGGCTAAAATCCAGCTGGCTGCCACCGAACTTGCACCAGCAGGGAGAACGGTGGTTCTGGTGCATGCTAGAAGGAAGGTCCTAGCTTGGGCACACGACTCCTTGACGGCTGGGCACCCCGGGGTCGCTCGGACTCTCCAATTACTGACGGAGTTCTATTGGTGGCCAAGGGTGAAGGAGGATGTTCGTCTCTACGTACAGTCCTGTCCCACGTGTGCGCAACAGAAACCCTTGCCGGGTCGTCCCTGGGGGCTCCTTCAGCCACTCCCTGTACCCGCGGAGCCATGGACTCACATCTCCACGGACTTCATCGTCGAGTTGCCCCCGTCTCAAGGGAAAACGGTGGTGTGGGTCACGATTGACCGCTTTTCGAAAATGGCCCACTTCGTGCCACTTGCCAAGTTGCCCACGGCTCCAGAGTTGGCTGAACTTTTCGTCCACCATGTCTTCCGCCTGCACGGCTTGCCTCAGCATATTGCCTCGGACCGTGGCCCCCAGTTCACGGCAAAATACTGGCGGGCGCTCTGCAGGAAGTTTGGGATTCAACTAGACCTGACCACGGCGTTCCACCCCCAAGGCAATGGGCAGGTGGAACGCACGAATCGAACCCTGAAAGCGTTTCTCCGAGCCTTTGTCAGGGAGCAGCAGGACAACTGGGTGGCTCTTCTTCCGTGGGCCAAGTTCTGTTACAATCGTCATCGACACTCCGCCACGCTACAGTCTCCCTTCCAGCTGGTTTATGGAAAGGTTCCCAAACCTCCACTACCGTTGCCTGTGTCTACCTCTTCGCCAGCGGCGCAACTGACGGCCAACCAGATTCACCAGCTTTGGCACACCACTCAGGAGAAACTCCACCGCACCGCCGCCCGGTTCAAGGCTTATGCGGACAAGTCTCGCCGACCCGCTCCAGTATTTTTGCCCGGATCGAGGGTTTGGCTCAGTACTAAAAATATCCAGCTCCGGATCCCTTCCATGAGGCTAGCCCCTTGCTACATCGGACCCTTCCGGGTAGCCGAGCGTGTTGGCGCGGTTTCCTACCGCTTACGTCTACCTTCTACTCTTCGGATACACGACGTCTTCCATGTTTCTCTCCTCAAAACGGTGGTCCTCTCTCGCTTTCAACCTCTGCCTCCGGAGCCTTCCAAGGTCGCTTCGGATCCTGGGACCACGTACACGGTGAAAGAGGTCTTGGACGTCCGGTTCCGTCGGCATCGCTGGGAGTACCTTCTCTCTTGGGAGGGCTATGGTCCTGAGGAGAATTCGTGGGAGCCCTCTTCCCACATCCTGGATAAGGACCTCCTTCGCCAGTTCCATGCCCAGCACCCGGACAAGCCCCGGCCCCCCGGAAGGGGGCGTAGGAGGAGGGGTACTGTTGTGATCCCGGGTCGGTCCCGGGATCGCCGCCTACCTGGTCGCGGCTCCGGCGCCAGCCCGTGTTCCCCAGGCCTCCAGGGACCCCCGCTGCCGCAGCCCCAATGTCGGGCAGCTTCACCCGGGCCTGCAGGGCCCTCTGCTGCCTCGTGTCTGTCTCGCCGGAGCAGCCGGCGTCCTTCGGCATCTGGCCCCGCCCCCTAGACGCGTGCGCGCGTCTCTGCCTACTATTTAAAGGGGCCAGCGCGGGAAATTCAAAAGAGTGCCTCCGGTGACGTCAGACGCTGCAGGGCTACTTAAGCCCTGCAGTTGCTTCTCTCCAGTGCCTTGCAACGAGGTTCCCAGGATTTCCTGTCTCCAGTTGCTGCATTCCTGCTTCCTTATCTTCTATTTGGCTCCTGACCCCGGATTGGCTTGCGTTGACTCTTGGCTTCTGACCTTGGACCGGCTTATGGTATTCTCTGGCTTCTGACCCCGGACCGGCTTACGTTGACCCTCTGGCTTCTGACCCCGGACCGGCTTACGTTGACCCTTTGGCTTCTGACCCCAGACCGGCTTACGTTGATTCTCTGGCTTCTGACCTCGGACGGGCTTACGGTGATCCATTGGTTCCTGACTCTGGACTGGCGAGCGACGACCCTTCGGCACTCAACCTTGGACTTCGTCTGACCAGGCCCCCGCGGGCCCTCCTAAGTCCCAGCGGCCGGGTTCCTACGGGCTCCTCCTGGGGGAACTCCGGCTTCCAGGGTGAATCTCCTAAGTCCCAGCGGCCGAACTCCTACGAGCTCCTCTCGGGGGAGGATCGGCTTCCAGGGCGAAGACCATCTCCCAACAGTGCCAGCGCCACCATCTCCTTCTTCCTCGCCAAAGCCCTTGGTCGCATAGGGCTCCCAGAGTTCCACCTCCGGCCAGCCACCAGTCTGTCCTTGCCACCTCCCGGTCGGGGCCACTGCTGCAACCATCTTCAGCAATCCATCCTCTGGCTCTGATCGGCCCTAGGGTCCACGAATCGAACAGCTAGCATTAATCTCCGCACATCCACGTAAACACACAAATGCTGTGCTGCATGGATAGGTCTAAAAATTAGGCTCTATGCGTGTATATTTTCACGGGAAATTTGTGCGGACGCTTTAGCAGACGCGACGTCTGCAGGGAGATGTGGCGGGATAATTTTCAAAGCGGACTTCTGCACGCAAGTCAGCTTTGAGAATTGGTGTAACTTATGCACGATGTTACAGAATTATCCCCAGAGCTATTACACCACAATTTGAATCTCAGATGTACTTAAGCAGTAGTTTTTGTGTCTTGCTACATCCCATTGACAAGAATTGCTTTAAGAAGTACAGGCACAACAATGCAATGTAGCCTACAAATTTCAGGCTTCTCCATGCTTTGCTGAATTGTCTGCTTGATTTTTGTTGTTTCCTATTTTCTTCTTGAAGTTTGCTTATTGTGCTGTTCATTTCTGGTTTGGCAGCTTCACAGTATGGACCTGCTTCAAAAAGCATTTTTTTTTTCCCGTTCTGTGCGAATGGAAAAATCTTTATTGAATAGGGGCTCGCCAGTGTGCATTAAGATCAGATTTCAAAGCCACGTGTCTTCACTGAAGCTAGACAGAGAATTAGAGAAAATGAAACTCTCTGCTCTGAGGACACAGAGCGATTCCAATCCTGAAGACAGCAATCTAATAAGCCTTTACAAATTTCTGGCAATTTTGATGAAAATTCCTCATAATTTCCTAGTGAACCTGTCAGTGGCTGATATGTTCCCATACACGAGGCTTGGCGCCATGACAGATTGGTTATATTTATTGATTTTATATACCGTCATTCGATGTAACCATCACAACGGTTAACAAAGCAAAGCATAGACCAATACTCATGCATATAAATAAAGTATTTATTTATTGATTTTGGTTATAGTACAAAATCATTCCTACTGTGCACTCAGGTCTCCTTCCCAGCTTTGTCAGAGCGATCCTGGTGTGCTCACATTTTCTCCTTGCACTTATGCCTTCCACTTTTCCCATTCCAAATAGCGAAAATGGTGTGGTTGCCAAGTTAGACCATTTTAATGCATGGAAGAAAGGTTAACAAACAAATAATAATAACATGAGATGATACCTATTTATTAGATTAATATATTTCTTGACTAGTTTTTGGGAGTTAACACATCTCTGATTCTTTTCAGACCTGAGGAAGGGAGAGTTGACATTTGAAATCTAGTCAAGAAGTTAGTCTAATAAAAAGGTACACCTGATATTACTTTTTGTTTCTTAACCTTTATTACTATAGATAGCTAGTGAGGTAGACCGGGATCTATTTTCAAAAGTGAGCAAAGCAAATGTTTGAGCAAGTAACCCCTGATGTTAACCATTTGCAATATTATTATTTCCTATGAAGTAAATTTTCAAAACATTTACATACACAAAATTAGCATATATGTACGTAAGTAGCTTGTACTCATGTACATCTTATTTTAAAAACATCAAAAGTATGTGCATATTTTTGGTCTCTGTGAGAAAAAAGGGGCAGTCTAGGGGTGTTCCGAGGGGGGGCCAAGAGCCACGCATGCAAATTGGTATTTTATTACAGACATACACATGTACATTTGTCAAATTATTCACAGAATTTTACACCTGCTAATTATCTAGCACAATTTATATCAGACTCATTTGTTGTCTGCTGTTTGCTGGGTAGGAGATCTGGATGAACTAGGGGTGAGTTCAGAGTGACAAACAAGCAGGGTTTAGATGACCTGGAGAAAAAGTGGGTGAACTGGTGGAGGTTTCGGCAAACTGGTGATTTAAATTATGTGGGCATGTTTTAAAATATATTGACTTCTGCATGTAAACTGCAAGCGAATCCCAGTTTGTTTTATGCATAAAATATATGTACGTATGTTTCTAAAATAGGTAGAAAGAGTATTAACTCAGTCAAAAAAAGAGCTATATACAGAAAGGTGTAACCTTTTGCACAATCCACAATACTAAAAATTGTATTTTTTATTTTGGAAATGGTATCAGATTTTACATGTGCCTCATAGACTTCATCCACAGGCTCTTGCCTGCACTCATTAATAAAGCACACTTGGTTACCTCATTTACTTTTTCCCAACTTCCAACACAACTTTATGTAAGAAAAATATATTTATGTATTTATTATGAAGGCAAAAAACTCAAATTTGTAAAATCTGCTTATATGTAAACTAGCACAGCCCCATACACCTGCCAACCGAGTGCCATTAAAAGAACCTCGACATTGACAATGTTGCGGCGCCTGCTTCAGGAGACCAAATTGAAAAAACTGCATACCAGTCTGTTGCGATCTCCGCTCATGGGAGAGGCCCGTGCACCTCTCCCCCCCCCCCCCCCCCCCCCTTCCCCGATACCACCAAGCGAGGTTGCTGCCACTTCCTTTTGTGGCTGTGAGACGCTGACATCCAATGCCGGCAAGCACCACCTCTGCCTTCCTGCATGGCCTGGAAACACCGCCGACCCCAATGCTGCCTGTGTTCCTTGCAGTGGCGAGCCACCGTCATCGCCATCATTTTCTCTTGCAGCCTAGAATGCTGCTGACATCGGATCCCTCCAGCTCCTTGCTGCTGCTGGTATTTCCTAGGTGCGCATGCATGCCTTACTTCATAATTTAAAGGGACTGAAGTGGGAAAAGCCCCGCAGCCCCTCCTGATGACGTTCTTCCTGCAGCCCTATAAATGGCTCCTCAGTCTGCTCAGTTTTGCCTTCGCAAGGTTACTGGTCCTACAAGGTCTCTTGTTTCTCATAGTCTTCTGTTCCTGGTCTCCTGGTTCCTGCAGCCAAATCTTCAGTCCAAGTCTTTGTTCCTGCATCCAAGTCTTCGTTCCTGTGTCCAAGTCTTCAGTCCAAGTTCTCCAGAGGTCCAGATCAAGTCTTCGTCTTCTGAGTCTAAGTTCAAGTCTTTGTCTCCAGAGTTCTAGTTTTTGTCTTGGTCTTCAAGCTCCTGTTCCAAATCCCCAGTGCAGTGTCTTGAGTTTTGGGCCAAGTCTAGTCCGTCTCCAAGTCTTGCTTCGCTGGTTTAAGTCCTCAGAGTCCTTCCTTGTTTTTAAAGTCTTGATCCAAATTCCAAATTTTGAGTGCCAAGTTCCAAGTTCCTAGTAAATTAATCCTTGTTCCTGGTCTCAGGGAGCTTGTCCAGTCAGCGGTTTTCCTTGATCTTAGTACCTGCCCAAACCTTGTCTTCAGTTCTCCCTGGCTTCTTGCCCTTGTTTGGATCCCTGTCTTTTATCCATTCGGATTCCTTGTCAATCATAGACCTCCTTCATGCTACATTTCTGTGTCAAGCCACATTCCTGTCTCAAGTCATGCTCGTCCCCGTCTCAAGCATTGTGTCTGTTTCAAGCCTTGCTTCAGTCTTCTTCATGTCTAAGTCTTCAGTGTTAGGTCTAAGCAGCCAGCAAATTGTCCACATCTCCAGAGTCTCTTTCGAGTCCTCTGCCTCCCTCTGAACTCACGCTCAAACCACTTCCAAGCAGCAGTCCAGAAAGGTTTTTGGAATGGCCAGAGGGCTACCCCAGAGACCTCTCAAGCATTCCACTTTAAGGAAGCTTAATATCGATCAGTAGGTTAGCTGATCAATGGTTACTTAGAGTATCTGCTCTTGCTTTTTTTTTTTTTTCCCTTTGTGATGTTGTTGTTGTGGTGCTGTTATTTATTATGTCAGTCTGTATAATCGCACTTTACTTTTGCCCTTATTTATATTTGTCTGTACTTTGTGCTTAAGACTGTGTATGTTCTGCTGTGATCCCCCAAGATTTGTGAATTGGTGGAATACAAATAATTTTAAACACAGAAAATAAAATAAATAAATATAATTGTGTACTGAGTGTTGCGATTCCGGTCACTGGGGCAGTGACCGGGCCCTTACCTCCTTCTGAGGCGCCGCGATTCGCCGGTCCCCGAGCCTCTCGAACCGCGTGGCAGCGGCTGAAAACCGCCGGTTCCTGGGCCTCCCAAGCCGCATGGCAGCGGCGTCTCCACGAGGGAGACGCCGCCGAAGACTCCGCCCCCTTGGAGTGCCACGCGCGCGCGCGAGGACCGCCGTTTTATTGGTGCAGCCCCGGATGTCAGAGTCCGCCTCCTGATGACGTCAGACGCCAGTAAGGGGGATTTAAACGGAGCCCGGGGATTCTATCTTTGCCTAGCAACGAGGTCACTTTCTGAAGTGCTAGTTGCCTCCTGTCGGTTCCTGATTCCTGCCTGCCTGCCTTGTATCCTGCTTGCTTAATCGTTGGTTCTTGTTTGCCGCCTGCCTTAATTCCAGCTCGTGACTTTGACTTTGCCAGTTTGCCGCCTGCCCTGATTTCTGCCTGTGACTCCGACCCTGCTTGACTGCCGCCCGCCTCGACTCCGGTCCGTGACTCCGTCTCCGCTGCCAGCCTCTAGTCCTGACTCAGCTCCGTGACTTCACTTTGCCTGTTTGCAGCCAGTCCTGACTCCGGTTCACACTCTTCCTGGGTTCATCAGTACTTCGCCTAAGTCCCAGCGGTCCAGGTCCCTACGGGCTCCTCCTGGGGGGACCTCGGACTTCCAGGGTGAAGACGCCTAAGCCCTAGCGACCCGGGTTCCTACAGCTCCTCTGGAGGAATCACGGGTTTCCAGGTGAAGCTCGTCAGCCCAGTGTGTGTTCTGCCTCCCGGTCGTCCTTCCTGGCCGGCCGGCCCAAGGATCCACTTCCCGGATTGGATAGTCGTAACACTGAGCACAAAAAAATAAGTGTACACAAGGTGTAAAAGCATGGGACGTATCCAGTTGAGTCCAGCTCTTGGGCAAGTCCTTTAAAATCAAAGCCCAGAGTTTTTTGATCAATTATGGAGGATGATAAGTACCAACTCTTCAGATGTGGATAAAACAGATTAATTATATCTAATTTATAAAATATTAATCTGATCTCAGTGCTGGCAGCTGTCTGATCTGCCTAAACCATTGCTTAGACTGTTTCATCGAACATTATGTTCAAATATTAATTACAACTAGTAGACACAAGGCTAGCACTGTCACGGTTATGAGTCCTTGGGCTGTAGCGTGGTTGTTTCAGCCTAGCATGTGAACCTACTAGGCCCATGCCAACAGTAGATGGACTCACTCTTACTAGGATTGCTACTGGGGCTTCACCTGTACCAGCCCTGTTCCATACAAGTGGAGCCGTTGGGTTCCAGGGGCCGGCAGATCTTAGGCTAGAATCCTGTAAGGAGCAATCAGAGGAAATCGAGTGGCGGGCAGAGGTCAGGGCAGATAGCAAGCAAATGGTATCAAGGTCCAAGACAAGGTCAGGGCAGGCAGTGATGATTAGGCAGTATTGAGGTCCAGGCTGAGGTTGGGGCAGGAGGCATTCAGGCAGTATCAAGATTCAGGCTAAGGTCAGGACAGATGGCAATCCAGCAGAATTACAACGTACATAGTCAATATTACGCAGAACAACCCAAAGTATACACCTATCAGATGTAACTGCAGTGTAGTTTAAATCATTAGTGTATGGAGAGAAATAATTAACTTAAAAAGACTTTAAACGGACCTTCATACCACCCTCTGCGAATATTGGGACCACTTTTATTGGTTCCCTAATTTTTTCGCGTTAGGGTCTTCTTTAATCATCGTTCCAATTACTACATTCAGTGGCAACACTTCACGATTCATGAAGTCCATTAATTAATTTAAAGCGCCAAACGGAACTGCTCTGGGAAAAACACTTGTTCAGAAAATACCAATAAAGTTGTTATAAGGTCAAAACTTCATGGACTTCATGAATCGTGAGTGCATTTGAAGGGAGGTTTGGCTTATGTCCAATGATTATATTATCTTTATATGTGCCTAAAATGAGGTTTCGGTTACACCAAGGCCAGGGTCAAAACCAGGAATCAGTCAGAGATGGACAGATGAGACAAGGACAAGACACTGCGGAGAGCGGCATGGACTAGCAGGGCAAGGCAGTTTAAGGTAACAGCAAAGCAGGCCAAGGTAACAGCAAGGCAAGATGACAAGGAGGCAAGACAAGGCAAAAGGCACAGAGACAAGCAGCAACATGCACTGCAACTCAGGAGGACCTGAGTATACAAGCCGGATTTTAAATTCCCAGCAGTGTGCCATCATCACCAGGCACTAGCGGACCAGTTTTCTGCTGTGGGGCCTCAGGAGCTGGCATGCTGCATGCGCACACCTATGGGGAACTGAAGGAGAGGCAGCAGGGTGGCGTGCCAGCCGCATCGGCACTGTGTTCTGAGGTGAGTGCGGCTGGACATGGGACATTCCACAGCCGGCCAAAAGGTGACAGGCACAGCGAGGTTCTACCCTTGCTTTCCGCAATACCTCTAAATAAAATAAATAAATAAAAACAGAAACTGCAACAGATCAATAATCTGAATGCAAATTGATTTCAAGGAAATTAATTGGCATTCACCATCAATATAACATTTAATTCCCTCTTTCTTCGATACTGGGGGACCTTAACATTTTCAGATTCTCTGCTACTAGACAGAAGTTTTAGCACAGTTTTTAAATGTCTATTCCTGATCGGGAGGAGGGAAGAATGAGCCTGAGTTTCTCAGACCTGGCTGCAGTCTTCATTGAAACCAGCGGCAGGTATTAAATTCAGCTTGTACAGGGCTTAGCACCCAGATGTCTAAAATGCTGCCTGCATTCACCCCAGAGGCTCAGGCAGGCAGAGATCTGATGTCCCCTAGATTGACCCATAAAGGAGAAGGCCAGGGCTCTTTCAGTCAAGTACACATTTACAAGGTTTAGTTTCAAAGACTTTTCTAAAAGTCATTTTGCCCTTACAAGAAATAAATATGGAGAAATTTGTTTTACTCTAGCAATTTTAATTTATAATGGATCTGTGTTTTATCAAATTATGCTCCTGTTGCAAAGGAGATGGCTGGCTGAATAGAATGCAAATTTACCACACTGCGTATGATCGACTGCTGTCCTTGGGCAGTTATAAAGGCATTTATTCATTAATTCATATGATATAAAATACGGTATTATTACGGAATTCTTTTTTTTTTTACATTATTTATTTATATATTTTCAAATATCACAAACAGCAAATTCTTTGCATAAGAAACAAGTTGAGCCAAAGTTTAAAAGAAAAACTATATATATCAGAAAATAAATACCATGCTGTCCCCCACTTCCAAGCAAAAGAAAAAGCAAGAGGAGGGCAAAGAAAAAAGAATCTGGGAGTAACAAAGGAAACCAATCAAAGAAATGGCAGTAACAGAGAATGAATCAGCAGTTTATATTTTCTGCACAGTATTACAATATCACTTATGGCAGTGTTTCCAATCCTGTCCTGGGACCCCACCCAGCCAGTTGGATTTTCAGGATATCCACCATGAATATGCATGAGCGAAAAGTTGCATGTTATGGAGGCAGTGCATGCAAATGTTCTCTCATGCATATTCATGGTGGATATCCGGAAAACCTGACAGGTTGGAGGGTCCCCAGGACAGGGTTGGGAACCACTGACTTAAGGTAATAGGGAAGAAGTTGCAGGCCTATGAGACTCTATAAAAAAACTTCAATTGTTCCGGCAGGAAAAAAATTAAACATTCATTTCCTCACTTGATAATACACTTACAGGGATATCGAAGTAAAAAAGAGTTAACCTAAACTAGCAATTTCCCTCCTGAAAGCTAGAAAACCTTTCCTCTTAACTGAGCAGCTTGAGCAAGATCAGGAAAAATACTGACAGACTGACCATAAAAAAAGAAAAACCCTTTTGAAGTAATTACGCACTACATTACTCAAGTCCTTAGCTGAAATAAAGGAGACCAGCAGGATACTCATATCTATAACTTCCATTGTAGAATTTTCCAAAAAATTGGACAGATTAGCTTGAAATTTCAGATTAGGTGTATCTCCTGAAGTTCTTTTAGGAAGAAAATAACAGGTATTTATTGAAGGCATTTGATCTGGTGTAAAACCTAGGGTCTCTTGAAAATAGCTCTTCAGTGTTACATATGGAATTTTCCCAATAACCCTGGGAAAATTCAGGAGATGTAGATTTAAATGTCTCACATAATTATCTAAAACTCTATTCTTCTATTAAGAGCATTCCAGTCCGTCATAATGGTAGCATTAAATTCCTGAACTACTGTGGAGATTTTAACTTTAGTTGCATCCACTTGCTCCTGCATACTGGAAACGGTTGTTGGCAGTTTACTGAGAAAAGATCCATCTTTGTATACTATTCAGTAACCTGAAAGGCTTCCTTAAGTTAGCAGCTAAGTCCCAGATAGCCTCAAGAATCACCACCTCCGGACGAGGTGTAATAGAAAAGGACTCACTGCTCTCCATGGTCACAACCTCCCCAGGCAGAACAGCCAGAGGTGATCCCAACAATGGCTCCAAACTAAAGGGCCGATGATATAAAAAATGCGGAAAGCGGGCACTGAAAAGCCAGCGCCCGCTTTCTTAATGGGTGAATGGCGGGCGTCATGCTATAAGCAAATTAGGAGGTCGCGCTAGCAAGGAGGCGCTAGGGTCGATTGCGTGACCTTAGCGCCTCCTTGCTAACACGACCCCGTGGTTACCGGCAGTCTGCCGGTTATGAACAGCAATGCCGAGTTTATCATAACACAGCCGGCCGAGCTCCAGGCAGGCGTTTATAGCTGAGCGATAAATGTGCGTCTGAGATGCACATTTATTTTTCTGCATTGGAGTGAATGAGTAATAGCCTCATTCACATGCATTTGCATGTGATGAGCGCTATCTCATTCACTCCACATCAGACACGCATTAAATAGGCGTTAACCCCCTATTGCATTAGGGGGTGGATTAGCGCCTATTTAACCCGCGTCCGACTGCAGGTTATACAGTGCGCTCAGCTGAGCGCACTGTATTGCATTGGCCCATCAGTGGGCTAACCACCAACGAGGAGCTGGCAGCCCCCTCAGCCATCTCACCAGAAGGAAGTCCCTGAGAGGGCGATGAAACTCGGGCAGGCAGCCACCCGCGGACACTCTCAGTGCATCATCGCTAGGTGCAAGGCAAGGAGGGCATGTTAGCAGGTAGAATAATAAGCGTGGAAACAAGGGTCAGAGCAGCAGAGCATCACGACCCAATCTATGCTACCATCTTGCCCCTTGCTTGTTTTAATATATTCTGATGTAACTCTTTTTATCATTGTTTGAAGTTGTATTTATTATTATTGTATTATGAAGAAGTGGATGTCCAGTTAGCTCTTGAAGGGCAGGAAGATAGACAAACAGAGGGCCCAGGGCAAGAGGTATATGAAGGATGGAAGAAACTACAACTCCCATCATCTTGAATGAGCGTGAGAATGAATGGCGATCTGGGGGTAGAGGCTCTGAGAGATCGGAGGGCAGAGGTTTTACTCTCCCTGACACACATGAGGTCTTTACAAGGGAAGAGCATCCACCCAGGAAGGGGCCAGAGAAGCAATTGTACAAATGCAGTTTAAGAAAGGGGAAAAGTATGGTTATAGAACCGTGTTGCTTGGCCATTAGCCTACTATAGAGTGGATTTAAAAGCGGCAATTGTTTGCCCTTGGCCTAGTGCAACCTGACCTGGGATTTAATAACTGTGAATGCTTGATTTTTATGCTGATGATTCAGCGTGAACCGAGATTTAAAAAGGCAAAGAACAATAAAATTGCATCACTACCTTCCCAGTTAGGATCTACAGTGGGGGGATGGTCCAGCTTAAAAGTAGCTAGTAACTTGGCTTCCACATCAGGGTTGGCAGTTTCCCAGGAACTTGGTTTATTTTCAGGACACTGATTGACAGCAATAGTTTTCAAGCAATTCACACTTTGCAGCAAAGTAACTACAATAAAGTCAGGTGGCCATTTGTAGTTTCAAGATACAAAAGATGAGGAATACAAAAAAGTAAAGTTAGGTCCAGTTCAGTAAAAAAAAAAAAAAGTATATAATAGTTTTAAATTTCAAAGGTGCATTTCAGTTTAATCACTCACATCATACCCCTGGCTGAATAAGTGCTCTCCAGTGCTGTCCAATCCAATTTGTTAATTCTAATTAATAATCACAGCTGGGCTAACCCTGCCAAATACCAGGATTATCACAATCATCCCAGATCAGCGTAATAACTGATGATTCAGTCCCATCCCATATATGCATTTTACTTACTGTGCCCATCAGATATTGGTTGCAAAGACTGGTAGCAATAGATGGTCTTATCTGTCACAAATTCCAAAGTCTTCAGACATAACCTTAAATCTTCCCAACAAATGTGTGATAAAGTGTTAGCTCTACTGATGCAGAGAGATATTCTCCCTTCGCCAGCTAACCAGGCTCAGGTCTAATCTGAATGCAATACAACACTTGGGTTTACGCAGCAGATCTATGCATTGCCAGTTGATGTCTACCATTCTTGACCAGACTCTCTACAAAGAACTCCCATAATCACAAAAGTTCTCTTAACTCCTCCCACTAGTGGTATAGATCAGTTTGGGCATTTGAGTGTTTTGGAATACAAAGCTTTTCCATTTTTAGGAAAAATAGATAAAAGGACTAGGAAACTCCCTACACTATGAAGATTGAGGTCAGATATAGAGAGTGCCCGCTCCGCCTCCTGAAAGAGATGCTCTTCTTAGCACAGCACAAGTTGGCCAACTGCACAAGCTTTCAGCTTACACCTGAAACTGAAGCCCTAAATTGTCAAATAAAAGTACATTGATATTGCCCATATGGCAAGGTCCATGTTCCCCAGCTGGAGCATCTCGTACTGCTGCAGTAATTCCCCACTGCCCTCCTGAACACGAACGAGGTCTTGAATAAGTCTTGCTAGGCCAGGTTCCTCCTCTCCTAGCAGAAATAGAAGTGCGGCAGATGCTGCCAGGCCTGGCTCCTCCAGTGGAATGTGGCAGGCTGTAGATGAATGGTGGAAAGAGCAAAGGGGTCAGGTGGGAGAAGCAATCCCTACCCTCCACTTGGGGAGACGTTCAGCTTCCCTCAGAAAAATAAAAGATCACGCTGAGAATAATAAAAGCCCATCCTTGCTTTTCTTTTAGAAAAGATGGGACTGGGTGATAGAACCAACAGTTTGCAGAAACCACCAGAGCACAGAGCAGATCTAACGAGTTAGGGGGTCTCAAAGTACCACAGTAGTATTTCAAAAGTCTGCACCAGCGCTATGAAACCAATTCCTCATTATGATTCACAATATTCAGGTTTATTTTAGCTGTTAATGAATTTCCTCTTTCATTTCTTATTGCTAGAGACATGGATTTCTCGTGAGAAATTTGTCGAGCATTAATTCAGAAAAAGACTAAATTGGCCAATTCAGGCATTACCTGGCCTATAAAACACCTCTGATATGCAGATCAGTTACACAAATTGGTCTGTATGTGATATTTTTACGTTACTCCAAACTATGTTTCACTAAAATGTTCAGTTGAGTCATAGCCAAGACATACACTCTAAAAAAAAAAATAAAAAATTCCTAGCTCCAGATACCATGACATTATGACATCAGTAAGAAATTCTGAGCCTTAGGCATTGTGTGGCGTTTACATTAGCTTGTCAGCACGCAGCATTGCATTGTTACTGTAAATCAGTGGTTTGCAAACTCACCAAACCTGCCCTTGCCCCCCCGACGCCAGTCGGTCAGGTTTTCGGGATCTCTCTATGGAACATGCATGAAATATATTTGCATGCCCTGTTCCACTGCATATTCATTAGGGAATATTCTGAAAACCAGACTGGCCAGGAAATGGAAAGCAACCTAAGGGCAGGTCCAAAGAAGACATTTCAAGGTCAATATTCAAGATGATTTGCAATCAGACTGTACTGACCCCCAGCTTATTTTATTTTGGGAGAGGGGTTCTAGGGAGAATAGCAGCGTGGAGGTAGGAGTTTCAGGCGGATAGAGAGGGTGAGGTGGTTGGCAAAGAGAGCCAGACCTAGGATTTCAATTAAAATGTGTGTAGTGGGGGGGAAACCTCAAGTCACTATGAACCACAACAACATTTTTGTTATTTTCTTTTTGGCGGGGGAGGAGTGCCATTGTGATCTATCTATACCCCTGCATTTTATGAGTAGGCTGGGGATTGGAGGTTTGGGCCTGCTAGCCCAGAAAGCTTTAATTTTTTTAAATTGCTCAGCTCTATTTTGAATTTAGCCAGGTAGGGTAAAAGATATCTGGGTAAGCTTATTCGAATAACTTTAACCAAGTATATTCAGAGGCACAGCCATCTCCATGCAGCGGAAGAATTGTTCTGCTGAATATCCATGACGAGATATCTGAGCCAGATAACTTGTGTGCTCACCAGCTTACTGAATGTGGACCTCTTCAGTTCTAATATCAAGGAAACCATAGGGGGTAATTTTCAAAAAGATTTACAAGTATAAATGTAGCTACTATTGTAGCAATTTTCAAAAGCCATTTACCCATGTAAAGTGCACTTATGTGTGTAAAACCTATGGAAAAATTCAATGGCATATATTGTAGCAATTTTCAAAAGCCTACTTACACAGTTAAAGTGCATTTACATGTGTAAAACCCAATTTTTTAAAATCAGCCCTTAGGGGCGGATTTTAAGAGCCCTGCTCGCGTAAATCCGCCCGGATTTACGCGAGCAGGGCCCTGCGCGCCGGTAAGCCTATTTTACATAGGCCTACCGGCGCGCGCAGACCCCGGGACTCGCGTACGTCCCGGGGTTTTCGGAGGGGGGCGTGTCGGGGGGCGGGCCCGGTCGTCGCGGCGTTTCGGGGGCGTGTCGGCAGCGTTTTGGGGGCGGGTACGGGGGCGTAGCTACGGCCCGGGGCGGTCCGGGGGCGTGGCCGCGCCCTCCGTACCCGCCCCCAGGTCGCGGCCCGGCGCGCAGCAGGCCCGCTGGCGCGCGGGGATTTACGTCTCCCTCCGGGAGGCGTAAATCCCCCGACAAAGGTAAGGGGGGGGTGTAGACAGGGCCGGGTGGGTGGGTTAGGTAGGGGAAGGGAGGGTAAGGTGAGGGGAGGGCAAAGGAAAGTCCCTCCGAGGCCGCTCCGATTTCGGAGCGGCCTTGGAGGGAACGGGGGGAGGCAGCGCAGCTCGGCGCGCGCAGGCTATACAAAATCGATAGCCTTGCGCGCGCCGATCCAGGATTTTAGTGGATACGCGCGGCTCCGCGCGTATCTACTAAAATCCAGCGTACTTTTGCTTGAGTCTGATGCGCAAGCAAAAGTAGGCTGATCGCGCTTCTTTTAAAATCTACCCCAAAGTGTGTTCAAGAAACATGAAATAGATATTCAATCTGTAATTTGGGGCTTTTGTACACCAGGGCCTATTTATTCTGTCTTCCAGGTTCCTGAATCTGCTGTAGGCTCTATCAGGGTCCTCATATTTTATTAAAATCCCTCTCAAGTTATTCACTAACTAGGGGTTAGAAATCAGTCGTAAATATAGTGAAAATAAGGGGGGAAAAAAAGATGTATTCCTGAATCTGCATTGGTGGCCAGCAGTAGTTCCTGTAAGGAGAGACAGCAGGTCAAGCTGTTGCAAGTGGACTTGTGAAAAAGAGTGATGATAAAAAAAAAAACAGAAAAAGAGAGCAGAAAGAGAGAGAGAGTGGCTGCTGTGCCACGTTTGCTCTGGATCAATTGAGCATGAGTTTTTGAGAAAGTGGTTTGTCTGTGCAAGATTAAGAAACTGCCAGGTTTGCTTGTGTGTACAAAAGGGTGAAAAATCTGGGTTCCAAGCTCTGCTGAGTGAGAGAGAGAGAGCAGGGGAATGATTGTGTGGTGTCCCAGCGACACTGTAGAAGATTAGGAAAGGAAAGACTTATCAGCTAGAGTGTGAGTGTGCGGCTCAGAGGGTTTAAGGAAAAGGAAAATTTGTGAGTGAAATTGATAAGAATGAATTAAGTATCTCTCCTGGGATTATTTCTGAGATCCAAAGTACCAGAATGAAATGGTTTCTTTATTTTTATTTGCATTTCGAAATTATATCAAGTACAACTTGAAGAAAAAAAAAAAAAAAGAAGCTTACTTAAACAATTAACATAAGTAATAACACCAAAAACTCCAAGTTCTCATTGAGATCCACAAAAAGAATGGCAAAGAGCTAGAGAAAATTATGGAATAAGTATATTAAAATAAACCTGGATTAGGTAATCTAACACTAGATAGAAAATTCCCCAAACTGTAATGAACTGCCAATAGTCCCAAGGCTGTTTAAGATGAAACAACTACAGATTCATCAGGGAAGGCCACTTTCTAGGGATGTGCATTTGTTTTAAACAAAACAGACAATGGCAACAAAATTGTCTATTTCATCTTGTTTCAGGAGCACCATGAAACAAAAGAAAAAAATAATGAAATTTCATAAAAATTTCCAATTAGTGCGCACTAACGGGACTTAGGGGGTCATTTACCAAAGGTTTCTCCCTTTCTGTGTCTATGGGAAAAATGCTTAGTAAGTGACCCCCTTAGAGGTAGATTTTCAAAGGGGTACGCGCATAAGATACGCGCATACCCCCCGAAAACCTACCCCAAACCCCCCCTGCGCCCGTCGAGCCTATTTTGCATAGGCTCGGCGGCGCACGCAAGTCCCGGGGCTTGCATGGAGAGGCGTGTCGGGAGGCGTATTGGGGGGCATACCGGGAGTGATGTGGCGTTTCAGGGGCGTGTCCGGAGTGACGCAGCGTGTCCGGGGCGTGTCCGGGGGCGTGGTTCCGGCCCGGGGGCGTTCCGAGGGCGTGACAGCGGCCCCTGGACCAGCCCCCGGACCGGAACATGGAGCGCAGCAGCCGGCCCAGCGCGCGCAAAGTTACGCTGGAAGCAGGCGTAACTTTCGGGATAGAGGTAGGGGGGAGGTTTAGATAGGGCTGGGGGGGTGGGTTAGGTAGGGGAAGGGAGGGCGAAGGGAGGGCGAAAGAAAGTTCCCTCCGAGGCCGCTCCAATTTCGGAGCGGCCTGGGAGGGAACGGAGGCAAGCAGCGCAGCTCGGCGCACGCAGGCTGCCGATTTTGGGCAGCCTTGCGCGCGCCGACCCCGGATTTTAATGGATACGCGCGGCTACGCGCATATCTATTGAAATCCCGCGTACTTTTGTTCGCGCCTGGTGTGCGAACAAAAGTACGCGTGTGCGCAGATTTATAAAATCTGCCTCCCTGTGCGTACCAACTGAAAATATTACCAATAAGTTAAAAAGTGTCAATTGAGGGAGCAGTTTATTAGCTAGAGGTATGGTTCTGCATTCCCATTGGCTGCCTCCTTATTTACTTGTTTGTGTTGCCAAGGTTGCAAGGTGGTGTTTGTGGGAAGATGGCCAGTGCCTGGTAATAAATGTAAACAAATAAGTAATATAATAATACCATCAAGTTCTATTCAGGAAAAGCAAAAGCATATATTGAAAAGTTCGGCCATAATTGCATTATTGGGTGTTAGGGCTTCTGGCTCTTAGGACTCTGTCGTCCTCTATCTAGGTCTAGTGGTCTCCCCTGAGCCCTTGGTGATTCAGGGATGTACTATGCTTTGTAATAACCCTCTTCCATTTCCAATGCCATCTCTAGAGGAAGATTAGGGTGTCTGCACACCCACTACCACATAGGGCATTCTAGGCCATCTAGGAATTGTTCCAGCAAAACTGCATTGGCTACTTACACCCCAGTCTTCCCTTCTAGATGCAGCCACTTCCAAGCCACATTGTTAAGTTGGTGAAAAGGTTCTGCGTATTCTCCTCTGGTTGAAGGACTCCTTGACGAAATCACTGTTGGTAGGCTTCTAGGGTGAGTTCTACTGTCTCTAAAATGGCTGCTTTGACCTCCTGATATAAAAACATAAGAACATGCCATACTGGGTCAGACCAAGGGTCCATCAAGCCCAGCATCCTGTTTCCAACAGTGGCCAATCCAGGCCATAAGAACCTCTTCTGGATTGGCAGTCTAGAAGGCCTCTTGACTACTCCTGGTAAGTAGATTCCCCAGATATATTTTCTGGCCAGCCTGCCATTTGAGCGGTCAGTTCAAAATTCTTCAGAAAACAATTGGGGCCTACTGCCAGGGCCATCTTAAGTATGACTGGTAACAAGGAAAGTGGCCTGGTCACAGCAGTTTGCGTGGCCTGTGCTACCTCAATAAGCAGTGTGTTTTGCTGCATAAGTTGTTCTTGCAGTGCCTGTTGTTGGTCAGTTTGGGTTTTTAGGACATGCTGCAGTTGCTGCTGCCCTGTAGCAAGGACCTGGATTACTTGCTCCATCTTCCTGTTTTCTGAGCTGCCTCTAAACTGGGTATCTCTCCAGGGAAAGGAGAAGGAAAAACAAACAAAAAAACCCTCTGTTGGCCTGTCCAGCCCTGACTCACTGCTTGAACCCTGACTGCACAGGTGGGCTACCCCCTTGGCCTGTTGTAGCTTCAGCTGGGTGAGTAAAACTGGGAGGTCCCAAGAAAAGAGAAGAAAAAACTCTGCAGGGGTTTTTTTTTTTCCCTGCTACTGCAGCTGTGGGCTCCTGCCTGTGCTTCCCGCTTAGGCAAGAGGTCCCACTGCTGCCACCATATGTGGTAATGTGGCCAGTTGTGGCTTAGGAAACAGCCAAAAGAAATAAGGAGGCAGATTCTGGCTCTTTCCTTAGATGCAGTTTATTTACAGTGAGAAAGCCAAAATCAAACAAATAATGCAGCTCACCTTAAATTCAGGTAACACACAGTCCTCTAACATAGCAGGTCTTTGGGTAGGTTGAGTGTTTGCCTGCTCCCTAGGACATGTCTAACCCTTCTGAACCCTGCCTTCATATGCTCAGACCACCTTAAGGAGGACCAGACCAGAAAGCTGTGGCCAATCCCTTAAGGTGGTCTGAGGGAGTTTCCTGTAGACTCCCTTACAAAGACCATGTGAAAATCTCCATGATGGTTCTATTATGATCTTACCTCTGGCCCCATCCCACCTAGCACAATACCGGTTTAGCCACCTCCGCTGTTTGTGATGCAACTCCTTGGCCTTCTTCTTCAGATCCTCAAAGTATATAGAAAAATAGAAATAAAAAGGTTATAGTGCACCATAGTTGCTACTGTGACCTCCATACTGGTATGCATCTATGTATTCTACTGACATCTGGAATGAGTAACATGGCTCTTTATACTTCTTAATGCACCTAGAAGAGGTGTGCTGCCACCAGGCCCCAGAGTCACCCAGAACAGAGACACTCCATGAACTGCCAAGGCACTCCTTTTCATGAGGAAGCTAGCTGGGCAGTCCAGCCAGTGGGAATGTCTCTTTTCAGAGAGCACACAGCTTTGAGTAGTAACAGGAACCATAGGACAAGGTCAAATCTCTCCCTTCTGAAAGAAGGACATTGGTTTACTCTGCTGTTGGAGCCACCATTAAATCTATTACATGTCCCGGAGGAAGTTCTAGCTTCTAATTGCACCTTTACTATAATTGTAACTTTTGGTTTAAGTCATTCCTTGTTATCCTTGCTTACAATTTCACTCTTGCACTATATTACCTTGGTAACACATGTACATTGATCATGCTGTAAATGGAATGTCAATTTGTTACTGTATTCAGACATCCCTATTAACTCTTGTCCTACCTGTAGGCCAATTTGGGGCTTCCCTAATGAACATCATGCACATCCTAACCTGCCCCCACCACTACTATCTGCAATCCACTTACTCCACATTGATATGATGCCCAGTGATTAAATTCATGCTGCAGACCTTTTCAGGCATGCTTGTTCTCTTGGAGGTTTTGCCAGACTTCCCAGATGGGGAACAGCATCCTCTTGTGCTCCACTACCCAGGATGCCAAGTTGGGCTGCGTTGCTGGTGGTGGCATTGTGGAATGAGGCCACCCCAGAAGATCTGGAGTAGCGTGTTGCGGAAGCCTACATGTGTATGATACATATGCAAAGTTGCAAGCAAACGAGAAACCACGTGCAAATGTAGACATAACTTTCACCCGCAACATGTACTAAAAGTTATATGTATTTTATATCATGTGTGCACTTGCTTATGCAAAATATAAAATTCATGCACATAAGCATACAAACCCATATGTGTGCAATTATGGACTCACACACCATTGTATTAAAGTTATCCTCTTAGACTCTTATACTCTATAGCAGATAAAACACATATTCTTATAGAAAAGGAAAAAAATATTATTATAAGAAAAGATATAAAGGATAGGTTTTTGCAAATTATTGGAAAAAAAAGAAAATTACTGATTCCCTTTCAGTTCTCATTTCACTCAAATTAAAAGTGTGCCCCAGCAAAATTCTGTCCAGAAATTAGTATGTGATTTCTCAGTTCAATCTCATGTTTTCTGAAGAATTTAGATTAATTTCTCTGCAGTCCATGGGTGATGACACAGTTGCTGGATGCTTGGAGAATGCATGATATCTTCTGGGTACTCCACATTGACCAAGAAATCACCTTGATTCACGGAGAAATAGCCTTCTCTCACCAAAAATTAAATCACATTTCTTCTGTATTCTGAATAAAATTATGACAATTCTTCTCAGTTTGCCTAATAATAAAAAATGTTTAAAACTTTCTTTGTACTGTTGTGCTAACTGGAAATAAAATAAAGGTATAGCTATGCATTCCCAAGTTGGATAATTAGTTGACTGATACTTACAGAAATGTATTTCTGCAGTTGTGATATCACTTGTCTATTTATCTATCTGTGGAGAAATAATTTCAGTGCTAATCAGCAAAAAATACAAATTTCCATCCAATTTTTGGTATCAAATATATAATGGTGTCTATACCCGGTTTTCTTATAGGGTATCTACAACTGTCTGTGGCATGTAAAAATACTCACAACCCCACAGCACATTCTCCTAATACTTAAAATGTCAACATTTATTTTCAGCCTCTGTGCAATGAGGCCTTTGGACCAGTCACTTATTTAGCATGCGTCTGAAGGAGATCATTTCTCAAGGCTGCTGAGAAAGAAGATTTCACTTAGACTGTAATTTCCTCCTCCTGCTCTGCTATTTTTGTGGGTTCAGTCAGTAATTAGGCAGTGTAGACATGCAGGAAAGTCCCATAGCAGGCAGCTTCACACACACAGCTCATGAAATCAGAGCCCACCTTCAGCCATGGGGCCCTGAAAAGAGAAAGGTTACCACCACTATCCTCCAGGAGAGGATTTGGAACGACTTAAGCTACTCTAACTCTTCCATGGATCTGTCAGGACACATTTCCTGCAGAAATTTCTGTTCCATCTCTCCGTGACATCACATCGTCGTCATAGTTCCATTGGGGAGCAAGAAAATAAAACGAGGCAACGAGAATAAAGGACTGGTGCCTGGCTCCATTCCCGCTCATGCTGCTTTTTCATAAACAATTCTACCTGTTTAGAATCTGATGACTATTTTACAGCAGAGCATCAAGCAAGCAGCACATGAAACGTCGGTGAATTTCTAATGCAAATTAACCAATAGTTCCTGGCTGCTTCAGAACCAGTGTGCTATTCTTCTGCACCCCTGCAGCATGTGCCACATCTGTGCTGCAGCTGCACTCTAGAAGGGAACCGTCACAGGGTTCACTGCATGGGGACCAGCAGAGAATAATATACAGAGAACTTTTTTGGCAGAATTTCAAAATATTTTAAATCAGTGACTTAGGAGCATTTATTTATCTCATTGGTCTCCCTCTGCTAGCTAAGGTTTCATTTTTAGTTGAGGCATGAAAAGGGTCCCTGCAACTTTGGTATTTTCTTAAGTTTGAAAGAGAAAATGCTTCACAGCAGGGAATTGATCAAATTGTTTATTTTAAGGCACAAAAGAGAGGTAACTACTCCTTTTATAGCTGGGTAGCCATGGCAATGTTAGCCAATTCAGGCATGTCCTCTGGCAATCTGATATTCCAAGGGGAGGGGAGAAAGAGATTTTCTGTACTTTATAGTCTAATGTTACTTTATGGACAAATAAGTGACCCTATTGGCTGGAGGTACACAAAACTCGTGCACAACCTCTGTCTAATACATAGATTATACTAGCATACCAGAGGAAACTAAGCAGTATTCAATGCCAAACAAAATATTTTTTATTCAATATACAAACATTTTTTAATGCAAATGTGTCCGTGCTCTGTGTGGACTTCTTGCGCATCTATAATTAATTAGTTAAAACATACCAAATACATAATAGACATTATCATTATCCATACTCACTTATTGCATTGGCTATTGCATTGGCTATTGGCTGGAGGCCAGCACTGTGCCATTGGCTGGCATCAGTGACACCCTGATGACATTACAGTATCATAAGGCTGGGTTATAATTAATACATCTCTGGCAGCCTATCAGGCAATATTGAAATTCAGACCCGCAAATGGTAAACTTTTGTTTCAGAAGCAAGGACTAGTGGTATGGCTTGCTTCACTTAGTTAAGGGATGCATTACCTATAAATAATCCCTTTAGCCAGTAACAGACAAGGGACTGAACACTAATGGATTTATTAACCAGCTGTCTCACTGAAGTCTAGGAAAAAAGAGATGAGCGTGTCTTTGTTTCAAGCAGAGGTAGAGAGAGAGAGAGACACACGGAGCGTTAGCCACGAGGAGAGACAATATCTACAGCCTGCTTCTGGCTGCTGAAAACAAAAGAAAAAAAATGAAAATACATTTTCCTTGTACAGGAAGCTTTTTTTTTTTAATTTTACTTGGAAAGAAACTGCTTAAAAAGAGCAGAGATGAGTTTCATTGCACAGGTAACTAAATTCAATCTAAGCTATGGCTGGTTTTTGACAAAAATAATTGGTAATTTTTAGATAACTTTTGCTTTTATTTTATTTACAGTTAGCACAACAGTACAAAGAATGTTTTAAACATTTGTTATTATTAGGCAAACTGAGTTATAGGAAATAATCAGAATTGTCACAATTTTATTTTTAACATTAGTGAAATTCTGTTTAACCTTATCACCCAAATGTTCTAAATGTTCTCTGAATTTAGCTCAGTGGGACTATAAGTATTATTAATGATAAATACTTATATAGTGCCATCCCATCACTTTATAAAGTGCTATACAATTCAACATATGTGATTATTGTATCTTTGCCTGAAAGATCACTGTGAACCTGGAAGATGTAGTAGGCCAGATTGACAAACTAAAGAGTAGCAAATCACCTGGACCAAATGGTATGCACCCTAGGATTCTGAAGGAACTAAAAAATGAGATTTCAGATCTATTAGTTAAAATTTGTAACCGATCATTAAAATCATCCATTGTACCCGAAGACTGGAGGGTGGCCAATGTAAACCCAATATTTAAAAAGGGCTCCAGGAAAGATCCAGGAAACTATACACCAGTGAGCCTGACTTCAGTGCCGGGAAAAATAGTGAAAACTATCCTAAAGATCAAAATCGCAGAGCATATAGAAAGACATGGTTTAATGGAACACAGTCAGCATAGATTTACCCAAGGGAAATCTTGCCTCACAAATTTGCTTCATTTTTTTGAAGGGGTTAATAAACATGTGGGTAAAGGTTAACCAGTAGATATAGTATGTTTGGATTTTCAGAAGGTGCTTGACAAAGTCCCTTATGAGAGGCTTCTAAGAAAAATAAAAAGTCATGGGATAGGAGGCAATGTCCTTTTGTGAACTACAAACTGGCTAAAAAAACAGGATCAGAGAATAGGATAAAATGGTCAGTTTTCTCAGTGGAAAAGGGTAAACAGTGGATTGCCTCAGTGATCTGTTCTTCTTGGATCGATGCTTTTCAATATAGTTATAAATGATCTAGAAAGGAATACGACAAGTGAGGTAATCAAATTTGTAGATGATACAAAATTATTCAGAGTAGTTAAATCACAAGCGGATTGTGATAAATTGCAGGAGGACCTTGCGAGACTGGAAGATTGGGCATCCAAATGGCAGATGAAATTTAATGTGAACAAGTGCAAGGGGATAGATATAGGGAAAAATAACCCTTGCTGTAGTTACATGATGTTAGGTTCCATATTAAGAACTACCACCCAGGAAAAAGATCTAGGCATCCTAGTGGATAATACATTGAAATTTTCATCTCTAATATCTATATCTATATATATATAGATATAGATAATCTAATATCACGTCATAGATACAAACCAAGGACTTCAAATATTCAGCCATTAATCATGCCATTTTTACATAGCATTTAATTTATTTGTATACCGTTCAACCGTTTATTCTTTCTTATCTCTTCCTTCTTATCCAAGTTCTGCTACCCTTGTTATTTGTAACTGCTCCTTCGATCACCACAGTTCTAGTTGATGTATTTAATGCACTCCCGTTTCATGTAAACCAGCAAGATATGTGCTCATGATTGCCGGTATATAAAAACCTTAAATAAATAAATAAATAAATAAATAAATAAATCTCAGTGTGCTGCGGCAGTCAAAAAAGCAAACAGAATATTAGGAATTATTAGGAAGGGAACGGTGAATAAAAAGGAAACTATCATAATGCCTCTGTATCACTCCATGGTGAGACCGCACCTTGAGTACTGTGTACAATTCTGGTCGCCACATCTCAATAAAGATATAGATGCACTGGAGAAAGTACAGAGAAGGGTGACCAAAATGATAAAGGGGATAGATCAGCTCCCCTATGAGGAAAGGCTAAAGAGGTTATGGCTGTTTAGAATGGGTAAATTTGAATCAGTTATTTAATCTTTTGGATAATAGAAGGACTAGCAAGTAGCATAATTAAAACTAATTGGAGAATGCTCTGATCCAAGATGGTGTCTTAGCAAGTTGAGCTGAAGCATTTCTCTTTTTGCTTGCTTTTTGCCTTATATACAATGCCTCATCCTGCCCGCAAGCGAAGGGCAAGAGAGCAGTATTTTTCTGACGCTCTCTCTCCCATTCCATCGGTGGGCCCTATGGAAGCCCATGTTCGACGGGAAGCCATAAACCTGGGAGAAGGCTCACTGGCCGGCATTCAGGGATAAGGTGAGCCCAAACCCGTCCTTGTGCTACTGACATTGTTGCCCTGGTAGAGAGGTCTGCACCACCAACCCCACTGAAAGACGTACCGAGCAACCGTGACAAGACATAGAGGTGTTGGAGATGGGTACCTTCACTGGGTCTCTTCCGGAGCCCGTGACACGGGAGGAAGGTGTCTCAGCCCCTTTGGAGACCTCTGGGGAGTTGGGAGAGATTGCTGCAGGAGCTGCTTTGCAACAGGCCGTTGAGAGTTCAGCTGAATACTTATCATTTCGAATCATAGAACTGGTAAGACCCCAGACCTTTAATTTAGAGACAATTTGGGAAGTAATTCATACATTAAATTCAAATATTACAGTTCCATTTAATTCCATTACTAATACTGTTAAAATTCTGGATATCTGATTAAAGAACATTGAGAAAGAATCTGGAGATCATAAGTTATGTTGGAATCTTTTTAAATCTAATCTAGAGAGTTCTACCATTACACATCAAGCATTAATTAAGGAAATCAGATACTTCAATTCAGACTACAGAATATGGAGAATCAAATGAGGGCGAGAAATCTACGTTGCATTAACTTTCCGAAAGTCCTACATGTCCCACCTAAGGACATGTAGAGGAGGTACTTATTGGAAATAGTTAAAATCCCGGAGCTTACTCTCCATATCATTTCAAAGATATATTACATTCCCCCATTGAAGAAAAGTTCTTTGGAGAATAACAATATGCATGTTCTATTACCTCCTGAGCTACCAAAATTTGGATATCTCTGCAGTTCTGGAATTGTCTGATGAAAATGTGGCAACATCGTCTACTTTGATTGTTATCTTCTTGCTTGAGACTGATAGGGAATGGATCTTTCCAGATCTCCTTTCCCAAACCCCCTTGTTATATTCGCTACCCTTACTGCGACTCTAGGCTAAATACAACCCTTCTACCCTTGTCAAATCTATTACCTCATATATATTTTCACTCAATTGAGTTATATTTATTTTCCTCCCTCAAATTTATTACTCCCTAAGGTGATACCTATAATCCTCTCACATCCATGTCTCCATATGATTTCCAATATAATAAGTTACCTCTGTAATCTAATTATGCACCTCTTGCCATCCCTATACCCTTTACCTAGTTAACCATCCCCCTACCCCTTTTATCTCTAGCCCCCAATTCAACTAGCAGCAACCTATGTTAAATCATATATCTACAATTTGTTACTTGATTTGTTAGCCATCCCTTTAATACTATGTTGCTCCTGTTATCTTCACTTTCCATCAACCAAGTTTCCTTATCCCTAGGTTCATTGTAACTTACCTTCTTTGCTTTAGCTTTTCTTGTTAACGTTAACGTTTCTGTCACCCCTGTTCTATGTGAACCGATATGATATGATATGCTTCATGAATGCCGGTGTAGGAAAGAGTTAAATAAATAAATAAATACATCTTTAAAAAATATTTTGCTCATCGTACAGAACCATAAAGTTCAAATATTCCCAGATCTCTCAAGACAAACCCAGAGGAGAAGACATCAGTTTTTGTTGCTGCGGCCCAAAGTTCTTGAATTAGGGGTATTATTTCTATTAAAATTTCCATGTAAATGTTTGATTAAGCATCATGGGGTTTCTTACTTGTTTTTCCAACCTTCTCAATTAACAACTTTTTGATCTAATAAAATCGGGGGTCAACTTAGCTCTTCTCTGGTTTCTGTACAATGAGCTCCATAAAGAAGCAATTTGACCTCTCAAAAATATGCTGCCCTATTCTTGCTAGATTCAACATTATTTGATAGATTTCCTCATGGATATTGTAAATCTTGGATCAGCATATTGTGGGCTTGTTAGACATGTGGTATTTGGTTGTGTATTTCTTTATTTTCTTTTTCATTTCTATATTGCTGTAATATTACATATGGTTCCTCTCAAGTGTATGAATGATATTATATTTACAAAATCATAAATAAAAATAAACTAATCAGAGAAAATTCTTTTTCACTCAATGTACAATTAAGCTCTGGAATTTGTTGCCAGAGGATGTGGTAAGTGCCATTAATGTAGCTGGGTTTTAAAAAGGTTTGGATAAGTTCTTGGGAATAGCCATTGCTATTACTGGCATCAGTAGCATGGATCTACTTAGTGTTTGGGTACTTGCCAGGTACTTGTAGCCTGGATTGGCCACTGTTGGAGACAGGATGCTGGGCTTGAAGGACCCTTGGTCTGACCCAGTAGGGACATTTCTTATGTTCTTATCATTTAAATCCAAGGCCTGGATTTATCAAAATGCACTAAATATTGCATGCAATAGGAAAAGGGGCATGTTTTATGGTAATAGGCTGTTTATCACAAAGTCCACTGTCTTAGCGCTTTGCATAGGTATTACCACAATAACTTTTTCACATGTTGTGGTGCCAGAATTGTTGTAATTCCAACCTACAACCACTGGGGGGGGGGAGAGAGAGAGAGAGAGAGAGAGAGAGAGAGAGAGAGAGAGAGAGAGGGAGAGAGAGACTAGCTATAAGGCCCTCATACAAGGTAGGTATTTATACCTCTATATGAGGCCCACCTAGCTACTCAAGGTGAGGTTTAGGTATTAGTGTAGGGGTTAGGGGCCACTTTGACATTCAAAGTGAGATGTACGAATAGCACAGTGCTCTCTTGTGAAGATTTGATGACCTTCGGAGTGAGGGAACTCACCCAAAGATGAGATTTGTGCAATGTTCTCTCAACCTAGCTTGATGTTGCGCAAATGAAAAGGTGTAGTTAAAATCCGCGTTAAAGCTGTGCGATATGGCTTCGCAAATTGTGAAGCTGGCCCACTTGGCCAGAAATCCTGCCCCAAACACCTCCTCTTTTCCTAATTTGCATCGCATCATGCTTTATGATGTTTTCGCAATCGTTTAAAGGTGCTTTTTGCATGCGAAAACATCATATAGCACTTTGATAAATGACCCCCCAAGTTTGAACAAAGCAGTGATGATTTTCTGCCAGGTCACTAACCCAGAACCTTTTTGAACTTGCTTCCTTTTCCCTACTGGGAAAAAGTGGAAGGTGGAGACTGCTGCTGGACCCAACCCACTAACTTTTTTATTTAGAAAATTACCACTGGAAAACAGTTAACTCTCATGAGTGCTGGGTTTATTATTATTTGTGTTGAAACAGGGAGTGGGAATCAAAATTGGGAAGCTCCAGAATCATAAACAGCACAGCACCTTATGTACTCTGCTAGAGTGTCAGCTCACCTCCAACAAAGGAGAACAGGCAGAGCTTCAGCCCTCGGCCACATGGAGCCTTGTGCATGGATGGTGCGGGGTTCCTTTGAAGATGCAACCCCTCGTGGCTCTGTCTGTTTCTCTGTGCTGCAGTCAAAAGGTACCTGTTTCATTCATTCAGTCCTCTGCTTTATCTTGTGCAACACTCAGCTGCACAGTCAGCTTGGTGGCAGTGTTCCATGGGACAGAGGATGGAACACTGCCACCAAGCTGACCACAGGAAGGAACACTGCCACTAAGCTGACCACAGGAAGGAACACTGCCACTAAGCTGACCATCTGAGAGCAGGCCAGAGCCACCAGTTCACCTCCAACATGGAAGAGCAGGCCAGATACACTCGCCCACCTCTCACAACCCAGCATTTACAGCCTCCATATCTCCCCCTCTCAGCAGGCCAGAGTCACAACAAGCCACCTCCCACAAGGGAGAGCAGAGCCAGCTGCTCACCTCTAACAAAGGACAATCTGCTAGGACTACCAGCACAGGAAGAGCAGGCTATAGCCAATAGCCTGTCTCTAACATGGGAGTGCAGGCTGAGGCCAGAGACAGCCCTGGGTTAGTTTGTAATGATTTCAAAATCTGTGAAAAAAGGGTGCATGCATGGGTCATGTCTCATCTTGATTCTTATGTGAAAGCTGGCAAAGTAAACAGGCAGGCATTGTACATGAAATGTCACAGCTGCACACTTGATGCAAAGTGGCATTTGTGGGAAAAGCTTTCACGGAAAACTACCCCCTGGAAAAACGTAAACAGTCTGTTTTCCTTTGCTTGCCAGTGTTTATGTTAGGAACTAATGAAACATTCTTATGCTTATATGCCTGCTCAAGGAATTTCCTGTGAACTACAAAACCCTATTCATTTTTACTAATTATAGAAACATAGAAACTTACAGAAGATAAAGACTAGAAAAGGAGAACAGAGGTAGAAAGGCAATTAGTACAAAGGTAAATATTTTCAAATTGCCACTCCAATTTATTCTGCACATATATATACTTGTATACAAAAATTAACAAAGAAAAAACTAAGCAAATATGCCCAGAATTTATAATCACCCAACATGGCCATGCTTCAGGGGTGTAAACTCAAACAATTCCAGATATAAAAGAAAACAGAAAAACAACAAAACATGTACCGTAAACCAAAGGTTTACATGAGCATATTTCACCTTCTCTATATTCATTACATTGGCTTCCAATATCGTGGCACATTAAGTTTAAGATTGCTTTACTAGTTTTTAAATTGTTATATTTTTAATGTCTGTCCCTGGCACATGCTATTTTAAAATTTTAAGTCCCCCCACGCACACTACGTTCAGCTAATGGCAATCTACTAGAAGATCCATCTATTAGAACCGTCCACTTATTCGAGACACAGGAGCATGCTTTTTCAGTTATTGGTCCTTATCTGTGGAATGAACTTCCCAACGAAATTAGGTCATTAACTTGTGTCTCTGTTTTTAAGAAGGCAGTAAAGACACACTATTTAAAAAAAAAAAAAGCATTTGATAATATGCAGTAATTTGTTCAATTTATAAGATTTGTGCAGACATTATTATTGTATAATCAAAAAATATTTTTTAAACTCCAAGGTCTTTGGTGGCACACGGCTCGTGCTTTGTTTATAGATGTGCTTTACTGTTTTAATTTTATAGATGTGTTTAATTATGTTTTAACATTTTATGATTGCCTAATTTATGTGATGCGGAATCTAAGGTTTATTTTTAAATAAATAGATAATTGAACCGCAGTAAGGGCGGCCGCCGGCTTGGAACATGAGAATCTTATAAAATACATAATACATGAAGTGGTAGAATATATGAAACTCTTGAATCATAATTGCTAATTTTTGTATTCAAGTATATATTACAAAATAAATTGGAGTGGTAATTTGAAAATGTTTATCTTTTGTATTTATTGCCTTTGTACTTCCACTCTCCTTTTCTTATCTTGTTGCCATCGGTCGGCCTCTATTTTTTGTTTCCCTTTGGCAAATAAAGACAACCAGGGCCATCCATTCTAGCTGTTCTTTTTATTAGGTATAAATACTACAAACCCTAACTGATCTCTGGATTTATCCATGTTCTCCTCCTGCCCAGGACCCTCTCTGCCTACTTTTTATCTTTTTAAATTCTGATATTATTTCTAGCCCTACTACTGCCATTGCGAGGCTTCTGTGCTTCCATTGCTTCCTTCACATTTTCAGTGAAGAGTTCTCATACCTGTATTGGCTCTTAAAAAAACCCGAAACTGGATTCTTGTAGGTTGTGATAACTTTAATTGGACAAAGATAAGAATTATCCAGAGATGATGTTATACATGAGTATTCAAGGCTACACAAGTCTCCTCTTCGGATGTGATCTCTTTCTGTGAATAAATACTTTCTTGCATTATTCCTGAGTGTCTAGCCTTTCAACCTGACATCATTTGTTTAGTTTAGTTTATTAATTTGATTAATTGCCTTTTTAATATAGAGAATCAAAGCAATGCACAATAAAAAATCAATACATACAAAATCAGTATCATAAAATAAAACCCCATATATATAAACCCCATATATATAAACCCCAACTAAATATTACAAATACAAAAGAAAAAATGCAAGCACCAACTTAAAAGCATAAACAAGTTTAAGTATGTAATATATAAAAAATTAAAATCAGGCTAAACATTAAAAGATTGAGTCAACAACCAAGATTTCACCTGCTTTTTAAACTTAAAATAGTCTTTCTCCCAATGAACAATAAGAAGAAGGGAATTCCACAAAAAAAGCAGAATAAGAAAAAGTGGACTCCTGGGTTCCCTCCAATCTAATCTCTCTAGGGGAAGGTAACATCAAAAACTGTTATTGTGAGGAACACTGTTAGGGAAGGCTGGTAACGGAACAATAATACATTTTTCTCCCCTTGAGGAAGCTGCAACCCTCTATCCATTAAATGCAAATAAAAAAGTGGCCCTGACCAAGGAATTTCACAACTCAAGATCCGGTCTAACAGCCCAGAGATCTGCCTCCAATAGTCTTGCAATTTAACACAGCCCTTGAACATATGGCTTAAAGTCCCCCTCTGGGCATTACACATGGCACTCAGATCTGACTCCCAAAGGTGCATAGTGCATCCCAAGGCTCTAATAATGTAAGTCCTGTAGAAGAGTTTAAATTGGATTGCTCTTAAATTAGCCGACATAAGTTGCTTGTATACCCAAGAAAAAGCAATTTTCAAATCCTCTTGCCCCACTGTTACACCCAGATCCTTACTCCAGTTTGCTGAGTGGGCTAAATGGGTATCAGGCAATTTAGCTTTAAATGATCCTCCTAAATTGCAATTTTATTAAACTTAGGAGAAGTTTCCAAAAATGTCTCCTCCTCCTCCTCAGAGAGGAGGGGCAATAGGTTCAGATCCCTCTTACACAGTTGCAAACAATAATGCCTCCCTTGCAAATACCCCCAAAATTGCTTGTTTAACAACTCCCATTCCTCCTTTAGCTGTTGAAAAGAACAAATGAAAGCGAAGTCAGCATCCATACATTATGCTACTGATTGAAATTAAATACCTTGCAGTCTCTCCCTTGTGGGAAGTCATAATTACCCTTTAAGGTTAGAAATGGAGATACCATGAGACTACAGCCATTGCATTTCCTCCACCATATCCAAGCTTTACGCAATACGCAAGGCTTGCAACCAAAAGGGTGGGCATGATATTAAGACCAATTTCGTCCCAGACAAATATGAAATAAATTAAAGGGGTAATAAGGAGATGACCAATCCATCAGTAGGCCATCAACATCAAATTTCTTGTGATTGACTCAATCTTGAATGTGACATAGGAGGCATGAGATGTTGTAAATGCGCAAATCCGGTATTGCCAATCCACCTTGTTGTTTACTTAATCTGAGCGAGTCAAACTTAATGTGGGTGCTTTTGCCCCCAGATAAAAGAACCTATTGCAGATCTGAAAGCCTGTATGTCTTTATTTTTAACCTAAAGAGGTACCATCTGTAGACAGGAAGGATTACTATCTTCACCAAGGCACACCGCCCCATAAGTGACAGAGGCAGGTCTCTCCACCTCCGCAGCTGCAGTTTATCTTTGTCCAAAGTAGACGTAAAATTTTGATCATATATGTCAGAATTTTTATGTGCCAGAATAATCCTCAGAGTAGTCTGATCTCCACCCAAGCCAGTGGGAACCCACCCTCCTACCTGGCAGACAGAGAACTATGTAAGGGAAGAGCTTGAGACTTATCATAATTAATCTGCAGTCCAACAAATGAATCATTCTAAATCCAATATAAAAAGGGAAACCCCGCTCAGATAGCTCTGTATGCAAATACCATGTGCATCAACACATTATTTGCAAATTAGCTTTGTATTTTGATTGCGCTTTTCCCCCTAGACTCTGCTTCTTCTTTTTTTTTTTTCAGAGATTCAGAATGTTGACATGGCACAAGACTTTCCGTCCATCTCATGACTTATGGATAATATTTATTTCATTTTGCGCTTTTCTGAAAGATTAAAAAAAAAATGTGTAATGGGAGTTGGCAATACTGTTCAGGCTTAGGACTCATTTGTTTAGAAACATTTTGTGTAAATGTAGATGAGAACTGAAAACCCTTTCTGATTTTTTTATTAACTGTAAAAAAGTTCAGGTCATAGATATATTTGCCGTAGCAATTCGTGTATATTACAGAAGACTGAACCCCAGCGAAATACTGACAATAAGGGGCCCTCTCACCAACTCTGCTCTACCTGTTGAGACACTCTGTGCTTTCATAAAATAGTTATTTATTTATTTATTTTAAAACTTTTCTATACCGTCGCTAAGTTATATACCATCGCAACGGTTTACAAATAGGCACATAGACTAAGGTAAGTAAATGTAGGATATCTTACATTCTAACAGGTGCCAATAAAGTTCAGTTACAATTTCGTAAATAAAATCATTATTTGAGTAATGTTGGTCAAGTCCAGGTATATTATTGAGTTACTATCGCTTTGAAATATTACTTCTTAAATGTAGGATTGAGTAAATTCATTCTCATCTGCAATACCTTGTACTTTCATTCTCTACCCTCCACACTCTTTAGTGATAGTTCTTTGTAAAAAAAAGTTGAACACACGTTCTGTTTAATGTTAAATGTTAATTTATTATGGTCACTTCTCAATGTTCCTTGTAATAAGCCCAGGCTGGACTGTCCCAACCAGGGCAACTTATTGTTTAATGTAAACCGGATTGATTTGTATTGTATACAGGAATTCCGGTATATAAAAATTAAAAATAAATAAAATAAATAAGGCTTTTTTAAAGAGCCATGTTTTTAGATTTTTCTTAAAAGTTTTGAGATTATTCTGTAATCTGAGTTCGGGGGGCATCGTGTTCCATAGTATGGGCCCAGCCAATGATAAAGCCCTTTCTCTCACTTGGGTTAATTTTGCTGACTTTACTGAAGGGATTGTTAGTAGTGCTTTGTTTGCTGAGCGGAGGTTTCTTTGTGGAACGTGTACTCGTAAGGCTGTGTTTAGCCAGTCTGCTTCTTTATCATATATTAGTTTCTGTATGGTGCATAAGGCTTTGTATTTTATCCTGTATT
Organism: Rhinatrema bivittatum; assembly: GCF_901001135.1. NCBI lineage: Eukaryota > Metazoa > Chordata > Amphibia > Gymnophiona > Rhinatrematidae > Rhinatrema > Rhinatrema bivittatum. The sequence continues at coordinate 72,693,999 of NC_042618.1, read as the reverse complement.
CGATGGGTAACCAATGTAAGTCTGCTAGAGTTTCGGTTATATGGTCCCTCCTCTTTTTTCCCGTTAGTATTCTGGCTGCAGTATTTTGAAGTATCTGGAGTGGTCTTATCAATGTGCTTGGGAGTCCTAGTAAGAGTGCGTTGCAGTAGTCAGTGCTAGAAAAGATGTGTTTGCAATACTGTTCTGAAGTGGGCAGGTGTGAGTAATGGTTTCAATCTTCTGAGGACCATAAGTTTTGCGTAGCCTTCTCTTACTTTTATAGATATGTGTTGCTTCAGGTTGATTTCTGGGTCCATTATTACTCCCAGATTCCTTACTTTTTCGGCTAGCTCAGTTTTTTGGTTATTTCTTAGGGTTATCGGTGTTTGAATGATTTTAGTATGTTTTCTCTCAAGGTGAAGGAATTCAGTTTTGTCAATGTTGATAACCAGTTCCATCTGGTTTAGTAGTTGTTTAATTATGTCTAGGTACATGTTAGCTAGACTTAATGTTTTTTCAATTGTGTCGTCTATTGGTAGAATTAATTGAATGTCATCTGCGTAAATGTAATGTATTATCCCTAGGCCTGCCAGCAGATGACATAAGGGTAGCATATATATGTTAAAGAGGGTAGCAGACAGCGCTGAACCCTGAGGTACTCCTGTTTCAAGTTTAAATTTTTCTGATAATGTGTTTTTTATCTGGACTTGAAAGAACCTGTTGTTTAGGTAGGATCTGAACCAGTTTATTGTTTTGTCACATAATCCAATTTCTTCAAGTCTTTTTAGTAGTATTTTGTGGTTTACTGTATCAAAGGCTGCAGATAAGTCGAGCATTATAAGGATATAATGTTTACTGTTATCAAAACCTCTTAGTATGTTGTCTGTTAGTGAGAGAAGTAATGTCTCAGTGCTGTAGTGTTTTCGGAAGCCGTGTTGTGAAGGGTACAGTATGTTATTATTGTCAAGGTGTTCAGCTAGCTGTTTCTGTACTGTTTTCTCTATTAATTTAGCTAAAAATGGAAGGTTTGAGACTGGGCGGTAGTTAATGAGGATTAATGGGTCACTGTTTTTCTTTTTGATGATTGGCTTAATGATTGCCCCTTTTAGTGTATCTGGCATTAATCCTTCAGTTAGGGATAGGTTTATGATATTAGTTAGTGTTGGGGTTATTACATCGGTAATCTTTTTTATCTCAGTTGTTGGTATTGTATCGATTTTGTGTGGAGCAGGGTTTATATTTTTTATCATTGATTCAACTTCTTGTTCTGATATTTCTATAAATGAGGACCATATGCTAACATCTCTTTTTTGCATTACGATTGCTTGTTTGCTGTTTTTGGGGAGTTTGTTTCTTAGGTTTAATATTTTGTCACTAAAAAATTTAGCTAATTCATTGCATTTTGATTCAGGAAGACTTTGAGGTGATTCTTGTTTGTCATGTGTGAGCTTCGTTACTATGGAGAATAAGGTTCTTGGGTTATTGGCAAACTTTTCTATTTTATTGGAATAGTATTCTTTTTTAGCATTAAGGATCAGTTGTTTGTAGAAAGCTAAATGTTTCCTGAATTTGGTTAGGTTTTCAGTTGTTTTGTGTTTTCTCCAGATTTTTTCAAATTTTCTGAGCTTTCTTTTTGCATCTTTTATTTTTGCATTATGCCAGTGGTTATTTTGTTTTGTTTCTTTGATAGCTATTGTTTTGATGGGGTTTATTTCATCGGCTATTTTTTTAGTTATATAATTCAGTGGGGGCTTCTGGCAGCCTCCGGGGATACCTCTCTGCATCACATCAGCCACTGACTGTTATGTAAGCAGGCTTGATTATATGGGGATCAAGGCAGAATTCAAGTAAGTTCTCTTCCACCTCTCCAAATGCACATGCAAGTCATGGAAAATGTGCTAATGTTGGAGCATTGTAAGTCTTGGACATGGATGATGCTGGCTTTCTCTCTTCAAGACTTCCTGTAGTCTATAACTTGTTTTGAATTACAGTCTTCTCTATGACCTTTGTGTAACTTGGACACCTTTTCGGGTTACTGGTAAGCCCTGGCACATGGTAGTGTAGTTAGTGAGAGAAATAATTAGGGGATGATCCACAGAGGGTGTTGTAATGGATAATATTCCTCTCAGAGATTCGATAGCAGGAGCTCCGCCAAGGGCCCTGGGGGCAGTCTAAGTTGGCAGTTGAAGAGGAAGGTTGCAGATTTTTGCCTTAGTTATATTTTTGGCTTGCCTGGAGCCTGGGCTCCATCCTGCCTGGATTCAGGTCGAGGGCTCCACTGCTGTACTCTTCTCAAAAGGTGTGGAGTGATTGTCCCGGGAATAATTTGGCTTTTGGACTTTTATGTGGTAGGAGCCTTTCCTGGACTCAGGGAGTGGGGAACCCTGTGTCCGAGTTGCCCAGGGGTAGGGAAGACCTGCCTCTGAAGTTCTGGTGACCCATTGCAAGGGGCGTCTCCGGTATTATTTCCTTTTTGGGAACCGAAAGAAGTTATTTTGGAAGATCTGGGAGGAAGTGTTTTCTGCTCCTCCTCCTACCCATCTGCGGACCTCTGAGCTGCAGTTCCAGCTGGGATCCCTCCCAATTTGGGATCCCTATTGACTGAAAAGGAACGGAACAAGTAACAGTGTGCACCTATTTACAGTTTGGAGAACACCCAAGCACTGGGAAGAGAGAGGATTTGCTCTCTGTGCAGAGACAGTATTTTCTCTCTGTCTTGCAAAGAGTTTTCCTGACCATCCAAGAGTTGCCCTGCACACTAGGACTACCATCTCACCTAATCCAGGAGGGTGAGAAGTTCCTTTGCCTACTCAAAAGACTCCTGCACAGATAGAGGACGGGGATTTGTAAAAAGAGCCAGGAAGACTGCGGTGCTGGAAACATATTTAGCGTTCCGTTAACCAATCAGTGTTTGCAGAAAAGACTTTTATTTTGGATACTAATCCGGTGCTTCCAGCATGTTTCTTTGGGCACACAGCACACAGTGAACAGAAATTACCCCTCTCCTAGGGATATCTAAAAGGAAGTTAGTCACCCCTGCGCTGGGACCTGAAAGGAACCCTTTCGTCCCCAGGCCAAAGGATCCACACCCTTGGGAAAAGAGGCATAAAAGAGCTAATCAAGGTTTCTGCCCCATAGAGCTTACAAATATATTTATGGCCCCACCCATGCAGGACATGCACACCAGAGTGAGGGTCACATATGCGTTTTCAATACTCTATATATGTCATATTCTTGCTTTGATGTAGGGATGTGAAGGTGATACATCCTAACATCCTACCAACAAGGCAAGATGCAGTTGGATGTCATAATATCGGCATGAAAGGGAGTGGTCATGGCAAAAATTAATATTTAGGGATCTATATATTACAGTTTGTTACCTTCCTCTTGTAAATGCCCACGTTAAACTGATTTAATGCAGTATTTAATAAATTAATGAAATGCAGAATACTGCCACATTAAGATGGGTTTATGAAACTGAATGTGGCCACCATAGCATGGGAGTGCTATGTGTGATCCCTTGAGCCTGCCTTGACCAGATCAGAGATGTGGGCCCCATTATCATGGGTTGCATAACTGAGCACTCGCTACCTTGATGTGCGCCAATCCACCTCTCCTGGGTGCCCGATTTAATATTTAAATCGGGTGCTGCGGTAAAAAGGAGGCGCTAGGGGAAATCATGCACCACTAGTGCCTCCTAGGCAGCAGGTGCCCAGGAGAGGTGGCTATCAGTCAGTTAGGAAAATGGATACTCAATTTTATGAGCATCCGTTTTCCTAACCTGTGCACAGACACGGGTTAGGAAAATGGATGCTCATTAACTGAGTGTCCCTCTTCCTAACCTGACCACCAGCACACTATTTTTTTTTTTTAATTCTCCTATTTCAGTTCCTCTGACTTAATATTGCAACAATTTTAAGCCAGAGGAACAGAATAAAGGAACAGAAAAGCAGTATTTTCTGCTTGTCTGTAATGTTTTTGGGCTCCTCAAGAATTAACACCTGCTCCAGGCAGGCGTTAATTTTTGTGGGTTAAAATGTGCGCGTCGGGCGCACATTTTATTTATTTATTTATTTTTGCATTGGGGGAAATAGGTAATAGCTTCATCAACCTGAATTTACATGTGATGCGTGCAATTACCTACGTGCTTAATCGGATGTGAGTTTTGGACGTGCTAACCCCCGTTTTGCATCAGGGATATGGACGCGTGTCGAAAACGCGCATTCAATCGTGCGTTGAGCCGTACTCTGGGGCCAGCGCATGGTATTGCATTGGCCTGTATGTGTGCGGATGGGGGGAGCGGGGCACTAATGCTGTGGCTCTCTATTTGCCCGGAAAGAGCATAATCGCTTCTCCCCTGAAGTGTAGGATCACTACTCACCTCCTCCTCGGTATTGTGGAAGCGGCACATTGTAGAAGGCCAGCAGCCTACCTGGCCCCTGCTGCTCTGTTAATCCTTGTAAGAATGGTGGTGTTGCCACTTCCTTGTTAATGTCACATGTGGGCTCTCTAGCGCATCCATCCTACAGCAACAACAAGCTTGTCATTTTGTTTGATAACAATAATACTCTCCTTGATAACTGCTGGAATTCATGAGTTCAGAACCAGTGTATGGACAGATAGATAGTTGGGAAGACAGTGCAGATTTTCTCCCAGCTTGCTAGCAGAAATCTTTCTGAATTGTGGCAAATTGCATCCCTTTCCCCAGTACAGCCAGAGCAGAAGACAGAGGCTGCCGCTCACCCCGATCAGATACCTTTCATGTATTTATTTAAATAATTGCCATGTTGTAGATGCAGAGCTTGGCCGTTAATATTCCCTGCTGTTTTGGGGGACGGGGGTGGAGATCATGCTAGAAGGTGTAAGAACTTCCTTTTAGCTGACATTCACAAATGCGATTGTTATTGTTTCCTTCGACCTCTGTCGTGCCAAAGTCTGATTCTTAAAAGCTGCTTCACTGATCACTCGTTAGTTACATTTCTAGATACATATGTATATAATGTTTCTATTTGTTTGTTCTTGCCTGTTATAGATGTATCAACAAAGCTGTTTTTTGCTCTTTTAATTTACATTCAGGCGTGACTCAGTGAGAAACACAAGAAAACAAAGCAAAGATCCTGTTGATAAGTTCCAGTAAGACAACAGCTCAGTATTTAGATTCGAATCAGTCAAAGTTTTAATTATATCAGAAAATTATTGTACAAACAATGCTTCCAAAATGCTGCGACAGCTGCTTGGTTCATAAAACTGGTATCAGGGAAAGAGGTCTTGTGTAACAGTAGGTACATGCCATAGTTGATTCAAGCCAGACAATAATGCACTGCTGGTTTCCCAAAAGAATGGATGGAAAATGGTTTTGAGAGCAATATTTTTCAAAAAGTATTATTTATTTTTTTGAGCATCTGTTGATTAGAAAGCAACAAAATCAGTTTCCTTACACTGCTTTTGTTCCATTGACATATCAGCATTTAATAAAAAGCTTCATGTCTCTGGTAACCTTCTCATGTTATGACCGACAGCAAAACATGGTGAGAGGGAAGGGAGGGAGATGAGGAGAGGTGGATTTGAGGAACAAAGAACTAAAGATACTCAGTTATCCCAGCCCAGTGTCAACTCAATCTCCAACACATATATTGTGAGAAATAAAAGTGAGCCACCGCCTTATGGACTGAGGATCAGACCTGTCACAAAGATATCTGGGAGGAATTCCCAGTCGTGCACTCGCACTTTTCCTGCGCACATTTTGAAACGTGTTTTCAAAGGGGAAACTACCCAGGTGGTGTGAAGATTAAAAGTGCTAAAAGTGGCCACGTACTTTGCACCTGCTGCTGGTGTGGGTGGCCAAGTGGAGGCAGCGTAACGTGCGCGTATCTGAAAATTGAATTTGCATGTGCTGATTTACTCCACATGCCTAAACACACCCTCAGAAATGCCTCTTTTTAAAAAGTCATGGCTACAATAACTCAAGCTATGGAAATCCATGTGTACTTTTATCCACTTTGAGGGAGGGTCATTGTCAGGCAGCTAGCTTACCTAGTCAATCGCTAATTAATCAGTAAGAGGCTTTGATAATTTTCCTCCCTATGACAAGAATTCATGCATGGGACAAAATCAGCTTCCTACAGCCATTGGCATAGTAGTTCCATAACTATAAAAGCTCTGGAAGTAATTTTAAAAGGTCTTACATGTAACATAATATCGTAGCCCTATCTCACAGTAAAGCGCATTTACGAGTGTAAATGCCAGTTTTAAGCATGTAAATCCTTTTGAAAATTACCCCCATCATTTTCAGAGTAATTTTCAAAGCATCCTCTAGCTTAGCTAAAATGAATTAAAGAACAGCAACAAAAGGGGTTGGGTAGAGGTGACAAAATTAGCAAACTTTTAAGGTGGAAGCATTTGGGATTACTAAGATTACCATCTCATGCAAGATCTACAGAACAACATGAAAAAAAGGGTTCATTAGAAGTCTAGAGAGTCTATATTTTAAGACATTTCTTAGCTTGCTAAATTATCCTTTCTTCTCAACTATACTGCTGGTTTTCTGTAATCAACTTCTATTCTTTGATGATTAACATAGTAGCCCTCTTCTATCTATTGGAGAGGGAAACTTACAGGCCGATGCAATATCATGCACATAAAAAATGTGTGTCCAAAATGGACGCACTATTTTTTTGAATGCGCGAACATCCACCTCTCCTGGGCACTTGATGCAAAAGGCAAATGAATTGCTGCGATAAAAGGGATGCGCAATGGATAATGGGGCGGATTTTAAAACGAGCGCGAATAGCCTACTTTTGTTTGCGCTCCAGGCGCAAACAAAAGTACGCTGGATTTTAGTAGATACGCGCGGAGCCGCGCGTATCCGCTAAAATCCTGGATCGGCGCGCGCAAGGCTATCGATTTCGTATAGCCGGCGTGCGCCGAGCCGCGCAGCCTACCCCTGTTCCCTCCAAGGCCGCTCCGAAATCGGAGCGGCCTCGGAGGGAACTTTCCTTTGCCCTCCCCTCACCTTCCTCTCCCTTCCCCTACCTAACCCACCCGCCCGGCCCTGTCTAAACCCCCCCCTTACCTTTGTCGGGGGATTTACGCCTCCCAAAGGGAGGCGTAAATCCCCGCGCGTCAGCGGGCCTCCTGCGCGCCGGGACGCGACCTGGGGGCGGGTCCGGAGGGCGCGGCCACGCCCCTGGGCCGTAGCCACGCCCCCGGAACGCCCCGAAAATGCCGCGCGGTTCGGGCCCGCCCCCGACACGCCCCCGACACGCCCCCTCCGAAAACCCTGGGACTTACGCGAGTCCCGGGGCTCTGCGCGCGCCGGGAAGCCTATGTAAAATAGGCTTCCCGGCGCGCAGGGCCCTGCTCGTGTAAATCCGCCCGGTTTTGGGCGGATTTACGCGAGCAGGGCTCTGAAAATCCGCCCCAATATGTGTGTCTCTAGCGCTCTGCATCGAGTGCCCACGAGAAGTAGCTGTACGTCCACAACAGCCTAGCCAGAGCTCCCTCCCCACCCCCTGGCAGGGCTCTTCCTGATTGGTCCTTTTAACTGACCAGTATCAGTGGAAAGGACCAATCCCCTTTCAGGACAGCCTTCTGAAAGGGGGTTGGTTCTTGCACTGACATGTGACAGTGAATGGACCAATCGGCAGTGAAGCAGCAAATAAATTAATATTAAATGACAGTGTGGGCAGATTACCAAAACGGACGCTCAATTTATGAGCTTCTGTTTTATCCCACAGCACCTAATTTACTGACACAATACGCACACACAATATACATGACCCTGAGCGTGTATATTGTGGGTGTATACTGTGTGCCCCAATTTTTTTTTTCCACGTCAAGCAGTTTTTTTGTTTTTAAGTTGAGCCCTTGACATGCGGGAAGACTTTATGCCTGCTCTGGGCAGGCATAAAATTTGATGGGTTAAAAAGTGAGCCTTGGACGCACAGGGATATTTTGCATCGTGGGGTAATAGCTAATGGCCTCATCTACATGGAATTTACATGTGATGAGCACTATTAGCTACGCACGAGTTTGGATGCGCTGATCCCCTTATTGTATTGGGGGTTATGGATGCACATCCAAAATGCACGTCCAAGCTCTTGTTAACCTGTGCGCTAAGCTCGGCGCATGATATTGCATCAGCCTGTTAGTGTTCCAAGATAAATTGCTACGCTGAGGAAGGCTGAAGTAAGAGGTCCAAATAAAAGAGAATCAAAGATTTCTCAGAAGTTTTGGATAGTTCTGCACTAAGGGATTTTTTTTTTTTCCAACTATGGCTGTATTGTTGTCAGTTGTGACATCTTTCAAAGAAAAGATGGTATAGTTCATGAACTTTCAAGACCACACAAGTTCCTTCCGACATCTGAAAGACTACAAAGAAGACTCCAGTTTACTTCAGCATCAATATAGCTCCTAAAACTCTGCACTCCAGAATAGTTATCTCAAAGAATAGATTGCCTCAGAAGAGTTTTTTGAAATTACTTGACTTCACAAACTTTATGAGCTGAATAGTAGTTTTGATCACCTTCTGTGTTACTTTTGAAATAGATTCATAAGAATAGGAAGAACAATTTTTAAAGGAATTTATTTATTATTCATTTAAAAGCACTTATATTCTGTTGATCACTTACAATCCTGAACATTTAAATCAGCAGTTTCCAGACAACAAATACAGTGACTGGGACTCATATGTATATTCAAGCATATCCCAGGAAAGAAGTAAGCAGTAACAAAAGTCTATGCTGAATAATATGCTTTGACCATGGTGTTAGATGCATAGAGTAATTTTCAGCAGCTAGAGTCTGCGGGTACAAAGTGCCTGCGATCTTTAACCAGAATTTTCAAAGTGGAATTCTACCCATAAATCTACCCTGAAAATTCACGAGTTGTGCGTGAATATATGCACAGGAAGTTACATCTGCCCCTGAGCAGGTGTCACGTCCTATGTGTACATTTACGTGCACATTTTTAAAAAGCAAAAAGTATGTGCATAAATACTTTCCTCATCCCAACTCTGCCCCCCCCCCCAGAATGCCTACCTCGAATATGGGGGAAAATCTATGCAAAAATGGTTTTGTTTGCACTTTTCCCCTATGCGTACAAATGTAATTTTGCTGGAAAAAAATACCTGCACAAATAGCAGGTTCAGGTCTATGTGCCTACTTTGACTCGGTTTTCAACCTGCAGACTTTACACTTCTGTATACAATTTGAAAATTGCCCTCCTCAATCCCTGGGTTTGAAATTTGCCCCTCAGTAAAATAAAACCAGGTGATCCTAAGGGCATTTGGGTCGAGGGAGAAAAGTACAAGATGAATTTAAAAAGCTCAGCATGCTCATCAATCGGGGGAATGCGCGAATAAGTCGGGTTCACGCACACCCAGATACACAAGTAAAACTCGCTACGCACACATCTGCAAAGTTTCCAAAAAGGGGCCGGGTGTGGGCATGGTCTGGGTGGGGTGTGGGCATGGACGTTTCGGGGGCTGGCCAAGAGATGAGTGCATAAATACTTATTCACTCAGGAGCGCACTGAGATCCCCTGCTGCATGACTTCCCTTCTGCTATGGATGACGTGTAAGTCATAACACAAAAGGATCGAGCCATATCTGAGGGGTTGAAAGGCTCTGGGGTAACTGGGGGGAGTGCAGGCTATCAAACCTGGAGGGGGTTAAAGGACCTAGCTGTTAAATGGGTGAACTGGTGGATGAACTAAAAAAAAAAAAAAGAAGAGGAATTTGGGCGCCCATGCGTGTGCTCACTGAAAATGTGCACACATGTGCGTGCTGCAAGGCTATGGTATAACATGCGCTAATAAACACGTGCAAGTTATAAAATATCCGCAGCCCTGGGTACGGGCTGATGCACGCAAGCAAATGTACGCCTGCACACCGGTTTGAAAGTTACCATCATAGCGCATACAATTATATTTTCAATATACACATGCAATTCCTCATTCCAGAGCCCCAGTGACATTTACAGTAGGGGCAAAGTTCTCAGTTATGTTTGTACCCACATATCTGTAGCCAATTTTCAAATAGAAACTATCTGGGTAGTTTTGTTTTTTTTTAATGGTATAAAGGTACATGGATGTAAAAGTATCTGAGTACATTGCCACTTTGCATCTTGTTGAAATTTGTCACCATAATGGTTAAATTCAGCTTGCATTTTGTTGGTATTTACGGCAACAGTGTGCATTGTATCTGCGTTCCCTTCTGCTTCGATCTTAAATGCCACAATGCACCTAGCTACAGAATACAGCAGGCAGAATACTGCAGCCTTTCCTGCACTCTTTATTATAAAGTTCCAGGAAAAAAACTGCACCACAGTAGTTTGGTTCCTTTAATGGGTGAAAACACCATTAATGGCTTTGACATATTGGTTTCATTGCCTTTACACATTTCCTCTGGGAAGGGGGGGGGGGGGAATTGGGGTAGATGTCCTGATCAGTTTTAGAGTTCATTATATTCAGTGCTCTATTAGATGGGGAGGAACTCACTCACTGTAAAAGTAGAAATCCTTTCTGCAGAGAATTCTTGTCCCTAAATTCAAATAACTGCAGATGTTCTCAGCTGGATGGGCTTCCAAAGTGGCCTGACTGTATTTGCAGTAAGAATGTTCCTGCAGGAAGGAAACAATGACTTGTGACTGCTCTGAGTTGAACAGTGAGCTATAAAACCATCACATCAAGAGCAATCTTCTCAGGCATGCACTGTGCTGGCTTCTGCTTGCTCCCACAGGGCAGCAGGTGCATAGCCAGCGCAGAAGTTTTGAGGAGGCCCAAGGTTAATGCAGTGGGAAATTACGGCCAGGCCCCATCCCACCCCACCCCCATCCCCATCCCCATCCCCATCCCCATCCCTTTCCCTTCTTGCATCCAATATAGGTCTTAAAGGCAGTGGCTACAAAACCTTTTCCATTTCTGTAATCACTCTGTCTCTCCACTTTCTCCTTGCCCTGTCTCTAATGTTTCCCCTTCTGTTTCTGGGGTCGATGCAATAAAGTGTGCCCACCAGCCTGGCGCACAGGACACGTGGTTGGACGTGCGTTTTGGATGCGCTAGGCTAGCACCCTATGCAGTAAGGAGATTAGAGTGTCCAAAACTCATGCCCCAAACAAATGTGTAGCCGATAGCGCCCATCACATGTAAATTCCATGTAGATGAGGCGATGATGGAGGAGATCGCTGGGGCGCCCAGCAGACACTTTCTAATGCCGCAAATTTAACTCCAGCTCCAGAGGTGGAATAAAATCAATTAGTGAGTCAAGGGCTCATGAAAAAAAAAAATTAATACTGTCCTCTGTGTTTCCTCCTGCTTAGTATCATTGTGATACATAAATGTACTGCTTGTGGTATTGAAAAATAAATACATATTGGTTTGATTTAAAAATAAAAAATAAAAAAATTCTGGAAGTACAATTTAGATGCCCAAAAGCAAGGGGCGCTTAGCTATGGGCATCTTCAGCAACCTCAGCAAAATTGGCCAGAAGTGGGATAAAAACGGATGCGCGTACTGAGCGCCTGTTGCAATTTTGGACACCCAATGCATTTGAGCGATGCACAATTCTCTCCTAATGCATCCTTTTTTTTTTTTTTTTGCAGCCCCTCATTTATTGGGCTCCCAGAGAATGTGTCTGCGTGCTTGTCCGGAAAGTAGGCACTCAATACGAGTGCTCATTTTTAATGCATGCCTTATTGCATCTGCCCAGGGTTAATGTCTCAGGCTGTGGAAGAGCAACTATGTAAATAGGCTTCTATCCAGCTCTGGCATTCCTGAATTTTTAAGGGGCTCAGAGGAAGGAAGATAAATAATTACCTGCCAAAGGTAAACAGAAAGACCTTGATGGCCTCCAAATTGAACAGGTCTAGCCCAAGGGCAGCGGTGTTTACCATTCAAGTTAGCCCCATTAAAGGCAAAGTGAATTATTTTCTGGCAGTGATTCCAATGTCTCCAGGCCCTCTAAATGCTGCACGTTTAAGGGGCTGACTCAGATGGGACAGATTTTTTTTTTCTTTGGTTTAAAATTGCATATATTTCTGCATGAAATGCCCTCCCAAAGAGGTGCTGAAGACAAGAACGGTAACGGGATTCAAAAGGGTGTGAGACAAACACAGAGAGGATCCCTGCTGGCTAGAGAATGGAAACGAACAAATGGGGTTAACTTTACTATCACAACCAAAGTTTACATTTCTGCTTGGGGGTAGCTTGCATGCAGGGGCTGTTGCTACTACCCTTAAAATAAAAAAAAATAAATCATATTGGACAGACTAGACGGACCATTTTGGTCTTTATCTGCCGTCATTCACTATGGGGGTTCGATTTTAAGATCCGCGCGTGCACGCCCACGTGTACTCGGTTCCTGGCGTGCGCATGTGGATGCAGCTATTTTATAACACGTGCGCGTCGGCGCGCGGGTGTTATAAAATACAATACCCGCGCGCACGTGTGCGGAGGATTTTAACCACCTTGCGTGCGTGTGCGGGCGGGTGGCCTCCTCCGCGTGCAGGCGGGAGGGATTTTGAAAGGCCACCCGGGGCTGCGGGAGTAGGGGCCTTCCCCACTTCTCTCCCAGTCCGCTCCAATTAAGGAGCGGACTGGGAGGGAACTTCCCTGTACCCCTGCCTAACCTTCCTACCCTTTCCCCTCGCCTCCCCGTCCCCCAACCCCTCCTTGGGAGCAGAAGCGATCTCCGCCCGCTGGCTGGCTACCGGTGCGTGCTTCCCCGGGACAGCGTCGAATGGCGCTGTCCTGGCCCGCCTCACCCCTCCCTGCCCAGACCACACCCCACCCCCCGGCCGGCCCAGCATTTCGGTGCGTAACGGGGGTTGCACGCATGGCTGGGCCCTTCTGAATATGCGCACAGCGCACGCAGGTCCCGGCCACGCGCGTAACCTCCTTAATTCACGCGCGCAGGGCCTTTAAATTTAACTTGTACGTTACCATGGCCCTGCTGATAGGAATGGGAGCTGGAACCAAATGTGAGGGGGGGGGCACAGACCCCCGAGATCCACCCATGGTTATGCCCCTGTGGGACAGTTAGTGAAATTTTCAACTTGTGAATGAACCCTTGTCCTCTGGAAAAGATGGCCCCTTTCTCCGGCACACAGCTTTCTCTCTGTCTTAGGCTTTCATTGAACTTCAGGGGTACCCGAGTTACCTAGGGCCTCACTGTATTTACTCTTTTGGAGTTTGGGAATCATGTAAGGCTCGTCTTCATGAACTGAGCCGGAAGCACTGTAGGGCCCAGTTAGGGAACTGGATGGGACTCACCTGCTCCATCCTGGGTGCTGCTTAACTCCTGCAGTTTATCATCTCTGCCTTTGCTCTCTCTTTCTGCTCTGTTCTTGGCATGCCCAGACTTATCCTGGCATCTGCCACTTTGGGTCTCTGACTCACAGGCCCTCCTCTGCCACTATGCAGGATGCAAGCATTTTTTATACTATTATGCAAGGGCTACAGTCATTGCCAGAGCCATATTGGACACTGAGCCAGGAGGTGATAAGCTTTCATCTTCCTGGCTTGGCTTGAGGATTTTTGAGGGACTTCTGGGGATGTGCTGCTGTCAGCCCTGTGGTTATCTTTGAATTCAGATGAGTGGGAGAGAACTTAGCAGGAAGTGCTGATTTTCAGTGCTAGCCAACTATAGTTAGATACCAAAAGTCAGAGTTCTCTAATTCTATCTGGCTAAGTTTTAAACAGTTAGATTTAGGATGACATTCAGCCAATAATCAAGGCAGCTAGATTCAGTGAAAATCAGCTTATCTTGGCCAGCCAAAATTTGGCCACCTAACCCCTAGATTCATCAAAATGCTACATTTTTGCACGGATAATGCCATAATAAGTAAATGGGGTGTGGCTATGATAATTTTACAATTACTGCTTACTATGCACAGGTAGTTTATTGTGCCCCATGATGAGAGAGAGAGCTGCTTTATGAAAGCTTTATCATAGTCAACTATTTATATCACTATAAGAGGGCCAGGTAGTAAATTGAGGTGAGGTTTTGGTGGTGGTGTAGGGTTTGGGGGCCAGTTTTATATGCAGAGTGAGATGTACAAACAGCACAGTAGACCTCTGTGAAGATTTGACTTCATTTGGAGTAAGGAAAGTCAGACTAAGATGAGATTACTTCAGTGTTCTCTCACCCTAGCTTGATAGTACCCTGATAGAGAGTCCATCAAGCTACGGCGAGAGAACATTGTAGAAATCTCATCTGTTGGATTCGTGGACCCTTGAGCCGGCTGGGACAGTTGATGATACACCGTGGGAAGGACCACAATGGAAGTCGAAGCCGGGAGGCGGCCCAGGGCAGGAGATCGGAGGAATCTTCACCACTGGAAGCCTGAGGTCCCCCCAGGAGGAGCCCGTGAGGACCCGAGCCGCTTGGACTTACATGCGGTCTCCTGTGGGTCGATGTCTGAAGAGGAGTTCCAGAGGATGCGAAGAGTAGAGCTGAAGCCAGGAGGCCAGCTGGAACTTTACTACCGGAAGCCCGCGGTCCCTCCGAGAGGAGCTCATGAGGACCCGAGCCGCTTGGACTTAGGAGAGGCCTCCTGGATGAAAACTGGAATCAGGAACCAATGGACAGAAGCTGGAATCAGAAGCCAGTGGATGAGCCGGAGTCAGAAGCCAGTAGTCGAAAGCCGCAACTAGTAGCTCTCAACACAGAGTGAACCTCGTCATCTGTGGGCCGTCCTCACTCTTCCCGCGCTGGCCCTTTTAAGTCCTGAGCGCCAGCGCGTGCGCACCTAGGGGGCGGGGCCAGGCGCAGAGGATCGACGGCGTCTCCCTCGAGGAGGCAGAGGCCGGTATGAGCCTTACCGGCCAGAGAGGAGTAGCAGCGGCCCAGGCCGGCCCCAAGGTAGGTGAAGGGACTGGGGCACGGCCCGGGACCATAACATCATCTTTGTGTGATTTTCCTCACTCCAAATGACGTCAAATCTTCACTGAGGTCTACTGTGCTGTTCGTACGGCTCCCTCTGCATGTAAAACTGGCTCCAAAATCTCACCTCGAATTACTAGCTGGCCCTCCTATAGCAGTATAAATAGTTGACTACTAGGTACATGAAGCAAGAGGCACTCTCTCTCTACTCCACTTCCCCCTAAATGCCCAAACCAGAATTTCTATTACTTATCATAAATTGCATTAAAGCCATTTTTGGCATATTGCACAGCTTAACACCAGGAAAAAAGGTGTAGTTATTTCCAGCATGCAATAGCAAATTGTACAGTACAATAATGCCCCTTATTTTCATTAATCCTGCCCCTTTAAATAAATTTGACAAATTTGCATTTGTGCTGCTCACTGCGATGTGCTATAACGCACTTTGATGAATGACCCTGTTAGGTACTGGTGCTCAGTCATTTTTTGATCATTGAGCAGTGTTAGATCACATGGCTATCTTTGAAGTTGCTGCTCTCAGATGTTATCAATGCTGTGGTGCTGTAGTCATTTTTCGTAAATACAATATTCTCCCAAGACAGCACAATTACAATTAAAAGAAGGATGTCCATTTAATACAGCATATCATAGAACCTGGCAACAGATGCAAATGTGGCACATCCTGTCCCCATCTTCCTCTACCACAGTGTAACAAACTGCCTCTTTGGTGATAAAAGATACCTTAAGATGAGGCCGCAGGCTTGTACATAAGATATGTTTGCATTGGTTTACATTAGTTAACTAATGTAAACCGAAGTGATATGTCCTCATGAAACATCGGTATATAAAAATAAATAAATAAATAAATAAATAAATAGATGTATTCTCTCAAGACTATCATGCGTACCATAAAATCTTAGCAAGAATAGCAAAGGATAGACCATTAGATATTAGCATAATCTATAGGCCAGATTTTGCATAGACACAAAATTGGAGAAAGCCCTTAGTGTATCTGGCTTCAGGACGTATTCTGGCATTGTTGTTATTCATGGTCAATCGGTGGACAAATCCATGAAAGCTGACTGTAGGCACCCCAAGGGCTCCTGCAGATTACCTGTGGTAATCAGCAGCACTTCGCTAGCCTGCTCGGTATGTCTTTACTTTTCAAATTCTGTTCCCTGTGCCATGGCTGAGGTTCAGAAGCATGTGCAGATTCCTTAGATCCTACCAAGAGGCCGATGCAATATCCGTGCAGGAAAAAACGGGCCCATCCACAGCCGCAGCTTAGGGACATGGATGCTTGTAAATTGAGCACCGCCATCAAGATCCTTTTTTTTTTTTTAACGTTGCTGTTTGTTGTGGTTCCTCTGACATAATTTCGCCACAATATTAAGTCAGAGGAACCACGGAAAAGCAGTATTTTCTGCTTTCCAGTTCAATTTTTGGGGCTCTTCAGAACGTAACATCAGCTCCGGGGCTGGCGTTAATTTTTTTAGGGTTAAAATGTGCACGCTCAGCGCATGGTTATTTTTTACATCAGAGGGTATAGCCTCATGAACATGGCATTTATATGTGATGAGCGATATTAGCTAAGCCCTGATGCACTGATCCCCTTATTGCATCAGGGGTTATGGATGCGCGTCCAAAACGCACGTCCAGCCGCCGGTTAACCTGTGTGCTAGCATGAGCGCTCGGTATTGCATCGGCCTGCAAGAGCCTAAAAGAAAAGGGGGCAATGTGTTTCAGCATTGAAGGAAAGAGAGATGCCGGACAAGGTTGCTACCACCCACAGAGAACAGCTCATACAACAGCTTATTGTAATGGGAATAACAGTCAGAGATACAGAACTAAATATTATGAAAGCAAATGAATGTCTTTGCAGTGAAACTAGCTTGCTCATCATATGTGTGAGCCCTGTGTTTATTTGGAGTGGACAAAAATGCAGTTATATACCCAAAAATGACTAGGATGACAAAATTCCATTTCATTATAAAAATGCAGTCTTGCCATGGAATGTTGTTTACTAAGCAACTGAGAGCTCAAATTTAGAGGTAGCAATAAAGCAATAAAATCACTGGTTTGCACTCCCTCTTGAATTTCATAATTGCCCGAAGAATGACAACAGCACCACACGTAGGGAGTAACTTTCTGAACTAATGTCACAACAGTGGGAAGGCAAGATGAGTTACTTAGCAAACATTTTTCTAACAGAAACACTGTCGCTGCCGTCTGACTTGCGAAGGCTGCTATGATTCAGAAACTCCGGGGTCCCCCGGATAGGAAGCCATATAGCAGAGGGCCACAACGCCCATCCTCATTTGGTTTTGACTATTGGACCCTGGGGCAGCAATGAGGCAAAAAGCTGGATGATTAAGGACAGAGAGAAAAAGACAAGGGCTAGGAATTCTTAAAAACTGAAACGCCACACAATATGCATTTAATGCAATCTAATTTATCAATTTATAAACAACCTTTCCATCCAATAGAGACTGCACAGTAAGACTGCACCGGCCGCCTACATAAGGCAAAATACAGTAAAGTTTACTTTAGCTTATTCAATGTAATATACTGCTTTTCAGTATAATAACCAAAGTGATTTACTCTAAACATACTTCTTAGTACAGCATGCCATAAAATAACTACATAAAACATAGCATAAGTACAAAATAACATGCTAACATACAGGCCGATTCAGTAAAGTCCGCGGGAGAGCGGAGGAATGTCCACTCTCCCAGCGCGTACACAGGCCACTCGCCTGTGCGCGCGATTCTCTATTTAAATGAGGCCCGGCGGTAAAAACGGGCAAAAGGAGGCGCTAGGGACACTAGCGCCTCCTTTTAGCCCGGAGCGGCGGCTGTCAGCGGGTTTGACAGCCGACGCTCAATTTTGCCGGCGTTGGTTCTCGAGCCTGCTGACAGCCACGGGCTCGGAAACCGGACGCCGGCAAAATTGAGCATCCAGTTTTCGACCCGACAGCCGCGGGCCCATTTTAAATTTTGTTTTTCTTTTTTTTTTACCCTTCGGGACCTCCGACGTAATATTGCCATGATATTAAGTTGGAGGGTGCACAGAAAAGCAGTTTTTACTGCTTTTCTGTGCACTTTCCTGCTGCTGGCAGAAACTAGCGCCTACCTTTGGGTAGGCGCTAATTTCCTAAAGTAAAATGTGCGGCTTGGCTGCACATTTTACTTTCTGTATCGCGCGGGAATACCTAATAGGGCCATCAACATGCATTTGCTTGTTGAGGGCGCTATTAGGTTCCGCGGGTTGGATGTGCGTTTTCCGCCCCTTACTGAATAAGGGGTAAGGGAAAACGCGCGTCCAAGGGCAGGTTAACAGTGCGCTCCGTCGGAGAGCACTGTACTGTATCGACCCGATAGAGAGTGAAACATGATAATATTTTTAGTAACATATCAACAGACACTCATCAAATATAAAATAACACACACACATATCAAATTAAAAACATGTATCCAATATAAAATAAAAGTTAAAATAATAATCCTAGAATAAACACAATACCTCTTAAACACCACACATAACACAATGAATAATAACCCTTGGATAGTGAATTAATCTCCTAAAAAATTCACATTTACAGGCCTAACATACAAAGCTGCAAACCCCCACAGCAATATCAATACCAAATAGCAAAACAACAAAAATACAATCTAAGCAATACAATCATGACAGAATACTAGTTCAATCATAAATACAGTATAGATAAGCAATACAATCATGAGAAACATGATAAAATAAACATTAAACATATGTATATATGTTGTTTGTATATATGATTTTATGGATGTTGATTTATATAAACACCTAGAAGTGTGGATAATGTGGTTTATAAATTTAATAAATAAATAAAATAAATAATAATAAATGTAAAATCTAATTAAATATCAGAAAGTAATGTTATGAAACAGGCAATAAGCCTTAAAAATGATAAAGCACTATTAAAACCAGTTAATTGCACATGAAGGAGTGAATTTTCAAAGGGGTTTTGTGTGTAAAAATAGCATATATAAGAGTAAGTAACATATACGCATGTAAATGCTATTTTATAACCCTGAAGAGTCCGCATGTATTTTCGGTTTCATGCATATATTTTTCCGGGGGAAGAAAGGGGCGATCTAAGGGCATTCCAAGGAGGGGCTCAGAAGTATGAGTGGTAGGTGCTATTTTGCAAGAGATATACGCGCATACATTAGCAAACTTGTTCTTGCATTCATACACCTGCTAATTGACTCATGCAAATACAATCAGACATTTCAGTTGTCCGTAGTTTTTGGATGGGAGGTCTGGGTGACGTGGTGGGGGCTCAGAATGAAGTGCTGGAAGGTCTAAATGAAGTGAAGGAAGACTGGGTGAACTGGTGGAAGTACTGGTGAACTGTTGATTCTAGTACACACAAGTAAATATTTTCAAAACAGAATACACACTTACAATATAAAATACCTGCCTCTGCGTTTTATTGTGGGTGTTTACTTGGACAGTGTCACAATTATTTCACATGTAAAATATATAAGTGTGCTGTATGTTTCTAAATTGGGTAACAAACATGCATGTCATTGCATTGAAAATATATGCATATCCATTCGGAGTAGACATATGTGGTATTTTATAAACCGTGCACTTCCTGGTGCAAAGTTTACAAAATACTAACAATCTGCACACGTCCCCTTCCATGTGTAAATGCTGAACCATGGCTCAAAGTCTAGTAATACGCAATAATCATATAACCATCCCTAGAATAAAACTTCTTAAAGATTCTTCACACAACATTAAAACATTAAGAAAAATTAAGAGCGGGGAAGCAGAGGTGAATAGGCAGGTTTTCAGGTGTCTCTAGAATGACTAATGGTCACTGTTCAAAAGTTTAACCTATCAGAGGCAGCCCAAACATAGGGGACAACACCTAAAAACGTGGGAGTTTTTTTGGCCTAGTCTCTATTAATTTCATTGCTTTTAACAAGAAGGTACACAAAAAGCCTTCTCGACCAGATCTCAAAACACGCGTCGGCTGGTGCCACTCCAGGCTCCCTGAGATATAATGGGCAACTATTTCTCAGAGCTTCAAATGTACGGGGGGAGGAGGGGAGGGGGAACAGGCAAACAGTGCAATTCTTTTACAAGTGGAGTAACACGGGACCCCGTTCCTAGCCTCAAGGTCACTCTAGCCGCTGGTTTACGTAATGTCTTTTTAGGAAGCCCAATTAATAAGGCATCGTAATAGTGGATGGCTGCTTTGAAACTGATCTTTTCCAGGTATGAATGCAGCCGGCAGACTACCCATTGTTTTAAAAAAGCTGTTTCAAGGATCTCAGAAATGTGATCTTCCAGTTTTAAGAAGGAATTGAGGATGATACCTGAACCTCTGGAGTGATTGCACAGCTTCATGTCTGCTTTCCCCTCTCGTTACAATCTCCATCCTGAGTGGATTTAACTTAGATCATAATCAGCTAGAAACAGCTTCAAGACTTTTATTTAGGGATTCCACAAACTGTATAATTGTTTCCAAGTAGAGAATAAATCTGAATGTTGGCAGCACAGAAAGCCGGACTTCCTTAAAATGGCTGCTAGTGGCCATTGTAAGACCGAGCCATAGGGGACCCCACAATTTAATGTCCAGGAATTAGAAAACTGGTTCACATCACACAATCTTTTGGGTACAGCCTTCTAAGAATGAATGAAACCGATGCCTTATCTGGCTCTCTATCCTTAAATCCTCTAATTTTTTTTCCCCAAAGTTGTATGATCAATGGCATCAAAAACAAAGGAGGGATCCTAAAGTATTAATAACAATGCTGGTGACTCTATTTAGTAACTGGTATAACTTCATAATGTTGGTGTTCATTTAAGATTCACAGGCAAGAATAAAGGACTGGGTACAATTTGCAATGTTTGGCCAGCCACAAGATGGCCACCGCCAAAGCTGGGAGGGACTTCTTCACAACTAGGATGCTACTGACCTGCCCCAATGTCACCTGGAGACCCAGCATTGCATTACCCTGGCCTCTGTGTGCACTGCGCTGCTTTCTAGGCACACAAACACATACACCGGTACTTCCTTTAAAGGCCCCGTGGTGGGAAACAGCCCTTGGCACCTCTTGATGACATCGGGACTCCCTCTGCATATAAGCTGGTCAAACCTTTGCATCTTCGCCTCAGGAACAGGCCCTCCTGCCTTGCAGTGTGTGTTGCTATTACCCTGTGCCTGGTCCTGCACTCTGTTTTCTTGCCTCTTTGTTCTGCCTGCCTTGCCCTGTCTCTGTTGCCTTGCCTAGTCCATCCTGTCTTGTCCTGGTCCTCTTCTCCCCATCCTGTCCGTCTTGGCCTGGTTTCTAGTATTGACCTTAGCTTCAGACCTGGACTATTCTGTTGCCTGCCGCCAGCCACTGGCCATTGCCTTGGACCCGGACTATGCTTTACTCGCTGCTTGCCCTGACCCTCGGCCTATACCTGGTGATTCTCTGACTGCTGCCTGCCCTGACTTCGGCTTGGCCCCGGACTCTCTTTTTATCTTTCTCCTGTGGGACCATCACCTAAGTTCTACTGTTCCCTGGAACCCAAGGGCTCAACCTGCAGGGAACAGGACTGGTACAGGTCAAGGCCCAGTTCTGTTCCAGCCCAGGGTGCATCTGTAAGCTGTTGGCGTGGGCCTAGTCTGTTTGTTTACTAGACTGCGCCAACCACGCCACAGCACAATAGTCCACTTCCATTACACAATTAGAATAAAATAATAAGTGTAAAAAGCTAGTTTGTGTGAAATATTATATCTTTGGCCCACAGCTTTCATTTTCTGCAGCTCCTGGAAGGGAAACAATGAAAAAAAAAATGTGAAAGCAAAAACTTATATCAATGGCACTACAGGGCTTTTGCCCCAAGGGTTACATTTAAGAACTGGGTTGCAATACCCTAAGTATCTTGGAATTCTGATTTTGTTTTTTTGGACTGGTTCTGCCTCTTTTTGTCTTTTTATTCCAGGTCAGTTGGAACTGGGGATGGGATTCCAACCACATAAGGCTTCATTTGCAACTACCTGGGGATTTCCCCCCTGTTTTAATAGACCCACCCTTCCACTGCTCCTAGTTTGGGCATTCCTGCGGCAGCTCCAAGGCTGAGGGCCATCATCCAGAGCGCTGTATCATGGGCTTTAAACTTAGCCACCCTTAACAAGAGCCATGGCTTGGCTTCCTCCCGCATGACTGTGAACAGAGAGAGAAAGGCCCAATCTGGGAATCAAACTATGGACCCTCTGCCACTGGGCAAGCCCAGCCAGAATGTCTGCTTTCTATGCAGCCATCTCCACATTTGCACCCAAGCCTTTAATATTTGAGCATGCTGTACCTGTAAATCAGAAGTCTCTTAAGTGACTGACTGTCTGTTCTGTGGCTATGATTTTGGAAAAGGGGTGGGGGGGGGAATGTGTTTGGGAAAATTGCTTAATACATCTGGTCCTAAGTCTTTCTAAATAGAAATAAAATTAAAAACAAAATGCAAATAGAAAAAAAGCTCATAGTTATGCAGTAGAGTTCTGCGTGTTTTTTTGTGTGGACAAGTTGGGATGTTTCACAATACCACATTCCAGGCCTTCAGTATAATTATTTTAAACACAAAGTGACTTTTGGTCAGACCCACATTTTTTTTTCTGTTGTTTTAGATGTTCTTGAATAGACTATTCCATGAACAGATCTGGTTACTATTCAAAACAACAAATATGTTTACTCTCAAATCTCAGGATTCTTAAAGCTTTCTTTACAGTAAGAGTAAGGACTCCTTATGTGTCTGATGGTCTGTCTGTCTGCATCCATTTTCATTTGCATGTGCATGGACAGCTTATACAGGTATCTTTCCTGGCAGCAGCGAGTTCAGTGGGTAAGAAAAAACGTATGCGCATAGTTTTAGAACACAGGTAGACAACAGCGGGCAGCACAGGGAGCTGACGGGGATCCCCAGGCTCCACCAGCTGAAGAAAAAGCAAAGGAAGCATTGACTGGAACAGCCTGGCTGCCAGCTGAATTAGGAACAGATGACCCAGTAGCCAGAGGCCAGCGTGGCTGGCAAGGGGTTACTCTGTGGTTAGAGCAGTGGGCTACAAACCAGGCTTCAAATCCTACTGCTGCTCCTTGTGACCTTGGGCAAGTCATTTTAACCCTTCGTTGTCTCAGGTACAAACTTACTGCCTGATTTACTAAGGCTTTGCTCCCATTCTGTGTATATGGGAAAATACCTTGATGAAGACCTTGACTGTGAGGCCTCTGGGGATAGAGAAATGCCCTCAATCCCTGAACGTGATCCGCTTTGAAGTGCCAAAAAAGCGAAATATAAATAAATAAATAAACACTCCAAAGGTCAGCCCTTACTTCCCAGCCTTCTGTGATCCCAGGATCTCTCCTGTAAAGTTCCTATCTTACTCGCAATAAATATGCGCAGAAAGCAGGCGCTGAACAGTCAGCGCCCGCTTTCTTAACACGCCCCCAGGTGCCCCCCTTGGTGCCATGCAATATTTAAATTAGGGGGTCGCATTAGCAAGGAGGCACCCCTAGCGCCTCCTTGCTAACAAGAACCCGATTGGCGTCGGCCGTCCGTCGGTTAGGAAAACCGACGCCGGGTTTATCGGTTTTCCTAAACGCCGCACAGCCATGGGGTTCAAGAAAGGGATGCTTGTCAGTTGAGCGTCCATTTCCTGCACCCGACTGCCGGTGGTTTGTTTTTTTTAAACTTTTTTCTTATACTTTATTTAGTTTTGTTTTCCCTCCTATTTAATATCGCAATGATATTAAGTAGGAGGCAGTACAGAAAAGCAGTTTTTTCTGCTTTTCTGTACTAGTTTTAAGAGCGCTCAGCTATTAACGCCTGCTCCAGGTAGGTGTTAATTTCTGATTGCTAAATGTGCATCCTAGACGCACATTTTTTTTTTTTTTTGGCATTGGGAATGAATACCTAATAGCCTCATTCACATGTATCTGCATGTGATGAGCGGTATTAGATTCACTCTGCATTCGATGCGCATTGTAGAGGCGCTAATCCCCTTATTGCATAAGGGGATTAGTTAGCGCCTATATAACCTGCAGCCAACTGCGGATTATATAGTGCGCTCGGCTGAGCGCAATGTATTGAATCGGCCCCAACATGTGCAGAGATGGCCCCAAGATAACCTCTTCATAGCCTCTTGCTGTCGTTCTAGCCCCCAGCAAGGCTTCTGCTCACTTGCTTCAATTCCCTTAATTTCTTCCAGACTCCTGTGCCTGTGAAAGCAGTAGCACCAGCTCAAAATCTCCAAAGAACTCCACAATTCCCCACAAAATCTCAAAAAAATCACAGAAACTACTCTCCTCTGTATCTCCTGAGAGGCAGTTTTATACCCCTAGATTTGCCCATCTCTTTTTTTTTGGGAAGAACTATTTTGTCATTCAGATAACTTTCATATGCACCCTTTGAACTTCCTCTGAATGTCCTCAGCTAGAGGGTTCCCCTTCGTAAAAGACAGTAGAACTTTCTGAAACACCTCTGACCCCTTACTGAACCCTGTAAGCTGGAAGAGCTAAATTTACATGGGAACAGAGAGTGGTATGGTATTATGGTTTGGCTTTTGAAAGAGTAGGAGCTATTTCTTTTTGGTGTCCTCTGTCTCCAATGTTAGGCTCCATGGTCAGAGACCTTGGAGGAGGGGAGAGACATATCTAGTACAGTACACAACCTATCTGGAAGGGTTTACCTCAGGTTATGGAGTAAGTGAACTATTTTTCCTGAAAGTTAATTTTGGGAGTTGTTTTGTCTTTTGTAAATCCTTGGTCCTGGCTCAGGGAGCGAAAAGCCCTGACTTGGACAGGAGTAGAGAAGATCAGCTGTGTTGACCCACCACAAGAGAGTTTTGGTTGCTGGAGTTTGAGAAGGTTTTTGCCTTTTGAGTTGGGAGGAAGTTTCTGCTGCCATCCTTCCTGCCCAATAGCTGAGGAAAGGAGAAAATCTGACCTTTCCTGCCACAGGACCTTTCGATCAGAGAGTTTTATCCATACAGTTTTGAGAGAAAATAAGGAGTTAGAAGTTGTGTGACATCTGACGACCCTGCCCCCTCCCCCCCCCACCCCAACCTCCACCTCTGCCAGAGTTTTCACCCTGGGACATAGGACAAGGACTGTTTGTTGGAGATCGGGAAGTTCACCTGGACCTCAGGTTCTGTTGGGGAAAGGGATCCCATTACACTTAGGATACTCCTCCACCTACTTGGGACAACTGTTCCAAACCCTGAAGGATAAGAACACATCAGGATCCAGTGCTGAGGGCCATATTCACAGAGAAAAGAGAAATATAATGAAATACCCCAGTTTGGAACATGGATGTAACAGGGAACCACTTTGTTGGTGCAAATTGATTAAAATGAAGTACCTACAATAATGTTTTAGTTTGGAACTTCCAAGCAGAGCGTCCTGCCTGTTAATTCATTGTGCCTACACCTAGGTATCAGCAAGTACACACAGTGAAGAGGCATCCACCTTTACGCCTTGGGTGTTGGAGGTTCCCTCTCCCACCATTTGAAGAATCCTAGGGTGGTTTGGGTCTTGAGAGACAGTGTGAGCATTCAGCCTTGGGACTGAGTGCGACCCCCTACTCATTTCAGACGACAGCCTGAAGAAGGGGCTAGACAGCAAAAAAAAAAAAGAAAGTGCATCCAGCAACCTGGGGGGGGGGGGGGTGAGTAGACCAGCATAAAGAAAAGCTAAGGGGGGGTTTCCCCGAATCCCCTTTCCATTAATCATTCATCGTGTTCCACGCGCCAACACAAAAGAACTATTACCAGCTCCTCCTTCCACAAACTACGCTTACTCCGTCACCTTAAACCCCCTTCATGAACCCTCCGACTTTAGGCCTGTCCTCCAATCCCTAATATTCTCTTGCATAGACTACTGCAGCTCCCTCCTGACCTGGTCTATGTTTACACACAACCCATCCTCTACAGATTGTTCAAAATTCAGCAGCACGACTCCTTATGGATGTTCCGATGCGAGCTCACAACTCCCCTGTTCTCAAATCCCTACCTTGGCTCCCGATCCCATTCTGGGTACAATACAAGCTTGCCGCGATTATACACTCCTCGATTGCACTCGCCCTGGATTTCCTCTGTAATAAAAATCCACACACCCCCTCCCAGCACCTCAGATCGTCCAAACTCACGCTTTTAGATGTCCCATCCCCTAGGCTCACACACCTCGAGGAAACCAGAGAGCGTGCCTTCTTCTCCGCAGGACCTCTCCTCTGGAGCACCCTACCCAAAGGACTAAGATGCCTCTAAAACAGAACTTTCTTTTTAAAAAAATCCCTCAAAACCTTCCTTTTCCAAAAAAGCTTTCTCAAGCTTAAATGATGAGTCTATTCCCAACATGTCCCCCCTTTAGGGGAGGCCACCTAGGGCCAGAAGCAAAAGCAGAACTCAGCTTTCTCTAATGTATGAATTCCCCCCCCCCCACCACCACCACGTTTTAGTTCTATCCTTCCCCTCCTCCCCCCCCGATGATCATGTATTATTGTAATGACTGATGCTATTGCTGGATGATAAATGTAATGTCTGCTCCCCCTTTTATTTCTGTTTAAGTATGCTCTTACTGTTCCCCGCTCTGAACGTAGGAAGCGAGGGCAATAAATGGCTTGAAATATATAAATAAATAAATACATTTTCTCCCCGCCCCGTCACTGGACAAAACGGTGCCCTAGACAAAGGTTGCTTTGGGCATCCTCCTTCCCTTTTGGGCTCGTTTCGTGATAGATTCATAGACTGACTCTAAAGGGTGGCATAGTGCCCCCACCCAGCCACAACTTGACAATCAGGGCGGTCACCCTTCTTGCCAGTCCTTTGTGACAGCCCTGAAAGCACCACCACCAATCCGGGACATCCCCTCTTCCTAATCTCTATAAACCATACATCCCCTCCCCCCCCCCAGACTGGCCAGCAGTAGGAGAGCCTCGTGCTTGCCTCCTGCTGGCTAGTCATCTGGCACTTTTAATGGCACTCTCTCCATAGCTTTGTGCTTGGCAGGTCAACGTGCAAAGCTATGGCGAGCACCACTGAAATGCCAGAGAGGCAGGTATAGGGTTTCTTTCTTGCTGGCTGACTGGGGGAGGGGGAAAGGGGCTTTGATTAGGGTGGCTTGCTCAGTGAGGGCGTTTGAGAAAGAGGTGGGGTTCCTGGGGGGGGGGGGGTATGCGGGGTAGGGAGGAAGGACCCACTTTCTGGACATTATCGCCATTCCCTATGTCACTCCCCACAGCAAATGCCTACAGCATAGGAAGTCTCTGATGCAAGCCAGCTCTTGGGAAATTGTGGTCTTCTAAATAGAGGGATAATGGCTAATCAGCTTGCATGTTTACATATTTTGAATAAGTAGCTCCTCTAACATAATTTCGTGTGATTTTTCACCCATGCCAAATTCTTCATGCATAGTGTAGCCTTTAGTCTGTGCAATAAAACCTGTGAAAGCATGCAGTAAAGGTCAGGTCATTCCTGATCCTGGAGCTGTTTTTAAGCAGGGTAACGTAACACTGGTTATTGAGGTCAACTCCTTAAAATGATCATTTATTCAAGGCAAAATTAACTGGGTACATGACTTTTGGTAATAGCCAAGTCTAAGGATCGATAAGCAAGAATTGTTCTTCTGAACTCAAGTTCTTTAAAGGATTTGTTTCAATTAAGAAGTTGTTCTTTATGATTTCTATATTAGCACAAGGGTCAATTTACAAAAAAAAAAAAAAAAAGCTCAGTGCCTATATTTTGGATGCTTAAATTTAGATAGATTTTCAGCTGAATTTAGTTCCCTAGGTTTAGACCTGCAATTCATTCCCTAAAACTAGGCCTCTGAATATAATTGCTCAGATCTAATCAGTCTTCAAAGTGACTGATTTAGGTGCCTAATTCTGAAAGATTGGCTCCTAGAGCCTTTGAAAACTGAGCCCGTAGTGGCTTATTGTGCTCAATGTAAGCCATGAGCCTCAAAGACTGCAAGTGGGGAACTTATAAATCTTAAAATTCTTCAGGGCTGCCAATTATTCCTGCTTCTTGGGAATTCCAACTCAGGACAGAACTAGGACTAGGATCAGGTGCCTTGAGCCTTCTTTCACGGCTATCTGGGGATTTCCCCAGTTCACTTAGCTCAATCATTGCAAGGAGGGTCTTCAGCCAATGTCACCCAGGGGCTAAGACTGTTGCCTCAGGCCTTCACAGCATCCTCAGTGTCCCCATCCAGAATATACGACCCAAGAAGGGAATCCAGGTCCTCCACATGCAATTTCGCTGTACTGTTTCTGAGTAGGGATATGCTGTTATTTGTTTCATTTCATTTAGTGCATGCTGTATTTTTAAGCATGCACTAAAACTATTAGCAAGCACTGAACTGAAATAGCATACACTAAATCAATTTAGTGCATATTCATTCTATTGCATACTAAATGGGTTTTATCGTGCACTTAAATATTTAGTGTGGGCTACAAAGAAATGATTGAAAGTGAAAGTTAAAAAAAATAACACCACTCCCACCCCCCACCAAATCAACAAATCACAAATGTGATAGGATAGAGGTCTACAAAATCATGAAAGGACTTAAACAGGTAAATGTGAATTGGTTATTTACTCTTTCAGATAATACAAGGACTAGGGCGCACTCCATGAAGTTAGCAGATAGCACATTTAAAACAAATCAGATTCTTTTTTTTTTATTCAATGCATAATTAAGCTCTGGAATTCATTGCCAGAGGATGTGGTCAAGGCAATTAGTGTAGCTGGGTTTAAATAAGATTTGGATAAGTTCCTGGATGAGAAGTCCTTAAACTGCTATTAATCAAAAGGGAATAGTCACTGCTTGTTGCCAGCATTAGTAGCATGGGATCTATTTAATGTTTGGGTACTTGCCAGGTACTTGAGACTTGGATTGGCCTATTTTGGAAACAAGATACTGGGCTTGATGGACCCTTGGTCTACCCAGAATGGCATATCTTATGTTCTTATGTCCAGCAAAGTTTTTGTTTGCATGGATTACTTTTTAGATGTGCTTTTCCATGGAAAACTCAAGATCTCTACAATTGATCTACATATGCAGTCTGTTCCATATCCAAAATATACTCATCTAATAATCAAAAGTCGGTCATTGTTGGGGTACTGGTCACTGGTCAGAGTTACCCAGTGTCCCAAGTTGTTGTTTTCTGCTGTGTTTGGATAATCAATAAAACAGATCTAAACATAAAAGTAGTAATACTTACGAAGAAGCATTGTGCCAACCAATGCAGCTTTCAATGAGTTCTTGGGTTAATCCAGTAGTGAACAAAGAAACAAGGCCCAGGACTTTTAATGATTTCCAAAGGCAATAAATTCTCAGTTCCGAATTAATTTATAAAGAGGGAAATGTTCAAAGCCATTTACCTGGATAAACTGGCCTGTCTAAAAGTTTTCCTCCTCTGTGCAGGTAAAAGTGTGCATGGGCTTTCATAGTATGCATAGTTTTAGTCAGATTAAAAAGAGGTGATCCTGTGGGCGTTTAGGTTGAGAGAGTAAACAGTGCGTGCACCTCCGATTTGCAAATGTGCACGTGCTATTTTCCCCCGCCCTTGCACTCGGCTGCTCGCACAAATAGAAGGTGCAGAGCACGTGTACTTTGCAGCTCCTAATAGTCACAGGGAAACAATATGGCTGCTTACCATTTGAAAAATGGCCGCAATGTGTGTGTGTGTGCTCTGTATGTGCCTGTGTACGTTTCAAACAGTGGGGGCCGTTCAGTGCTGCCTCTACAATGATTAAGACATGAAACCATTTTTCATGGGAGCCCTCCTGACATCCTTTCACCACTGCATGCTGCTGCGCTGCGGTTTATATTTGCGTGGCTCTTCCTTGCCTGCGGCTCTGTCACCAGCTGGGGAGGTGCTGGGGAAGAGCTTCCCTCCTAGGACTGCTACCGAGACCACAAGAGTATGGGAGCTTGGATCTTTCCCCCCCCAAAAGCGCTTGCTTTTCTTACCCCCTCCTGGGAACTTGCTGCCGACTCAGCAGCGTCCTTGCAGAAAGAGTAGAGGGGAGGTGTGAGCCCTTCCGAAAGAACTGCCCCTCCGTGTTTCAGGTATTAAAGCTGTGCAGGCAAGTGAAATGCCTCACCTTTATGACAACACAAGCCTCTGACACATAGCCGTTTCCCAAAATGTGTATCCGAAAGATGGAATCCAAGAGGAATCCGCGGCGACTGTGTGTTCTGTAGGCTCACAGCTGCTGTATTGATATTGTAATGGAATGGCTGGGACCTGGCTTTATTCCAGATAATGGAAGGTTTCTGATAAAAAAAGAATTTCAGATAACGGAAGTTCTTTCAGAACATGGGTCAAAGCCTGTGATTCTTTATTTTTCAAATAATGGGAGTTTTCGGATAAAGGAACTTTGTATGTAAGGTGCCGTATTATATTTAATGATTCATGGAGATGGGGAAGGATGTTCTTTTTTTTTTTTTTTTATGCTACGGCTTCTCTGGCTCCTACCAGAATTCAGCTCTGTAGTTCAATCGATTCATTTTACAAGGAACTCTTCTCTCCTTTTTTTATCCCAGACAGGTGGATCAGTCTCTTCTATGACAGCAAGTATAGCATTGTACAAATGTAGCGCCCACTCACCGGTCTCGCCTCAGTGAGTCACGGGCTCTGCTCAACACTGGAGCTAAGTCTCTCGAATCACAATGTCTTTCATTCGAGTCCCCAGCTAGTGGTTCCTCCACAGTGGGAAAGCTTAATCCTCCTCAGCCCTGGGCTTTAACTATTGTTACTATCCAAGTGCAATTTAAGAACCAGAGGGACACTTGACAGGAGCTTCAGCATAAATTCTTTACTAAAGCACTTGTTCAACTCAAATGATCTGACCCATAATACATTTTCTTCTTGGTAAACCCATAACCTAGAAACAAATACATTTAAACAGCAATTGAGAGGTCCCTCTTCTCTGTTACTGGGGTCCCGCTATTCCTTCTTGAAATGTAAGGACTATTTTATTTAAACACTGTACAAAGATTCTCCCTTCCATTTAGAGCGCTCTGTGAATGATACCTGAATGTTACATGAAGCTCTGGTTAGATCCTCCCTTTTTCTCCTTCTCCTGTGTGGTACTGGTTAGGTACTACCCTATCTCTCTTCTGTACACCGGATGCATAAGTGTTGTGGATGGACACCTGACGGATGCCACTTCTCTCTCCTGCCCTGCTTCCTCTGCCTCTGCCGGTTACTGGATGGGTATCCTTTCTCCTTCTTCTCCAGTTTTTCCGGATGTGTTGTGTGTCCCGGCCGCGGCAGGCCCGCATCCGGCCCTACTCACCCTCGGCACCCGGATCCCGGACCTGGCCCTTCCTCGCTAGCAGCAGTAGGCAGCCGCCTCCGCGTCCGTGCTCCTGCCCCTTCCCCAGGTTCCTCCGGCTGCTCCGCGGCCTCCTCCAGCCCCAGTCGGGTCTCCCCACATGCGCATGGGGGAGACGCTGCCACCTTGTAATCCCAGTCATTGCCTTAGGCGCGCGTGCACGGGCCTCTTCTGACTTTAAAGGGGCCGTGGCGGGAAACCTTCCTGCGGCCCCGGATGATGACATCGCTGGGCCCTGCTATTTAAGGCAGGCCCCACCACTTGGTCGTTGCCTTGGCAACAAGTCTCCACGTTTGTCGTGTGTTTAGTTGCTACTCCTTCGTTCCTGGTTCCTGTTCCCGAGTTCCAGTACCTGTTACCTGTTTCTGATTTCTTTGGACAGATTCCTGGCTTTGACCCTTGCTCGCCCTTGACCATGCTTTGGACGGATTCCCGGCTCTGACCTGTGCTCGTACCTTGACCTTGTCTCCTGCCCTGACTTCAGCCTGTATTCGACTTCGTCTCCAGCTGCCTGTCCTGACTCCAGCCTGAGCTTGACTCTGCCTCCAGCTGATTACGTGGACTTGGCCTCCTTTAGGCTTCCACCTACTTACAATCCTGGACTTAACTTGTTCCTGTTCTCTAGCCTGCCTCAACCTGTCCAGGCTTCTGGATCTAGGCCCTGTCTTGAACTCAGCTCCTTCGGACCCTGTGACCCTGCTGCTTCCTGGCTACCTGTCCTGAACTCCTTCAATGGGATCAACCACTTGGAGGCCCGCCTAAGACCAGCCAGCCCCGGTACCCAGGGGCTCAACCTGCGGGGAACGAGGGCTGGTATTGGTGAAGTTCCAGTTGGCCTCCGCTTCCCGATGTTGGGGACCCGTGGGGGTTTCCCCATGGGTAGCGTCAACTCCACCTCGGGCCATGGCTCCACCTCCACTACAGGACGGGCAAGGGAATCTCATGGATTAAGGGATACTAAATTGATGAAAGAAAACTTCTCTTCTTACACCTATCTTTGGGTAGGAAAGGTAGATAAAACTTCCTCTCAAACAAAAATAACACAATCATTAACTGCAAACATCACTAGAGAGTGACCACTGAATGTGAGTTGTTCATTACTCTGCTTATTTTCTAAGACTTCTCAGTCACGGCTTTGAGCTTTTACTCTGAAAAATTTAGAGAACTGAAAAGAAATATTCCTCTTTCTAAATCCGAACTGAAAATCCACTCAGACACTAGGGGGTCGCTGCTTTAATGCAAACAGCTATAGCAGCCTCTAGTGGGGTTGCAGAAATAAAGGTGCTACATTCTTCTACTCTATACTGGCCTGACCTAACTATTAGGCCATACTCCTTTGTAGGGATCAGAATGACGTGCTTCACACACATATATATAGTGCAACCCCTTCCCTAATACAGGGGTCACAGCAGAAGTCCCTGGGGTCATTGTCTCCCGGATTACTCTTCCCTCTCGCTTGCACCGTCCACAGTACTGCAGTAAGCCACCAAGGGGGCCAGGGATCAACCGGTGGGGAGGAGGACAAGCCTGCAGGGTCCTCACCTCCTGGGGGGGTAGGTACCCTGTACTGTCTCTCACAACCAGTCTCTCTCCCACTTGAACTCATGTAGGCAGATCTCTTCAATACAGCAGGCTAGTTCTTAAGGTGGGAAAAAAAAAAAACAATTTACCGTAACTTATAAAAATGGAATCCAGGCAAAAAGGAGAAATCATGAAAAGCAAAACACAGAAAGGTAGCTGCAAGCTCTACAGCCTCTCTTTCCAGGTTCTGCCTCTGAATCAGTGTCCAAGTCTCCAAAGTTATTTCCCAGAGATGGGAAAGAACAAAACTCTCTTCTCGAAAATAGGCAGGGAGATGATGGTGGCAAAACAAACTCTTTCCTTCAAAAGATGGCTCAGTACTTCTCCTTCCCTTTCTAGTCCATCACAGTCCCCACTTTTTCACAGGGCAAAGTAGCATCCCGGGCAAACTGCAGACTGGCGGCAGGGCAAACTGCACCCAATCCTGTCCCTCCAGCTGGGGAGGGGGGGTTTCCTCCTGAACTGGGAGCAGGTCAGAAACAAGCCAGCTCTCTCAAAAGTAAAAAAATCCACTCCTGAGAACTCTCCTGGTTTACCCCACTGATGCAGACATGGGGCCTACTGGGATTCACCAAACCAGACATGGGGCCTACTGGGATTCACCAAACCAGAGCCTTCCGTCTCACACCAAACATTACATCAACCACACTTTCCTCGTGCTCAGCCCAGTTTATATAGGGGAGCAGTAACCAATCCCAAAAACAGGGAGTAGGGCCAATCAACTGGGGTGGATCCAAAAGGCAAAAAAAAAAAGGCAAAAATCTCCCATTAGCTGGAAAGGTTTGGTAAGGATGTGAAGCCAGCCTTACATATAGCAACCCCATATGAGATAAAATTATCTTCCCCTTCCCTTGCTGGCCCAGAGTGCTGGAGAGGGACATTATCTCCTCCTTCAGTGCCGCTCTTTATGGCCAGCGGGGGCTGCCAGAATAGCAGGCAGTAAGCTTCCCCAGCTGCCCCTGGGACTGAGCACCTTGCCTCCATGGTAGCCCAACCTCTACCAGCCCTGATGCCCAGCAGGCTCTAATAACCTGAGACGGAGCTCTGCTCAGACAGCTATGGGGCTGGCCCTCTCTTCATTTCTTTCAGTTCCGAAAACTTTGATTACATAAGAAAAATAGAACATTATAATTAGCAGTTCTTCAAAATCTACCACTTGGATAGTTTTTACTGCTTTTGCGTGCTGTGCATCACTGGCTTTTTTGGCTAGGATTGAGTTTTGTTTATGACATCTCAGAGTCAGACAGGAATATACATTTATAAGGCAGCATCAGAGCTAAAAGCAACCACCTATGCGCACAGCTCGCTGCATGAAGTGTTGATTTATACCTGGCACATGCTATATATTGCTTAACTTTTGCTGTGTTACACTCCAGAGAAAACGGATTGGTTTCACATTGCCAGCAGACTGATGAAAGGCCAGTCTTTCCTCGCTCTTGATGAGTTTGGGGGTTTGGGATACTGGATGAGCTGTGGGTGGTTCTGCATATCTTGAATTCCTGCCTCAATCTCTAATGGCTGCTGGCCATTCCTCCAGAAGCCACAGCTAAGACTGTCTCACAATTTTAGTTCAAAGGCAGCAGCTCTGATACGTAAAACTAAATTTCAAAGACTAAAGGTTGAATTGGTTTCAGGAAAAAAAAAAGCACACATGCCTCTGTTCCCATGCCCAGACTGATAGCTTTTCAATTATGTGTCTTGTTCTCAACACAAACAGAAGAATTTAACTTGAAGCAAGGGAAGTGAATGTAGTCTGCGTAATACGGTGTGCTGCTGCCCTGGTTTCACAGCTCTTCAGGTCCGTTCTGGCTATGGGCATGTGACATAGCCATATAGTGATTTCAGTATGGTTTCTAGTGAGTGTCTGGGAACAAAGCTTGTCTACCATGGTCCAAGCTGGCTGAGCATCCACAAACATGGCCATTGTAAAGTAGGCTTTTTCCAGTAGAATTTGGCTTCTGTAACAAATACCATGCAGAGAAGCCTGACTTTTGGTACAAGACTTATTTGCTATGTGTATGGTTGGTTGTCAAGAAGTCACTGTGAAGAAGGATTATTATACCAGAAAATTGGGTTAAATCGGCGCTATTGGCAATTGTAAGGTTCAGGTCTGACAGCACTGGGATCCCCAGCCTCTCACTTTCATTCCCAGGCATTCACTCAAACCTTAAAGAGCCGGTAGAAACAAGTACAAAGCAAAGGTGGTCGTTGAAAATTCTTAAACGTTCAAGATTCAAGGTCAACTGCTCAATTCTAAAAGGTTCAAAACTAAGAAGAGGCAGATTGGAGAATCCTCACCTGAAGAGCAAGACTAAGCACCTGAATGCCAAGCTTCAATGGATAATTATTTCAATGAAAGTGGTCAAAGCTACTGTCAAAAGTTAGGTTTTGAAGGATCACTCTTTCCAGAGTCCGGAAGAAGAGGAGCCAAATGGTTAGAGGAGCAGGCTGAGAACCTAGGAAGCCGGAACTGAAATCCCACTTCTCCATATGGGTTGCAGGGCAAGTGTCTTAAACCTCTGTTGCCTCGGGTTTACAATTAAATTGTGAACCCTCTGAGGCAGAGAACCACCAACTATACCTCACTGTCACTTGGATTTGGAAAGGCCAACAATTTAAGTCTAAAGTCCAGAAGCTGGCACCGGTGCTCAAAGTGCCGAGTGTCCTAAATTTCAAGTGAAGTCCCAACAGGGCCCTTTTAGAAATTCTGCATTCACCAGAATGAAACTATCTCAGAGCACCCTTTCTCCTACATTAATTTCCAGAGCTTTCACCCTGCCCTTCATTCCTCATTCTGCCCTGCACCCCAAGTCCCTAAGCACTGCTTAGAATAACCTAGCGAGCCCTTCATTCTCCATACACACGGGCAAGTCAGAATTTACTGCCGCCTAGGCTTTCTCTCTACTGCAGTACCATAAACATGTGTGTGCCTTGTTAATTAAAAAAAAAATAATCTCAATTATGTCTTTGTAAGAGGATACTGGATGTTTTATGGGACCAAATGAAATTGCTCTGTTCCTGTCAGAACAACTAATGGTTTAGTATTATCTTTCCCAACTGGTTTATGCTATGACCCACTTAATTCTCAGTTCCAAGCAACTTAATTTATTTTACTTTTATTTGTACACAGGTGGATAAAACCAACATAGTGACATAGGTGTAGTTTGCTTAGTTGGGGGGGGGGGGGGGGGGTTTCAAGGGCTAGGGAGGTCATACTGGTGAGGGTGGATGGGAGCTGACTCAGCACTAACCTAGAATGTTTGTGTGAGGGGGGAGGAGGGTGCTGTTCCCCTATGTGCCCCCCCCCCAAGCTACACCTATGTGTTGCAAGTATATCATATGACATGGCACATGCTTCTCTTGATCGGATCGTATACACACCAGGGTTCTGAAGGAACTCAAAAATGAAGTTTCAGATCTGTTAGTAAACATTTGTAACCTATCATTAAAATCACCCATTGTACCTGAAGACTGGAGGGTGGCCAATGTAACCCCAATATTTAAAAAGGGCTCCAGGGGCAATCCAGGAAACTATAGTCCAGTGAACCTGACTTCAGTGCCGGGAAAAACATCACAAAGCATATAGAAAGACATGGTTTAATGGAAAAAAAGTCAGCATGGCTTTACCCAAGGCAAGTCTTGCCTCACAAATCTGCTTCACTTTTTTGAAGGAGTCAATAAACATGTGGATAAAGATGAACCGGTAGATGTAGTATACTTGGATTTTCAGAAGGCATTTGACAAAGTTCCTCATTAGAGGCTTCTAGGAAAACTAAAAAGTCATGGGATAGGTGGCAATGTCCTTTCGTGGATTACAAACTGGCTAAAAGACAGGAAACAGAGAGTAGGATTAAATGGACAATTTTCTCAGTGGAAGGGAGTGGGCAGTGGAGTGCCTCAGGGATCTGTATTGGGACCCGTACTTTTCAATATATTTATAAATGATCTGGAAAGAAATATGACAAGTGGGGTAATAAAATTTGCAGATGATACAAAATTGTTCAGAGTAGTTAAATCACAAGCAGATTGTGATAAATTGTAGGAAGACCTTGTGAGACTGGAAAATTGGGCATCCAAATGGCAGATGAAATTTAATGTGGATAAGTGCAAGGTAATGCATATAGGGACAAATAACCCATGCTATAGTTACACAATGTTAGGTTCCATATTAGGAGCTACCACCCAAGAAAAAAATCTAGGCTTCATAGTGGATAACACGTTGAAATCGTTGGTTCAGTGTGCTGTGGCAGTCAAAACAGCAAACAGAATGTTAGGAATTATTAGGAAGGGAATGGTGAATAAAACAGAAAATGTCTTAATGCCTCTGTATCGCTCCATGAGACCGCACCTTGAATACTCTGTATCGCTCCATGAGACCGCACCTTGAATACTGTGTACAATTCTAGTTGCAGCATCTCAAAAAAGATATAGTTGTGTTGGAATAGGTACAGAGAAGGGTGACCAAAATGATAAAGGGAATGGAACAGCTCCCCTATGAGGAAAGACTAAAGAGGTTAGGACTGTTCAGCTTGGAGAAGAGACAGCTGAGGGGGGATATGATAGAGGTGTTTAAAATCATGAGAGGTCTAGAACAGGAAAATGTGAATCGGTTATTTACTCTTTTGGCTAATAGAAAGACTAGGGGGCACTCCATGAAGTTAGCATGTGGCACATTTAAAACTAATCGGAGAAAATTCTTTCTCACTCAAAGCACAATTAAACTCTGGAATTTGTTGCCAGAGGATGTGGTTAGTGCAGTTAGTGTAGCTGGGTTTAAAAAAGGATTGGATAGGTTCTTGTTCTTGGAGGAGAAGTCCATTACCTGCTATTAATTAAGTTAACTTAGAAAATAGCCACTGCTAATACTGGCATCAGTAGCATGGGATAGACAGTTTTTGGGTACTTGCTAGGTTCTTATGGCCTGGATTGGCCACTGTTGGAAACTGTTGGAAACTGGATGCTGGGCTTGATGGACCCTTGGTCTGACCAAGTATGGCATGTTCTTATGTTCTTCACATATTTGAAACACTGGGCGTGGTTTCTTGATATCACCACATCAACTCAGGATCCTCAGCAATTTTGCTTGTGGTTTATAGCCTCAGCTTCTGGAATGTTTTGGTAAAAGAATTGGGATTTTATTGTTCAACAAATATGTTACTATTATTCTATAGAATAAGCTTTTGGGATTCTGAAAAATTCATATTGAATAGGTTTATATGGTTAAATTTGGGACGTAGCCAGACAAACTCTGCATTATCCAGATAAGTGTTTAGTCAAGTAAAACCAGGTAAATCAAAGGTATTCCAGGACAGACTAAGTCATTGGGATAACTTAGCCAGATAACCCTGATATTCGACATTATTCATCTAAGTGATCTGGGTCACTTTAGTCATACCGAAAGGCTGTCCTAACTTATCCGGCAAACTTACCCAGATAACTTAAGATGTATCTGGGTATTTTCAGTAGTGTGGTTTTGCCACTGAATAGCTGTTTTAAATTAACCAGGTCAGTTTATCTGGTTAACTCACCTGCATAGCCCATTGTTGAATAATATGGACTTCCAAATTTTCCAAGAGACTTCTGTAGGTAAAGTAGTGCTTCTCCCACAGAAATAGCCCTATAGAAAATTGTGCAGTTAATGCACAGGTGAAATAATGCACACATACACACACACACTGTAATCATGTACTTTTATGAGCATAAGGGAGAGGCATTCCTGGGGGTTTCAGTCTGGGTGAAGTTGGGACTTTATGATTTTACAAAACATGCATATAAATTCTCTGGAAAAAAAATTATGCACACCAAATAGCAGATATAATTGTGTTCATGCAGTTTTGCTGGGATAATTTTGAATGCAAACTTATATGCATAAGGTTCACTTTGAAAACTGGTGTCCCTTGGGCCACATAACGACCCACCAATTTATGTGGGCTGTTATAAATGTAGCCCCCCAAAAGTCAGGCAAATTCATTTGTATGTATGTCACAGTTCTAATACCAGTGGAAGCCCTGGCAAGTTAGCCTTGCATCTATCTTCTTAAGCGTTCAGCACCATTTTGTCCCCCTCCTTAAACCCCCACCAAGACTGCATTTTATTATGTAGTATAAATGATAGGGAACACTACAGTTGCTTTTGATTAAAAAATGAACAAAACAAAACTGCTTGTTGATTCATTACAAGCTGCCTCACTAGGGCAGCATGTGTCTGAAGCATAAATCACAACATGCACTCTTCATAAGGGAGAGGGTCCACAGCAGCAGGCGTCACCAGCAGCTACTTGCCCAGTCTATCAGATTTCCCTAACCAAAGATTCCCTCACCCGCTGCCAGGATCACAGTAGCTTTGAGCCAATGGGAGTTTAAAAAATGCAAACACTGCTGCTGCTGCCCGTCATCACTGTTGAGTCCGGCCACTGCTTGACCAGTGCGACGTTCCATAGGAAAGCAACCTGCTGTCCCGATAACTGGATTCATCAGGCATGCAATTACAGCAGCGTGCCGATTGGAGTAGAGATTTTTGTTTTAGCCCA
Organism: Rhinatrema bivittatum; assembly: GCF_901001135.1. Classification (NCBI taxonomy): domain Eukaryota; kingdom Metazoa; phylum Chordata; class Amphibia; order Gymnophiona; family Rhinatrematidae; genus Rhinatrema; species Rhinatrema bivittatum. Next base: position 72,654,654 of record NC_042618.1, on the reverse strand, counting down.
CTTATGAGGGCAAAATATCCCAAAAAGGCACAGCAGAAACACTGACTTTGCATATGTAATATAGCAGCAGATATGGACCATAAGACCCATCTAGCCTGTCCGGTTTACTTCTTGGTGCAGTGCCATAGACCCCGGTTAATCGCTGGATTTCCCTGAAATTCATTATACAAAACCCAACCGGGATCCCCAAATGATCCTGAAGAGCACAGTAAAATAAATGACCAGAGTTCAGGCTTCCAGTCTTGTTTAAGACATGTCCAGGCACCAGTTCTTTAGCCTCAGCCTTATAACACTTTCCAGGTTCTCCACTTCTTCTTCCTCTTCTTTCCCTCTGAAATAAAGATTGAATGCTGCACACCTGCTTCCTTTTTTGACCCAAGAACCAAGTTCCTCCCACATTATGTTCTTCCTCCATCACCCAAAGTTCTCTTTTCCAGGCCTGGGCTTGAATGTATTTATTTATTTTATTTAACAGTTTTATATACCGAAATTCTTGTAAGGGGTTACAAATCAGTTCGGTTTACACAGAACAGCAACAGTGCTTCAGTAAATGAAAGCAATTACATTGAACAATGAATGTAATATATTAATTCAAGCAATCTGAACTTCTTCAAAATGGTCATTAAAAAAAATAAACAAATAAACTTCACATGTCATCGGCTGGACAGATTCAGTTCAACAACTATCAGGTAAAATGTAAGACAATTTCATGGGCTGGCGCATGACGGTGTTTGAGAAGGGCAGCTGTGGCCTGGCCCTTGGGCTCAAGCTGCAGTGATGTCTGCTGCAGTGCAGGTGCAGGTTCTGGTTTGCGTCTGCTCTCTGACAAGATTTGGCGCCTGGGGTTGGATGCACCGCAAAGGGCCAAGCAGGCAGTTCCAGGGAGCTGTGAAAATGGACGCCACTCCTGCAGTGACCTGTTGGCTGAAGGAGCAGCACTGAGGTTGAAGCTGAAAGGAGACTTCCCTCCAGCCCTCCTGGCCAGCAGAGGGACACGTGTGTCATTCGGGCGTGCTGCCTGGGGTGGAGGGAGACAGAAAAACAAGAAGTTCCATGCAAAGCAAATGGAGTCTACGTTCCGCGACAATCGTATATGCGCGTATCTGCACGTACGCCATAGGTAGATCTCCCCCCCCAAAAAAAAAAAAATACATTAGTCAGGATCCCCTTGGAGCCCCTGACATGTCCTGAAAGTTTGGTTTGAATCGGACATCAGACACAAAAGTTATTAGGAAGGGACACCTGGATATACACACACACATGGAAAGTAGGCCTGAAAGGCAAAACATGGGGGATAAAGAAAAGAGGAGAAGCTGTATAAACATTAACAAGCAAATGAAGAAGAATTCCATTAGATGCTCTTCGTCTTTAGTGCTTTATGGTCCAGGATGAAATGCTTATTAAATCTGACCCAGCTGGAAACCAAGGCTTCAGTGCCTCTGGTCAAACTAAACAGTGCAGTAATAGGAGGCTTTCATTGCTAGAAAATTCTCTGGTCCTTCTGGCTAAAACCATGTATTTTCTTGTTACGGCTATGCTGTGCAATATATTGAAGCACATTTTGACTTTGTCATTTGTTCTTTTCATGCCAGTGAAAAATGGCGATTAGTACGTTGCAAACGTGTAGGCAGTGAGTCCTACAATGAGCTAGATTAAACTGGTATACTCGGTTAAGCCATGAAAAGTAGGAACATGTGTGCTGGCTTGTAGCCGTTCTGCACAGGGCCCCTGATAGAAACTGAATTGCACTATTCAGCATTTCAGATTTTGGATGGGTTCTGGAATATGCATTAAACCTTCTGCCCTAGTCTTCCTGTTTGCCCATTTAGCCGTAGATAATATGCTTAAAAAATAAAATATGCAAGGAATGAAAAATGCAGCAGAGTACATTTCAAGCAAGATCTTGATAAGCTAATTAAACTTAAAAATCTAGTAGTTTGTTGTGGATGTGGACCCTGAAGCCCAGGGGGAGTTGGGCAACCTGGTCCCCACCGATAGCAGTTGGAGCTGGCTGAAGCAGAGGCCCAACTGGAGCTTCACTAATATCAGCCCACGTTCCCCTTAGGTTGAGACCTTGGTACCGGGGCCGGCTGATCTTAGGTGTGGGCCTCTGTGGGGGATAAGATTCATCGCAATGAAGTCATCGCAGGCTAGCTAGGAGTAGGAAGTGGAGTCAGGACAAGCAGCTGTCAGGACAGGCAGTAATTGAACAGGGTCGGGTTCAGGCTGTGGTCAGATGCAGGCAGCGTTCTCGCAGTGTCGTGGTTAGACAGTGGTTTGGACAGGCGGAGTTCAGTCTGAAACAGAAGCAAGGGTCAGGGACAGCGGAGGTCAGCAGCATCGAGGTCCAATCTGAGGTCAAGCCAGAAGTCCGGTCCAAGGTCAAAGCCAGAAGTCCAATCCGAAGAGACAAGGAATGAAGAGGACGAGGAAGGACAAGGGACCACAGGAACAAGATGAGATGCTGAAGACAGACAAAGGAATACTGACCACAAGACAAGAACTCATAAGACAAACCAGACTGCCAAGGAACCAGGACAGAACACAAGAACTCAGGAGCCACACACAAAGTAACAGAAACCAGGAACCAAGAATGGGAACAGAAGGCAGGAACCAGACATGCAGAGATAGCACTATTCCGAGGGAGTTGACCTAGTATTGAAGCAAGGAGGCATTGCTGTGGGAAGCCATTTATGTGCTGGTGGTCCTGACATTATCGGGAAGCACCGCGGGTGATTTTCCACCGTGGGCCCTTTAAATCAGTGCAGGTGAGATGCGTGCACACCTAGGGGCAGCCCCAGTGGAGCCAGCAGCTTCTCTCTCTGGAGTGGCGTTGGGCCTCGTCAGGTTCGGCAGTCGGACATGTCATCCTCCTGGGGGTCTGCCCAGGCGAGGAGGATTCCTGGCATTGGGTCGGGACTGGAGGTAAGAATGACGACCCGCAGAATGGGACTGCGGGCCGCCGAGCTCAACATAGTTAAAGGAAAGATAAGATCCTGTGCAAAAATTCAAAAGTCCATATAGCATTAATGTACCCATCAATTATGATATCACTATGTGCAGGTACTTCTGGACTTGTCTTGGTAGGGGCCCAATAGGGTAGGTTTTCTCAGATCGATGCACTTGCATGCAGGGCAGTCACTGCACAAAACAGCAACCCCCTTCCCTTTAGTGCTTGGGTGCTCTCAGACTAACTCAAAAGGGCAGCATGGCAACCTCCTTCTCCCCCAGCATGGTGACTTTCTTGCCCATTCCCTGCGACAATCCTATATGCATGGATTGCAGACATGCAAAGATGTGTGTCCCAGCAAGTAGGCCACTTTAGTCCTCGATGGCACTTCTTTGTATGTTCTTACAATTCACACTTTTTTTGTTATGCAGCTACCCTTGTGAAATATTACATAGGATACAGTTGACGTAATTTTCTTTTAATAAAATTAAAAAATCCAAGTTACATGCAGTATTCTTCCTTTTGTCATGTGGAAATTAATAATACTCCAGTTTCTCCCTACAATCACACACTAGAGATGTGAATCGTGTGATCGATCGTCTTAACGATCGATTTTGGCTGGGGGGGGAGGGAATCGGATCGTCGCGGTTTTTTTTTTTTTTTTTTAATCGTGTAAATCGTAAACAGGCACACTAAAACAACCCTAAAACCCACCCCAACCCTTTAAAATAAATCCCCCACCCTCCCAAACCCCCCCCCCCAAATGTCTTAAATTACCTGGGGTCCAGTGGGGAGTCTCGGTGTGATCTTCCACTCTCGGGCCACGGGTGCATTAATAGAAATGGCACCGGCGCCATTTCGGTTCCTGTCCCCCAACGTCACGAGCACAGGAGATCGCTCCCGGACCCTCGCTGGACCCCCAGGGACTTTTGGCCAGCTTGGGGGGGCCTCCTGACCCCCACAAGACTTGCCAAAAGTCCAGCGGGGGTCCGGGAGCGACTTCCTGCACGCGAATCGTATTGCTGTATTGCAAAATGGCGCCGGCTGTATGGCCATATTGCCGTATTGCAAAATGTGCCGGCCATACGGCCGGCGCCATTTTGCAATACGGCAATACGATTCGAGTGCAGGAAGTCGCTTCCGGACCCCCACTGGACTTTTGGCAAGTCTTGTGGGGGTCAGGAGGCCCCCCCAAGCTGGCCAAAAGTCCCTGGGGGTCCAGCGGGGGTCCGGGAGCGTTCTCCTGCGCTCGTGACGTCGGGGGACAGGAATCAAAATGGCGCCGGCACTACCTTTGCCCTGTCAGGGCAAAGGTAGTGCCGGCGCCATTTTGCCCTGTCAGGGCAAAGGTAGCGCCGGCGCCATTTCTATTAACGCACCCGTGGCCCGAGAGTGGAAGATCACACTGGGACCCCCCCCACTGGACCCCAGGTAATTTAAGACATTTTGGGGGGGTTCGGGGGGGGTGGAGGATTTATTTTAAAGGGTTGGGGTGGGTTTTAGGGTTGTTTTAGTGTGCTGGTTTTCCCGCCCTCCCCCTTCCCCTCCCCCTTCCCCCGATTTACGATTTTTGACGATAAATCGGGGGAATTCCTATTGTATATCGCCTCTAATGATTTTTGACGATTTAAAATATATCGGACGATATTTTAAATCGTCAAAAAACGATTCACATCCCTATCACACACACACTCACACACACACACACATATACACACTCACACACATTTGGAGAATCGAGCACCATCCTGGGTCCTTCCCTCTCCTTATGGCCTCTATCTGGGTCTTTTCTCTCTCTTCCATCCATGGTTCCTTCCCATGTCTTATTTTGTTTACTTATTTTTTTGATTTATATTTCACTTTTTTCAGCAACCTCAAAATAGATTATGTTACAATGATAATTGGTTATGGTGCTGCCTATCTCTGAAACCTGGTATACTCCAATAGACGCCATGAGACATGTAAGAGAACTGACACAATGGATTTCTGTGGCATGACCCAGCCTTCATTTTCAACCTGTGTTCCTGCTTCTTAGGCTCATCAGAGTATATTTATTTATTTATTTATTTATTTATTTATTTAGACATTTTATATACCGTCGTTCCATATAAAGATCACAATGGTTTACAGAAGTAACATTTATAACTATTAATCATCAAATTTTCATGGTTTAAATAGGTAGTATTCATAAACAGAATTAACACATATCATATGAAGTTCCAATACATATTAAGTTGCTTACTAAAGCTCTAAGATATAAGGCAAGTAATACAGGGAAATAATATAACAAATATCACATTAATGTCAGTCGTTGTTTTGCCACTCTTACATTCACTCATTATGTATAGGAAGCCTTAGGTGTCACTGAACATCTGACGACCTCAGGAGGCAATATTGTCATGTCCTTGAGTCAGATAAATGCTGTTGTGGAAGACACGTTCCCCCCCCCAGGTCCGGCCACCAGATGTCACTGTCCCTGGATAGAACTCACTTGAGAAGATTTTAGGGCACTTTGGGATCAGTTTGAGGAAGCATTTGAACAGTAAGGATGTTTAAGTTTTACACTCTGGTGAGGCCTCTCAGCTTCACCCAGATGGAGGTTCATTTAGAAGTGATACCTCATCCTGCCAGAGGGTCCTTCTACTAATTTACAGAGAGAGAGATTTTTACACCTGATAACCCCTTTTGGGGTGAAAGGGCTCTCACCAGGGGACCAAAGACCTGTGAGCCTACTCTAAGCCCTAAGTGGGCAAGCACCTGTGATGGATCCTGCTGCGAGAGACAGTGAGGGCAGAAGAGAGATCCAGTTTTAACTTTTGAAGTATTTTTTCACTCTGAACAGAGTGGGGAGGTTTTGGATCTCCCCCTCCTTACTGGGATTACAGTGCTAAGAACAAGCCTGATCCCATTTGACTTTTCCCTATAAGACGTCCCCTCAGAAATATCAATAAATCAAGGATGGAAGAACAAGATCGGGAAACCCCAGTCAGATCTCCACACTATGGGAACAGGGCGGGCTGGGTGACCGAGGGGAAGATGACTTAAGGTAGGATTTTTGCTGTGAAGTTGTGGACCCCATTACTTGGATTCCCGGATAGCCACTGGGTGAGCTTTCACATTAAATGTGTGGTTCTAGGTAGGTAGGTGTCCTTATATTCAGGCATCATGGGGCTCTATCCAGGTGCCTGAATATAGGGACACCTAACTTCCTACCTAGAACCACACTTGTACCACCATGTCAGATATAACGTCAACATTATTGGATGCAGCTCCATCACTGCTTTCTACATTAATGGTGGGGGTGGAAGGGAAATAGAACCAAGAACTAAGAGAAACAGATAAGTATGAGAGAAAAAAGTGTGTGAAGCTTGCTGGGCAGACTGGATGGGCCGTTTGGTCTTCTTCTGCCGTCATTTCTATGTTTCTATGTTTCTATAATGGACTTGAATCTATGATTACAAATCAGTAAACTCTTATTTCCATACCGAGTTCCTGGTCCTGTCTAATTTATTACAGCCTCTCACCTCATGAGATGCACCTACAACCTACACATACAATGGGAACAGCATAACGCTCTATGGGCCACAAGCAAGAATTTACCCCCATAAAAAGAATTCCCCCCCCCCCCCCCAGGGATTAAGAGTTAAGCATGGAATGGAATTTGCTAGCAGGAGCAGCCCTGAAGAGAATAAATAAGTTTGTGTGCTCTTGGGGTTAAAACCCCACTAAGGGGTTACACTGTCAAGGCACCCCAGATTGAGAAAAAGAAGGTGGGTGAATGAGTATTGGACTGGAGTGTGCTCCAGTTGGGTGAGGAGAAGAAGCTTACCGGAAAAAAAAAATCCCATATGCAATGTACAGAATTCAGCAGTATTAGAAAAGTCAAACAAAATGCTCTTAGATTAGAAACCTGTCATCACCACTTATTACTCAATGATTGGCGAGTTATTTATTATTAAATCTGCTCTGCACAAGCAGGGAATGATGGGGCGTTTCTGACATTAAAAATGAAATCACCTTTATGGGACAAAGGGGGGTCTCACAAATCTCCCACAACATGTTTCTGATCATGGGTGGTGAAGGACAAAAGTGAAAATAGAAAGCGATGACAGATGAGGCCCACCAGCTCATTCATTTCCCCAGTTTTGATGTTCCATGATCAGCTATGATACCTTAACGTGTCTTAACTAGTGCTCGAAACCACCGTGGACAAGGTGATTACGTGAGTAAAATGATAAAAGTATCCACAATCTATAATCAAGAAAAATGAGTGGAGTTAAGGGCTAGGCTTTACGTGCTGTGTGAACTGCTAAAGTCGATCAGAGGATTCTGCTACTGGAGCTGGAGATTCCTGGAGAAGGTACCAGCCAGGGATGGATTTCATACACTTATGCCCAACATATGGCTCTTAATACCCTGAGCTCAGATGCTCTCTGTGCAATTTGTTTTGAATTCTTAGGCTAAAACCCTTTTAAAGAGAAAGGACAACCTGAGCCCAGCCAGTGATTATAGAAATCTGGGTTAGGCTATTAGTTGTACAGTTATATTATGTGAACCAGTAATAGATGCATCTGTCACTGGAGAGCACTGAAAAAAAAACCTGCTGGTTTGGGAGTTCAGAAGCTCTGGCACTGAAAAAAAAAAAATAGTCTGAAACAAATAACATTTTTTCGTATTGGCAATCCTAGGATACTTTTGTTTCCTCCCAATATTTTCTAATTAAGGAAATGTGGCTGTTATGATGTCATAGAGCCCACTACCCATCCTGCCTGCAAACCATGGCAATAAAATGGGGTTTCCACCTGCAGCTTTTCAGGGTTGCTGTTTATTTGTGTAGAATTTTACTAGGACCCATGTGAGGCATCAAGTTCGACCCAAAAGTACCTCAAGTGGCAAAAGAAGGGAAGATAGCCCTCCCTCCCACCCAGACCCTTGCTGGAAGAATAAGCTCCTCATTGTCTCAGTGTAATAGGGCAAAGGTATAGCCCAGATGTGGTGCCATATATTATAGACAACAATAACTGACAACAGTGAGACTTAAGAGATCACAAGCACGAAGGATATACTGACATGGCATCTTCCAGGGCTCTTTCTAACTCTCCTCCCTCCCCAGCAGAGGAGATCTCTGGCTCTCAGCTAATAGCTAGAGATGTCCAGTAACCTGCTCCTGACCACTCTACTTTTATGAATGAGAGAATAAACACACAATGTGTGAAAAGCATTTCCACATTCCTGCAGCACACATGAGATCAAGTGGTTTGTTCTTGGCTGTAAATTAAAACCACTTTGTCTAACAATGTAGCTATTTCTGTGTGGCAAGACATTGGGGATGTGAATCGTTTTTCTGACGATTGAAAATCTCGCCCGATATTTTCAAAGTCGTCAGAAATCGGGGGCTCCCCGAAACCGATAGGAAAACCCCACAAAATTGTTCGTGGGGTTCTCTTATCGTTTTGGGGGAGGGCAGGAAAAACGGCACACAAAATCAACCCCTAAACCTACCCCAACCCTTTAAAACAGCTCCCTTAGCTTCCCCCCCCCCAAAACATTTTAAAATTACCTGGTGGTCCAGTGGGGGTCCCAGCAGCTATCGCCCACTCTCGGGCCATCGGCTGCCACTAATAAAAATGGCGCTGATGGCCCTTTGCCCTTACCATGTGACAGGGTATCCATGCCATTGGCCGGCCCCTGTCACATGGTAGGAGAACTGGATGGCTCGCGCCATTTTTAAAGATGGCGCCAGCCGTCCATTACTCCTACTATGTGACAGGGGCCGGCCAATGGCATGGATACCCTGTCACATGGTAAGGGCAAAGGGCCATCGGCGCCATTTTTATTAGTGGCAGCCGACGGCTCGAGAGCGGGAGATCGCTCCCGGGACCCCCACTGGACCACCAGGTAATTTTAAAACGTTTGGGGGGGTCAGGAGGGTGGGGGAAGCTAAGGGAGCTGTTTTAAAGGGTCGGGTGGGTTTTTTGTTTATCGGCTCAGGCACAGCTGATATAAAAAAACCTGATCGGGCCGCAAGAAAAAAAAATCACGATGTGAATCGGAACCGGAATCGGAACCGATTCCGGTTCTGATTCATATCTCTACAAGACATTATCCTCTCAGAATATATCCTCACATTAATGCAGTAAGTGAACAGGCTGGAAATCTACCTAGTAAAATGACCCACATTGAAATTGTGCTAAATTTCCAGAATATAAATAACTGCTCCATTCATCTCTGGCATACGGAGCCCAGAATTCTCTTGTCAGACATTAAAATAGGTTTTGAAGATTGAGCCATTTGGAACTGATGAAGCACTAATCCTGAAAGGATATAGCGAATGCAGAGCCTACTTTGCCACACATTTTATCCTCATTTCTGTCTGACCATCTGCAACTAAAATGTTTCTCAACTGAATGCTCCAACTAAACTGAATTCTGCTGCTTAAAAGGTTTACCAGCAGGAGCGATGGTTATAAATAGGAAAAGATGTACGTTTCAAAGAATGCTGTATGCTTTACATACTGAGAAATTTGGCAACTCCATGACGCTCAGGTCCAGTATTAGTTTGGAAAAAGTTCTTACTGATCCAACAATCACAAATAAAATTATTGGGGGAGAGGAGCTGGAGATGAGCCAAAGCTTAATACGTAGCTAGAATCAAGACTTGGGTCTCAAATTTGATAATACGGATTGGCTGAGGATTTGGGAGTCTATTCCTACTTCATTCACCGTCTGTAATAAAAGTCAAGAAATGTTGTAGAAACCCCCACATTGTACTTCTAGGGTCCCAGTTTTCTTTACTAAATTTAGTAACTCTGGCCTGCTTTGTTGGCGAGGCTGTGGAAGGCTTGGTACTTATACTGAGGTAGATATAGTTTGCAGTGAGGTTCAGGGAGAAATGGAGAGCATCCCTGGAGCACAACTGGAAATGCAGGCACAGTCTTCTCTGCCTGGATGCTGGGGATCACAAGAGATATCTAAGTAAAGTAAACAGCTGATCTCTCACTTTGTACATGCTGCTGCCATTGCGTATTTCTGGAAATCCTCTCACACTTAGCTTTTTGGCACAGATCAGTGATTGCAATTGCCTCCCTGGAGCAGATCACATTTGCATTATGGGAAAGGTTTGACAGATACATGAATAGATGGGGTAATGATTGGGAACAGTGAAAGACAACTCTGGAAAAGCCTGATTGATAACTGTGTTCTATAAGTGTTGATGCTATTTTGGCATTATTATATTGGAGTTTTCTATGTTGTGACAGATGCATTTTATATATTGACTGTCTCTATGGAACTTCTACATTACTTTGAAATGCAATTTGCGTGTCTAGCTTGTTTAAAAAATAAAAAATTCTAAACAAATAGTTTTAAACTGCACATGCCTTCTAGCAGTTATATATTTGCCATCTGTTCTTCTTCCCTTCAACTGCTCCTATTGCACTACTTGCCATTTCAGTAGCACCACTAGACAATTATGCCGCACTGTACAGACACAGCAAGGAGTTAGTCCCTGCTCTATGGACCTTACCATGTAATGAGGACACACAGACAAAGCAAACAAGAGCTTTCAAAATGTTGCAAGCATGAACCCTTTGGCTGAGGGGAAGTTAGTGCAAACTGCAGAGAGGAGCCCTGCAAGTCCCCATCGTCAGCTGGTGGAGTTTCACCTATACTAGCACTCGTTCCCCTTAGGTTGAGCCCTCGGGTGCTGGGGCTGGCAGATCTTAGATGGTGGCCTCTGCTGTCAAACTGGAAGTCTGTGGAGAAAGCCAGGTTGCAGGCTGGGGTCTGGGGCAGGCTGGATACAAGCATACTTGGAGACAGGCGGTGGTTGAGGCAGGCAGCGTTCAGGCATGGTCAAGAGTCAAGCAGTGGTCAGTGGTAGGTGGAGTTCAATCATTGAAGAATGTCAAGCCAAAGTCAAAGCCGAAGATCTGTCTGAGGGAAAACGGGATGGATAGATAAGCAGGGAGGAAAGGAGCAACACAGGCGGGCAGGAGAAGACACTGAAGAACAGATGACTAACACAGAAAGAAGAAACGGACCAAGAACTCAGAAACGAAGACCAGCTACTCAGGAATGAAGACCAGGAACTCAGGAAAACAGACCAGGAACTCAAAATCAAAGACCAAGGACTCAGGAACGAAGACCAGGAATGCTGAGGCAACTTGTTCTACTAAACAGTAGTCGACCTATTGCTGAGGCAAGAAGGTGCTGCTGAGCTGGCCTTTGTAAGTGATGTCATCATCTGTCGCTGCCGGCATTTTCCACTGCGGACCCTTTAAGAAGAACAATGTCGGGCACGTGCACACTTTAGGAGGGCCCGGAGGAAGTAGCAGCATAGGAGGCAAGTTGAGTGTAGTGGTCTGCTGTGCATCTGTTCGTGGGCCTGCCCTAGCATTGGAGGATATTGTTTCAGGCTCGGGGCTGGAGGTAAGTACATCAGTTCGCTGGGCAGGCCCGGGGACTGCCAAACGCATCACAGAAAATGAATTTAATACCATGAACATGACTCCCTCTCATGGAGTTGGGTTCTTATTAGTTCACGCAGTATATGTACACTTTCATTTGTGACATCACAGCCAGAATGGACCAGTAGAATACAGTGATTATGATGTAATTTATGTCTTTCTTGCTTGCATAGCTGCATCCAGAGATTCACTAGTTTGTTAAAAAAATTTCAAAATGAATGACTTAGCAGAAACATTTTGCAATTGGTCCAGGGTGAATATTTCCACTTGTCAGGAACACTTTTTCAACACTGCACAGCACACAGAGGGTACAGCTTCCTGTTTAAGCAGGTCTGGCACTGCAGCTTGCAGGCCCCAAGCAAAATCCTACTGCTTGCAAACCAGATGGGCATTGACAAGACAAATCATTGCTGATATAAGCTCAAATATAGTCTTTTACTGGTTGTAATCATTATTTTAACAATCTATTTGAACTATCAAGTATTCCAATAGTACCTCAGCACAGTCAGCTTTAAAGTGGACTTTATTTATTACATTTGATATAACACTTACAATGAATCTCTAGATGGGGTACCGTTAAAATAACAAATTCATGCTACCAATCTCTAAGAAGTGTACAGTTTAAAATACTAAATATTTAATTTATAAAAACCTATAGAAGCAGATTAAAACATTTTCAGTGCACAAAGCTCCTCTGTCTGGAAAATATACATCAAATAAAAGTTCTAGATCATAATAATCAAGTATGGTACATATTTATTAAAAAAAAAAATAGAATAAGCTTATCCCATCCTATTAAATAGTGTTTCTGGGAGATGCCATTGCAGAGACATGCCTAGGTTTCCTTCACTAGTTACATATCAGACTTTTCCAGGTGGTTGTGTTAGTTACCCAACTGGGACTTTTTGGTCTTTACACAAAATATATTCAGAAAAATGCAAAAATAGACCCCCTTAAGTGCCATAAAGAAACCAGAAATGTTTCTTGGTGAGATGATATTTCTCTGAATTGTCAGCTCTGGATGTCTGTCTTTTTCTTTAGGAATAACATGACCAAGATGTCAATACCTCTAAAGTACTTTTTAACTACATCCAGTAACTCAGGGAAAGGACCTTTTAAATTTTCTATTGGGAAGAGCTTTGACCGACTTCGGGGAGGATAAGGCATTAGTCCTATGAACTAACCAGCCTTCTTCTTGAAGAGCAGTTTGATATAAGCAGGCACCAGAGCCAAGCAGACAAGCATTTTGGTCTCCAAATGGTTACACATATGTATTCATGTTTTTAGTGGCTGCTATCTATTCTGTATTAACATTTTCATATTATTGACCTTCCAGTATGACCCATTTACATTTATTAAAATTTATAATCGCCTAACACGACAGGCCTAGGCGATGAACAAAGGGTACATACATAATAAAAACATAAATAGACAATTCATAAATAATAATCAAAACAAGGCAATAAAAGTAGCATTATAAAATCAGTAAATAAGATAAAAGAAAATTGTGCATTACAATAAAAAGAAATACAAGGAAAAATAAAATACAAGGAAAAAGAATTGCTCCGTACCCCCATTTTAACACTTGAAAACTCACAGGACCCCAAGATGACGACCAAAACAAAATAGCAGACCTCCCTTCCTTTCCCTTTCCTCATCCCATACACCCAAAGCAGGGACACAGTGGGAGCAGCCATCAGTGCAGGCCACGGGTATCAGGTCCGCTCACAGGCCCCGGTCCTCTGCCCGAGCTTCCAGTCTAACAGGAGGCCTGTGAAGGGGGCTGGAGCGCACATGTGAACAGGGGCAGATTGGACTTTCATGGGATTGGGCTTCCCCCGTTGGGCCGGTCGCTCCCATCATGTATTTTTTATTCAGCTTCCCGGCCAAAGAAAAGAAATGGGGCTGCTTCAGAGCCTATCCTGCTGCAGCCAGAAGAGAGCCATGCGGGGCCGTGGCAGAACCCATCATGCCGCAGCCAGAAGAGAGACCTGCTAGGCTGCACGGCCCACCCCCCCCCCCCCCCCCCTTTGCAGGAGCAGCACTGGCATCCAACAGCAGGCAAACATAAGGCCCAGAAGAAAGAGGGAGGCCTGAAAGCTGTATGTGTATATATTTGTGTGTATGTGAGAGAGTGCCTGGGTGTGTATGTGAGAGGGAGAGAAACTGCATGTAAGTATGAAACAGCCTGCATGTATGTGTGTGAGAGCCTGCGTTTTTACAAGAGAGCCTGCATGTGTGTATGAGAGAATGAGCGAACCTGCATCTGTATGTCAGACCTGCATGTCTATGAGAGTGACAGAGTTTGCATGCGTGTGTGAGATCCTGCGTGTGTATAAGAGAGCGAGGCAGCCTGCAAGTGTGTGAGGGACTACGTATCTATGAAAGGAACAGAGCCTGCATACGTGTGAGAGACTGCATATGTTTGAGAGAATGAGACAGCCTGCATGTATCTGTGAGAGACTGTGTGTATGTGAGAAAGAGAGAGACTGTGTGGGTGTGTGAAAGCAAGAGGGCCTGTGTATATGACAGTATATATGTGAGTGACAGAGAGCCTGTGTATGTGACAGCATGTGTGTATGTGACAGGGGGAGAGAGAGGATAAAAATTATGAGGCACTCCTCCCCCAATCCGCAACAATCTGTGGGTGATTGGAAATCAAAAGATCCCAGGTATGGAGAGCTGGAGATTATTAATCCTATTATTTTTAATTTTGGTGTGTTATTTCATGTGTCTGCTGTTTGAAATGTTTGGTGTTTGGGAAATAATAGAAAAAATTTGATTCATTTTAATTACTGGATGTTCACTGGCTGTTGCCTGCTTGACATATTTATTCTTTTTATTAGTATGGTTATAGTATTATGAATGACGTTCTGTATTTCTTGACTTTATTGCTTAATGTTTTATGAGGAATGATGATGTTTCTGCTTTTCCATTGTTGTACTGCATAATACAGTCAGGCTTGCTGTGGTTTCCAGAGCATGTGTGTGACCGAGAGTGAGTGAGCCAATGAGCATATGTGTGAGCAAGAGAACTATATAAACCACTGAGTATGTGTGTGAGCAAGAGTGAGTCAGTGAACATGTGTGCGAGCCAGAGTTTGTAAGCCAGTGTGAGAGAACATAAGGGAGTTTGTGCAAGAATGAACATGTATGTTAGAGTGTGCATATATCTAAAGTTTCCAGGTATAGAGAGCAGAGGATTATTTTAGCCTTAGTTGTAATTATTGGGTATTATTTGATGTGTCTGCTATTTGAAATATTTTATTGATGTTTGGAAAATTTTAAAAACAATGTTATATATCTTTAATAATTGGATGTTCTATTCATCAGATGTTTTGAAATATTTAATTTTTTTATGAGTATGGTTTTATTACTATGATTGATGGTTTATATATCTTGATTTTATTGTTTGAGGAATAGTGATGTTTCTGTTTTGCCATTGTTGCACTGTATACGGAATCTCTCTTGTTACTGTTTCCAATTCAGTTTTTGTCTGCATGTTTCTAGTTATACTTTATTGTCTTTTTATTCAGTATTTAATGAGGATCTTTCCATGTTCTGCATATGTGACTGAGGTGAGGTATTCTGCTAGCATGTAGTTTCTGTGTAAGGATCTTAAGCTTGGCTTGTTCAGTTTTCCTAATGTCATGTTTATTGGTGTTTTAGGGCCTGGTATAATGTTTGCAGCGTTGCCTTTTCATAGGTAGGGTTGTTACTGTTTGAGTACTGGCAGATAATATTGTTTTCATATGGGAGGTTTACTATAATGTAATTCAGTTTACTTAAAGCTTTCTGAGGGCTGACATGCTTTACAATAGTCCCAATGCTATATGGCTGCAGAGTTTTCTGGTTAGTACCACAGCAGTGCATGTAAATATAATACACATTGGGGTCGATTTTCAAATACCGCGAATAGGCGTACTTTTGCTGGCGCATCAGGCACAAGCAAAAGTAGGTAGGCCTATGTAGGTGAGCCTATGTAGGTGTAGCCTATGTAGGTGAGCCTATGTAAAATAGGCTCACCGGCGCGCAGGGCCCTGCTCGCCTAAATCCGCCCGGATTTGGGCGGATTTAGGCGAGCAGGGCTCTTAAAATCCGCCCCATTATATGTGATATTTTTACTTTAGAACACTGAATGTTACTTTTCATGTAAAATCTGTTACTATAAATTACTCCTGGGGGAATTCTGCGCTACTGCAGAGCACAGAATTTGGGCAGAATTTCCATTTTTTGCACAGAAATTCCAATGCAGAAATTGGAGCAGGCCCCAGCGTGCCATGGGCAGACCCCATCCCACTGCGGTGAAGATGGAGTAGACCCCACCATGCTGCAGGCAGAGCCCATCACACTCGCAGCAAAGAAGGCCCCAGCATGCCATGGTGAAAAAAAGAGTGAGAAGGCCCCAGCATGCCACAAGCAGAGCACATCCTGCTCACAGCAAAGATGGTGCAGGTCCCAGTGTGCCATGAACGGAGCCCATCTCGCTCGTGGTGAAGATGGAAGTTCAAGTCCCAGCATGCCATGAGCGGAGCAGGCCCTTGGAAAGAGTGAGACTGTGTATAGAGGTTATTTGTGTGTAAGACTGCGAGCCTATGTGTGTGTGTGTGTTTGCCAGAGAGAGTGAGTCTTTGTGAGGAGATTGTGAAGGAATTTGTATATGTGTAAGAGATTGGGAGCTGTCGTGCGTGTATGCGAGGGAGTGAGGGTGCTTGTTGTGTCTGAGAATGAGAATGTGTCTTTATGGGTATCAGTGTGTATGTGCCAATAAAGTTTCTGCAATCTAAAAATCTGTT
Source organism: Rhinatrema bivittatum (assembly GCF_901001135.1). Lineage (NCBI taxonomy): Eukaryota > Metazoa > Chordata > Amphibia > Gymnophiona > Rhinatrematidae > Rhinatrema > Rhinatrema bivittatum. The sequence goes on along the minus strand of NC_042618.1, from coordinate 72,638,442 downwards.
TGTGACTGAGCGTGTGTGCGTCATTACTTGCAACTGGTTCGAGAGCCAGACCAGGAATACAGGATATATCTCTATAAGAGATATAAGCAGATGTGAGGGGGCCCAACCAATTTGCATGGATGGAACAGGGGCTGCAGCTCTGCTCACCCCTGGTCTAGAATGTGCTCAACTTCTTAGTTACTTAGGAAAGATGAAGTTTATTTTGAATATATTTTGGCTCAATTCTGCTAGGTTCTAGGTTTGACTTGGCTTGTTTTTGGGAGCTCTTGACATATGTGCTGCAGGTTGGATACCCCATGGGGCCTGTTTTGAAAAACATCTCCCTAGCCAATATTTTCCTGCAATCCGCCCCTGCCTGTGAACGCATGCTGGATCATAAATCCCATGCTGACTGCTGTGCCGGCTGCAGATTGGAGTGGAGATCTGGAGGGGGGGGGGGGCGGCAACCCTGTTTCTCTGATCCCGTCCACTGATTTTGTGACCTCATTTCGGGGTGAAGACCTACCCTTTGGGAACTGCTGCTCTAACCCACAGATTATTTTTTCTTCATTCTGCATGCAAAGTCAACACTGTCACTCACCCATCACCCTGGTTAGATGACACAGACAGACTTTTTAAAACTGATTTTTAATTTGTTGACCAGGTAAGTCAGATTAAGAGAAAAGTCTTGTTTATCACAGGAGGGACCCAGATTTAAATAATATCACTAACATCTGTTCCAAAAGTAGTCCATTATAACACACATCATAAATAATTTCTCTGGCTAAAAAATCCGCAAGTAGAAAAGGTTCTAAAAACTAAAATTGGAAGTTTTTAAATATTAATATTAGTATTAAAATACCTTAGATATTATGTAAACATTTTCTAAGGAACGTTGTAAAAAGTTCTGATAAATGGACTGCGACTAGAATCAGTGTTCTCCTGTGTACTTTGTTCCACGGAAGTATATTGGCAGGAGATATATTTATTAAATAATGAACATCAGACCGAAATGATTGGCTGTTGTTTTTCGAAAGGATTTATCCTATTCTGTCTTTTGCAAAATTGTTTGAAAATAGAGCCTAGTCAAAAATCAGGTCTCGATTTATGCCAGTATCGCTGAAAACAAAAACAACTGCTGAAGTTAGATGCCTCAGCGCCAGACTTAATCGCAGGACTCGCGCAGCATTGCAAAAAAGGAAACCACGTGCCGGACATGATCCGCATATAAAAGCACTTTCTGTTTAAGCTTTTATTGAAAAGTCCTCAGTCGTGTTGCTGGCTTGTTTGAACAAAGCGAAAACAGGGCACATCTGATGTACGGTGCTAGGGCGATGTGGTTAGAAAGCGGATTGGGAGGCTGGAGACCGTCCTTGTAAACAACTCAGCCCGCACTGGTAGCACTCGACGGTAAAGGCTGGAAGTGGGAAGAGTCCTGGGAGATTAAAACTGGGGTGAGGGGGTGGGCAACTACAATATATACCAAACAAGAGGGGAGGAAAAACAAAAACATTTCCTCCCATTTTTTTTTAACTATTGCATTGGTGAAGAGGGCTGGTGCAAACCATTTGGCTCTGCAAAACGAGCAGAAAGGCGAGTCCCGACCAGCAAAGGAATTGCAAAAGTAATCCTCTGCAAGACTGCAACATCCGCCGGGATGTTGCCATTGGTAGACAGGGAGGCCTCCCCCCCCCCTCGTGCGGAAGGCTTGGTACGTCCCGTCCTCCCCTGGCTCGGCTGCTTCTGTCTCGCCCCGGGCCCTGTTTGGGCTGCGTGGAGCCGCTCGGCCTGCAGGGGGAGCGGGGAGGTGGGCTGGGCTGGGGATGCTGTCACCAGCGCTGGCTGACAGAGCGGCGGAGGAAGAGAGACAGAGGAGGCGAGAGTTTCGGCGCGTGAGGTCTGAGGCTGCCCTGCTCCGAGCCGAGGTACAGTAATTATTAATCGGCAGAATCCGGGAGAGTGCAGAATTGCGCGCCATGGTTAAAGGAGATTAACGCTAAAGAGAACGAGCTTTTTTTTTTTTTTTTTTTTGGTTTGTTTGTTTTGCAATAGCACATGAGGACAGTTAAGTGCGAGAGTGAAAGATGAGCTGGATCTGCTAACGACTGCGAGCAGGGGGAGAGCGGGGCCAGTGCCCGAGCAGGGGGAGCTGCAGCCCCAGTAGCCGCTGGCGGGCGAGCACAACTCCTGTAATTCTTGCCTGGGACACGACCCGGTTCTCCTCCCGGGGAGCTGCTGTGGGCACTTTCCAACCAAGTCGATTCCCCCTCCTCCTCCTGTAAAAGCGGGGAGAGAACTTAAGAGGGAAACGGGCCGAGTAAAGGGCCGGCAGAAGGAGTGGTGTGGCGATCTCGCTGGGTTTTATACCCCGATCGGTCCGGTAGGATCTCATTTTCCCTGCTGGAAAGTAATCACCGCGCTGGGCTTTTGGTGGCTGCTCCATTCCGGGTGCTCTCGGAATGGCATTTGGCAGGGTCGTAAGTTACTGTTTATAACTCCAGCTGGAAGGGAAGCGAAGCTTCATTTATTTTATTTTTTTGGGGGGGGTGGGGAGAGGAGGTTGAAGATGCTTTTATGGCTGCAGGGAATGAATCCAGGTATTTACACGAGCCTCTTAAATACCAGTCTAGGCGAATCTGCTGGCATTTGCAGGAAGGAAATCTGTATTTGTGCGCCTGGGTTGTGTCTGGAAACTTTTACGAGCGAGTGGTGGCCGTGCCCGTGTCACGTCCGTCTCGTAGAATTTGAATAACGCGGCGGCTTTGCCTGCATTTTTTTTAGTTTAGGTATTGAGTTTCTTTTTCGTGGCGGTGCCCAGCCATCGACTGTTCGTTCAGCGTTTGGTAAAGAACCTGTTAACAAACCCTCCCCCCACTTCATTGAAATCCCGGTGTCTAAAGTGGCAGAAACTTGTCAAACTGAGCCTTTTCATCTCGAGTGCTGTGGAGACCGAGTGGTGCCGATCGTTTGTTTCCGAGGAAGTATCTTGGACACTGAACTGTACTGCCAGGAAGAGATTCATCAGGCAGGATCCTGTCGGGTACAAGCAGTTTTCTCAGATGGGATGAAGTGGTTAAACTCCTTTGTTTGTGGCGCCAGTGGCATAGAACGGGAAACCATGAAAACATTGGGGGGGGTGGAAAAAATGATCTTATGCTTTTTCATAATTTAGGCAAGTGCTGCCTTTTAATGTGATGGCTGGCATGTGCTTTTCTGATTTCAGAACTGCCCCAGGGTTGCTTCATGTTTTCCTGTGCATCATGTCAGATCCCTTCCGAAATTTAGGATAGTCCAGGATTTTTAAGAACTGGGTGTCGTGCTGTGCTGTCAGACCATTTATTGGGTCAGCATAATAATATCCAAAGATGATGATGATGATGTAAAACAAGGTTTCAAGATCCCTCAAGTGCCTCCTTGCAGTTGTCCGGACCCTTTGAGAAGGAGTGGGTGAAACTTTGTGGTTGCATTCACTTGATTTTGGGGGGGGGGGGGGGGAAGGAGGGGTTCGGTTTCTTGTTAATCAGTTCTATTACCATGGCTAAATTAGAATTTACCTTTAATCTGATTCCTGTGACTGTTACAGTTGTGACACTATTGAAGCAGCATCCTGTAAATGAGGTTATTTCCTAAAGGATCCATCTTGTTTATTTTTGGTTAAACATCTACTTTAATAGTTTCTTTTTCTTGCCTTAGGGTGTACTTTCAGTGATTGGTAAGTGATGGAGAAGCTGCTTCATTTAGAAGGAATGTTAAGTCATTTCCTTCGGAGTATGTAGGGCACGGATGAGTTTTGTCTGAAAACGTTTTCCAGCCTGGATCAGTCATGTCCCCCCCGTTTCTATGCCCAGAACTTCCAGCCTGTCAGTTTTGTCTGCGCCTGGGATGTGCGTGGCATACGCAGTGCTGATATACCCTGTAGTTCCCTGCTGTAGATAAGTTGTATTAGAACGGGGGATCTCGTGCTTCTCTCCCACGCACAGGATGCAGCGTCAGGCTGTTCTGAGTGGATTCCACAAGCATCAAGCCCATTTGTAAAGAGAACCAGAAATGAACTGGGGTCGGTATGGTTCACCGTGAGCGTGGCCATGTCCAGTCTGCTTTGTTTCAGCGCTGAAGGCACATTTTGAGGTACGGTAACTCAGTGGCTTCTTCCTTTGAGTGGACGTGCGCCGGAGCATGGCGGCGGGCCATTTGGGGGGGGGCTGTGTATGTGATCCTAAGTTGCCTTCACCCCCTGAAAAAGACTGTAAAGAGATGAACAGAATGGGAGAAAATCCTTAGTAAATTTGGACCTGTATATCAAAATGTGATGTTTGGGGCTAGCTAGTACGAGTCAGATCATAACATTCACTTGCTCTGTGGGTGGCTGCTGAATTGTTGTGCTGCAGTTCTCGCTGGGGGATAACCTGCTATCCCTTCTCGTTGCCTCTCCGGTTCTTGAAGACGTACCAGACCTTATGCTTGCTTGCTTTTTTTTATTTGTTGCTTTATAACTTGATCCCCTTTTTCTAAAATTCTTCCCCCTCTTTTTCTAAAGAAGTCTTCCTGCTGGTTTGCACTGTAATAGCTTCGGAACATTATTTTGACAGAAACCTGTCTTTCTGTCTTCCATAAATCATTTTCTGTCATAGCCCATGCAACTCAGAATTTGGACTGCTGAGAAGCAGTCATTTCCCCTCTGCCTTTCACACTCATGAAACAAGCTCCATTTTTCTTATGATAGCATAGCTGTAAACATATTTATTTAGTTTTGCTGCTAGGGACACACTAAGGACTCGTTTTTGATTCTGCTTTCAAAAGTTTTTAGTAGGCATAGAACAGGTGCAAGGGCTCTATAACAGAGGACCCCCCGCCCCCTAAGTTTTTAATTTCACGTTGGGTCCTGAAACAAACTTTTTAAAAAGGTTGTACATATTGTAAACCCAGTAAAATGAATTTCTTGAAAGTCTCACTAGGGCTTTATCACCAGAGCTGGTACTTTAGCATCCCTGAGACTTCTCGGGCCCTGCTGGTTCGCCTCTGAGAACAGCTTGGTCCATGTGCAGAGGCTGATCATCATGACCTCCATCTGCTTGGTCCCTGGCATGGTCAGACAGCAGCTGGAACGGACGGGTTCCGGACACATCTTACTTCTGCTATAACTTTGCGAGGGCTTGTCTTTATTTATTTCTAAACCTTCCTCCCACTCACAACCCACCCCCCCACCCAAATTTCTCTGCTTTCATAGTGGAGTACATAATTGATAGTCAAATTGACGATAGCCCCAACATGTTCCGGTTGGGCTGATCTACTGCTTTTAGCAGTTGAATACTCATGGACCTAGCTTAAAGCACGGAATTCAACAATTAAAAGCAGTAGATCAGCTTCCACTGATGAGGGCTTTATCTTTTTTTTCTTTACTAGATAATTAATTACCCATCATGGGCCGTGCCGAATTTAAGGCTGGAGAATGGAGGGTGGGGGTTCCCCAGAGAGTTGGGGGGGGGGAGGGGCCGGAGTGCCACGCTGGTACCCCTTTGATGTGGCATTGGCACATGGACCTAAAAGAGTTAAGGATTAAGCTTCAAAAATTGGCATCCTAGGAGGTTACCTTTGTTGTCTATGTCTAAATCCAGGCCTGACTAGAGGTATTGTCATTATTGTATGTGTCTGGTCTGAGGACAAGTATGTGTGACAAAAGTACAGAGCAATTGTGGGCTGCAGAAGCTGAAGGTAGTTAGAGGCCATAGTTTCAGAAATGACCGAACAGAGCTTACTTTTCCTTTATCAGTACTTCTGTGGTGGGAACTTGTCCAAACTACAGTGGCTGCCTGGTGAGATTGTTGCACGGTGTAACAGGTTGTTGATTGGTCAACATGAATCGGCCTTGCTTTCTGGCCAGATGACTCTGATTCCTTGCAAGGCAGCTTTTGCCTCCGGAATAAAACAAGTATATACCCTAATCTATCTCATGCATATTCATTGTGGATATCCTGCAAATCAAAGTTGTTGGGTGAGGGCCAGGACCCGGTTGAGAGCCACTGCTCTAGCAGATGCTGCAGAAAATTACCAGAAGAAGCATGGAAGATAACCACTGAGTGCAATATAACTTTATTTCTAAGAAGAACTGCAAAAGATAGCAGGATTGGGCAGTGCTGCGGTGGGTGTATGAGAGCAGCGTGCTGTGACCGACAATATTGTCAGCAAACAGTGCAGCCTATGGTGTGTTTCGTGAGTTATTTGCAGAGAAATGCCATACTGCAGTATTAATGACCCCTAAGATAGGAATTTCCTGTTATCAGAGTGGTTATCAAAGTTGCTAAAAGCCGTATGTGGCCAGAGCCTCTAGATAGTGTTTTAAATAGTTAATTTTTATGATTGATTACAGTTCTCCATGGCGAGTTTATCACTCTCCTGCAATGCCTGAGACAGATTCTGCTCCGGTGCATCATGGGATATTTTGCTGGCAACGTGACTGTTCCAGCAGGGCATCGATGAGAAGAAGCAAATACCTGCCATAATTAGGGTCTATTGCTTAATTAAGAGGGGCCATTTTTAGCTTACTGGACTATTTTAAAAGGCTCTCAACAAGAATATCCTGCTTTACTGTAGCACAGTGTCATACCGAAAGCTTACAGTTTAACATGGTATTTTTAATTGATTTATGAGGCTCTTTCAGATTATCTCACCTGATGACTAGTGAAATGAGCTGATCTGGCCAATTTCTTGGAAAAGCATTATAGAAAAAGACAGGAAATCTCTGTGTTTTTATTTTTTTTTTCTGCCTTTGTGCAACGAGTTTAGCTTGAATTCACTGGTTTAATATGCTGCTGCAGGGCACAACAGCTCTTATGAAAACTAGGGGGAATCTCTCCTTCCCCATTGCTTTTACAATAAAAAATATGGACATGTGTTGGATTGTTCTTTGGAGGCAAAATTCAGATTTGGTGGCCAAGGGTGAAGGATTTTGATTGTGCATTCTCAGCAATGCATTTCCTGTTAGGAACAGGCAGGTTGTAGATCATCCCACAAGCATCCATACGATGTAGTTAAGTGCTTATGTGAAAGAATTTCTTTTGTTTTTGCTTTTTTTTTTTCAGTTTTTAAGTTGATTGTGCAATTCATGTATAAAACTCCCAAGTTCAAAGACTTTGAAGCACCCCTGCATTTAGATCTTTAACTCAAGTCTTTCTTTCTCTCTTGTATTCAGAGAACTGGTGCAAAACGTTAGCATGTTGTCCTTTTGAGTTTTGGCTGGTTTCCTTGGTTTAACGGAGCTCCACACGAGGTCTCTGAAGAGCCCGTTAGCTCTGGGGCCCAGAGCCTTGGGTTCAGTTACACTTCTTTAACAAAACCAGCCACTCCTCCTCTCCCCCCCACCCTCCTTCATATTTTGGGCATTTTAACTTGAGAAGTGTGGAATTTAGTTCTGGAAATTCATGGTCATATTTTTTGAATTTCAAAGCTTGATATAATCGTTACAGAGTGTTTTTGATAAAACCTGGAAAAAATTATTTTATTGCATGAAAGTGAACATTAACTCATACCAGATGCAAAAAAATGTATGTGAATTTCACATTGAGATGATCTCAGCTCCTTTTCTGTGGCTGCATGGAGCCCAGATGGAATCTACATGTTAGGGCGGTGATCGCAGTATTTGTAGGGTTGATGGCTTGATCCGAGGAGCTGCGAAGCTGGTTTATGGATATTAAAAATCTAGTTATTCCTGTATTTGATTCAGGCAAAGCTCATCATTTCTGACCTGTGGACAGCTGGAAGGAGTAAGCAACCAAGAGTGTTATTTTCAGCGTGAGTGCATCAAATACCTCGGCGTGAATTACTGAAGAGCTGCAGTACTGAACCAGTTATGGAATCAACATCAAAATAACATTTTGGCCTGGATTTTCTAAGGTCGCAGACCTTAGAAAATCCGGCGGTAACAGGAGGCGGGGGGGGGGGGGGGAAAGCAAGGGGAGGGCCCACGAAAGCCGGCAGCCATCGCACCACTGTGGTGCGCTGGCTGCCGGCTTTTGCACCGAATATCTACACCACAAAAGGTGTAGTTATTTGGCGCAAAACTGGCGGCGATAAGGGTCCTTACCTTTCGCCGCCAGCGATGTCTCCGCAGCGACGGCCCCGGTGCCGCCCCGACTCCTCCTCTTCCGGGGCCGACTCCGCCCCTATTTAGTGATTGCCTTAACGCATGTGAAAACGCCATATAACGCTATTTGATAAATGACCATGTTTGTTTGCTGCTGTTTAGCTCCTGATAAATGTGCAGGGTCCATTGCTAAAAATGGGATTGTTTAATCTACAAGGTAAACTGTAGATCACTCTGTATATCTCTGACCGGCAAAGCAAATTCTGTGTTCCAGTGTCAGGAAACTCTCTGCTCAGTTTTGCATTTTTTTTAAATTTATTTACCAAATTTATAGCCCATCTCACTACCCAAAGAACCCAAGACAGGTTAAGCAATCAAAACCTCCATTGCTTAGGAGTGGTGGTGGTGGCGGTAGGGGGTGGGGGGTAGTGTTTGTTATGATTCACAATGCTATTTCCTTCAGCTGAGTTAAAATATCCAATTATGTCTCAGACCACAGAGGAAGGCAGATTCTGCTATTGTTTTCTTTTCATGGCATCGTAAATGCCACACAGATCCTTTACAGTACAGTGCAGGCTCAGCTGTTTGTTGTGAGTACAGCTGGTCAGAGCATGCTGCCCTCACCCACCCACTGCAGCAGGAATTCATCTGTTGTCTTCTCCAAAATTTCTTGTCGTTTTCTGTAGCATCCGCCATAGCAGTGGCTCCCAGTCTGGTCTTGGACCTCATCTGACAGGCCTGGTTTTCTGAGCAGCCACAATGAATATGCATGAGATATATTTGCAAGGGCACCCAGTATTTGCAAATAACGTCTCGTGCATGTTCATTCTGGAGAGCCTGAAAACCAGGCTGGCTGGGTGGGCCTCAAGGATTGGGTTGGAAACCAGTGCCTAACAGGAGGGCAGTGGGAGAGCAGGGAATCGGAGTTCTTCTCCCATACAGCATTTTACGGAATGACAAATATTTGTTTTAATGGGAAACCCCCTAAGAAGGCAGGGAAAGAGAACAAAATGAAATTTGTTGTTTTCTTCTACTGAAAAACAATACACTTGAAGCTTTAATGTTTATTAAAATTTCAAAGACATATTGAGCCTCATTCAATAAAGATTGTTCTATAGGCACAGAATAGGATGAAATCCTTTTTGAATGTGGCCCATTGTCTGTAGCGCTGACAAGATGAGATGTGTCTCAGGAAGAATACAAAGCACATTCAGTTTTTGATTTAAATGGAAGTAACTCCCCAAACCACTCTCCCACACCCAAAAATAAATCAGCCATCTTTTAGGCCGCAGTCCTTCAGACTCCACTAGCCTGTCTGGTTTTCAGAATATTCCTAATGAACATGCAGGACGTATTTGCATACACCAATTCAGTTACAGATACAAATCTATTCTTGCATACCAGACTGGCTAGGGAGGGTGTTTAGGACTGGTCTGAGAACGACTGCTTAAAAAAACAAACCTAGTTGCATTTACTTTCCATGTTTAAGAGTTTCTTAAACTGTGGGGGATAGCAGCTGGCATTTTGCAACACTGAAGTTCAAAACAGCTGAAAAAATAGTGCAAGTGGTTCCTGTGGCATGAAGAGGTAATCTGAGATGGGTGAAATCATTTCTTTGCTTTTTGTTTTTTTTAATTAATATCTCCAGTAAACATAATTATCAGTTAGACAATGTATCAAATGGAAACCTTAGTGTCCCACTGAATTTTAAGAATAGGAGCAAAGTTTTAGCCTTCCTAAAATACGTCCTCTTTAAAATCTGCTTTATTTATTTATTTTTGTTCTGCGTTTGGGCCCAGATGTACGAATCATATTTTCCCATCGAAACAGAATGGGAGGAAACCCCCTTTTAGCACATCTGGCCCTTCCGTCACTGTTTTGGTTAGTAACATAGCAACATCAAAAAAAGGTATTAAGCATCTTTGGAAAATGTTCCATAAAATTATCTTCTGATGTCTTTCACTGGCTTTTCCCACATGGCAAATTATACCTTTTTATAATTACTGTATACCATGTTGTAGAAATGAACTTAAAAGCTGTCTTCCCTATTTATATTCTGATGGTATTCCCGCTGGCTTTTCTAACTTCTATATAAAGAAGGAGCTGTGATACATCTTAGTTAACTTAAATCCAACCATTACATTTTAACATGTCGCCTTTTTACAGCTACTGTGAGTACATCAAGGCCACAGACCTCTAAAGATTACAATAAAATTGCAATTCAACTAACTATAATAACGATCAATAAATAACATCCACAAGTATAGCTGTGCTAATTTTGTACTAATTGCTCCTGTCTCCTTTATAGCTTGAAAAAACACACACATATATATATATATATATATATATATATTTGAAAAGACTTATTTTAACGAAGTTAATTCTCAAAAATCGAATCGTTTTTTATTTACATTAAATGTGGCGGCTCAATTCACTCAAATTTGGGAAGCAAGGGACATTTCTAGCAAAAAAGACATTTGTCATGTTTGATTAAAAAATTTATGCTTACAAAAACACAACATAGATTCCTTATCTATCTGGGGAAAATTCTATCACCCTTTTATGCAACATTTTAGACCTGCAGTTGCTCTTCTGATGTCCCAGCATCTGGAATTGGGCAGAGGAAATACATTAAGCATGCTCATACCAAGAGGCAACCCCCCTCCCCCCCAAAAAAAACCCCAAAACATTTTTCCACTCTTCATTCATCACAGGGCTTTATTCAGATGTCTTAAGAACTATTTGCATGGCTCAACCCCAGAGGAAGCAAAACCCTACAAATGCACCCATGGATCAAATTGAGGTCTGTTTTATTTGTAGTCTTGACGGAAAATAGAAACCTAATTAGAGAAAAGCAAAGCAACCTTGAAAGAAACATCTTTATTTAATAATTGTGCCTACTACTATGGAACCTGTTTAAGCATCTCTCAAGCAGTAATTAATAAGGTCACTACAAAAAGAAAGTAAGTAACCTGCAGCACACTTAAAGATAATCTTAATAGAGACTTGATTCAGAAATTAACTGGATCTTATCAATGAAGTAAAGCCTTCCATGTCTTAAGAGAATGCCAACACACACACACACACTCTCTCACTCACTCTCACTCTCACTCCCTCACTCTCTCTTCATCAACTACTGGCAACAAAAGATTAAATATAGAAGGGAAAAGAAGCCTTCCATTTTCTGACATCAGAGGGGCTATTAGAAAAGAATTGAAAACATGATTGAGGTGCATGGATGATTTATCTTGATGAGTTTGAGGGTAGCATGCATCAACTGTTTTATTGTTTTTAATTGTTGCATGAAGTTTGGTTTATTTTATACGTTGCAGATTTCCTTGGGTTTCATTGGAATGATGATATTTACATCTTAATAAATGAAACAAAGCCTCAGAAAGCCAACTTCCATCCCAATAACGTGGTGGTTTGGTCCACGAGGTGTCCATACATTTCCCACAGCTCAGTAAGGAGCACTCTAAAGCCACTGACAATGCTAGGAAGCAGCAGATCTGCTGTCAAATCTGTACTGCTCTTTAGAACTGGAGTGGCACATAGGGTTATGGAGGAACTGAAACACAGGTGGGCCATAGGGTAACCAGGATCAAGCGCTGTGCCAGAGGCACTTGAGAGGGGCCACAACTCCAAGAACAGCTAATCCACCTGGAGAAGGTCTGAAGATATTGTTCTCAGGGACAGATTTGTAAAGGGGGCGCCCATAAGCAATGGAGGAGGGGGGGGGGTGTCCTCCTCAGAGGTTTGGGGGACCCAGAGCCCACCCCCCTACCAGATCCTCTCCTCCCCAGGCATCTTCCCCTCACAGTGTCGGCCCCCGGCTACTGCAGCAGCAGCAGCAACTTCTTACTGCAAATTCAGTGCGGGTCCTGGGAATTCTCGCACGCTGCCAGGCCGTGCAGCAGCCCCCTCCCCCCTCCCTCCTCTTGCGCAAGTTTCCCCTGAGAGGGGCGCAAGAGCTTCTAGGTCCCCATGCTGAACTCGCTGCAAAGACTTAACTGCTGCCGCAGGCCCTGGCCGCTCTGCAGGAAAAGCTGCCTCCTGGTGGGGGGACAGGCCTGGAGAGCAGCATGGCAGCGGCGCCCATGAAAATTTGGTGCCCGAGGTAGTTGCCTACATTACCTGTGCTTAAATCTGGGCCCGATGGTTCTGGGGCTGGACGCAGAGTTTGACTCTCATCCTCTCAAGAAGCAAACCTTCCAGCAGCCACGTACAGTGCTATCACAACAAAGATTTGTAAGAGGCACAGCGAGGCAACACACAAACCTGCAAGGCACAGGTCAGAAGGAATAACTAGATAGAAACATAGAAATGACGGCAGAAGAAGACCAAATGGCCTGTCCAGTCTGCCCAGCAAGTTTTTTTTTCTCATATTTATCTGTTACTCTTGGCTCTTAGTAACCTTTTGGTTCTATTTCCCTTCCACCCTCACCATTAATGTAGAGAGCAGTGTTGGAACTGCATCTAAGTGAAATATCTAGCTTAATTAGTTAGGGGTAGTAACCGCCGCAATAAGCAAGCTACACCCATGCTTATTTGTTTACCCAGAGTATGTAATTCATTCCTTGTTGATTGTTGTCTGTATATAGATCCTCTTTTCTTCACTCCCCCTGCCGTTGAAGCAGAGAGCTGCCAGAGATGCAGGCCGAGGGATTACCCCTCCCCACTGGCCACTGCAGGAGAAGGAAATGAAGAGCTCCCTCCAGATCAAAGGCTTTTTTTTTTTTTGCTGCATTTTCCAAGTCTGTCTGAAATCCAAACGAAGTTCCGATAAGACCTTTGAGCGTTCTCAGTAGTGAATCTTGAGAGGAGACATGAAGAACACTGGCAGGCTCACCAGGACCACGAAGCAGAGCTGTTGTGTATTTTTCTGTTGGCTCTACAACAACAAAAAGGCATTAACACAGGCAAAAAATAGGGACTGAAACTTTGATAGTGGCGCGCGGGCGCACACGGACACACCAAAGGACGCAGCCATATTATACCACATGCACGTGCATGCGCGCAAGAAACAGGAAGGCATTTTTCAGCGAGTTACTTAACTGAGATGTAAAGGTGAGCTGGAAGAGGGTGTCATTGCAGCCACATGCCCTGTGTGTGAGGTGCACATGTCAGCCTGGAGAGAACTGTGTGTGATAGATTCTTCACAGGCGCGTGGGTGATGGGTCAGCAGCAGATGGCGGACGTGGAACAGCAACAGATTATCATTTTGCAGCGTCGCCTGAGAATCTGCATGCCGTCGACATCTGTGGAGTCCAGCTGTTGGCCGCCGCCCAGTCCTTTCTGCTAGGAGTTGGGATGCTTGAAGTTCAGGAAGAAGGGCTGCAAATAATGAGGAATCCGTCTTTCAGGCCTCTCACCGGCGTGATGCTAGAAGAAGTGTACCAGCTCGGCTTTTACCTCCTCTGCCCTTACGCGCCCCCGTGTGTCCTCTCCGTCACATGCTCCTGGCCAGCTGTCAGAGGCTCAGGAGTTATGGCTGTTACCTCTAGGTCAGTAATTTCTCCTGGTGCCACCACCTTCTTTGTTCACCTCACTTCCTGTGTCCCTATTCTGCTTGCTCTTCTTTTCAAGTTGAGGGTCTTATCTGATTTACAGTGCGTTGTCCTCAGATTAATTTCTTCCTCATCTTTCGCAGTTGGTTCTGCGTCACCGGAGAGGAGCCCTGGGTGTAGTGAAGACCTATGTGTGCAGTGTTTGGTGCGGAAGAGTTTTTGGTGATGCATCAATGATTTATTTATTGATTTATTTATTTATTTATATTCTTTTTTATACCGAAGTATAGCTGAGTGCCTTCACCCCCGTTTACAGTGAAACAACTTCATACAGTGAACAGGTTATAAATTATAACACAATATAAACATAGTTATAACATTTTTGGATGGAGAAACCCTTTTCACGCTTAATTTTAGGGGATGCCCCCTTGTTTTGCTTGTTCCGGGGTGGGGGTCGGTGATAGAAAGATACCCACGTGCATCTTTGACATATTTGGGCTAATTAAATCCTCTTTCTCTCTCCTGAGAAAAATGACCTCAGCGGGGGAGGTGGGGGGCACTCGGCATACACCAGCTGTGACATCCCCCTCGCACTTCATTTTCTGTACTTTTTTTCCCCATTGCCGTAGACGTTTGAACAATTTTAGGAAGGAGCCAAATTCACTTAATACTTCGTAGTTCACTGTGAAATGCCAGAATATATTACTTTTCCGAATTTTATTTTAAAATTAGAAAAGGAAGGATGAGTGCCTCCGATGTTTTTAAAAGTAGAGGTGATGAGATAAGTTCTGGGGGAGCATCTTCTGAGCATCACCCCGCCCTCACTGATCACTTGTTGTTGTGTATTGTGAAGCGAAGGACGCATTATTACTGTTCCTTTTCTCTCTGTCAGCTGCTCCTTTGTCAGCACAATCTGACTGGCAGCACGCTGGAAATGCCACTGAAAGAAAATTTCTACGGCTTGGCGATATCACACGCAGCAAGTCCACGAGATGTGCATCAATTGTTGTTAGTACGGAAACAGGACAGTGCGCGAAAGCAGAATTCAAAAGGGAAGAAGGGATCTGCCATTCAACCATTATTTAGAATAATCAGAGGCCCTGCTGGAATAAGGCGAGAAAAGACAGTTCAGCTGCTTTACATTACATTCGTTTTGTATGCTTATCTCATCTTTCACGGGGTAAAAGCGGTGTTTTTCCAGAAATACAATGTTTGTTCAGCCCTGCGGAGCGCACGTGATGATTGCGTGTGCCCAGATGCGGTCATGCGGGAAATCTTCCACTCCTTTCTTTGCCGCCTTTTCTGTTTAAATTGTGTTTCATTATAATGGATGGGCCCCATGGCCCACCTTCTTACCTTTGAGGAGTCTTACAGAGTTCTCGCTCTGGCTGAAGGAAGGAGAAAATTTGACAGATAATTCTGGAATGAGAAGCTGGTGGTTGGGCAGGTTCTTCTTCCCAGTTCTCCCTGATTTCTGCTCACTCTCCTTGTGTGATATCTTTCACAGGCACTTTTCCCCCAGCCTTGCATTTGGAAGAACGTAGAAGGTCCTTTGGATTAAAGCGCCATATGAATTTGTAAGGGGTGTTGGTGTCTCATTACCTCTCTCCCTCATTGCTTCCTTTTTTTTTTTTTTTACCAATGATCCTTCCTAGCTAGAGATATATATATTACAGGCCCTGTGTTTGAGAAAAATCATTCATTTAGGGGTTACCGTAATAACTCTAGTACAGGGACAGCACATCTCATTAGAGAAAAAAAGCATCCTTGGCATCCCTCTCTTTAACATCACTTGCGTAAGGGATGCTAAGGAGCCTTAACTTAACTGCCCACCAGGCATAGCCGGGAATGGAGCCCCCAGCTTCTCAGCACTAGGGACGTGCAGCCACGTACGCCCTGGCGGTATCGGCTCCTCTAGGCTCCGCGGCACGGAGCTAAAGAGGGCAACTGTTGTCTATGAAAAGCAGCAGGCCTTGTTCAGCGCTTTGCTCATGAATACCCCGTAGCATGCGGGACCGGCTCTGCGGTGCCCTTTCTCTGCAAGTTTCTTTCAGCCCAGCTGCAGGGAGACTAAGCAGCACTCGGATGGGCCGTTTCTTCTCCTTCTTTTGCGATGGACGGCAACCAACTGACGATTCATATGATGAGGACGATGACCTTAGTGCTTGGTTCCCTGCTACTTTTAAGGGCTTGCCTATCCATGCATAGTAATGAGGACACACGAGCCAGGGTGTGATAGGCTTTCTGTTCGCGCCTTTTTTTTTTTTTTTTTTTAGTTCTTTGTCTCTTTCTCTTGGTTCACCTCAGGGGCATCTTGAAGCTTATCAGTTGTTAGCAAGGACCAGGTAACTGATAATTCATAGATTGGACCTAAAGGCATAAACATAGGCCCACTGTGCATTCATACGGTACCAATTGACCTCTTTATCTCTGCCTGCTCACAGGGTACCTCTTTATGGCTGCCATAGCTCAGTAAATCTGCCAGAGGGTCTGGAAAAGCTCCTCATCTGTGCTTTGTCCACAGAGCAGTACAGGCCAACGTCCATTTCTGCTGACGTCAGGGAATCCATCTTAGCTGCGGGTCCTTCAGCAAGCGCCGGGGTCTCCCCTACAAAATACAAAAATAATATTAACAAGAGTGGAAAGAAGTATTCCCTGGAGTGCCCAACATTTCCAAAGGCGCTTTTTACATTGACCTTTCTATGCCCCTGTCCCATTAAATCCCTATTCCCGCCAAAGCCTCTCACAGGCTCTCTGTTAGCACTCTCCAAAATGTGAGGGCCAGTGCAGTCCTCTCTCTTCTCTCTCCCCTCACCCAAGTACTATCCTCTCTCATTCTTTACCCCCCCTCCCTCAGCCCTCTCCCTCTCCTCCGCTCCCTACCCAGATGCAGTCCTTCCCTCCCACCACACCAGGTGCAGGCTTCTCTTCCCACCCCCATCCAGATGCAATTTTATCTCTCTTCTCCCCTCCCCTCTCCCTCTCTTTCTCTTGTACTCCTTACCCTTGCTTTCCACTCTCCCTATCCCCCACTAGCTCCCACAGTTTATGGTTTATTCCACTTGATGAATCGCTCTATTTTACAACTTGTAAATCAAAGCAATGTTCTTAGCTGGGGAGGCCTGGCTATCCCCCCCCCCCCCCAGCCCCACTGGTCCGATCGTAAGGTTTTTTCCTCTCTGACTGACGATGGATCCCAGCAATCCTGCTCTCTTCGGCTGCTGAGGTCCGGGGAACCCTGCCACATAAACTGCTCTGCATGCTAGTTCCTTCTGCCTGATTTTTTTTTTTTTTTGTCTATTTGTTTTAAACTCCAGCGCCCAACTTTCCAGTTAACCTGCACGGATTTCTATTGCCGGGAAAGTTAATCACAGTGAGCCCAATATTCCAAAAATCTAAGAGTTAGGTACCTATATCTGCCTTAATAAAAATCCTGCCCCCAATTTACTCCCCCCACACCTTCATTTAAAAATAGGTGGGGCCAGATCAGGGGAATGAAGTCAGGTGCTCAGTGCTGATTTCAAGTGATGGGTGTCAAACTTAGGTGCCTGAATTTAAGAGAGGACATAGCTGAGCTGATTTTAGGGGCCTCCATTTAAGGCTTCCAAAGTTCAAGTTAGGTTCCTATGTTCTGCCCAGTAATAAAGCACCTTGGATTGGCTGAACATAAGCGCCTAACTCTAGTGCCTAACTTGGGTGCGTACATGGAGCCACTCGGTGTGCTTTAAATATCAGGCTCAGATTTGAAACTCCAGGGAGGAAGACTTACAACCAATGTCAGGAAATATTTCTTCACTGAGAGGGAGGTGGATGCCTGGAATGCCCTTCTGGAAGAAGTGAAGACTAAAACTGTGAAGGATTTCAAAGGGGCATAGGATAAACACTGTGGATCCCTAAAAGGCTAGAGGATGGGAATAATAAAAAAGCTAAATCTAAGAGAAACGTGGGGGTAACCTGCATAGAGCGGCAGTTACTACCCTTAAGAGAAACATGGGGGTAACCTGCACGGAGCGGCAGTTACTACCCTTAAGAGAAACATGGGGGTAACAATTGGTACCATAACACATTGAAATTGTCAGCTCAGTATGCTGTGGCAGTCAAAAAAGCAAACAGAATGTTGGGAATTATTAGAAAGGGAATGGTGAATAAAACGGAAAATGTCATAATGCCTCTGTATCGCTCCATGGTGAGACCGCACCTTGAATACTGTGTACAATTCTGGTCACCGCATCTCATAATTGTGATGGAGAAGGTACAGAGAAGGGCGGCCAAAATGATAAGGGGAATGGAACAGCTCCCCTATGAGGAATGACTAAAGAGGTTAGGACTTTTCAGCTTGGAGAAGAGATGGCTGAGGGGGGATATGATAGAGGTGTTTAAAATCATGAGAGGTCTAGAACGGGTAGATGTGAATCAGTTATTTACTCTTTCAGATAATAGAAAGACTAGGGGGCATTCCATGAAGTTAGCAGATGGCACATTTAAAACTAATCGGAGAAAGTTCTTTTTCACTCAACGCACAATTAAACTCTGGAATTTGTTGCCAGAGGATGTGGTTAGTGAAGTTAGTGTAGCTGTGTTTAAAAAAGGATTGGATAAGTTCTTGGAGGAGAAGTCCATTACCTGCTATTAAGTTCACTTAGAGAATAGCCACTGCTATTACTAGCAACAGTAACATGGAATAGACTTAGGTTTTGGGCACTTGCCAGGTTCTTATGGCCTGGATTGGCCACTGTTGGAAACAGGATGCTGGGCTTGATGGACCCTTGGTCTGACCCAGTATGGCATGTTCTTATGTTCTTAACCTGCACAGAGCGGCAGTTACTACCCATAAGAGAAACATGGGGGTAACCTGCAAGGAGCAGTAGTTACTACCTTGGGAAGCTTGCTGGGCAGACTAGATGGATCATTTTGGTCTTTTTCTTCTGTCATTACTATGTTACTATGTTACCAAATGTTCTTGCACATGCACAGTTGAAAAATGACACTGATGGACAAATTGTCAGACACACAAGGTGTTCCTGCAGTACTTACTGTAAAAAATGCCTAATAACTGTAACATACATCAGGTTTTAAAATGGAGAGGCAAGCTGCAGCATCAGAAAGTCTAACAAAAATAAAAGAAAATAAATTACGCACAGAAGTCTGTCAGAGAATTATGCAATACAGGTCACCTCTGTAAGCAGCACAATACCTAAATATTTTGCAGACACTTTCAGCAGGTCTTTCAGAAAACAAACCCCATTAGCATATCTCCCTTAACTGTTTAACCTTAACTATTCATACATCAGTTATCTACAAATATGCAATTCTTTCTATGACTTTCCACTGATTGACCATGTCCAATGCTACATCCTAACCACACTGCTCTCCATTGCTGTGATAGTAATATTATAGTGATAACCATTACACATGTTAATGTCATTTATAGGTCTATCATATAAATATTGTTGTGGGCAGTAAATAAATGATTAACACTGGCAGCTAAAGGAGAAAGATCCTTATTGAGATATCTCAGGAGAGTGCAATTACCAACAAGGCAATTCAGGAGCAGTCTCAGAGAACATTAGTGATACAATAGGTTAAATAGAGCACCACCTCTAATTTACACAACAATTACTTAATTTGTTCATTTGCATAACATTTTCCTAATTGGTTGGAATTATAATTTTATCACATATAAGCTGAGAAGATTGAATTCTTGTAAGTCATGTGATTTCTTGTAAATTGAGCCAGAAGGCAATTACAAAACTCAGTGCTGACACTTAACATACTTTTTGACTTTTAGCGTACATTCTAGCATTTCAGCAGCCTTGTATAGTTTTTACAAGTCTGATCAGTGAAATCTCATTGCTATAATTATCTTTTATTTCTTCACTGCTACCAAACTAGTCTGGCTTCGTAGGAAAACCTTTTCAAAGCATCCTTACATTGTCCTACTGTCTATTATATAATCTTATATGTACCTTTAATATTCTTCAGGCTTCACAATGAGTGTTCTTGGCTATGGCAAAAAGTACAAATAATTAAAAACTGAACTAAAGCAACACCTGGCATGTCCAAAAAATATTTATAAAATCATTTCTTTCTGCTTTTCTTGAGCTTCTTTAGAGCATCTGACTATACTTAAGTTCTTTTGGATGACAGATATACTAAGCATTTCTGTTATATACACAGAATGGATAAAACCCTGAAGTAGACCTAGCCCTTAGTAATTTATAGATTGCTTTTACCTGCTTGTTTAGAAATTGAGTACTCTTCTCAGTAATATTAATGCCGCAGCTCTAGCTCTGACACCTCCAGACAATATTTCTTGAAATTCCAAATTCAAACTGAAGAATATATTTTGAAATTGCACTTACATGTTTCCTGATGTTTTATTATTTTTGCAGAATTCCTAAATATAGTAGTATTCATATCTACTGTTTAGTATAATGGTTACTTGTATACTACATGTGTATACTACATGTGCAGTGGTTAGTGATCAATAAAAGGAATGATTTACTGATTCTTTTTTACCTATGAAATCTTTGGGAATACATTTATTTAAGAATAGGGTTTGTTTTTTTTAATTCTTTTGTTCTTTTAAAAGTAGGTTTTGTTCAGTTTTGCCTTTGGTATCATTAGTGTACCTGATGTACATCTGCCAGTAATTAAAGTGTTTTTGAAATATACAACTCTCACAAAGTCAGGAGGACAGTGTTAACTGTTTTATGTCATATTAGAGTCTCATTGTGAATGAGATATCATACGAGACCCAGAAAATGTGGTTGATACTAAAAACTGATATTGATTCCTTGTTTCTAAAGGGGCTTTTCAACCTGTAGTGTTTCTGAACATTGACTGGATTGAACTGCCACTATACAATATATAGCACTAAAATGTAGCATTATATACGTTAGAAAGGGGAAAAAATCATTTAAACTAAAAGCTGTTTTCTCCACAAAATTGCATCTTGCTTCTAGGTATAACTCCCGCTCTGAATTATGTGGCTGGTTGGGGAGAGAAAATTATTATAGGGAAAAATAGTTAAAATATTAGACCTAAGTCACTAGGAACTAGGAACTAGGAATATTAGACCTAAGTCATTAGGAACACTGCAGCTTCTTTTGGGGTTGGGGAAACAAAATACAGTTTTAAGGCCATCTGTTCCAATGATTGGTAATCACTTTACCCACCAAACAATCTTTCACCACCTAATAGCTAGTTGACAATAACCAGTTGATAATAACCAGCTATTAGGTGGTGAAATAATAATCTTTCACCACCTAATAGCTAGTTGATGTACAGACCCTGGCTCCCCTCTGGATGCTCTCTGAACCTCCTTCTCCTCACACAGATAAAAATAAACTCAAAGCATACAATTCAACACCCCTTTACAGAATGAGTGCGATGAACTCTGAAATAGCAGAGTTCATGTCTATACAGGCAAATGAATACTAAACCAACAAGGTTACGTGCTTCGTTTATAAACTCAAAAGTCTTTGTATTAAAGTAACTAAAATGATGGAAGTAAAGTCCCTAAAATAGTGTAGTTGCTGTTCAAGTGAAAACAAAGTAAGAGTGCTCTACTTGGTGCATTTTTCTTTTTCTTTCTTTAGACAGCTCCCAGTTCTAATTTAAGTTTTCTGATGTAAAGGTTGATATGTTTATTCTGTAGAACAACTAATACGCAGACTTCTGTGGGGAAACCAATAACTCAAGGTTTTTCTAGTCTTTGGAGAAACGAACTCTGGAAACTCTTAGTTCCAAAAGACTATTTAGGTGGCGGCAGCTCTCCCCTGTGTTTCATGCCATGCAGTCTGCGGCTGAACGCACTAGCTCCCACTTCACACTGGCATCTGTCCTACAGTCAAAGGAATTCCAAGGGTGGTGTGATTTCAGAAGTTTATTTCAGCCTCTTGGGCAGGGCTGGTGCAACCCACTGTGCAAGCCGTGCACTGTCACAGGGTGGCAGCCTGCAGGGGATGGCAGCCCGAGGGCCGCGACCGAGTTGAGTGAGCTGCTGTGGCCGCCGCACCGCGAAGAAGCGGAGGAACTGCAGGGCCGCAGAGGCGAAGAGGAGGAAGTTGCAGGGCGGTTCCCAACCCACCTCGCGGTGAAGAAGAGGAGGAGCTGGAGGGCTGCGGGGTGAAGAAGAGGAGGAGCTTTAGGGCCGTGCAGCAGTTTGCAACCCATTGCACAGCAAAGATGAGATATTGGCAGGGCCAAGCGGTGAAGAAGGGAAGGACTCATAGGGCCGTGCGGCCGTTCCCAAGCTGCCACGCGGTGAAGATGAGTTGCAGAGCCGAGAGGTGAAGATGAGGAGCTGCAGAACTACATGATTCCCAGCATGCTAGGTGGCGAGAAGGAAAAACAAGCCACGAGGCAGCTCCCAACCTGTCTTGTGGCAAAGATGAGGTGCAGAGCCATGAGGTGAAGATCAGGAGCTGTAGAACCATCTGGTTCCCAACATGCTAGGTGGCCAGAAGGCAGCTCGCAACTTGCCCCGTGGCAGAAGTGGAGGGCCATGGCTGCTGGGAGAGGCCTTGGTGTATGTATGAGCAGGAGGAAACCTTGTGTGTCTAAGCATGTGTGTGAGCAGAAGTGATATGTGTATGAGCGTCTGAGCATGTGTGTGTGTGTCTGAGCATATGAGTGTAAGAGGAGGCATGTGTGAAAAAGAGAGCATGTGTGTGTGTGTGAGAGGGAGCACTGAGAGATGCAAGCTCTAGGGATGATGGAATAAGAGGTCTAAATAGTAAGTAATCTTTGATCAGTAAATTCTTCAGTTTATATCAGGAAAGGTTGACGTATTGAAGCATAGGGTGTTCTCTTTGTGTGTGTGTCTGAGCATGTGGTGTGTTTGTGAGTGTGTGTATTTATTTATTTATTTATTTATTTAACATTTTTCTATACCGACCTTCATGGTTAAATACCATATCAGGACGGTTTACATCGAACAGGGGTAAAATAACTAGGTAAAGGAAGAAACAAAGTTACATTAAACGAGGACCGTGAACTTGGAAGCTTAGGTAGCTGGAAGAAAAAAGATAAAGTTAAGTTAAAAGGAGAAATAACAAATTCCGGACTAGAGATAGTTCGGATTAGAGTTAGTCCACATGTTAGAGTTGGTATCCATGCTGTCCAGGTAATCAGAGGAGTAGATAACGTCTAATGTGTATCCCAGGGTGCTGGGAAGGCTAGGCGGAACAGCCACGTTTTGAGCT
Source organism: Rhinatrema bivittatum (assembly GCF_901001135.1). Classification (NCBI taxonomy): domain Eukaryota; kingdom Metazoa; phylum Chordata; class Amphibia; order Gymnophiona; family Rhinatrematidae; genus Rhinatrema; species Rhinatrema bivittatum. The sequence goes on along the minus strand of NC_042618.1, from coordinate 72,615,667 downwards.
TTTTCTTAAAAGTTAGCAGGCAAGGTTCCTGTCTGAGCATGTATTTGTGAGAAAGAGAGAGATCTTGTGTTTGTGTATATGTGTAAGTAAGGGAATATGTATAAGTGTGTGAACATGTATAGGTAGGAGGGAGCATCTGTGAGCGTGTGTGTGAGTGAGAATGTGTGTGTGAGAGAGGAAGCACGTCATGTGAGTATATGTATGTAAGAGGGAACATGTGTGTGTAAGAGGGAGAGAGCATATGTATGTGTATGTATAGATATATATCTAGGAGAGAGAGAGAGGAAAAGGTTTATGCATCTGTCTCTCACTAATCCACGATAATCTCAGGGTGACTGGAAATCAAAAGATTCCAGGTATGGAGAGAATGAATTATTTTATCCTTATTAGTTTAAATTTTTGAATGCTATTTGAGGTGTCTGAAATATTTTATTAGTGTTTGAGAAATTTAAAACAAATTGTTTAAGCATTTTTAATTATTAAATCTTCCATTCACTAGCTGTTTTGAAATATTCTTTTTATTAGTATGTTTATACTATTATGATTAATGTATTTATTATGTTTCTTGATTTTAGTGTTTTAATGTCTGAGGATTGGTGATGGTTTCTGTTTTTCCATTGTTGCACTGCATAGAGTCTGACTTGTTTTGGTTCCCTATTCACTTTTTGTCTGCATGTTTCTATGTATACTTTATGGCTTCTTTTTCCTGTATTGGTGAGGGTCTGCCTATGTTCTGCATGTGTGATCGAGGAGGGGTATTCTGCTAGTCTGTAGGAATCTATAGCAGCTTGGTTTCTTTTATTTTCCTAATAGGAGGTGTATTGGCGTTTTAAGGCCTTGGGGTAGGGTTTGTTTTTTTTTAAGTGCTGGCAGTTCGTGCGAGTTTGGTGTGGGAGGTTTATTATATTTTAGTTGTAATTTACTTGTGGCTTTCTGAGGGTCAAGCCCACACTTAACACGCATTACAGTAGCCCTAATGCCATTTGGGTTCCAAGTGTCTTTTTTTTGTTGGGTTTTCTGGTTGACACCAAAGAAGTGCATGTAAATACTTATGATAATTTTTTTACCTCAGAAGACTGTACTTTGAATATTCTTTTTCATGCAAAATCTATTATAAATGCATACTTTTTAACCATATACATGGACAGAGCAGGAGGCGGGGGGTGCAAGGTTATGAGATTTGCTTAGGCCACCTAATACTCTTGCACCAACAATGGGCACCAGGGGAGGGGGTGAAGACCCAGAGGGTAGAGGGTGACAGTTTTTAAAATTTAGGTTGCTGGAAGGAGCTGGGCTTTTTTGGCAGGCCCAAGACAGAGAATGAATGAAGTGTGTTGAGGGTGGGATGGGAGGCAGCACAATAATTGTTCGCACAGGGCAGCAAAAAAGGCTAGCACTGGCCCTGCTGTTAGTTTGCAGCCTTCTGTGGCCTTTCTCCAACTCCCCAGCTGCTTGAATAGCAGCTATGCACACATCTGTTCTCTACCTCCCTACAGCTCTCTCTCTCTTTCTCTCTTTCTCTGTCTATCTCTCTTTGTCACTTCCCTGCGAGGGTGGGAACACAGTCACACTCCTCAGATGCAAACTCAGCAGCTATGCACACATCTGTTCTCTACCTCCTTACAGCTCGCTCTCTCTCTCTATCTCTCTTTGTCCCTTCCCTGCGAGGGTGGGAACACAGTCACACTCCTCAGATACAAACTCAGCAGCTATGCACACATCTGTTCTCTACCGCCCTACATCTCTCTCTCTCTCTCTCTTTCTCTCTCTCTAGCTCTCTTTGTCCCTTCCCTGCGAGGGCGGGAACACAGTCACACTCCTCACTCATGATTGGATGAGAATCCTTTCAAGGTTGTCTTACCTACTTCATGGATTGGATAAAAATCCACACAAATTGCAGTATAATGAAAGGATTCCCAACCAGGCAACAATCCAACTGGGGATTAACCTTATACATGCTGGATAAAGTCATAGTCCACCTCTTCCAATCTTTGAGTCCCCAAAAATCTGTCAAGGGCCATAGCTCTCTACAGCCACACATACATTGGGGGTGGGGGGTCTACATAAGTCTCTAATCTGAAAAATCTATCAGGAAGCCATAAACGAAAAGGGTAATAATGAGGAAAGGTTTCTCTTGGCTTGTGTCAAGCCCTGAATAATAGAGAAAAAAATTGTAAATTAAGGTATTGTCTCTTTTGAATACTTTGATGCCATATATAAAGATGACTAGCCAGCATCATGTCATAAGGGACAGTCTAAGCCTGTAAGGATTTTCCTTACACAGTCATATGCTACTGCCAAAGAGCTTCTTTCACTTTTTGTACATGTTCAAGCCTTTATTTTAAAGTAAATTAAAACATATCCCAAACGACTCTAACCAGAAACCAACTTTACGTCAATCTGGGCTGATGTGGTTGAAATATCTTAGCAGAAATTTCAGTCCCTAGTGTTTGTGGATTACAGATTTGTCTCATACATGAAATTATTTTTAGATTTGTCATCATGGCACATTGAAGACAGTACATAGTTATAAAGTTAAAGAACTGCAGAAACTTGGAGAAAATAATTTGCACCCTGTACATTGACCATGAATGGCTTGATGACCTAAACATTTTCCCCATAGACACAAAAGGGGCAAAACTCTTTAGTACATCAGGCCCGAAGGCAGAAGATGACAAGCAGTGAGTGCAGGTATTTTAAAATTAAGAGTGGAGCTGGAAGTATACAGAAGAAGGAAGTGAAGGACAGAAGAATGTGGGATTTCTAGGCAAGAGAAACGAGATGGGTGCACTGTTAGCACTTAAAGCTATGGTTCTTATATGACTCTGACTCAAAAAGGGGTTGAATTGGCACAAGTTTGAAACTTGTGAGCAGTAGCACCAATCGTTAAGGCTTCAACCCTGGATACTGTCTATTCATTCATATTTCACATATATTCTTTTTTTTTTATTTAAGAATATTTTATTTATATAATAAGTAAGTGCAATAAGTAAGTACATACACAATAGAACAATTCTATGTAAAAGAAAACACAATAATTAAAATATAAAAGATGTGTGGAGCTGGTAAAACAGATCTTTCACAGAGATGTAACCTGGATAGACATTTACTCTCAACTCTGCAAAATCAACTACCGTCACCCTCATACATGTGAGTAAATAATGAAGCCACTTTCGACCCGAAAGGTTTCCATCCTTGTGGAACATCATAATAGAAATTTCAGACGTCCCCATAGCAAGCACAACCAGGAAGTCTTTGAGGACGGTGCGGATGATCTGCAGTAGTAGGCTACTGTACATTATGCCTTGCAGCTACTAATGTATGGATGACTAATTGAATCCCCCCTCTTGTGGTGGGTAATGTCTCCACAGATGATAGGCCAAGAAGGATAACTATAGGATCTGCAACAAGTTGGAACCATTTTCTTGGGTGGTTACACATAGGGAATTGCCCTTACTTATTCTCGGAAAACCGTTTGATCAGTCGTTATCAGGAACCTCATGGCCACTGTCTTTTGCCCATAAGTGCCTAATTCTTTTCAGAGGGTGGAGAAAATGAAAAGCGATCTAAGAAAACTTGAAATGTGCTCAAAGGTTGGGCAGCTGGGTTGCAGTGCCAAGAAGTGCAGGATCATGCATTTGGGGTGCGGCAATCCAAAGGAGCTGCGCATAATAGGAGGCGAAAGTCTGATGTGGGGAGAGACCTTGGGGTGACAGTGTCCGACAATCTGAAGCAACATTACAAAGCGGTGGCTAAGGCCAGAGGGACGCTTTGGCTGCACAGAGTGAGGCATTTCCAGTAGGAAAAAGGATGTGGTGGTGCCCCTGCGGAGGTGATTGGTGAGACCTTATCTGGCGTCATGGGTTCAGTTCTGGAGTCCGTATCTCAAAAAGGATAAGGGCAGGATGGAAGCAGTTCAGAGAAAGGCAACCCAAAATGGAGTGGGGTGTCTGCATCAAAACCGTTACGAAATGAGACCGAAGGATCTAATATGTATGCACTGGAGGAGAGGCGAGACGGGGTGATATGATTCGGACTTTTAAATATCTGAAAGGCATAAATACTGCGCAGGAATCAAACCTTTTTCAATGAAAAGAAAGCTGTGGAAAAAACAGGTCGTAATACGAAGCCCTGAGGGGGTTCAGTCAGGAGCAATGTTAGGAGGTGTTTCTTCACAGGAAGAGTGCTAGAAATAGTAAGGAAAGGACGGGAATGGAATTCACAAGGACAAGGGGTGAGGAGCATAGAGGATCCCTAGTAGCTAAGTGATGGAGACAAAGAAAAAGATAACCCGTGTTGACTAGGGTAACCTGCACAGAGCAACAGTTACCCTAAGAATTAAGAAAAACAACAAAAAAAAAAAGCTTGCTGGGCAGACTTGCTGATATTTACTGTGTTATTTTGTCAAGTCCCCCTTGCCTTCTGTGCGCCACGGTCAGCCTTTTTAAAATACGGACCTATGCGCGCAGATCTTGGCTCTGCCCCGGGACGCCCATGCCCTGGCCAGTCTCCGCCCCCTTTCTCTTGATGCGTGCGCACTTATAATCGCACGTACTTCGCAGCTTTTTTAATTCCGCGCTGCTCGCTATCGTGGCCCACATACGTGCATGTGTGGGCGTTTTCCCCCACGAGCAACGCTTTTAAAATCTAACTCTGAGAGCGCACATAACTCCCTGATAACTTGTACTATGGCCTGGAGAATGATAAGCGGATCTCTCAGCTACAACAGAATGTGTCATATATTCATAATTCAATTACCTTCTTATTTATTTATTTATTTTTAATGTATCTAAAATGGGGAGTATAACAAAGTACATTTACTTTCCTGAAGCCTGGCTCACAAATGGCTAGCCAGCGTGTAGACTGAAACTCTTAAGCAGTTGCCTCGATACATTTAATTATGGATAGGTGAACAGTTTGATAGAGGGTGTGATTGTGTAGGGAAGGGCTGGGGAGGAGGGCTGGGAGAAAAATACATATTTTTTTTTTTAATTACCTGGATGCAGTCCCATTGAATGGGGGTAAAATCACAAAAAAATAGAGCAAGAATCATAAGTAGCCCCTGATCCTGCCATGATCCTCATCCTCTTACGATATACATTTGAAAACTTGTTTAATTCTTTTTTTCAGGCTTTTAGACTCTCCAGTTTAATTAAAAGTACACTTAGTACACTCACAGCCAAGTGACAAGCTCAGCCACACATGGCATCCATTTCGTTGGATCTGTGAAGGGAGTATCCTTGGGACATATGCAAATTATGCCCCACTGTAATTACACAGAAAAGTGCATGCAGATGTATTGGACACTTAGTATGAAAACTCAAATATGCACAAAGGAAACTCAGAGCTATCACCACTTAGGGTTGCCAACTGGCTCCAGATTTTCAGGACAGGTTGATCCAGTCTTGGTTTTATCCCATTGCATGCTGGGACTTATTCTGATTTCCCTATTGCATTGTCTAAGAAAAGCAAGACTGTAAGTATCTGCGTGCAGGGGAGTAAAACCAGGACTGGATCAACCTGTCCTAAAAATCTGGAGCCAGTTGGCAACATTGTCACCACTCTGCCAACCACCACTCAGCATCTCACAACCATAGCGAAATGAAACATGGTATTCAATGAATAATTTGCTGTTTCCTGAAGAAGAGACATATGGGGTTTTCATAATTCATGTATAACACCATCTTTGTATAATCTTCATGCTGGTCCAGTAAAAGGGCATCACAATCTCTAATGTACCTTTCTTGTGAAATTTAAAATCCCGCTTAGTACCCGTAGCACAGATTCCTCGTCATGTATTTCCTAACTTATGCGAGGCAAAAAAACAACAAAGGGACACCTTAATCCGTGGAAAGATTTTATTATTATATTCTATTATAGAGCCCGACTCCGGCCGAGTTTCGCCAATTAAGGCTGCATCAGGGGCTCAGGTTGCTTCAGATGGTTATGAAACTACATAAACATTCTTTTATGTAGCAACAGAGTGTCAAACAAAAGCCTTAGTTGTGCGAGCCACTCACACTGCTTAAAAAATGAAGTGTGTCAGTCTAGATATTTTGCTTATCTGCGTCCCGACTTAGGAATGTATGACTAGCTCCTTAAAAATCAGAAATTCGCCAATACAGAGTTCGCTGCTTCCAGTGTTTAAAAACCACTGCTTTGAATGTGGCCACTAATAATTCATTCTCTGTAGTAATAGTATATTGTACAAATATTGGCATCAATATAGCCATCCTGTTAACCATGGAAGACCAAGACGTTAGTCAGTCTTTGAGGCTTTGTCCTTTAGCCTTTAAGTCCTCCTGCCAGGTTAGTAAAGGCTCACCAACACCCTTGACCAGCTGTAGGAGTCTCCTTAATGACCTATCTCTCTGAACATCCACCATGGAGTTAACATGACCCTACACTAATCTTCGGGATGATCGAGGGTCATTGTTTTTGTTTATTTGTTTTTGTTGTTGTTTTTTTGTTTACCACATATATAAAGAACACATTTTTAACCCACATTTATTGAAACCCCCAGAGCTGGCATTAGCACCAGTGGTGCCCTGTGCAAACAGAAGGAAGTGTCTTCCATGGCCATACCTAGGAACTTTTCAGCTGTAGTCACTCTGAGATTGCTATTTACTTGGTTGAAGGAGGAATGCGTATCAGCTTTCTCTCTCTCCCCACCCGCATCACTTCCCTCTCCCAGGTATGACCCCAATATTTTTCTCTTTCCTCCTTCCCTGATCCCAGCACTCTTTCCTCCCACATCTCCATCTCCTTAACTTGTGCACCCTCAATGACAGTTGCAGACTGAGCTGTGTCTGTTCTACCCCCTCTCCTCCTAGTTCTCTCCACATACTGCCTGCAGGGTGTGCTCTAGGCTCACCCCTCATCCTCCTTTTGCCTGCAGGTTTCCTGAAAGGGAATGGCTGGAGCAATAAGCAGAGAGGCCCGGAGCTTTCTTGGGTTTCCCTGAGACCTGACAATTGACACAAATTCCTGGAGCCTCCTTGTGAAATTTGGAGAATTCCCAGGTATTTCAGTAAAGGGGAAGTTCCCCTGGTAATTTTCCGTGGTACTCTTTTAAAGATGCAGATGCCTCTGAAGCGCTAGCGCTCTGTGTGACTGCACAGGTTGTGTACCGCTAAAAATGGTCCTGAAAACCCCAGAGCCTTCAAACCGCCAGCAAATATTCCTTTAGGACCTTTCCAAACATTTTCTGGTGACCCTAGAGCCAATTGAGTTTACAGGATATCTGAAACGAATATGCATAAGATAAATTTACATTGGTTTTAAAATTCAAAGCAATTCTTGAGCCAGATAAACACCCTAAAAGTTTTTGAAATTGTACATTTTTCAGTTTTGGGGTTGTTTTTTTTTCCTGCTGTCATCTCAAACTGGTCCTCAGGCTTTCTGCCTTCCCCAATCAGTTTGATTTTCAGGATTTCTCTAATGAATGGGATATATTTTCATGCTTTGGAGTAAGAGCATGCAAATATATATTAGGCATTATTCATTAAAGATATCCATTTTCACTTCTGGTGGATGTTCCGCCTTACATGTCAGCCATACTGCGGTGAAATGAACTGACGTGCTTCTTTTTCTTTTACCTCCATTGCTGTAAGTGTGTCTGTTTCCATTAGGTTAATCATAGTGGCTGTCCGCTGGGTAATAATAATAGGTGGTTGTTTATCTATCCACTTTGTGAAAATATCCTTCCTTGCCACAAACAGAACAATGTAAATAAATTTCTCTACTCCCTTGAGCAATTTGAACTCGCCGTTAACATTCTGCCCGAGAAGAAAGTTTCTGTCTGAAGGAGCAGCACAGTTGGCAATACTATGATGTGTTTTATAATGCTAAATATGAAAGGTTATATTATCCCTTGTGATCATTTTTTTCTGCATGTCCCTGGATTTTGAGCTCCTTTTATTCAGTAGTGCAACTTTTTTACTGGATTTATCAAGATGGTATTGTTTCCTAGGACCAACAGAGTACAGCTTCCAGAATAAACCCACAGTTGCAAGACATAAATCACTTTGGTTTGAATAATTATGTTTCCTCCTAAGCATCTGTAACAATATAAAACAGCACTACAGACAAACTGGGAAGCATTTCAATATGGACTACATTGTAGATGGCTATATACAAATACTGCTTTTAAAAGGAAGGGAGAATCAGAAAGGGGAAAGATCTGTTATTTTCCAGATTGTAGGAGACACAAAATAGAGGCATCTACAACCTGCTGCAAAGACATTGACAGAGCAGCAAAAGAGAGTTAGGTTTGTCAAGGTTCACTCTGCTAAGAGATCCTTGCTTGAAGTTCCTTCTTTCTGGCTGTTTCATTCCAGTGAAGCCTGGGAGTGGGCTTTCTCTGTTTTGGGACTGTGAGGCAGCACCCCTAGTGTTCCCCTATTTACCTGTGCAGGACTAGGCTAGACACTTGCTCTACCTTAAATTCCTTAAGGAGAGTATGTGCTATGGGCGGGATCCTGTGGGGCAGGTGGAGCTCAGAAGGCGTAATCAGAGACTGGGGAATAAGACCTGGGATCCAGGTTGGGATAACCAGACCAGGCCTAGGTCTCCAGGAGGAAGGCAGCTCCTGTAATATAACACTGTCCCAGCACTGAGCTGAGACGAAGCTGAACTGTAAGTAAAGAGAGTGCACTGATCTAAAGGGAAGACAGTCTACTATTATATGATTGTGAAGCTGTAATAAAGATAAGTGTTTTAAGAAAGGCTGAAATCAAATCGGACTAGTTTGTCTCCAGGTCTGTGGGAATCATCGCTCATTCCCACAAGGGCCATCTTTATGGAATACTCTTCCTGAATTTATCGGAAGCATGTCTTGCACATCTTCCTTTAGAAAAACAGTAAAGGCTTTCTGTTTTTAGAGAACCCTTTCATGAAAATGAGATCTTCAGAGGGATAGCTGTGTTAATCTGGTGAAGCAGAAATGACAAGAAGCAGGTGGCACCTTATAGACCAACCAGTTTATTGAGGCATAAGCTTTTGAGGACAGATGAAGTGGACTTGCGTATTGTGAATGTACTTATGTGATCCTCCCTGGACAAATTTTAAATTTGGAAGTTGCGGAATATAAGTATTTTTAAATAAATAAATAAATAAGGTGCCACCTGCTTCTTGTCATTTTTGGTGAGAATTAGCTAACTATTTAGTGGTGGTTGTTACAGGCTGTCTTGTGCTTAATTTTTTTTTTTAGACATTTGTCATATTTTATGAAGGCGTATTTTTTTTTCCTTTTATGTCTACTGTTTCTATTTTTATTTTATTTTATTGTTTTTATTTTATACTGTTATATTCTGGTTCTTTGTTTTTATGTGTTACTTATGACTATCTATGTTATCAAGGAATCTGCTGTGAATTTCCAAATATGTGCAGAATATAACTTTTTGAAATAATTACATAAATAAATAAGATCACGACAAGCATCTTATTAACATAGTTAATGCCGATATGTACAAGCCTTCTGGTTTCCCCTGCCTAAGAGTGTATCGTAGCCTGCACCACTTTCCTCTTGCCTTGTCAGTTTGGAAGCTTGGCACAGGCCCTATAACCACTCTGTGCGCGTTGGTTTGTCTCCTCCCCTTTTTGTCCCACTAATGTTCCATAATCATTCAGCAAATACTTACGGGTCCCCCCTACCATTTTTTCATCTTTTTCTATACCCTCAATTGCCTTTACCGCTGCACTTCATACCCGTCTCAAGCAGGCTTACATTTTCTCATGGCTTTTGTTGCTACTCCCTCTGCTGGTCGATTATTCCAGGCATCCCCCACTTTCTCAGCGTAGCTCCTCTTCCACTGGCCATTAAAACTTGGGGCACACTCAGGATTGGGAGGGCAAGTGGACATCATATGCTCCCTTCTGTTGTTTCCTAATGGGGAGGAAAGTTACAGTCTTTCAAGGCCCTTGGGCTATTTGAAGGCTATTCTGATACCATCCAGTAAAAATAACACACTGACGCACAGTCTGGTATTGTTCAAAAATAAATCCTTTACTGAAATAACTGATGAACAAAATCAGTGCGATGCACACTAAAGAAAAGTGTAATCGGTACAGCAAAATCAAAAGACGGTACGTAGTCCAAAAGGTTATACTCACCGCAAAGTCTTCACATGCTATGGGTGTTCTTCCTCCACTACCCTAGTTAAAAGAATGGGATTCTCCCCTTTCTGGTAACTGCTTTCTACCATGCAGGTCTCTGTACTCCAGTAACTGGACTGGAGCGCTCTCCTGAGCATGTGAACTTTGGCTGACTCCTTCCAAGCAGCAACTCTGAAAGTAGATCACCCAGTCTGGCACGTCTTATTCTTTTTTCTTTATTTATTTATGCTTATTCATAAACAAATAACAATACTCTTGAAAGAAAAATCAGATGTTGTCATTACTACAGAATAATCACAAAATACTAAAAACCATTACAGAGTAAATTTTAACATCTGAAACATCCAGGAAAACTAAGAGATTCAGCAGTTAGGGAGAAAAAAGAGCGGTTAAAGGACAATAAGGAAAACCTCCTATTACAATTGAAAAACAAGCGTTTCATCCAGATATCTCTACTTTGCACTTGGTTCCATAACCACAATCTTAGGGGTCTGAGAATCAAGATAAGCTCGAAGTTGTGACACTTCAAAGAAAATGTACTTCTGATTATTACTTACAATTTCACATTTACAAGGAAAGTTCAATAACATTTTCCCTCCCTTGGACTCAACCTCTGTTCTCAACTCTAAAAATTTCCTTCTCCTATCTTGTGTTAATCTACAAAAATCAGGGTATATACGTATTTTCTCACCATGGAACAAAGCAAGACGATTTTTCATATAAAGCCTCAATACAGTCTCTCTATCTGATGCAAAGGTGAATGAAATATGCATATCATTCCTAGTTGAAATTAACGTCTCTACTGAAGACTCAATTATTGCTGATAGATTAATCTGTTCTTCCTCTATTTTTTTCTTATCATCTGTTTTATCTTTTGGTAGAACATAATACATTTTTGATAAAACAGTTAGTGATTTCTCTGGCATTTTTAATATTTGCACTAAATATTCTTTGAACATATCATAAGCAGAGATTAACTCGTGTCTTGGAAAATTAAGTATTCTTAAATTTAAATATTTCAACGAGTTTTCAATCCCTTCAAACTTTTTTTCATACAATATCTCTACCTTAGCAAATTTTTGCTGCCACCTCTCTAATCTAGCCAGTTTAATCTCCATTTGCTCAATTTTTTCTTGTTTCTTGCCAAGAGAAAACTCAATGTTATCAAATCGTTTATTTGAATCTACTGTGACCCTAGTTAAATTAATAATCACAGATTCCAAAGACTTTATAGCAGTCCATAGTGAGTTCAACGTAATTTCTTTAGGTTCGTCCAAAGGTAGCCTTAACCCCATTTCTTGTCTTGTATTCTGTTGCCCCTCAGTGGGTATGGTTCCCTCTCCAAGATCTTCTAAAGCTGATCCTAGCTTCAAAAAATCTGATGGTATATTATATGGTGGGGGAGGGTGGCTTGGTGCGCCAGGACTCAAAGTTGTTTCGGCCTGAGGATCCGAGATCCGCTCCATATCGAGTCCTACTGCGGCCAGGTCTCCTGGTGCATTTCCAGATGATGGAGCGAAAAAAGCCGGAATCTGCAGTTGTGAAGGCATTGATATGGGAGAGGAAGAAGCCATCTCCCTTATCTTTGCCTTACGCTTTGTGTGAGGCATTTAAAAACTTAAAACACTTGCAGGTAGGTTTTTTTCAGGCAGGTCTTATTCTGATTCCAACCAGAAATCCACTCTTCAAACTATAAAGCAAATCTTCAGTGAAATGCAAGGATGATGGCTCTAGCTCCCTTTTCACTGCTCTTCCCATTTTTTTTGTTTTCTCATTCTCCGGATCCTTCTTGGATCCCAAGGAAATCACCCTCCTGCTAGGAAGGCCTGAGGGCTCCAACTCAGAGCTTCAGCCACTTTACTGGGATGGAAGACTGAATGAATGAAAGAACAGGAGCCAAAGTGGGCTCATGAATGTTGATACATTTATTTAGATTTAGTTTATGCCTTTTCATTGGTAGCTCAAGTCAAGTCACATTTAGGTACGGTAGATATTTCCCTGTTCCCAAGAGGGCTCACAATCTAAGGGCCTCATTTACTTTCATTCTGTGTCTTTGGGAGAAATGCTTAGTAAACGAGGCCCTAGGTTTGTACGTGAGGCAGTGGAGCCGAAGTAACTTATCCAAGGTCACAAGGAGCAGCAGCAAATTGGAACCCTGGCTTCCCTGTTTCCAAGCTGCTGCTCCAACCACTGGGCTACTCCTCCACTCCTTTACAGGGACCCGTCCCACTGGGGAGTGTCAGGGAGCATTCTACCCTCCTACTTTCTCTGACCTCGTATATCGGCAGTTGTGAAGACTCTGATGTCTCTAGTAAGGGACACTTTGGTGCACCCTTGCATCAGTAAAGAAGTATTTTCATACCTGGAAATTCTTCGGATTTGGCCCAGAGAATCTGGAACTCTAAAGAAATTGCCAGATCTCTGAGCAAGCCCTGGAAAACGCTGTGTGCCATACTGCTGCTGAAACAGCCTGTGTGAGCCCTGGAAAAGGAAGTCCCCGGGCCCATGCAGATGGGAAGAAGGAGGAGCATCCAACGCAAGGGTGGGAAGAAGGTAGGGAAAACGCCCAGTGCTGCAAGGCCAGAGGAAGGAACAGGGGCAGCATCGGCTCATGCTGGTGGAAGAAGGAGGAGTCGGAGTCTCATTAGCCACTCTGTCCAAAGGGAGAGATTGCTGCCACTGGTGTGTTCTGGACAGGAAGAGAGAGAGAATGAATGAGCATGTGAGAGAGTGTGTGTGAGGGTGGGGGGGGGGAAGGGAGCGAAGAAGAGAAGTGAGAGTGAGTGTGCATGTGTATGAGAGAGAACACGTGAATGTATTATAGAGAAGGTGCATGTGTATGTGTATGAGAACGTCTGTGTGCATACCGTCCCCTTCTGCCATCCTACCCCTGCTAATACGGACAATTTTAGATTGACTGGACATCAGAAATTCCCAGGTGTGAGTATTTTCTCAGAGCCCTATTCCCTCCATCTTTAAATGGGCAGTGTTTGGTCTGAATTTAAATGTATGAAATTGTCAACTGTTGTTGAAGTTCTGCTTAGTTAAATATATTATTCTCATCTATGGATCCAGTTCTTTTTGATGCATAAAACATCATTTTGCAAACTGTTAACTGAGGGATACGTACCTCAGTTAACAGTTTGCAAACTGACTTTTTTTAGAATAGCAGGTACATATCCCTCAATTTGACTGAGGGATATGTACCTGCTATTCTAAAAAAAGTCAATTGTTCACCCTATAAAAAAGGATAAAAAACCTTCCAAGCTCTAATTTGACAAATTTTCATCCAATTTCTAATCTGGCTACCAGCAAAAAAATACTTGAAAAGGGGGTATCTATTCAGCTGGAACATTTTTTTAGAGAATTATAATATCCTGGAACAACAACAGATGAGCTTCAGACAGGGTTGAACTGCTGAAACTGTGTTGGTTTCTTAGTTTGACCATTTGCTTCATTTGCCACATTTGTTGGATTGTGGCCAGTCGTTATTACTAGTCCATCTTGATATAGCTGCAGCTTTGACTCTATTGATTACTGTGTCCTACTGGCACAGTTGCAGGTTCATGGCTTTGCGTCTTCTCTTTTAGCTTGGTTTAGGCCCTTTTGGGGTCTTTGTTGCTCAGAATGGCGTGATGTAGTTTCAGGGCTCCTCTTTGTCATCATTTCTGTTCAGTATATATTTATATCCTACTGGAGCTGTATTTTGTGCCTTAGAGGTACAGTATTAATTTATGCTGATGATTTGCAATTTATTTTGCCATATGCTTTAGGTGGTATTTTGCCTGAACAGAAGTTTGTTAAATGCATGATCGCAATTCAATCTTGGTTGGGAAAATGTAAATTGGTGTTGAATGTGAACAAAACGGCAATTCTGTGCATTAGTCGCATCTGTGCAGATTAAACTCAGGAGATTAAGTTTGGGGATGTAAATATTCTGATATTATCTGAAGTTCGAAATTTAGGGATTCAGTTAAATACGGGGCTCACCTTATAGCCGCATATTTCTCTTGTGGCAAAGTCTGCATTTCATAAATTAGAGTTGCTGAAACCTCTTAAATCCTTGTTGACACCATTTGACTTTGGAACAGTGGTTCAATCACTTGTTCTGCCTAAGTTAGATTACTGTAAAACTCTCTTTGTTGAATTTGCCAAGGGGCTGCTTAAAATATTTCAGGTGGTTTAAAATTGTGCAGCGAAAGTAATAATTGGCCCTACATACCAGGAGCATATAATTTCTGTGCTCAGATCATTGCAGTGGTTGTCCATTTTGTAAAGAATCAATTTTAAGATACTGACCTTGGTTTTTGAAGGGTGTATTGTTTCCTTTGGCTGATTTGGTTACTCCTTATGAGCCAGCTCGAGTTCTTTGCTCTGATAGTCAGTGCTTAGTGGCCATATCTGGGGCAAAAAGCTGAATTCAGACAGCTAAGATTAGGGCCTTTTTCTTAACTGGTCCTGTTCTATGGAATGCAGTTTCCCTTGACTTAAGGTCAGAAGAGGAATATGTGTTGTTTAGGAAGCAATTAAAGATTACTGTATTTAAAGCAGTCTGCTCTGTGTAATGGATATTGTTTATTGTGCAGATATTATGTTGATTTATTATTAACTTTTTAAAGTTTGTATTTAATGTTTTTTTATGATTGTTTTACTGAATTTCGCACTGATCAATTTTGGTTGCATGTCGCAAATAATAAGTGACTTAAATTAATAAATAAATACATGAATTAATATCATAACTTTATCCTTGAATTTCTTTCTTTCTTCTTTTTTTTTTTTAAATGGAAAATGTTAGTGTACCCTTTGTTGAAGCCTGCTCTGTATTTGAAAGTTTCTGTCCTATCCACCTTTCCCTTCCCAGCAAGTACATTTTGAGTTCCTTAAGCTTCCATGAGCATTGAGTAAAGTTTGTGTGGTAGGTCCTGCTTCCATCCTATCAAACTCTTTGGAAAGGTATGAAGACAGTCAGTGGCATTCTGTAGAAGAGCAATAATACTTCCTCATTCTTGCTGGCGATGCCCAGCCTCAATGTGATATGCGTAACTTTCCCTGCTGCCCTTGTCGTGGGCATCGGCTTTCTCCCAGTAATACTGTGCTTTCTTTCTCCCGGCACCCCTTGGTTGCACAGCATACATTTCCAATCTCTTGACAAGCTTCAGATCATTTGAAGTGACTACATCCAGGTCTCTAGCCTGCTTGGCACTTTCCAGTCCATGTCCTGCTAACCGATGACTGGATGGACTCTGCCAATTAGAAGTGGAACATTAAGCACAATAAATAAATAAAGTGGCAAATGCATTTTTGCACCCTAGATGCATAATTGAGCACCATTTTGCTTTGAAGCACAACTTTCAAACCCATGACCTTTTGGCTATTTTCATTTTTTTCCCCACTTTTTCAGGTATTGTAGAACCAAAGCACAAATTTTACTTGTAGGATGTGCCCAACACTGGATTTTCCAGATTGGCCCCCGTCAGTTTCTTGTAACATCTTCCTACTGCCGACATGCTATCTTCAGATTCTCTTCATTTTATTTCATGGCCATGAAAACAAGTAGAAAATACATTTTTTTGGAACAGAAGCACATTTGCATTTCTCAAGTGCCATTATTATCTCTGCTGTGTATTATCATCCTGATGGTCCAGCAACCTTTCCATTTATAAACTGTGCAGAACAAAATACAGAATGAGCTGCAGGAGTTAAGATATTTTTGTCAATGACCCAGCAAGAACCGTGTGAATTTTTGGATGTGTTTGGACTTGGAGACATTGAATTACAGGACCGCTGTATAAACGTGATGCAGTTCTGGGATTTTGCAAAACTGTAAAGAATCAAGAGTACTGGCACCACGAGCGTGATTTTCTACATTTCTAAATGAATCTCCGTCCTCTGTCTTGCTGGACAGTCACCCTGAAGCAGAGATCCGAGTTAAACAAAACTTCATGACTCTGGTTTTAAAAGGTTTCTCGGATTCTCTGCCTCTTTTGAAAAGACAATTCTTACATTTAGAATTCTTCTGACAGGGTTAAGCATGTCTGTGTATCCATTACCCACATTTTCATTATAAAAAGTGTCGAGCTTCTAATTTGTTAGTTGCCTAATACACGATAAACTAAACAAGTTTGTCAGGCAGTAATTCTGATGTTGAGGCTTATTTTCCACTGATGTAGTAGTACTAGCCGTATCCCAAGGCTATAAATCGCTCAGCAAATCCATATCCACATGTATCCGTCTTTCCTGCTATCAGGAAAGATGAAGACAGGTGAAGGGAAGCAAGTTCTTCTCTTGGATAAAAAGAATTTCTTTATAGACTAAACATATCAATCTCGGGCCAGCCCTTTGGCTCAGCCCATGGTGCTGTGTGCTGTGGGTAGAGGAGCTGGGTTTGGATCCCATGTCTTTTGGGCATGCTGTAAGGATACCGTGTCTCTTGACCCTGAACGTTTTCCTTTT
This sequence comes from Rhinatrema bivittatum, assembly GCF_901001135.1. Taxonomy (NCBI): domain Eukaryota; kingdom Metazoa; phylum Chordata; class Amphibia; order Gymnophiona; family Rhinatrematidae; genus Rhinatrema; species Rhinatrema bivittatum. The sequence continues at coordinate 72,599,098 of NC_042618.1, read as the reverse complement.
CACACCTCACATATTTGCAAACCTGCCTCTTTCTGCTTTCACCGCCTGAAGGCTTATCATATTCTTGGTTCTTCCTTTCTTGAAACATTCATCCGTGCTATCACGTCCCCTTGCCTTAACTGCTGCAAAACATTACTGTACGGCCTTTCTGTGCCCCAGCTTTCCAGACTAAGCTTCGTTCAGAGTACTGCTGCCTTATTCCGTGGCTATTAGCCAAACCATGACCACATCGCCTATGTCCTCCAAGACTTTCACTGGTTCTCCATCGCTTTCAGGATTCTGTAGAACAATCACTCGGTTATACCTCTTTGATGTCCTCTGTATCGTACCCCTGGGTACCTTTGCAACCCGATCACTCCCCAGCCAGCCCATCCACTCACACTTCCCAAGCAGGTATAAATCACACAGGCAACTGCCTAGGGCGCCACGTTTTGTTGGCACCAAATACCCAGGCCAAAGAGAAGTGCAAGGGTGCCAAGGAGAAACTATGGGGACAGGACTTCATCTGCTTTCCAGTCTTCAGAGTCTCCCACCTTCTACTCTTCAGCTCTGGATGCCAAAATCTTAAATTAGGCCATGTTCTCAAGCTTTGGCTCCATTCCTGGTCTGGTTAGTGCCCATTGAACCTCTGTCCCTAAAATCTAGAATTGCCTCCTGCTCTCTGTTCAGGTGATATTTCTGCTTTGCTCTGATTCTTTTCCTTTATCCTACCACTAAATTTTGCACAGTTCTGGTAGGCAAGCTCCTGGAAACCCCACTATTTTCCCCCACAGTGACTGTGAAACATTTTGAAACACCTTTGTATGAAAGACATCCACTAAAATAAATGTGCATTGTATTGCACTAATGTGCACTGTAGCACATAGACCCCAGAAGTCATTGAGTTTTAGATGCCTTGTGATGTTATTTATGGGTTATTTAGTGTATCTGGAGTGTTCCAGGGATGTTATTTCAGCAGTACAGCTTCTTTCTCCATTCCCTGGCTCCTGCTACAAATTAAATATTGCACTCTGGAGCACACATGTACTGAAAATGTGCAGCTGTAACTGGATGTGGAGGGTCAGTGATCAATTCAGTCTATGTGCCTTTATTAAAAAAAAAAAAAAGAGAGAGAAACTGTTTTTGAATGGGCTTCAGCTAAGGAGTTCTATTATAAATAGTTAAATCTCATCTTTTGCCATTCATCAATGCCTACATACAGAAATCTACTCTTGGTACTGGCCAGCTGACATCTTGTAGTAACAGAGAAGAAAATAATTTCCGAGCCATCTATTCCAAGTTGTAGTTGTTTTTTAATTATATGAATGTTCTACTTTGAGCTTTACAAGCTAGTATGGTACCAACCCAAAATATAAATCACAGCCACAAAGCAAGAGGTCAGAGCCTGAAATCCGATTGCGATTATGTTTAACTGCATCCACCTGTCACGCTAGACTAGCGGGGCTAATGTGAGGCATGAAGAGTTAGTCGGGAAGAGGAATTTCAGATAGCGGGTATGAAATGCGGAACTGAGGATGGTGATTTATTTATTTATTTATTTATTTATTGGTTTTTATATACCGGAAGTTCCTGTATACAATACATATCACTCCGGTTCACATTTAACAGATATAGCTATCGCCGGGTAGGCGGTTTACATGGAACATATCAAATATAATATAATGAACAGAAGAACTATAATACAGTGTAATATATTATATTAAGAAACAACTAAGATCAACTTAGGTAACAACTTGGAACAAAAAACTGACTCAATGTGAGCATTACATTATTGTGGTAAGACAAGGCTGGATGTTTGTTCTTCCTGCTTTAGCTCTCTGGGAAAGCTTGAAGGAAGAGCCAAGTCTTGAGTTTCACCTTGAACGTTGTATGGCACGGTTCTAGGCGGAGGTCCGGTGGTAGTGAGTTCCAGAGTGACGGGCCCGCTGTGGATAGAGCGCGTTTCCTCAGGGTAGATTTTGCAGGTTGGGTGATCATTCTGTTCTGGTATGCCCTTCTGGTTGGTTTGTTAGAAGAGTGTAGTTGAAGCTGGAAAGTTAGGTTGAGGGGGGAGATGTTATGTAGTGCCTTGTGAACCATCATGCAGGTCTTGAACTGGATCCTATATTTGATGGGGAGCCAGTGGAGGTGCTGTAGGATTGGGGTGATATGGTCCCTTTTTTTGGCATTGGTAAGGATCCTTGCAGTGGCATTCAGAACCATCTGGAGTGGCTTGGTAGTGTATGCTGGAAGGCCCTGCAGGAGTGAATTACAGTAGTCTAATTTAGTTAGAATGATGGCTTGGAGTACTGTGCGGAAATCCCTATAGAGTAGAAGGGGCTTTAGTTTCTTTAGCACTTGTAGTTTAAAGAAGCATTCTTTTGTGGTGTTATTTATGAATTTATTGAGGCTGAGTTTGTCGTCAAGTAGTACACCCAGATCTCTGACTTGAGGTGCGGTGGAATATCCTGAGGTGTCTGGAGAGTTGATGGATGTTGGCGGGGTAGATTGATCTGGTGCTATGATGAGAATTTCCGTTTTTTTGGTGTTTAGCACCAGGTTGAGGCTGGTTAGTAGATCGTTGATGGATGAGAGGCATTTTTTCCAATAGGATATGGTTTTGTGTATGGTCTCCGTGATAGGGATGAGAATTTGAATGTCATCTGCGTATAAGAAATGGGTGAGCTTGAGGTTAGTAAGTAGATGACAGAGAGGGAGCAGGTAAATGTTGAAAAGGGTGGGTGAGAGTGATGATCCTTGTGGTACCCCCATCTTGACTTGGATGGGGTGAGATTCCTTGTTGTTTATCTTCACTTTGTATGTTCTGTTCTCTAGGAAGGACTTAAACCAGTTGAGAGCTGTTCCAGTGATGCCGATGACTGATAGTTGTTGTAGTAGGCTAGGGTGGTTCACGGTGTCGAAAGCTGAGGAAAGATCCAGAAGCACGAGAAGACAAGGTTGGCCTTTTTCGAGATTGAAGATAATGTTGTCTGTTAGTGTGGCTAATAAGGATTCGGTGCTCTTTTTCTTTCGGAATCCATATTGGTTGTTAGTGAGGATGTTGTTGTCTTCAAGGAATTCAGAAAGTTGTCTGTTGACGATTTTCTCCATAATTTTAGCTAGCATAGGGAGGTTCGCTTTAGGTCTGTAGTTAGCCAGATCTGTAGTGGGAAGGTTGGGTTTTTTGAGTAGAGGTTTGAGAAGCGCTAACTTGAGTTGTTTAGGAACTTGGCCTTGGGCGAGGGAGCAGTTAATGATATCAGCCACTGGCTTGGCAATGGTGTCATGGATTGAACTCAGCAGGTTTGATGGTATATGGTCTAAGGGGTGAGAGGACGGTTTTATCTTCTTAAGGATATTTGCTATTTCTAAGGTGGAAGTGGGTTCGAGAGATTCAAGCACTGCTGTGTGAGTGTTGGGTTGAGAGGCGGTTGTTGTATCTGATTGCTGGCTGTGGTTGCTTGTAAGGCTAGTGTGTGGCGTAGGCCCTTTGAGGGGGGCTACGAGGGCTGTGATTTTGTTGTCGAAAAAATCGGCAAGTTCACTGGCTTTTTTTAGAGCTTGGTCATCTGGGATGCTTGGTCCAGGAGGATTAGTGAGGGCTGAGACATAAGAGAAGAGTGCTCTTGAATCGAATGAGAGGTGGTGTATCTTTTTGGAGTAATATTCTCTTTTTGTTTTGTGGATTTCGTTTCTGTAGGTGTTGAGGCATGATTTGTAGTTGAGGAGGGTTGTTGTAGAAGGGCTTTTACGCCATAGGTTTTCCTTGCTTCTAAGCTCGTGTTTACGAGACTTCAGTTTTGTGGTGAACCAAGGTTTTCTGTTATCTTTGTCCGGGTTAATAGACTTAGTAGTCAAGGGACATACATGATCTGCAACCTTGTTGGTGATGTTGAGCCATGATGAAGTTGCTGAGTTAGCGTCGGTGAGGTCCAGATTCGTTAGTTCTTTGGCTAGGTGTTTGCTTAGGTGATCTCCTGAGCACTGTTTCCTGACTGAGATGTTAATAGTTTGGGTTGTTAGGGGAAGAGGCTCAGGGATCTTTAACATTGAAGAGATGATTCTGTGGTCAGTCCAAGGAACCGCAAGGCAGGTTGGAGTGGTGTGGGAAGATAGACCTTCGTTTATAAAGATCAGGTCTAAGGTATGACCAGCTTTGTGGGTAGGTTCTGTCACAATTTGTCTGAAACCCATATGGGTGAGGGAGGAGAGAATGGTTTTGCAGTTGGATTTATGAGGAGGAGGAAGGCCATTTATAATTGCATGCAAAATGTGTTAAATTTATCAATTTGGAAAGTGTAAAATCTAGTTCTTTATGCTTGCACAGCAGAGTGGAGAAATTAAAAAAAAAAAAAAAAAAGGCCAGGCAAATGTGCAGGAGACCCAGACAGCAAGACGTCAGTCACATTTGTGGAAAATTCTGGACAGAAAAGAGGATTTTGAAGTTCTAGGTTCAGCAGTCATTTGCTGATGGACAATTTTCCAAAGCCATTTACCTGGGCAAAAGGCCCGTCTGCAAATGGCCACTTTTAACCCAGCTCGCACTGATGGGGATTCCTCAGCCTGCGCACACTTTTAACCGAGTTAAGGGGAGGTTTTCCTGGGGGCGTGTTTTGGACGTGATTAGGAAATGGCGAGCAAGTGTATTTTCAAACGTACGTGTGCTGTTCCCCGGTCCAATTTAACTGGCACAATAAAGCAGTTGCAAAGTCCGTGGACCGTGTGTACCCACGGCACGTTTTCAAAGGGAAAGGACGTGTGGACTTTGCCTCTGGGGGCGCTGTTTTGAAAATGGCCTCCTTATTAAACAAGTCACCAAAGTGATTACATTGTATGCATCACAAATTATTGAAACCAAATAGTGAGTAGAAAAGTAATCCAAAATATTTAAAAAAAAACAAAACTACCACCATATAAATCTTCCAAATGTACATGACCAAGACCATTACTATAATATATTAAATCTAATACAGACAATCATGTGTGGAACAAATATGTAGCAACTTGGTTTTAGCTACCTCCTTCAGTGTAATCATCTATTAGCATTATTTTAAATGTGAAAATGAAAAAACAGTTTGTTCCACATATGATTGTCTGCATTAGATTTAATATATTATAATGATGGTCTTGGTCGTGTACATTTGGGAGAATTATATGGTGGTATTGTTTTAATATTGTATTCCTGCCCTTATTGTTGATTAATTAGAAAACATAACGAAGAAATATTTTCTAATTTAGGACCTCATTTACTAAGCATTTTTCCCATAGACACAGAATGGGAATAAAGCCTTAATAAATCAGGCCCTTAGTTAGATTAGGGGGCCGGATGTACTAGGATGTTTTCCCCCTTTTACATATTGAATGTGAAAACGACCCTTACAAACGGGCCAATTCAGTAAATCGTGCGGGAGAGCCGGCGCTCCGAGGCGAGCGCCCGCTCTCCTGACGCGCGCCCAGGCCACTCTCCTGGGCGCGCGATCGAGAATTCAAATGAGGGCCCGCGCTAATAAGAAGGCAGCGGCTGTCAGTGGGTTTGACAGCCGACGCTTAATTTTACTGGCATAGGTTGTCGAACCCGCTGACAGCCATGGGTTCGGAAAATGGACGCTGGCAAAATTGAGCGTCCATCTTCCAACCCGTGGGCAGATTTTATTTTGTTTTTTACAATTTTTATTTTTTTTAATTTTTGGGGCCTTCGACTTAATATCGCTATGATATTAAGTCAGAGGGTGTACAGAAAAGCAGTTTTTTCTGCTTTTCTGTACACTTTCCCAGTGCTGGCCGAAATTAAAATGTGCGGCTTGGCTGCACATTTTACTTTCTGTATTGCGCGGTACTATCTAATAGGCTCATCAACATGCATTTGCATGTTGCTGGTGCTATTAGTTTTTGGGAGGTTGGACATTCGTTTTCCTCGTGCTATTACCCCTAAGCGCACCGTACTGAATCGGCCTGTAAATCAGGCCCTAAGAATGCCAGAATATTGTTTGTTTCTCGGTTCTACTTTCCACACATCTGGAAGACTGACATGCTTGCATTGTCTTTACCAAAGATAAGAGAACAGTAACTGTAAGCTCAACCTGAAATCATAAGAGGAGGTATTTTGACTAATTCGGTCTTGCTTCAGGGGTTTTACATATATGGTAAGCACAGGTGCCAGTCGTAAATGGCCACTTATCCATCTTAATTCAGAAGGAAAAAAGGCGATTTTCTTCCATTCTGCTGCTGGATTGCAGCTGAAAATTAATACAGGATAGCTGGGGGATGGGGCCCTAAGTATACACGTAACTGCGTCTGGCTCGGCCTGTTTCTCTGCTCACTTTTGAACGTAGAACACTTTGGGCCTGATTTTAAAAAGCATTTACTTGTGTAAGTGGGCTTTTGAAAATTGCTACAATAGTGAGTGACATTTGCGCACGTAACTCCTTTTGAAAATTACCCCCTTTGCGTTCAGTGGGACTGCATGCACCTTAGCAAGGCACAGGCGGGCACATTTGTACCTGCTACAGAGCAGGAATCATCAGTGTGGGCGTGAACGTATGTGCTTTTGAACGAACGCACAGAAAGGATTTCACTGGCCCCCAGCAGCCCTGTCCCTGGCAATTCTTCCTTGCAGTGCGCGTAACGGTACTTGTGAAATCACACTTTTATGCATATCACCCCAGAGTCATTTTGAAAGAGCCCAGGTTCCCATGTAAAACTGTGTTTTACACGCATAAATGCTTTTGAAAGGTATCCCTAAAAGCCTCCTTAGTTGTAGAAGGCAGCAGATATTTTTTTTTGTGGTGGTGGGGGGGGGGGGCCAGAAAAACCAATGTTAAAACTGGCACTGTACAGAATTCATTTCTAACTACCAGAGAATTGGAATTTCACAGCATGATTGTTGCCGAGTAAACATCATTGCGTTTGTCCCAGAGAGGGCTCTGCAAGTCTCGGGCCTGGAGGAATCAAAAGATTTCATTGTGGAAATCGGAGGCAGAGGCTTGCAAGGAATTCTCCTTCCCCCTCAGCATCCTGTCTTGGATGTAGGCTGCTAGAAATGAAACAGGAAGGAAAGAAATGCCTGCACCTGCGTGCTAAGTCCGACGTGGCTTCAGATGGCAGACGGCAGTGAAGAAAAGTATGTGAGGCTCTCGGGATGCACGCGTCATGAATTTGGAGTGTCGGAAAACCTGGTTAGGCGCTGTCCTTCAGCGCGCTTGTCGACGGTGATAGGTGTGGCGAGGTAACAGAAGTGAAACTTCAGAAGTAAATGGTTCCAAACCTGGCGCAGGTTTCAGGGATGGACAACAAAAGTCTGCGTCTGATCAGCACATGCATGCATGCCCCGGGCGCTTTTGGGATCCATGGCCCCTGCAGCCGGTCTCCTTGGCCGCTATTTCCCCGGGAGAAATGGGTGGTCCCCCAGCACGGAAGTGCAGGCGCTGTGAATAACCGGGCACCCGTTGCACTCGTGTGGGCGACTGCCCCGACACACCGTGTGGGGGGGGTGCGGAGAGGAGAGGGGGGGCCCTTTCCTCTCCCCCTCTGCGTGGCGGCGATCATGATGGCGCCGGCATCATGCTGCCGGCGCCGCGGGGGTTCATTCCCCCGGGGTTGGTCCGGCGTCGGGAGCGGCGACGTCATCAGGGACATCCGATTGGCCTAGGGGAGTGTGTGATGCTGCCGCCGGCTTCCCCTCGACGCAGCTTCTTCCTCCTTGGCCCTGAACCGAGGTGCTTCCCCCCCCCCCCCCCCAAAACCCCTCCCCCCCTCACGTTAGCTAGAATTAATTGGTAGATAGCAGTTTTATGCTTAATTGTTATTTTGTTGCGGCGGCAGCAACCGAGTCTTGGGAAAGCATTTTGTAAATGCAGAAGGCAATAAAGGAAGCTGAGAGGTGCCGGTATATACAAGAGAGGCCTGGGGGCCACCACTCGTTTGCCACGGATGATCAATGTCGGGCCGCGGGTTTGGGGCCTTGACTGATAAAGGGCTGGATGCGTGGGGAGGGGCTCCAGCGGGGCTTGCTTTGTGGCCGCCGGGCCATGATCCCATCCTGTGTTTGGCGGTCATGATGCCTGTCCGGGGGCTCGCAGGAAGCGAGACCCCGCGGTTGGGCAGAAGATCAGCATTATTGGCATCTGCCCATTAGCAATGTGTAGACATGTTGACCGGACTCAGCTACTAGATTAGACTCCCCTATTAGGGACTCTAATAAATGGCTGCACATTTTACTTTAAGAAATTAACGCCTACCCAAAGGTAGGCGTTAATTTCTGCCGGCGCCGGGAAAGTGCACAGAAAAGCAGTAAAAACTGCTTTTCTGTGCACCCTCCGACTTAATATCATGGCGATATTAAGTCGGAGGTCCCAAAAATTAAAAAAAGTTAAAAAATAAATAAATAAAATCAGCCCACAGCTCGCGGGTTGAAAACCTGATGCTCAATTTGCCGGCTTCCGGTTTCCAAACCCGTAGCTGTCAGCGGGCTCGAGAACCGACACCAGCAAAATTGAGCGTCGGCTGTCAAACCCGCTGACAGCCGCTGCTCCTGTCCAAAAAGAGGAGCTAGGGACGCACTAGTGTCCCTAGCGCCTCTTTTTACCGCGGGCCCTAATTTAAATATTTTGTTTTACTGTATCGCGCGCACAGGACATTGGCCTGTGCGTGCGCTCGGAGAGCGGGTGCTCACCCGCTCTCCCGCGAACTTTACTGTATGGGCCTGTTTGTTTGTAATCAGTGGAGTCCAGCTAGGCTGGGTGGGGGTGGGATAGAACCACGAGTGTCTGGGCTGCCCGGTTATTGTTCTCTTCATTGCTTTTTCAGTCATCTAATTAGCCGATCTTCATACTCTGCAATGTTCTTAATGAACAGAAATCGACAAAAAACAGATTACAAAGCACAACCTTCTTTATCAAAATTCTTTGCAGCAGCTTCATCTGAAAGAAAAAAATTCAAATAATTTGAATATCTTGATGAAGTTGTTTTTATAAAATGTCAGTGGACAATTTACCTGGCATTGCATGACAAAAGAAACCCAAAACAAGTCAACATCAATTTTTGGCTACATAAATCCCAATTTGAATAGAGATTACACCTAATCAGTTCTGCTTCAGAAGGCTTTCTCCTTTCAGGCAAAGAGAAGGCCTGCACTTCACACAACGATCATGTGCAAGGCAGTGAGATTGGATGCTTGCAGAAATGCTATTTCTTAGTAGCCATTGTGCAAAATCTCTTTGATTAGCAGCTGAAACGCGAAAGCTACAAAGTAAAATGTTGCCTCTTAAAAATGCATGCTCTTCAGAGTTTATAATGTATCCTCTTCGAGGCTGGTTCTTGGCAGGTCTGGTTTGCATGCAGCATGGCAGGAACGAAGCCAGGGAGTTTGTGTAAGGGTAGAAAGGGCACTCTGCCTGGGTTTGAACTGGGGATCTATGCTGCTTGGGGGCTGGAGTGCTGCTCCTGAGCCATGGGGGTGACTCCCCCGAGCAGAGGGCTGAGTCATCCGGAAAGAGCTTGCTTACTCTTCTAAAGCCAGTCCTGCAGCCGCAACCCTGATTGATCCTCAGGGGTTGATAAGGGGGTTGCTGGGAACAAGACAGCGTTCTCGGCACTTCAAGGATCGAGGGCCAAACCGTGTGCATGCGGAAAAGACCCGTCTCGTGTCTCTGTAGATAAGTCTGCCTATGCCTGGGTTAACTCTGTAAGTAAACCTGGACTGGACTGTGTGCACCTTCTGAAACTGCTTAAGATGCTCTGGAACCTTGTTGAGCCTGGGGAGAAGGAACTTGTAACTTGATACAAAAATGGGCAGGTGTAAACCAGGAAGTGCTTGCTTTCTGTTAAAGTGTCTACTAAAATAAAACCACGTTGTGGAGTCCTAGATTGGGTGGCTTCCCTTGCATACAGTCCCAGTGAATTGACAGGATATTGGGTACAGCCTCACTTGTGTGCACAACCTGTTGGTGAGATTAATCCCACCTTGCCAAAATATGTATTTCTACCCCTTGTAAAGTCCATTCTGGAGTGATACATGCCAAATCTTGTAGAGGTAAAAACAAACAAAGCCCTCGCCAACTTGTGGCATATGTTTGGCAATCGGTAGGGCCAGTTTACTGATCTGTAACATGCTGTAATGCGTGTTAACGTGATTCTTAGCAATCGGGCCTATTCTCGAATAAACCACAATAACACACTTTGCAGGTTAGTCAGTCGAGTCCAATATTATTTAACAAAACAAAATCATGAATGTATATGAAGGAATACATCCCATAACAGTTAATGGATTTGTCACTTGCTTTGAGCTAAATTTTGGAGAAATGGAAGTAGGTGTGAGTTCAGGGTAGGGGGATCCAATCACTTTCTTACAAGATTTCCTTATAAATGGCAAACAGCCCATGACTTAAAAAAAATACAAAACATTTTGTACGCATTTAGAAAAATACTTAGATCACATATATGCAGCGTGCAGGCAATCTTCAGACCATCACTTTCAGGCAAAGTGCGTGGGGAACTTTTAGCCGTGGACTTTCAAACCTGCCACAGGGTCAACGAACCCGCGCGCCTTCCCAGCTGCTTATGTGCGGGTAGATTTTGTAAGGGAAATAATGTGCCTAGATTAGAAAGTACGATCCACGTGTGTTATTTTCTAATCCCCTGCCCCAGGATCATCTCCCCTACCTGGAGTTACAACTGTGCGTGCTGTGGGACGCCACCTGCACTTTCAGCCATAGAGAGGGCTGGGAGTTTTCAGTTCACCTGCACGAGTCGCTGTTTGCCCCTGTAAATGAGCTGGAAGATGATCTTCCCCACTGCAGAGAATGAGCGCGTTTACGGGATCTCTTGCATGAAGAACGGGGCCGGTTCCTGCTCATTAAGGGCCCAGTTTTTAAAGGGCGTATTTTAGGCACATGAATCTGTACTTTGACAACTGACTAGGGCTGGGCACCTAAATTTAGGTTCCTGTTTTCACTGGGCACCTACATTTGTGTCCCTAAAAAGTGAGCCACTATAGAGATGGGGACTTCACACATTTTTAACACTGAACACCTAAATCTAGGCAAATGAATTGCCATCCTAAGTAGGGGTCCCTAACTTTTAGGTCCCTAAATTTAGGAGAATTTTCAGCTGAAAACTTCAAGAGCCTAAATTAGACTGAAAATCTTCCCACCTTTAGATGCCTAAAATTTAGGGACCTTAGTGAAGCATTTTCTGAAAATTGACCCCTAATGCTTCAGTGTAGGTCAAAACCTGTGCTAGCTCGGGCAAAACCTGCAGGCCAAAAATTATCCTCAGGCATATGTAAAATAGGCAAATAGTATAATGAGTTCATTAGCTGGTATCACCTTCTTCACTAAAGGCTACTAAATTTACTGAGACTCTCAGATCCTGGACAATTTATCATCTACTCAGCTGCAGTGCCGGCGTGCAAACATTTAATGCTAGAAGAAAGCCGTCTCCTTGTGACTTCTCCCCAGTCTGAGTGATTCCTGTTTGAGGACAAAGCACCCTCCGCTGACCTCCTGACAAAAGAATATGGCGCCTCTGCGGGGGGCTCCCCAAGACCTCTGCTCCCTGATCCAAGTTGACGGCGCCTTCCGGGCACTCCCTTTCATCCCCTAAGACTGAAGATGGTCCCTCTGGAGACTTCTTCCCATCCCAGCTCACCCCCCATAAAGAAAGAAAACCTCTCTGGGGGCTCCCTGAGGCCTCCTGCCCCTTCCCACCCATCCAGAATGTCAACCTACTGATCGGGAGGCTGCTGCATCCTTCACCGTCAGGGAGAGACCAGAGAGCCCTCCTGCCAGCATGGCCACCATATTCCGAGTCATTTAATATGCGTTTCGATGAGTTGGCCGCGGTGTATGCAAAAGAGCAATCTTTTTCTGATCTTTCTTCAGAATTATGCTATACCACCTTGCTTTGTTAACTCATTCAAGGCCAGATCTGCAAAAGGTTTTTCTCCATTCTAAGTCAATGGGGAAAAAATGCTTTTTACATCTGGCCCTAAGAAGCGTTTCTTATTTCATTGCCTAGTGCATGCTGAGCATACATTCAAAAGGAGCAGTGTAAGGAATTTTGCCTTTAAGCTGTTCTTTTTTTAAATGTATTAAGCTAGCTGTGTAGTGCTTTATTAAGAAACGTTTACTACAGAGGTAACAGGACCTCTCTTCCCGTTAGAATGTCAGCCAGCTGTGCTTATCCTGGTGCGCAGCGAGCACCCTGCACATTTACAAACGGCCGCTGTTTGGGCAGAACTCAAAGAGACTGATGCATGGTGAAGAAAAACAGAGCTGCTCTACTTGCTGAGACGGCGCATTTCTTAATTATAGCCGACACATGGGATGCTCCATTCGCTAATGTCATACGTGCTCCGCAAACAAGTGCATTGCCATTTTTCTATCCTTTCTTGTTGCAGTAAGTGGCATGGACTATAACTGCAGTAAAGACACCGCACTGTTTTATTTATTTGTTTGGATTTGTTGACCGCATTTATCCAAAGCGGTTTACAGTACATTAGAATTGCAGCATATGAGCAGAGGTCGTTTGCAGCCTTACAGTGCTATGAGTATGTGGCTTGCCAGCTGAAACCGGGGAGCTCCAATGCCGGGGTTCATAAGATAACCTCCCAGGCCCTTGGTGCTGTCGATGATACCGCCTTCCAAATACACTTCCTCAGTTGTCCTAGTCACTGGTCAAGGGCTTCTCCGTGGGGGGAAAGTCCTGCCACTTGGGGTACCGGTAGCAAAGAACCCCGGAGTCCAAATAAAATGTACTTAAAGTTGGAAAATAAGAATCCAGGTCGGTGGGGCAAAACTTAAGAATAGTAGTAGGAAAATCCTAATCAAAAGAGCAACCATTTCTTTGTCCATGGAAAAGCCTTCTCGCAACTGAATCGGTGTCCAACCCAGAATTCCTTCCCCTTGGAGGGTAGACTGGTCTCTTCCAAGCTCCAGCCAAAAATTAAGGCCGGAAGGTCGAAAATCCTCTGGTCCAAAAATAGATCTAAAAAAAACAAACCCCAGGTAATCCCAACCCCAATGTCCTACTTCGCATTGCGTAATATTTTGGCAGCAATCTGCAACCTCTGTTGTTAACTGGTCAACAAGGACCCAGCCCTTCAAGAAGCCAGGGGTTTGCCCTTCTGTCAGGTAACTGGTTCAAACTCCAGTCTTTCAGAAATCCTCAGATCCCTGGTGTGTCTTCTGCTCTCAAAAACCTCCACTTCTTGGGTGCAGCCAGACCTTACGTTTTGGTCCATCCTCCTGGAGAGAGGTAAAGACCCTCAGCACAGCAGCTCTTTGTATCCTTCCAACTCTCCTTCTCTCTAACTCTGGTGATATTTATACCCTTCAGCCACAACCCACAAAAAGGTGGGGATATGACAAGGAGAGGACCCCCCAAAAATGTAAAAAGCCCTTAGCTGTTAGAAACGGGGCAGAATATTTATTAGTGACAGGAAAAGCCTGGCCACATGTGTATCAACTTAAATAGCAGCCTTCACATTTTACTTTGCAATTTAAAGGTGCACCTTAGGAGTAAGTTTTGTGTAAGGAACACAAATTAGAACTGTACAACTAAACAGAGGAGAATGCTAATGATTTACTGGAAAGTAAACACACCGGGAGGGCTATTTTCAGCAGCTTGCAAAAGGCAAATGTCTGAGGGGACAAACCTTCCACTGAGAAAAGTTTGCCTCTTGTTCGATATTTACACTTTTGAAGTATCTGAATGGCTCTGTCCTGCCCTTGCCTGCTCCCCCCCCCCCACCACCACACCCCCCCCCCCCCCCCGTCCTTTAAGGCAGAGTTTCTGCCTCCCAGGCAGGCGTTACATTTGCCATGTTAAAATGTGCACTTTGGCCATGTGGCAATCTTTGGCATTGAGGGTAATAGTTAATAGCCTCATCTACATGGAATTTGCATGTGATGAGCACTAGTAGCTACGTGCTCGATTGGATACGCGTTTTGGACGTGCTAATCCCCGTATTGCATTGGGCGTAAGTCTAGCCCGTCCAAAATGCGTGTCCAGCCGCGTGTTAAGCGGCACACTGACCTGAGCGTCCGATGTTGCATCAGCCTGCAAGTGGGGTGTCCACTCTGATGCAGATCTCTGTATCCTCTACAGAAAGCTAATCTGTCCTACAAGCCCCTCTGCAAGATTACTGATGGAAATACTGTACAGAATCAGTCCCAGGAGTGATCCCTGAGGCACTCCACTGGCAACTCCCCTTCCCTTGGCATGAGCTGCCTGTACCGTTACCTCTATTACTTATCATTAAACCAGATTCTGATCCAGTCAACCAAGTTAGGACCCACTCCTTGGCTGCTCGGTTTATAAACCTCCAGTGTGGGACAGGGACTAAAGGCTGACTGAAATCTACATACATCACATCCAGTGCCCATCCTTCATCTAATTCTTTGGTCATCCAGTCAAAGAAATGAATCACGTTTGTCAGTGCCATAATGTTTTACAATTGTGCTTCTTCATTTGGATCTGGACCAATTTCCAGAAATCCATAACTGCAGTAATTACTCTTTCTCCTCCACGAGTCCATACCTGACTCTTCAAGCAGTTTGCCATGTCTTCTTTTCCTTCCAAAAGCGATTGTAAATAATCGTATCCCTTCTAATCTAAAACATTTAGCTGTCCGCTTGCTTTCTTTTGATCCCCTTTGAGCCCTCTCAGAGGCCAGGTTACGGGGCTTAGGTGGTTCTCATACTGATCAGAGAATCTTTGGAAAGGGGGAGCAGTATTGGAAATTAAGGATCTCGTTCATCAAGGTCTTTCCCCATAAACACAGAATGGGGGGGGGAAAAAGCGTTGGTGAATCAGGCTCTAAGAAAAAGGTGCACAGGCTGCACGTCTTCTAAGTTTTAGCTTCTAAGAGGGTAATTCTCAGCCGTGTGCATGAGTGAGCAGACACGTGCATAAGAAGAGGCTGCTCAGGGGATAGAATAGGGCCTATTTCCACCATGAAAGAAGGCACACGTAGTTTTAATGCAAGGAGCCACGTACTTTCTATACACATTTTACAAACACACGCACATATATTTTATGCACAAAATAATTGTAATACGCACACGCGGGTACCTCAGTTTACACATGAAGACAGGTGTTCTCTAAAGTATGTCCGCATTCCACTCTTGAGAATACTTACCTGTGTGTGGACTTTTAAACTCCCATTCTTCCAGATCTCATCGCCCCACCTAAATCCTTTGGTGCTGCAGCCTGGCCCCCAGTATTTAACCCAGTCCTCCCAACCAGAAACTGCAGACAAAAGATAAGCGCGCAGTTTCTGTTCTGCAGCTCAGTTAGCAAGTGTTAAAGCGTGCAAACAAGTATGGTATATGCGCATATACCGTTTCCAAAATACTAGCTTGTCGGCAAACTTCTGAACCCTTCCCCAGAATACCCCGAAGTGCCCCATTTTTCCTTTCAACATTACACTCGACACTTCTAGTGTGCGTATATTTCTGGCTTTTGCAAAACACAACTTACACGTGCACATTGTACTTTCATGTGTAACTTCCCATTTTACATGCTGAAATGTTTTGAAAATGAATCCCTAAAGGTTTATTGCATTATATATCCATGTATAGTACATCTGCTTAATTGTCTCTTTGGTCGGTAGTAGGAAATATTTTATGAAAGCAAAAGATATAACAAATTGGATTGGCATAAGTACACCCTTGATTGGTATCTCTGTACTAAGTGGAAAGTCCTGATTAGAAATTGTGCATTGTCCTTTTCTGAATGTGGGTAGGAGTGTGATTAAATCACGCTGCGATTAAGAGCACTTGTGAGTCTGAATATAAATAAGGCATTGGGCCGTCCTTTAAAATCAGATTTTGTTGAGCACATTTAGTTGGAGAGTGGATGATGAATTAAGAGGAACTTCTATTCTATCCTGAAATGGGTGAATAAATCCGTGCTTGACATGCGGGGCACATAATGAAGAATATCATAGAGATTTCTGTTTTTTAATTCAACTGTGATGTAATTTAGCCGAGCAGCTTTCATTCTTGCAAGCTAAAGCCTTTTATAAACTTGCTTAATAAAGGATTATAGTGTAACTGATGGTGTCTGCTTGAGGTAAATGGATTAAACGCTGGGGCGGAAATGTGTTCCCCCCTCCCTGCAGAGCAAAGAGAGGGAGAGAGAGAGATTACTTCTTTACTGCCAGTAATGGCTTCACAGAATCCCTCTTTCCAGAAGATCTTCTGTTTTTACTCTTGTTATTTCTCCCTCCCCTCCATAGGGCACTAAGAAAAGTTGGTTTAATTGCTTGAAACCTGTTGACAGAAAAGAAAGCTGTCGATCCAGCTGGGATTTCTTATCTGGGCAGCAACACTTGGACACTGTATAGGGTGGTCTCTGGTCTTTGGGTTACTGCAGATTATACTCCGATTGTTACACGGTAAATTAGCTTTCTCTTGCAGTGGGGGGGGGGGGTTTCACTTCATTTTGCAGACAAGGAGGTCAGAAGTAACCCTGTACCCATTTTACAACACCTCCAGAGGCGAGAGTTAGAAGCGTGGAGCATGACCTTTCCAGGGAACCAGAGCTGCAAGTGGAGCTTTGTGGCTGTCAATCAAACCCGACTAAAGGCTGGCGTTAGGGGAATGCGTGAAGGCAGGGAGTTTGGAAGCTGGGTCAGTGAGAGGGTAGCATTTAGTGCTGCTATAAGAGGGATCCCTTGGTGGATAGAGATAATGGAGGTATAGTGTTATCAAGACGCCCAGGCCCCCAGCAACAAATTTCAATTGGTCTATGCTGGTTGAATTGTTAAAACCTTTACGTCAGTCAGGGAAATATTTCTTCCCTCCCTTCAGAGCAAAAAGGTTCTTGGGCCAGGCATCGGTTTTTTTTTTTCTCTCAGAGGTTATAATATGGTAGTTGAGGACTGAAGGCAGTCCCTGCTCCACTGCAAACCTAATGGGCTTTATTTGAAGGTCATGAGCCGTGTGTCGTGAAGGTCACTGCCAGGTTTTCTGAGTATAGGAAAATTAGAAAATGATTCGTTAACCCAGATAAGAATGCCGTAGGATTCAGTGTAGATCCCAACCTGTGAACGGTGATGAAACCCCCGCGGAGGAAATGGTTATATCTTCCTCAGGAAGGGTGGGGCAGGGGAAAAGCATCAGAAGAGAGAAGGTGACTCCTGAGGGCTGGAATGGGAAAGGGGGTCTGATATTTTTAACAGTGGTAATTTTGCTCTGAGACCATGCTGGGAACCAAATAAATGACTCCAAGCCTTTGGCTTCTCCCTTCATTCTTTTCACCTTTTATTAGGCCCCTTACCATCAACTGGGTGCCACTTCTAAAGACAGGAACCACATGAGCACAGGCGATCCCTGCCATTAACTGCAGTAAGCGTTGTCCTGTTAGCAGCAAAGCTACACTAGTGCTTTAAAAATCAGTTCAGGACCCAGCATGGTACGGCATTCCCATAGGAATAGAAACTAATGGCATGTTGATAATGTTTATTTAGGTGTTTAGAGAAGGAAGATGGCATACAAGCCAAACATAAATAGAAAAAAAAAAAAAAAAGAAATTCACGTTGTCCTTTTCCAGGGGGCCATACAAAAATTGTGAATTTTACTGGTTCTGCGGTATAGAAAAAGTTTAAATAAGTAATAAAAAGCGCCATAACAATCAGAGGCTCATTGTTCGTGAAATAGATAAGAAGAGGTTGAATAAATATTGGTTCGGGAGAATAAAGCGCTCCTTAGACCGATGGGTGCATATGAGAGAGCTGAATTGTGATAAAGCTGGAATGGTTAGAATTTCTGGGAGGAGATGGTTACAGTCGTGTGGGACTGGCAGAGGGTGGAGGTCGATGCCTAGGCCCACATCTTGTGATCGGGGAGCAGATGATAGAGGGCGGCTCCGGGACCTCAGCACTGCTGTACGGTGAGATTCCTGACATGGGGTGGGTGCTCTGTGAGGTGACTGCGTTTGCTTGTAGAAACGAGAAGGAATGTTACCAGCCAGGGATCATAGAAGATCTCACCGTATCTTGATTGTGTTGCTAAACGTTGACAAGAAACGTGACAATGTATTGCTTAAAACTCCGGAGCCAATGTACTAAAGCACGTTAAGATTTTGCAATACCAACCCATGTATACTTCGCTGTCTGCAGTAATATGCACCTCATTTGCTTCTCATTAATGCTGGCCATTATTTTATCCATATTAATGGCCGATGGCAGCACACTTGTGTAAAACTGAATCTAAGTCTTTTTCATGCCTGGCATGCAAAAAAAAAAAAAAATTGATGGAAAAGCTTTCATTTGTGACATTTATAGTTTAATTTTCTTTGTGTATCTTGGTATACTGCTAACAAACATGGAAAACAGTGTGCTAAATCCCCGGTGAATTGGAAAGTCTCAGGAGTAGAATGAACCCTGCTGTGTGTTCACTTTCCTCTGCTGTGGAAGAGTTCATGGACATGCAGGTTTTTTTATTCCTAGTCTAGGCAAAGCGGAAGCAGTTTCCGTCAACTCCCCAGCTGTTAATGCCAGTGTGCTCTCTCTCTCTCTCTCTCTCTTTTTCCTCCTTCCAGTTATGCTGCCTGTGGGGAGAAGTCTAGGGATGGCCACCTCATGAAGCCTGTAATGACAAGGAGTCAGCGGCTGCCGCGAGCTCTGAACCTGAGGTGACTGCAAGGACTTGGGAGCACCTCCGTGAACCCCACCCCCGCCCTCCCTCCGCAGAGCCCAGAACAACATGAACAAACTGAACTTCCAGAACAACAGAATCATGCAAGATCGACGGAGCATTTGCATTTTCCTTCCTAATGACGACACCCTGAATATTATTATAAACGTGAGTACATCTCCAAGCCCCAAACTGGCCCTGGGCCTCCCTGAAGAGATCTGACTAGCGGGAGCATCAGTGGGATCGCTAGACATACAGGCTCAGTACCTTCCAGATATGGACCAATGTTTATTGTCTGTAAGAGCCACACTTAGGGGGCTGATGTACTAATCGGCATTCGGCAAAGATTTTTGCTGAAACGAACCGCAGCACTACGGAAAGTTGTCTTGTGCTGCCGGCTCATTTTAACATCCTGCAGATTGCTTCCTGGTAAATTTTATGGAAAAGCCCATGCAAATGTTTCACAGAAAGGCCCGGCTTTGTGTAATTCTTTGTGCATAATTTTGCTACTGTTGAATTGCTAATGAGCTTGTTTGAATGATTTTTCAGCTCATTAGTGATGCAGCATAACTTTTATGAATGACTTTACAAATGCAAAATTAGGTTCAAAAGATGGCAACCAAAATTAGGTGCAAAAGCATGCAAACGTTTTTGAGCAATTTTACATTTTTATGTGCATGATCAGGCTCGTGACGTTGTTCATAGCTTAGTACAACGCCTTTTAGGGTTTGAGATAGTGACTTACAGTTTCGTAAAGGAAAGGGCATTTCTGGAGTTAGAAACATTACAGTTTGGATTCTATTAATTTGTGTTAAAAAATAGATTCTAAATTGGGAAGAATAAGTACACATCAACAGTCCTCATTTTATTGTAGCAAACGCAAGGGCCATTGATTTCTCCACATTTCTGTCTTTGGGGTCAATGATCCAGTACAACATTGCATGGGTTTTGATTTCCATTAAAGGGGATTTCTGTGCTCAGTTTTCAAGGGGCCAGGGGCCAGTCTGGTGGCTTAGTGGCAATGCTGAAGACTGCCTTGCAGAGGGGCTCAGGGTCAGTTCCAGGGTCTGATCGTCTACTCCCTGAGCCAGCCAGAGGTGGGGATGCCATGGATGCAGGCCTCATGGCAACAGTGCCTCTAGGCCAGTATTTCCCACCCCTCTCCTGGAGGCACACCTAACTAGTAGGGTTTTTGGGATTGCCACAATAAATATGCATGAGACAGATTTGCATACCCTGGGTCTCCAATGTGTGTAAACCTATCTCATGCATATTCATTATGGGTATCCTCAAAATACGACGATTTCTCATCCCTCCAGGAGCAATGGTCTCCTTCAACCTCTTTGTAAACTGAAAGTTTATCAACTTGAAGACAGCTTCAGGCAGGAGCATGGAGTATGACAGGGATATAGCATCAGTTCTAGCTTCTTTAACATCAGTGATCTCCCTACACTACAGGGGAATCCTCAGACCCAGGACTGAAACTAAATAAATCAGAGATCAGATGCCTGCAGTAAGTAATCAGGTCATTTTATCTCATACACTAGAGAAGGAGGTGACCAATCCAGTCCTCAAAAGTCACAAATAGACTTTGTTTTCAGGATCTCCATAATACATATGAATGAGATATATTGGCATACAATGGAAGTAGTGCATGCAAATCTCTCATGCATATTCCTTGTGGATATCCTGAAAAACAGACCTGTTTGTGGTTCTTGAGGGCTGGAGGATGCAGCCTTTACACATGCGGTGTTGTCTGGACTACGGGCAGCCTCCCACCCTGTTGGGGAGTAGCTCAGGTACATCCCACTGGTCCTGAGACCATCTGTCTACACACTAGGAAATGGAGAAATTACTTCTCTGATAATTTTGTTTTCCTTAGTGTAGACAGATAGACTCATCTTCCCGCCCTCGGCTGCCACATGAGTGTGTCAATAGTCCTCTTGTGGGGTTCTGGGTCCCAAGGGATTACTGCTACGTGTGTTAGAGAGCTGCGCCCGCGTGTACTCACTTCTTGTACCATTCTCCTGCCCTACTAGGGGCTGCTTGCAGTGCGGGCCAGTCTACACCGCCGCATTCCTTGGGATTCCTCATGGTGGCATGGACGCCGTCACCACTCTCTACGACTTCGGCCCTTCCTAGGTGCGCACGCGCATCACCGGCCCTGCCTTTGAAGCCTCTTTGGCTGGAACCTTGGGGGCGTCCTTGTTTGATGATGTCATTGGACTGCTGTATTTAAGTTCCACCTTTGCCCCCAGCTAGCCGACTTGGCAACAAGTTCCATATGTGTCTACAACCACTGCCTTTGTGTTCCTGAGACTTTGCTGCCTAGCCTTTGCACCTGGACCCTATCTGGCACCCGCTCCTCTGGGGTCAGTGTGCACTCCTACAGGGACTCGCTCCCCTGGCCTACCCCGCTCCTCGGGATGGCTCTGCGCCTCCTGGGTTCTATTCTGCAAGGCTTTCTACTTCTCGGATTTCTCATTGGAACACCGCGGTGACCTGTGAGTTCCACGACAGGGCTTTCCCACTCCTCGGGGTTGTGCCAATGTTCTACATAAGACTGTTTGCAGCTCCCCACTCCTCGGGGCTGCGCCTACGAGTATCTAGAGACTCTCAGAGCTTCCCCCCCCCCCCCGCTCCTTGGGGTTGTGCTCTCAGGTATCACTGTGACTGTCAGCCCCCACTCCTCAGGGTCGCGTCTACTCTAGACTGCTGGCATTTCCCCACTCTCCGGGACACTGCCTACATCTGCAGCGGAGATCTGGCTTGGGCTTTCCTGCTCCGTGGGTTGGCCTGCGTGTTTGCATCAACGCTCTCTATGCTGCACAAGCTCCGCCCCTCAGGGCTGCCTTCCCGGGGAACGTCCTGCATGGCTAGTCTTGCGCCTTCTGCTCCGTGGTCTATCTGGCGCCTCCTTCCTTCAGGGCCTCAGCCCAGGAACTGCCTCCAGCCTGCCATCCTATTGGGGTAACCTCCTGATCCCTGGGGACCTCTCCATCACTGTGCCCAGAGCTCCCTGCTGTGCCTACACCTCGCCTCCCGACGTTGTAGACCTGTAGGGCTCCTCCCCACAAGTAGCAACAACTCTCATCTCGGGCCAAGGGTCCACACACCTACGAATCACAACAACATTTTCATCCAGGCCCTAGCTTGGGGTACCTAGAATCTTATGAGTTCAGTGTTTATGGTTGGTTGAATACAGTTCTGGTTATTTGTTTTTGTATTTTTCAATCAAGTTATTTTGCTAGTCTGTCCACAATTGCTTTTGAAGAGAATACTGGCAGCCTGAGGTCACTGCAGGGTTATATATACTGTGACATCAGCTTGCTCTGTCTCCATCTGCTGGCAGGGGAGCATAAACCCACTGGTCCTGAGTCCATATGTAATCACTAAGGAAAACAAAATGATCAGGTAAGTAATTTCTCCATTTGGCAATCTTCTCAGAAAGATGCATACATTTCCCTGGACATCCTCTTCCAGTGGAGCTCCTGCTGTAAGAGTATTCACTAGAACATAAACTGGTTAGCCGTGTATAAGAGGTAAGGTAGGACAAGACAATGACAAATACTACTCCTACATATTACTTTTATAGCACTGTTGTAGATGAGAGTTCAATAGTTAAGGAGGAAAGAGTCGGGAAAGGATGGGTGGAACCCCCTCCCTCTGCTTTATTTTAGGCATGTGCACAGCTTCTGAAAAGCTATCCCGCAGTGTCCTTAGAAGTACGGCTCTCTGATGTTTTGCATTTCATGGGGTTATAGCTGTGAGTTATGTTTGGAGTTTTGCCTTGAGCACATGCTTGAACAATCTTAAAACTTTTGTTCTTCTGCAGGTTAAAGCACTGTGTCATGAGTTACTTGACCAAGTCTGTGACCTGCTCAGGCTAAAGGACTCCCATCTGTTTGGACTCAGCGTCATCCAGAGTAAGTCCTACAACACACGTCAAACTTACAGAGAAGATAAAAAGAAATAGGCCCTCTTCTCTAAGCTGCAGGATAATTGGCTAATGGATTTATTTACCAGGAAATGAGCTCATACTGTTCCATTGGTCGCTCAAGCTCAGGGCGAGTTAACAGTCAGGTACAGTAGCCCAGAGGCTTACAATGGAGGGTTAAGTGACTTGTGCAAGGTTACAAGGAGCAGGATTCAGTCTCTGGCTTCCCTGGTTCTCAACCTGGTGTATTAATCACTTAGCTACACTGAAGTTCTTTTTCTATAACCTTTATGATTGTATCCTGCCCAGGACTTGGGTGGCTGGATGGCCATACTCAGCGTGTGAAATTTAAAAATTAAATATTTTATCTTTAAATAGGGATTGTGATTTTATAGCATTTATTTTTACCGTTTACATCTGCATTTTTCTGCTTTTCATCTTAAGTGGAATTTTTCTGTATGTTCCACGTTTCTTTGTTTCTTTAGATGCACGCATCAGGACTATTGTTTATCCATATTTATTTTGATTGTGTGGAAGCTCTTCGGCTGGGGGAAATCTACACTATAAACCCATGCAAACAGAATCTTGGCTTCTAAGGGGGCTGTTTCTGGAGACCCCAAAGAATAAATTGTTATCATTCTTGTAACATTGGCGATCGCTCTCTCTCTCTCTCTCTCTCTCTCTCAGTGTGATCTAGACTTCTCCACCCAGATCAGCTCCTGTCTGTTCTTGGGGTGAGGCCTGTCAACCTCCTTCCTACCGGTCCAGCTGTACTTTCCAAGCCCCTGGCTCGTCTAGCCCTTAGTGTCTTATTTGGGTGGAACTCAGTCCCTCCCGCCTCCAAAACTCCGCCCAGGAGCCCCCGTTTGTTTTTTTTTTCTTTCTGCTTTCCCGTGATTGTGCCGCGGTGACATTTGTTTCCTCCTTTGGGGACCTGGAGTGGCCATAGGATATGTGCATTCCGGTATAGCAGATAAAAACAGAGTTACCCCGGTTAGGTTGGCCGTATGTGGGTTAGTGGATTTTCAGCTATCTAAAACTATGTGCAGACCAAGGTGTCTGCACCAAGAAAGAGGCCTGTGTTAGATGTGCGTGCATGTGTTACGTATTCAAAAGGTATGTGTATCGACAGCAGGCCACTCAGTGGGCCTAATTTCACACCCCCCCATTTTACTTCTCCTAAATATATTCATTTAAATGTACCCAGATAATTGTACAGTTTTTAGTCTCATTGTGCAAACATTGGTACCGTGTCTTTGAACATCACCTTGCTCTGTGCCGGCTTGCAATCATGCACATCTCTTTGCTGTTGAACACTTTGCTGGAAATTTAAGCCCAGAACGTCAGGAGCAGGAACCTCAGGCTGGATCCGCACTCCCAGGGTTGAGGAGCTCTTATCCTCTGAAAGATCTGGGCCTAGTTGAAAGCATTTTATGAATTCCCTCCCTCTCCATCTCTGGAGGTTGGGCGTGGTGGTATTTAGAATAAACAAAAATACAGATTACATTAAAGCATCATTCCTGTATATTTATCCATGCAAACATGAACTAAACTCTGTGGGGATCATTTTATAACAGCGTGCATAAAAAAGTCGGCAAATAAGTGACGCCGGTGTTGAAAGGGAACTTATGCCCAAATTTTCAAAGGCCTGCACACGTAAAATATGGGGTTTATGTGCATGACTGGGCCCTTCGCACATTGCGCACATTTTAAAATGGGACTGGCCGTGCGCATAAACCCCGTTACCTGCACAAGAGCTGGGCCTGTCCAGGGAGGTGGGGTATGGGAGGGGTAGGCCGGGACAGCACCATTGTACGCTGTCTCGGGGAAGCACGCACTGGCAGCTGGCCGGTGTGCGTAACTTGCTTCTAACTCTGGAGGAGCAGTAAGCAGAAAAATTAAAAAAAATTGGGATAGCTAAAAACTGCTTTTCTATGCACCCTCCAACTTAATATCATGGTGATATTAAGTCGGAGGTCCCGAAGAGTAAAAAAAAGTTTAAAAAAAAAATTTTTTTAAATTGGAAGTCGGCCAGCGGCTGTCGGGTCGAAAACCGGACGCTCAATTTTGCCGGCATCCGGTTTCCAAGCCCGTGGTTGTCAGCGGGCTCGAGAACCAACGCCGGCAAAATTGAGCGTCAGCTGTCAAACCCGCTGACAGCCGCTGCTCCCCTAGCGCCTCCTTTTGCCCGGATCTACCGCCGGGCCTCATTTAAATACTGTATTGTGAGTGGCCTGTGTGCACGCCGGGAGAGCGGGCGAATGCCTGCTCTCCCGCGGACTTTACTGAATCGGCCTGTTTGTAAGCTAATACGCTTTCTGTGGGATAACTCATAAGACCTGTGCTCACAGCACGGACAGACTTAAAACCGTTGTTAAACCCGTCCCTAGCGAGCCAGTTTAAAAGAAGTGTTCGCTTGCAATATGTTCTTCAGAGAAGGAACTGGGCCTAAGTTTGCAGTCAGCACTCTTCCCAGATACACTTACTTGCAATTATATTTGAGATACGTTATCAGCCCCGCTGTGTTCCACGCCGTTAATTCCCACTTGTCCAACCCAACCAATAGATTAGAGGAGCTGCATGCAGGGCCTCCAGATTAATTCTTTTTATTTTGAAAGTTCACCTGTCAGGGTCTCAGGGGTATTTAACCTCCCTGCTCTTGGAGGTGCAGTGATCACAAACTGTAAATCTTAAGGCTGACATGGGGGGGGAGGGGGGGAGGAGAGTGGGCAGCCTGATGTGAGCTGATTCAGGACAGATTCACACACTCCAGCTATCGGGCAGTTTGCTAAGTGGGAGGGATGCTGTTAGTCTTTAACTCCTGCCAGTAAAATGTGGAGTTTAGGATGATGAATGGGGGACAGCTGAGACAGAGAGCTGATAGATGGATTCAGAAGGAGCCTCATTCTTAATGGAAAAAATTCTTCCCAGCAGGCTGGACGAATGTTAACTTTTAACACCTGAGACTTTTATTAGCTATGCATCAAACCTCAGTGGAGAGACAAATCGAGAGGATATAAGATCACAGCACGTGTGGTTTATCCTTCATTAAATCATTTAGGGTTCTGAAATGTTTTCCCTTCCTGGGTGTCTCTGTTGTGTAGAGTCAGGAAGAGCAGGAGATCTGAATCCCATCTCTGCCCTATGAGATCAGTTATTTCAGTGATAATACTCATGGTGATGGGTGCTATGACTGGAAGAGCTTCCCCACTGTGGCAGCCAAATGTCATTTGACAAAGGCAGGGTCATCCTTTTGATAATGCCCACTGTCAACAGCACTGTCACTGGAGTGTGGAATAAAACAAATTCCCCCAAAACCCCCAACAACATTATTTTATATTTGTTTTCTGTAAAGCGCAGTATCAGCAGCAAGCTTCGGTGGGCTTTTTCCGTCTGTTATTGCCCTGAGAAGGTGACTGCCGACGGGCTGGCATTTTAACATTCCATTCACTAGCCTGAGTGAGGGTCAATTCAAAATGTATCCGTGCTGGCTTTCGAAGAGGTCAGTCTCTGTGATAAGTGGTTTGTGGCACAGCAGGAGAACGCTTTGTTCCGTCGTCCGGGACAACTGTCTCATGCCCTGTGCGGCCTCTCCAAAAGCAGAATGATTGCACTGCGGCTGTCTGCTCACCTCAGCAAGGAAGATGAACGGAAGTCAGGCAGGTGGGCTGAGCGGGTGGCTTGGGTGGTTAAGTGTTGTGTGCTGTCGTGTGGAAGGTCCCTGGTTTGATCCCTGGGTAGGGTTTTCCATTTCCCTGTGGGGGGAGGGAGTTAGGGTCATTGGTTAAGGGTAACACTTCATGGCCAGATTCAGGGCCTATGATTATAGGGCTTCCAGAAGGCCCTCCAGTTCAATGACCGAGCTAAACTTGATATAAAACAGGAGAAAAAAATTCACAGGTAGTTGCAAATAAAGGCTTATGTCTCTATCTCCGCTCTGGTTCCAATACAAAGGAGCAGGAAGAAACTGCCAGGTCCAAAAAAGAAGCTAGGCAGGTGCTATTCATCTCCCAAAATATAGTGAAAACAAATTTCTGCTTAGTATATAAAAGTTAGATTGTTCTAAAGGAGTTGCAAAGAAATTAAGAATGTGCGGGCACATCTCATTCCCATTGTACAACCTGTAACCTGCAGCTTTAAATGCTTAAAACATTATTTTTATTCAAGTTTAAACATTTTACAAGAATAACTTGCACCAGAAAACAAAGACAAAATCCAGAAATAAAAGAAAAAAGAATTGAATAATCTGAAATACTTTTTTAAAAAAAAGGAAAAGCCACTGTATCTCTGTATCTTATGGTAGTCCACAATTAGAGAGGGAGATCCAGGAACATTCCTGAGTGGGAGATTATATATTGAAAAAAAAAAAACAAGTATCACACCTTAAATGATGGCTTATTCAGCCCACTGCTGATCTACCCCACATAACTCAAGGCACATTCAGTTTTAGGGAGTCCTGGAAAAATCTCATTTGCGAACACTCAACAACAAAAAAAAAAAAAAGTCCAACATTTTGCCACTTCAAAATACATTTTCAAGGAAAACGATTCATGAATACTGCTTCAAGAGCAATCGCCTCCTGATGCTTTGCAAGGAATGTTTACCTACATTCTTATTAGGTGTAGAAATATCTGGAAAACGCCATCGTTCTGGCCATGAAATAAGGCCTTGTCCCGATCCTGGGGGAACACGGTGGTAACAAGCAGTGGCCCCTCCCCCTCTTTAGTGTGACCTTGTCATCTGACCTTTCTAGCAGACCTGTAAGGTCAAGACTGTCCGCAGACAGATGGCCTTTCTCTAAGTGGGCCCCCTAGCCCTATCCCCCAAGCCATTTGCCAGTTATTAAAAAAATAAGCCCTGCTAATAGGTAGAAGGGCTTCGGGTGGCACATTTAAAGTCATCTGAAGATATTCCCTGAATATTTCAATTGGGAAATGGGTATGACTTTTGGGAAAGATTAAGACACAAATATTCAAAGGCCTTGCAAAGTTTTCTACATTTTCCATTTTCTTGGTTAATACCAGATTACTTGGAGGCAAAGTTGTCAGAGTGGCAGACATCTGGGTACAATGCTGATTCAAGTGTTCAACCTTCTCCACGCGAGTCTTCAGGGAAACCTCCTGAGACTGTATCCACTGGTGAATATTTGTGGTTAAAATTACCAAAGAAGTTACAGCCTGCTTTGCGAGGTTAAAACTGTCCACAGTAAATCCAACTTTATGGTGGCAGGGTTATCTAGGCAGGGACCAGAATGTGCCACAAAGACAGATCCCATTCCAACTGAGCTTCCTCCCATCTGAGTCTCCAGATGTCATCAGCAGAGATACTCTGGTGGATCCTATCACCCACACCAGCTCCGGTTTCCGATTGCACATCTAGGTTTCCGCACGGGGATTCCATTGGCCGAGCTTCCACCACTTAATTCAGGGCTAACCCCGGCTCCCACAGAGTCCACTGAGGGCGCTTCCCCAGCTGTCACAGGCGCTGATACAATCCTTGGAGTTCCATGTGGCGACAAACCCTCTCTTCTAAGAACCTCACTGTATAGGGCGAGAGGAGCCACTAGTGGGCACAAGCTCAGAGAATCATCCACATGTCCCCTTGCAGGGCCACTTGACTATCAATAGCACAGCCATGGACCCTCCAGATGCTTGTCCTGATGCTCCAGTAAGGAATCCCTCAATCTTGTTCTTTTTGGCAGGATTCTCACAGGAGGTTACTGGGGATATCCTCAAACACTGCCCTTACCTATGACCATGAGAAAGTTACGGAAGAAAGTAACTCGAAGAGAAATACTGCAGACAGAGCTCCAAATATGCACTGTGTCATTAAGCCATCATCCTGGATCTCCAGTCTAAAATATTTTCGCTTTGGGCTTGATTTACCCAAAATCTTTTAGGCCTTTGGTGGGCAAATATCAAGTTAAAAAAAAACCAAAAAGACCAAGCAAATAGCAATTGTCATGAAAGGAACTATTTGGACAAATAAAAAAGATATTTGTCATGGCAGACAGAAAAAATATTCTGCGTGAGTTCAGCAGGAACAGACACTGCATTAACGCTCTCTGCTATGTCCAAATATTTGGACTCAGACATCTGTTCGCCTAAGTGCATGTGTTTATTTTTCACCTCCATCCTTCCTCACCCCCAAATATACTTCCTCCTGCCCCGCAGCTGGCGTGAGCCCAGCACAGAGCCTTGCAGCCACAGCTGCACCTTTCTCCTTTGCTCCAGAAGTGATATATTGATAACATTTCACACTTTTTCCCCATTTAGCAAAAAATTAGAAAAGTTGCAGCTTCCAACTCTCTTAGTTTAAGAGGCAATTTTGATACCGTCGGTGGAAATGCAAACCAGGCGGGTGGTTTTAATGCTCATACTTTTATCCAAAATTTTCAAGAGAAGCTGCTCACGTTGCTTCCCTTTGGGAAAATTAACAAGTGCCAAGAACCCGCGTTGAAAGTGTCCGTATTCTGTACTTTGCACTTGCTATGTCTGCAGGTGGCGGAGGAGGGCAAACGTACGCACACTGCTTTCCAAAGTTCCATGTACGCACACGGTTTTCCTTCCCCTGACTTTTAAACAGGCCCACAGGGATGCCTTTTAATTTTTTGATGTGTTTAAAAATGCATGCGCTCTGGAACCCGCTGCGGCCATTTAACTACGTTTGAGGAGAGCGGTGTTCAGTCAGGCCATTTCACCCAGGTAAATGCCTTATAAAATTGCCCTCTTACTCTGTATCAGGATTTAGTCTTCCTTTGTTTGTAAAGTTTCACTTTTAAAGGGCCAGTGCCACTTTTAATGCTGGGGAATGACAATTTCATGTTTTAAAAATAGTTGTGGCCTACCCTAATGCGTACATTAGCCTGTTTAGCATGCACGCCATTTCTCTTTTCCCATCATCGTATTTTATTCTGTCCAGTGTTCTTTCCTTATCAATGTAAAGATGCTTTTGCACAGTATGTGAAAGATTTCCATTTTTCTTATCTTTCTTCCTCCATTGATTCTTATGGCTTTGGATTATGTAAACGCTTTTGAGCTTCCTTAGGCTGGATGGTTGTGGAAGCGTGGGCAGGCATTTTTGGCTTCTTGTCTTTAGTTTGAGCTGACATCATAGAGCACATGCAGGATGCTTCCTTTGCACAGCTCCTGATGCTGGTGATGTCAGGAGCGTGAGTCTGCAAATCGTAAAAAGAGTATTGGGGAATCTGTATGGCGAGAAATAAGGGTCAGTAAGCAAGTTGTAAGGGTTATCGTTCTAGTGGATTTTCTCAGTACATCACAGCAACCACAGTATTTTGCTCATTGAGGATAATTTTAAAAGGGACCTCTGCACGTAAAGTAGTAGTTTACCCACAGAAATGACCCTTTACAAAATTGTGCCTAAAATGATTTGCATCCCCTCTGTAGGCACGTACTTTTACACACATTGGGGAGAGGCACTGCAGGGGGTGGAGTCTGGGTGGGGTTGGGACTTAAACCCAAACTTTTTGATTTACAAAAGTCCGCTTTGAAAATTAGTGTGACTTCTGTGCATATTTGCCAGCTAGTTTCTACACAGTATTACAGATTTATCCCTATAATGTAAAGCATAATTCTTCAATCTAAAAACCGACGTAAAGAGTGTTTATTTACGGTACTTTGCCCAAGAGACACAAGGCCTCTAAGCATTTCTGAAACATAGGATGTGATTATTTTTATTTGATGAAGCTGACAAGTGTATTTCTGTTGGAAATCGCTCTAAATCCTGATATTGAGTTAATTGAACCCTGCGTTAAGGAACAATGCAACGATTTTCTACCAAGGCTCAAAAGCCAACCCTATTTTTTTGACATATAACGTGACGTCTTAAATATGAAGTGGATGTAATATTTTTCCTGTCCTTTTTATAACTTTATTTCCCATTTCTCCCCATTTTCCCGCCCACCTGGCTCTTTCATTTACAGATAATGAGCACGTGTATATGGATCTGTCCCAGAAGCTTTACAAATACTGCCCAAAGGAATGGAAGAAGGAAGCGAGCAAGGTGCGAGACGGTGACTCTGCTGACCTGAGATCTCAGCGGGCGCGTATCTTAAGCATTTGCTTTCGCTTAGTTTTTCTGCCCCGGCTTGGCCAGTTGTCAGAAAATAGCTCCAAAACTCAGGGGAAATAACTGTTAATGTCAGAGTTCTTTACGTCTTGTGAGGGTGTGTAGCTCTCGATTTTACTCATCTCCAGCCCAGACGCATCCCTTCCAAGTCAGCTACTGTTGGTTGGGGGGGGAAGCTTGTAAGATCTGTCTGAGATAACTGCTCAAAGAAGAACCAGCGTTCTCATTTAATTATAAAAGTAATTCACTTATCAGAAATGACTTCTGGTAATGCAGTTACCACATTTCATGAGGTAACTGAAAATGCAGCTTATCATTCCTATTTAGTTTAATTGCATAACCCATCATAGTTTTTTTTAAAAATAATCACATAATTTTATGAATCTTTTCATTTGTACAATTGTTTAAGTTTTTGAATTCAAGTATAATTTTATTTTTTCAAGATTGTGGGTTTTCAAAAGACATGCTTAAAATTCCAAAGGGTTTCCCAGGGGGTTTCTTTACCGGTTTATGGGCTCTGATATTTATTTATGTATTTATTTATTTATTTTTATTTCAGCAATACACAAATCTTGTTGGATTACAATTCTACATAGATTGACAAACAATTTAATACCAATTGTACACTTGTAAAATAAAATGCCAGGAATTGAACAGTAGCCTCCCATGCCACCAGAGATGTCTAGTTAGCATTACACCCTAGGGTGAGGCCCGGGGAGGGAATCCTAGTGCGAAAAAATAAGTTTTAAGAGCTTTCCTGAAATGGAGCTGCTATCCTCGGGCAAGTTGTTCCACAGCCTCCTATTTTAAACATCCTCTTTCTGTATTCTGTCAGCCTTATTTCTTTTAGTGGAGGAATCTCCAACAAATGTTGGGTAGATGAGTGAAGTGGGTGCTTTGGATAGTATGTTTGTATGGATGACTTGATACAGGGTGGGGCCAAATTTGCCTGTGCTTTAAATACCAAATTTAAGACTTTGAATTTAATCTGCCATGAAACTAAATAAGATTGGGCGTCGCTGTAGCTAGTTTGTAGAAGTCAATAGGAGCAAACTGTTGCAGATGATACCTTTTTTATTCCACATCCTACTGTGGTAGCATCCAGGTTTCAAGAGCCAGCCTTCTCTCGTCAGGTCAAAGCTGAATGAGCAAAGGATGGTGTTGCCTGAATTTACCAAGAAATTTTTTCGTGGCTTGCAACAGCAGGGTTTGCTTTAAATATTGTCAGTAGATTTAGTGAGATGATGGGAGAAATGGAAGTGGTGTAGGTGTGCTTGGATGGTGTCCATCTAGGCATTGCATTTGTTAAGGATGCTTAGTTTGCTTTAATGTGAGACGAGTTGTGAGAGTAGCGAGGAAGGTGAGGAAAGATGAAAAACAACAGGACTGGCAGTTTCAAGAAATGATGTCTCTGAGTTCTTTTATGTCTGTTTCAAAGGACCTGATTGTTGGAAGCTCAGCTGGCATCTGTTCCTGGATAGTAGCAAAGTTTTCTTTTAGATGCCTGACTGTAACTTTTATAGGATTGTGTGGCTTTGCAAAATGTTTCCCCACAGGTGTGCCCCCTTCTTCTTCTCTATGCTATGTTCTTTTGTACCTGTAGAGGATTATTCGTGTTTGTCCTTTTTTGCTCATTGTAGTGATGCAACACAGCAAAATAAAATGAACTACCACTCCCTCAATGGAACCCTTTCAACTTAGAAATAGCAGATGACGTCATTTTATTCATGACTAGCCAAGACAATAAATCAGGCTGAAACTTACAAATGTTGCTGTCATTCCACACAAGTTATGTTTCAATGCCTGCGCCATCTTCTCTGACCTGCATGGTCTTGGGACACAGCAAGCGTGATTCTCAAACTGCCCGCATAGTGGTAATGTTTGGGTGTACATTGTATATGTAAACTTTATCAAGGATTTTCAAGGCAAACATTTGCGCATAAATTCATTTTGCAAAAATACTCGGGGAATTGGCCAAGTATGCCCACACATTAACTGGTGTAAAGTTACACCTCCTCTTTGGAAGGCGTAAGCTACGTGTGTACACTTCCATATATGCTTTTAAATATCAAAAAGTATTGACAGAAGTGCCAGTTGCAGGGAGCTGATTAGCTGAGTCTCAAGTGAAAGACTTATTGCCCCCGGATCTCTTACTGGCACTGGTCATGGGCCACCATGATCTGCCTGATTATTCACGAACACCTCCACGTAGGCCAGTTACACACACACTGGGAGATCTAAACCCAAAGAGCGAGGTATAGCCTGAATTACTGTTCAGACTAGATAATGTGTTTGGTGCCTTATTATGCCATTTATATTTTTAAACCCAGCAAATAAAGCAGGACTTTGTCGTTTGTTGTAGGGTATTGACCAGTTTGGTCCACCCATGATTATCCACTTTCGCGTGCAATACTATGTGGAAAATGGCAGATTGATAAGGTAAGTAGACATTACAAGTGATAACGTAGTTGTAGAAATTTGATGGATAATGTAAATATTCAAAAGACATTACTGAAAGTATTTTATATATACCTTATCCAACATAAACTATAATTCTCAGTAGGAAACTTGAGATGACCGAGTGTATTTAGGGAGAAAAAATGAAGGACTGACAGAGGTCAAGAAATGATTAGAAACCTTACAGACTATTTTTCAAAGAGAGATTCTGTATAAATAAACATTTGGAAACATAAAGACGTACTCATGAATAAGGAAGATGAAAATATGGGACTAGTAATGTTGATGAGAGCTGACAGCCACTCCTGATAAGACCTCCTTTGAGAGGTTATTCAAATAATCATTTCCATAGAGAATGACAATCCCAAACCTCTGTTAATTGGAGCTAAGGTTTAGTTTGCTAGTTTTGATTGTTGGTTGATTGTTTTATTGCCTACATATGCATTCATCATATATATTACATACAGTAACTGCCCAAGCACATGAATGGAAAAAAATGTTCTTGAAAGGTAAACAGAGAATAAAGGCCTGATTCATTGTCTGAGCCCCAGATGGAATTTGTTTACCCTCTCATCCCCCCCCCCCCAAAGAACTGGTAACATTAAACCCCCAAGGGTGCTTTAACGGCTAATACAGCTAAGACATGAGGTCAGCACACGGTGACTGAGCAAACCAAAACTCTACAGTCCTAGGCTAAAAAATAAAGGAAATGATTTGAGGGAAGGAGACACAATCAGATCACAGTTTTTTTGCAAAAAAAGTTGAAAATAGGAGTTGGATCTTCCTGGGTCAGATTATTAGCATACTGTCCAAGCCAGAAAGCAAAGCATGCTGACCGTCTCGTGAAACGGAGCGAGAAAAACAACAAAAAAAAAATCTTCACCAGAGCGAGGGAGGCCGGCGAAGGAAAGAACGGGAGGACTGGCACTTTCTAAGAAACGATGGTTCTGCTGAGTTCTTTCATGACGGTTTCAAAGTGTCTGATCCTGTTAAGTCCTCTGGCCTTCAGACAGGGCCTGGGTGGTTCTCAGGTTTTCCTTTTCATTCCTGATTGAAAAGTGGCCTTCTTAGAGCGGCGTTCTTGTATGGTAGCATGGAGGGTCTCCCTGTCTGAGTGAACGGGTAAGCCATTAGTACTTATGTCTAAAGCTCTCTTTATAGAAAACCGCTGTTTGACTGTAGATATGAGCCAGCAGGCACTTTGTGCTCATTCTCACAGCTGCAGCTTGCTGTACCTGCTATAGTCTTTGACAGAAAACCAGAGCCAACGCCTTTTTTTTGTGGGACCTTATTCCTTTAGAAGTACAAGGTGAATCAGATCATTTTAAAGTTTAGGGAAAAGGTTAAAGCATTTCTTTTTCATCAAGTTTTTGTTGATTTATTTTAATTTGACAGGTGTTATGGTTGATTTGGAGTAAGAATGTTTTATCTTATTTTGTTTATTTGTAAGCATATAATTCAAAGTTTTATTTTATGTTATTGCAAGTAAGTTTATGCTTTATTTTTATCTTGTTTTATGTATTTGAGTATGTATGTGAATTGCAATCTGCACTGAATCTTAGAGCAGTGGTTCCCAACCTTTTTTGTGTCCTGGCACACTTGGCATTGGGCGCACTTCATCAAGGCACACTAGCACCTTTCCTAACCCCACCCTCAGCATCATCACCTTTTCTCTTCCCTCTCCTCCCATCTCCCACCCTCTCACGTCTCCATGTTTTCCCCTCTCTTTCATCTCCCTTCACTCAGCTACAGTCCTCATCTTCTCTCTACCCCCTTGGCATTATCACTTTCTCCTCCTGTTCCTATCCCCCAGAATCATCACCTTCTCTTCCCTTTCTCTCTATTCCGTGGCATCAACACCTTCTCTTTCCTTTTATCTCCCTTCTACCCCCCCTGCACCATTACCTTTTCTTTCCTTTTATCTCCCCTATCACCTTCCCCTCCCTTCTCTCTCCCTCCACTATCCTGGCATCATCACCATCAACTTCCCCTCCTACCCTCTCCCTCCACCCCCCCTGACATCATCTCCATCACCTTCCCTTTCCTACCATCACCTTCCACCCCTTACCCGACATAATCTCCATCAACCTCTCTCCTAACCTCTCACTCTTCTTTAACCTTCCCCACGCCAATCACCTTCCCTTTCCTACCCTCTCCCCTCCTTGGCATCAGTACTTTTCCTTCCCTCCCCTCTCCTCTCCCCCAACACCCCCAGCTTCCTAGCAAATTCAGCTGCCTCTTCCAGCAGCACTTGCCCGGGGTTGCTTCTTTCTTCTCTGTCTGTTTCTTTTTGTAATCGGAGCTGCATGGGGCCAGCAGGATTTGTGAGCCTACAGGGCCCCCCCCCACCCAATGCCATTTCAACTGCAGAGGAGAAGAGAGCCAGCAGAGGGGAAAACAGCAGACAAGCACTGTTCTCTGACTCCCCCTGCTGGTTGGAGGATATTCTGCAGGCCAGCTGTTGGGGAACGAGAAACCGAAGACTGTCGCACCACATCAGAGCTACAGCTCCGGCACACGGATGGGAGACGCTGTCTTAAAGAATTGCAGACTACAAGAAATATACATAAATAAATCTGAAATTTCAGACAAGAATTCTAACTAGTGCTTAAAAAAATGCAAAAGAAAATGAACAAAATAGTTAAATAGGTTAACAGAAAATATCTCATGTCATTATGAATATGAAAAGATAAAAAGCCAGCACTCCAGAAACACGATACAAATTGTAATCCATTCATCAAGGGTTAAATGAACTGCTGTGCTCACTGTATCCCAGGAGGGCTTGGTTTGATCTCTTTGTACACAATGGTGATGATTCCCAAAGCCATTTCCTCAGATAAATCAGCCCCTCTGAAAATCAAAGCCCACCCCCACCGCTCTGCTCTCCCACCACACTTGGTCTTTTATCTCAGTTATAAACGGAAGCATTCTTGTGGGTGTCTGTAGGTCAGGCGAGTAACATAGTGCGCGCACACACAGTAGATTTCCAAATGTACACGTGCCTTTTCACCCCTGCTCGGCCGCCCACAAAAGTAGCGAACGCAGAGTGCAAGAGCGCGTTCAGAAGATCATTTTCCAAGCCAATTTTATGCGCATCAGTTAGAGCAGGTAATTTCCAAAATCTGTTCCTATATATGGGAAAGAGAGGCTCTTCTGATTAAATACATTCTTTCCACTTGGTATGAGTCAGATGATTTAACATGGTTCCTTTCTGCGAATGTAATAATTTTCATTATCTTGATTTTTATATTTGATTAGGCACCTCGGAAACATTGTTATTTACTAGTTTTTGCTTTTTTTTCTAGTAGATAAGTAATTTGCAACTAGTACCTAATTAAGGTATGAATTGGTTTGTCCTGGGTTTTAGATAATTGGGTTTTTTGATTTAGCTCAGACCTTTTCATTGATAGCTCAAGGCGAGTCACATTCAGGTAGTGTAGGTATTTTCCCTGTCCCCGGAGTGCGCACAATCTAAGGGCCTCATTTACTAAGCCTTTTTCCCCCGTAGACACAGAATGGGAGAAAAGACTTAGTAAATCAGGCCCTAAGTTTGTAGCTGAGGGGGAAGTGACTCTCACCCAAGGTCATAAGGAGCATCGGTGGAGTTGTATCCCGGCTGCCCTGGTCCTCGGCTGTAAGCACTGGGCTGCTCCTCCACTTCATTCTGATTTGTTTCCCAGTACCCCCAGGGTCAGAGAGACAGTGAAACGCACATCAAGGTTTTCATTTACAGACCTCATCATTTTTCTGGTGCTTTATTGCACGTTTTATGCATGCATAGTTTTATGAAATAAAGATTTAATTGATTCCCCAGTCTTTTTCCACTGCTCTCTTTCTGAGTAGACAACCTTTTTGGGTGCACGTATTGACGCTTGTGTTTTTCACTAAGTCACCAAATGAAGGTTTGCTGGTCTTGTGGTGCTTTTTGTTGTAGATTTTCTTACTTCAGACAGACCCGATTAGGTACTTAACACCAGTCCTCCATAATAAGTGGGAGAAAGAAGTGTTCCCATGCACATTCTCACTAAATCTACACATCTGGAATCTATACATCTGGAATTCCCATAAAGTTAAAAACAGCTGAAAATAGCAACCTGCATGTTTTCCTTCCATTTGTGATCAAATGGTGTTAAGTACCCGATTAGGTACTTAACACCAGTCCTCCATAATAAGTGGGAGAAAGAAGTGTTCCCATGCACATTCCCATGCACATTCCCATGCACATTCTCACTAAAGTTTGCTGGTCTTGTGGTGCTTTTTGTTGTAGATTTTCTTACTTCAGACAGACCCGATTAGGTACTTAACACCAGTCCTCCATAATAAGTGGGAGAAAGAAGTGTTCCCATGCACATTCTCACTAAATCTACACATCTGGAATCTATACATCTGGAATTCCCATAAAGTTAAAAACAGCTGAAAATAGCAACCTGCATGTTTTCCTTCCATTTGTGATCAAATGGTGTTAAGTACCCGATTAGGTACTTAACACCAGTCCTCCATAATAAGTGGGAGAAAGAAGTGTTCCCATGCACATTCCCATGCACATTCCCATGCACATTCCCATGCACATTCTCACTAAATCTACACATCTGGAATCTATACATCTGGAATTCCCATAAAGTTAAAAACAGCTGAAAATAGCAACCTGCATGTTTTCCTTCCATTTGTGATCATAAATAAAAGAGTGAAGCCAAAAAATAACACAAGTATATCTGCTAGCAAAACTTAAGATACAAAAATAGTAAAAGAATGCTTCAAAGGGGAGAAAAAGCATTTCGGTCAGAATATGAATAGAAAAGTATATGCCACGGGTAGGCAGGTCACACAAAGTCTGCCTATTACAATCAATACCAGACACTTAACAGTAAGAATGTACATTTCCCCCTTTCTCTTTTGCATCTTCGATTTTCACTCTCTGTTCCCATGCCAAGGCTCCCAGCAGCTCTTACGTAACTGCGTGCTGGTGGTTTGCAAACTCTTGCACGCGCGTCTGAGCAGAGCGGGTAGAATGAGCTGCCCGGGGCTCCAGTGCATGGATCGCAGCCGATCAGCTGGATCTTCACCACCTGTGCCAGTCCCCTGCCATCCCTCCAGCTTGCCAAAGGAATTACCTCCAAGTTTCATGTTGTGCATGACATGACGTGTGTGTTGGAGGGAAGGGCCTTCCAGGTTCCCTACTTCCTCAGCTTCCACTGGCAAGGTGGGATGAGAGAATAATTTACAGTTTAAAGCTTCGCTTGCAGGGGCATAGAAAACCTGATTAGTGGGGGGGGGGGCGGCTCTTTTACTTGCCTGTGACTTTATGACAGGAAGATAGATTTCCTTCACACTTGGTACCTCTGGTGCAGCCTGCTGACCCCTCTTTCATGCTCCTGTGTGGCCTCTCATTCACATGAGGCAGGGGTTTCACCTTCTAGCACAGGGGTAGGCAATGCCAGACCTCGCATGCTGCAAGCTACTCGGGTTTTCAGAATATCCACAATGACTCTGCATTTGCAAGCAGTGAAGGGCAGCGGCTGGTAATGCATCTCATGAATAGTCAATGTGGATATCTTGAAAGCTTGACTGGCTTACGGGATTCCAGGTCGGAAGTTGCCTGCCATTGTTCTAGTGAATTAACTTCCCAACATATTTGTGTATAATAAAAACAGCAGCTTTAGAAATATGAACAAAATGAAAAATATGAAAAAAAAAATGCTCCTGTACCCTTTGATGTGAAAATAATTGATGGGTAGAATGGCAGCCTCTGGTAGTGCTTTGTGCTGCAGCAGTGCACCCAGAGCACTGTGAAGCTGCAGGAGAGGGAACCGCTGTAGGAAAAAAGTGAACAGCTGGTTGACTCATGCCGATGAGCAGAAATGGGAACCGAGCTGAATGCCAATGACTGGCATTGCACTTGCCTTGTGGAAGTTTACCTGGGTGCAAAGTGATAGAAGAACTGATTTCAGGATCACAGAAAAAAAGTGCAAAAGGCCTATAGGAATGATACTATTTCACCCACAGATGCAAAGTGGGAAAATCCCCTTTATTACATTCAGCCTTCGGCCAGTTTACGGTGGCACAGAGGCACTGCTGCTGTGCCTGCCATGTGGAGGACCTAGGTTTGATTCCCAGGTCAGTCTTCTGTTCCCTAGGCCAGCCAGGGCTGGGGATACAGCATTCACAGCCTCTCAGGTGGGTGAGAGGGGAGTCCCAACCACTGCTCAATGGTGGGATCTATTGGCTAGAGCTGGGGGGGGGGGGGGGTCAAAGATCATCACGGCTGGGCTGAGGGAGGGTTTATACACATGGGGGGAGGGAACTGGTTGGTTGCCACTGAAGGCTCATTGCACCCTAGCCCAGCAAGAGGCTGGAAAGCCAAAGGAGTAAGGACCTACAGCTGAGCCAGAAAATAATTTTTAAAAAGTCACTTTGCTGGCACAGTTTTGAAACAACACGTCTTTTATCCAAAGCTCTCATTTCCTGGAACTTCTGGAAAGGGAAATAATTCCACAGGCTTAGACAAAAAAAAAAAAGCGCTGTGGGAACTGCGAGGTCCTTTTGGGCAGGAGTCCCATGCAAGGTTGCCAATTCCACAGAAACATTTTTACTGACAGTCCGAGGATTTTTTTTTTTTTTTACCGGCCACTCAAGTTTTTACTGACTGGGAGTAAAATTATCTAAATGTTTGGGGGTTGAGGGGGCAGTGCGGGTTTCCGAGCTTCTTTTGCCCTGTTGTCGCTGCACACTCACTAGGGCTAATGTCAGAGCCAGAAGAGAGACGTGCCAACCGCCCAGAAATTTAAAGACATTTACAGATCTTATGGACAGGTTTCTTTTTCTGCTGTGTTGACGGAGCGCCGGTAAATTTATGGGCAATTGTCAACTCTGCCTGGCGTGTTCTCCCTCCCCCTCCCCCCTTTTCACCTTTGCCTGGCCTGCTCTCTTGCCCTCCTTCCATCCCGCTCCTCCTCCTCCTCCTCCACCCCCCCACCCCGCCCATGGTCTGGGCCTAGCAGCTTTTCGGCCCAGACCGCAGTGGTAGCAGCTTCTGGGCCCAGGCCCCTAACGGCGGCATCATCTCGGCAGCTTGTTGGCCTGGCATGGTTGCAGGTGAACTGTAGGTGGGGCTTTCTAGCCTTGGACGTGTCTTTTCCTGCTCCTCATGATGTCAGAGAGAGAGAGAGATAAGCTGTGCAGCCAAAATCCTAGGCTGTTGCAAGAAATTTCCAGACTTTACGGACAGACTCATCTTCATGCGTTTTTACTTAGAGGCAGCCTGTAAATTTATGGGCGGCCGTCAAGGCTGGTCCCACGACACTTTTTACACATGGTTTTTTGTTTACACTGTTCGTTCTCTGGAAGTTTTGTTTTTTTCCCCTTTCCAGAGATTACAGGACATCTGTGGGCTAAAGATTGTACTATAAAGTGTTTTGTTTTGTTTTTAATTTTTCAAAAGAAAACACAGCAGTGCCGACTTGTTCAGACGAACTGACTTGCAAGCGTTTTGGCTTAT
The DNA here is from genome assembly GCF_901001135.1 of Rhinatrema bivittatum. Taxonomy (NCBI): domain Eukaryota; kingdom Metazoa; phylum Chordata; class Amphibia; order Gymnophiona; family Rhinatrematidae; genus Rhinatrema; species Rhinatrema bivittatum. The sequence goes on along the minus strand of NC_042618.1, from coordinate 72,558,498 downwards.
TTTCTTGATGCCCACCAGTTAAATTTGACCCAGGGTCATAGAAGCATAGAAACATACATTCAAGCAGGAAATGCGGTCAGATCTTGCTTGCAAGAAGTAAAACATAAAGAGGTTCGTATTCAAATGCCATTTAGACGGGTAACATAAAAGTTAGCCATCTAAATGGATTATCCGGGTATGCTGGGTGCTTCCCCAGCTAAATTCTAGCCAGATAACTAAGTCAGGGCCATTCTGGGGGTGGATGGGAAGCGTTCCGCCGAGGAGGGGAGTTACCCGCATACGATAACTGGCTAACTCCGATATTCGGTTAACGTATGCGACTTACTCTGGTCGGGCTGTGGGGCTGTCCTAAAGTTAGCCGGTTATACATAACCAGCTAATCGTAAGGTAGCTGGTATAGTCAGCGGCGGAAGCGCCCGCTGCTGAATGTACCCTGCTGGATAGCCGGATGTGGTTATTCGGCTTAACCAGCCGAGCCGCTCAGTGGCTGAATATCGCCCCCTGGAGGACTTGCTCTGCGTTGCCTCAGTTTATTCCTGCTTCAAAACACACTGTGGCGTCGCATCCTGAGCGCCTCTCGTGAGATAAGTAAAAGAAAAAATTGCAAGTGATAATGCTCAATCATCACTTCAAAATAAGCCTCATTTATCCTTCAAGGGATGTGTGTGTGTTTAAGCTGACAAAGAGGTAACGTGGGGGAGGGGGGTCCTCAAAGCCTCCTAACGTGCATACAGGGTGAGGTGTGACTACTGGCTCCTGATTTCTGCTTTTTTTCTTCTTCCCTTTCCCCTTGCAGCGATAGAACGGCGAGGTACTACTATTACTGGCACCTGAGGAAGCAAGTGCTGCACTCGCAGTGCGTCCTGCGAGAGGAAGCCTACTTCCTGCTGGCGGCCTTCGCGCTGCAGGCGGACCTTGGGACCTTCAAAAAGAACAAGCACTACGGCAGATATTTTCAGCCTGAGGCGTACTTCCCCTCCTGGGTAGGACCTGCTGCTTCGAAGGCTTTCTAATTCGTTCTGCAGTTGGGGGGGGGGGGGCTGCACACTCTCAAAAGTGAAAGAGAACGAGACACGTTAGAGCATAGACAGGAAACTGATTCAGGAATGTAAACCCAAATCGGGTAAATTGCTGTATAATAGGGCTCAATATTCAAAAGATATCTGGATACGTAAGTTAACCGGATAAGGCTTGACCGGCTAGCGTACGTGGATATTCAGCAACACGGCTATGCTTCTGAACATCCGTGTATAACGCGCTACTTAGCCGGATAAGTTCTATCCGGATAATTTATATTCAGCTAAGTTAGACCTGCTCTACTTAAGCGGATAAGTACGATCCACCCACTGCCTTCCCACAACTTATCCGACTGCATAAGTGACTTATCCAGATAAGGGGTGGCTGCTGAACATAGCCAAATATTCAGCGGCCACCACTTATCTGGCTAAATAGCGTTTGAATATCAGGCTCAGTGTAATTGCAAACATAATGTCCCATAAGCCAGAATCGTTGGCACACATTGTACTTAAAAGCTTCCCACAAGTGGCCGGATTGAGGGCTCGGCAGACAGCAGAGCGCGCAAGGCCCAAGTTCACATGCTGGGCGTAGCTTTCATTCCCAGGCCAACCAAGGCGCGTGATGCCGAGGAGGCAATGTTCATAGCCCCTGAGGGACTGGCTCCTAACCACTGTGCACCAGTGACACCACTGGGTTACACACATAGCGGGCTTTGAAGGGAATGGCAGCCTATGGCTCCTGGCCAAGATGTGGGGGGGCGGGGTTTGGCCTTTTACTTCCTCCTTCTTCCAGATCAGTTGGAACCAGGGCTGGGATCTTGGTGCCATGAGCCTTCAGTTGTAACTACTGTGGGATTTTCACTCTATTTTAATAGACCCTCCCTCTGTTCCTGGTCTGTTAATTGCATCAATAGTCCTAAAGCTGTCAGCCATGCACTAGGGCCCCTTCCCAAACCCTGTATCATTAGCTCTAACTCCAGCCACCAGGTGTCACCCTTGTTGATGAGGAAGCTTTGTGGGTGATTTTTGCAGCTCACTGACTTAATGAATATTTTAAAAAAAACTAAGGAACGAGAAGTAATCAATCATCCCCTTTTCCTGCCCCTAATATTTTCCAAAATTGCAGCATTAAACAATTGTAGCAGAAAATCCTGCCCTCCTACCTTCAAACCCCCAAAAGTGACCCCACAACAGGTGTGGGTGGGGAAGGGGCGTTCTGGGGTAGAGCCAAGAGCTGAGCGGGTAGGTACCCCAGGCCCAGTGCCATGCATCTTACTTCTGCTATGGAAGACGTGCAAATCCTAATAAAACTATTTCCAGGGGTCTGGGATAACTGGGGGGAGTACAGGCTATAAACAACCAGAGAGGATCTAGCTCTAGACTGGGCAAACTGGTGGAGGAACTGGTGAAACTGGTCATGGCGTGGGCGCGCACCTGTTACGAAATGTCCTCACTTATGCGGCTCAAACTCAATTTACGCCGCTGGACGTGCACAAACTTAGAATTAGGAGCACACAGCTGCACACCTAGGCTATTTTATAACGCGTGCATGCCTGTTATAAAATCGCCGCGTCTCTGGGGGCCCACGACGCTCGCCCATTTGAAAGTTACCGCCTTAGAAGTAAAATGTAAGACCCACGCCCATGTGCACATGTGCGCACGTTTGCCGGCGTGCGCACATCAACGCACCGATTTTATAACGTGCGTGTGGTATAAAATCAGCTGTCCCCATGTCCATGGGCGCACGATTTGAAATTGACGCACGCATGTACGGCGAATGCAGTCTCGAGCATGTAAGCGAAGTGAATTTTCGTAGGTACACGCGGCGACGCAGTAGCCCTTTTTCCCCAGTTCGTTCCCAGTTCGCCCCAGTAAAGGAGAGGACTTCCTAAACCCCCTAGCCAACCCTTTTATCCTGTTAGCCCTGAGCCTTAAAACTCCGCTGACTAGCCTAGTTTTTGGTTTTTTTTCTAACATGGTTTATACACCATCCATAGCGGAAGTAAAGTTACGCAGCAGGGGACTCCGGCAGGCACCTGCTTGTGAGTGTAACTACGTACGCGCTGACTTCATGGTGCCATCCCGGCCCACCCGTGCCCTGCTCAGGCCATGCCCATGCCCTGCCCCTTTTACAGCGCGTGGTCGTGGGCCTTTTAAAATCCGCGCAGCGCGTGTGGGTCCAAGTCATGCGCATAGCTCCCGGTTTTGGCGCACGCAAGCCTTCGAAAATCGACCGGTCAGTGCACAGACAGAGTGGCGAAGATACACACGACTCCCTCACTATACACACATCACCCGGGCTTTACTTCCGTGATGCCTCAGCTTTTCCCCAGTCCTCTTTTCTAGTGCCTACAATTACATTTCTCTTTTGTTTTTTGCACAGCCTCGCATAATGTAAAGCAAAAAAGGTAAAGGAGGGCAAGGACAATGGAGAAAACAGGTTGATTTGGAAAGCACTGGACTGGCTCCAGAGATGTGATTAACCTAACAATCTACTCTTTCATTCCCAATATGCAGGCTTCTGCTTAAATGCCATTGGTTAGGGGCCAGGATCAGAAGGAAGGGGGTTCATATTTTAGGACCATTTCTAATATTGCAAGGTCTGGCCTTTGCCATAAGTTGTGATGGGCCGCGTATACCCTGCGAGGTGCTGAAGACCTGGTACAGCAGATCATCACATTATATTAAACATAAAATAAAGTACCATCAGTCATTCAGGAAAAGGCCGTCCAACAGTTATTAAAAACATAAATAACCTGTTTTTCAAATGATCATAAGACCGTCATAAATAAATAAACCAAAAACTATTAAAAACATTAATAAACTCCCAGGCTCATCAAATCATGTTAAAAGTCATTAAAAATAGATCAGAAGGTCAGATACAGATTAAACAGATTCCAGTGATTAGTCCCCAAAGGTTTGGCAAAAAAAAAAGCCAAGTTTTAATTCGCTGTTTAAAACTAGTTAAATCTGTAGCAAGGCAAGTTTCTGTGGGGAGACAGTTCTGTAAAAATGGGGTGCAGCAGGAGAAGGGTCCTAGGCAAGTTTTAGAAAGCTTGGCGTAGAAATGTATATGTATCTACCTTATAAATGGGCTCTGACCGACGGCCCGCAAATGCGCAGTAGAGAGCAGCTCTACCGCGCATGTGCGGGCCAGCACGTCGGTCTGAGCCAGCGTCAAAAAAAAAAAAAAAAAATGGCGGCGGTAGCGGGCGGTGGCGGTAGCGGGCGGCGGTGGTGGTAGCGGCAGCGGGCGGCGGCGTAGCGGGCGGCGGTGGCGGCAGCCAGTAGCGAGGGAGGGAGGGACTGACTGAGTGGGAGGGAGGGACGGAGAGAGAGAGTGGGTGGGAGGGAGGGAGGACAGAGGGAGAGGGAGAGGGGGGACTGAGGGAGAGGGAGTGAGTGGGACTGAGGGAGAGAGAGGGAGGGAGTGAGTGGGACTGAGTGAGAGAGAGGGAGGGATAGAGGGGGGACTGAGTGAGAGGGAGAGGGGGGACTGAGTGAGAGGGAGGGAGGGAGAGAGGGGGGACTGAGTGAGAGGGAGAGGGGGGACTGAGTGAGAGGGAGGGAGGGAGTGGGACTGAGTGAGAGGGAGGGAGTGGGACTGAGTGAGAGGGAGTGAGTGGGACTGAGCGAGAGGGAGGGAGAGAGAGGGAGGGAGTGAGTGAGACTGAGTGGGAGGGAGGGGACTGAGTGAGAGGAGAGGGAGGAGTGGGGTGAGGGGGGGGGGAGGGGTGGTGAAGAGTGAGGGGAGAGAGAATGAGGGGGAGGTGAGAGACAGAGGGATGTAGCCCGTTTTAACGGGCTTAACGGCTTGTATATATATATTTTTTGGGTGAATAAATAAAACAATTTGTTTGGTGCAAATAAATACAAATCTCTTGATCTTTTATCCACCAGACAGAAGCAAGTCTGCAATCCATGGGGCCGATGCAATAAGACACGCCTTAGAACGGACGCTCGCACGCAGCGCCCATTTTCATAACATGCACACAGCCACCTCCCCTGGGCGCCTGAGGCAGTATGTAAACGCGGGGCTGCTTAAAGAAAGGGCGCGCTAGGGAAGACGTGCGCATCCCTCGCGCTGAAATGTATCGGGCGCCGACGGTCGCAACGGGCGCTCAGTACGAGCGTTCGTATTTATCCCGCTTCTGGCCAGTTTTGCTGAGGTTTCTGGACTCCCATAGCCCCCTTCCTATTGTGCGTCTACATTGCGTGTCCAGAATTTATTTATTTTTTTAAATCAAGCCCATATACCTTTATTTTTGAACAGCGCAAGCACTAAATTTAAATGTCACAATGATACTAACTAGGAGGAACCACAGAGGACCGAATTTTTTAATTTCTCATGAGCTCTTGACTCGTGGATTGATTTAACACCACCTCCACGCCTGGAGTTAAATTTGCCATATTAAAAAGTGTGCTTTGGGCACCCAGTGATTTTTTGCATGAGGGGGGTAATAGCTAATAACCTCATCTACATGAATTTACATGTGATGAGCGCTATCAGCTGTGCAATTGTTTGGGCGTGCATTTTGGGTGCGCTGATCTTATTGCATCGGGTGCTAATCTGAGACTTCCAAAACGCACATCCAACCACACATTAAACCTGTGTGCTAGGCCAGGCGCACCTTATTGCATCGGCTCCCATGAGCAGCTGCAGGAATGCCGAAGGGGGGGCCTGCACAGATCCTCCTTGGAAGAGGCGAGTGATTGGCTCTAGAACGGGTCTGACTCTCATTGTAATTCTGTGTTGCTTATTTGTTCTGTCAGGTGATCAAGAAAAGAGGGAAGGACTACATTTTAAAGCACATCCCGAATATGCACAGAGATCAGTTTGCGCTGAGTGTCTCTGAAGCACATCTTAAATACATTAAGGAGGCAGCCCGGCTGGATGACGTGGCAGTTCATTACTACCGGCTCTACAAGGTAAAGGAGCAGAGCAGAATGGTGCAGCAACCTCGGTTTGCTTCCCGACTGCTCCTGGTGTCTGGTTTCTTCTCAGGAATGGGTTGCTGACCTGCTGCCAGTGCCTTGAGCTCAGCTACAGGGTGCCTTTGCGAATTTTCTATAACCTTCAAAAAGTGAGACACCGCAAGACCCGGTCAGCATATTCTGTGCCGCCTAAAATCATGTGTCCTTAGACTAGGTTGGCGATTTAAATGCATTCGCACCTGTTAGCAGTTCAGTGGCCTATGAGAAAGGGGTAGGCAACAGTGTACCGTGGGTCAGCGTGGTTTCTTGCATGGCTGCTGACCAGGCTGAAAACAGGAGCTCCTCCATCTTGGCAGTGGTGCACCGTGGGTCTCTGGCGCACGGGAACCAGTGCTTACATTTGTTCTTTCCTCCTGCACACCCCACTCCTCTATTCCTTATAGCAATACTTAGTTACAGAAAATCACAATTTATTTATTTTGTTATATTTATTTACCCATTTTTCCCTTCCAACCACAAAACAGATTACAGTCAGATAAATTAAAAACAATATAAAATCAATAAAACAATCTACCATACATAAAAAGCAATTACAATACAGTCAATGTAAAAACAAACACAATGATAAATAAGACCAATAAACGCATCAATTTAAAGAAAACATTGACAAAAACTCCCTCTATTACCAGATACATTGTTAAGTAACATAAAACCCTGAAAAAAGTCACTCAGAACTTGTATAGCAAATCTGTCATAACAAAGCAGCACTAACACCAGAACTTAACAGCAACAACTATCTATGAAAAGGATGTAACAATACAAGAAAAACACGCAATTATGTAAAACATAATACCATAAATAAAAACAACCAGGTTGACACAGAAACATGTCACTCAGTACATTGTCTCCATTATCAGTATGTCTTCCAAACATTTTCATATGCCCTTTGCTTCTTCAGGAGAGAGAAGGAGACCTTTTCCATTATAGCAATATCAGTACTGCAAACATTGTAAAGTGCCTTAGAATACCTCTCTGTTATTAAAATATACACACATGCAGAAGTAGATCTCATCTCTGTCACACACACACACACACACACACACAAATGTACAGCCACATTTTCTTGTACTCAGCCATATACACATCACAAACTCTCAGGTGCAGCCTCTCTTTTTCACTTAAAGAAACAGACACATAGAACTTCTCTCTCTCTTATGCACACTCACAGCTTCTATCCCTCTCTCACAAACACATACACACACCACACAGCCTCTCTCTCTTATGCACACACACAAAGTCTCTCTCTCTGACACACATACATATGCTCTGACTCCCTCTCAGACTGGCTGTCACACACGCATACACTGTTTCTCCCTCTCTCATTCACACAGCCTCTTTCACACACTGTCTTACTCTCTTTCTCTCACACAATACACATACACCATCTCTCAAATACAGACACATTCTCATATATGCACACACACAGGTTCCCTCACAAAAAAACACGCACTGTCTCTTTCTCCCATGTAGACATGCCATCACAGAAACACATATATAAATACATAATAACACAGACACACAGAAATGTACACACCTGCACAAATACATACAAAAACATTGACACACACACACACCAGAACACAAACACACAAAACTACATACCTGCATTTCTGCATACAACATTAGTACCATTTAAAAAGTGCCTGAAAATAATATGTGTCAGCATAGGTGAGAATTGTACAATCTCTCCTCCTTATGCACAATCCCTTCTACCAGCAGGAGGAGAGCAGTAATTCTTTTGCCAGCTTCACTCTGAAATTTGAATTGTAAGACTGTGCAATTCAGACTTCCAAGTGAAACCGGCAGAGGAGACAGGTACAGGTAAGAAACTGCTCTTCTCCTGCTAGCAGGAAGGATTTTTGCCAGGATGGGTTGGAAGAGGAGGAGATCCCCAATCCAGAAACACATTCATAAATTAGAACCATCAAGGGTTGACATGATTGACATGATTTATAAATTGTCTGTATCAAGACCTTATATGGTGAACATAAAATCATACATAATCATAAAATGGACAAACCAAACAAATTAGCAGGACCAACAAAGCCATATTAACAAAAGCAAGTAAAAGAAAAGACCTGCCAGGGAACATAGAACTAACATGCCGCAGCGCCAGGGCCTCTCACGAGAATGCCTGCCTAAATGAGAATTTTTTTATTAGGCCCTTAAACATTTTTCCGCAGTCTGACTGCTGCAAGCATTAAAACATTTTCCACTGAGAACATGGAAAGCGCACGTCACATATGTGCACACACACACAGGCCGATACAGTACAGTGCGCTCCAGTGAAGTGGCTCTAATATGGCCGGTGGAGCGCACTGCTAACCCGCATTTTCAACGCGCTAGCTTTACCCCTTATTCAGTAAGGGGTAATAGCGCGTCGAAAACACGCATCCAACCCCCTTGAAACTAATAGCGCCTGCAACATGCAAATGCATGTTGATGGTCCTCTTAGTTATTCCCGCGTGATACAGAAAGTAAAATGTGCAGCCAAGCCGCACATTTTACTTTCAGAAATTAACACCTGCCCAAAGGCTGGCGTTAATTTCTGCCGGCGCCGGGGAAGTTCACAGAAAAGCAGTAACAAGTTCTTTTCTGAGCACCCTCCGACTTAATATGGCGATATTAAGTCGGAGGCCCCAAAAGTAAAAAAAAAAGTAAAAATTAAAAATCGGCCCGTGGGTCAGAAGACGGACGCTCAATTTTGCCGGCGTCCGGTTTCCAAACCCGTGGCTGTCAGCGGGTCCGAGAACCGACGCCGGCAAAATTGAGCGTCAGCTGTCAAACCCGCTGACAGCCGCCGCTCCTTTTACCACGGGCCCTAATTTGCATAGGCCACTCTCCTGAATCGCGCGCCCAGGAGAGTGGCCTGTGCGTGTGCCGGGAGAGCGGGTGCTTGCCAGCTCTCTCGCGCGTTTTTCTGAATCGGCTCTAATATGGCCCTCCACATATACAGAAATCATGGGAGCTTAACAGCCCCTAAATTAACATCTCCCCCCCAATATAAAAACGACAAGGGGATTGGCAGCCCAAACCTAACCCCCTGTACTCCACCCCTGGAGCTTTGTTCCACCCCTCTCTCCACCTCTAGTATGCCCTCCTCCCCTTCCTCTCCTATTCCACCAGGCCTCTCTCCAGCAGCAGTATCCCTCTGTTTCCCTTTCTCTCTCTTTCTGCCTTTCCCCATGACTCTCTCTCGAGCGCTTGCTCCCTGCCCCCATTCTCTCTTCTCTCTCTCGCACTTTTTCCCTGGAAAGGGAAATTTGGATTTTTTTGCACCCTCTCCAAGGAATACTCAAGGCAACTTACTGCATTTTCAGAACTCAGGTATCATTCCCTGCCCCGTAGAGCTTAATATCTATGAGGGTCCCCTGCCCTTATCTCCCATTCCCCCACTCTGTGCCCCTCTGTCTCCCCCTGCCCTGCACCACTTCACCCTCCCCCTGAATCTCCCCCCGCCCCACAGGACAGCACCAGTTCACCCTGTCCCAAAATCTCGCTTCCCCCCCCCCCCCCCCAACTCAACACCAATTCTTTCTGCCCCTGAATCATTCCTTGCCCCACCAGTTTATCCCCCACTGAACGCTTCTCCCCTCTGCTGTCCCTGAACCCATCTGCCCCCACCTCCCCCTGCTGCCCAACACCAGTTCCACCCCACACCATCCCCCACAGTGCTCAGCAGCAACAGCTGCTCCATCCCGGCCCTGGCGGAAGACGTCCGGGCCCTTTCTCCTACCTCCTCTTTTAGGGCCTGGCTTTCCTCCCTGTCGCTGTTCCCTTCTCCTTCCTCATGGCCAGGGGCGTTGAAGAGGGCTTGGGGGGGGGGGGGGCTCTTGCTTGCATGAGCATCCTGTGATCCTCAGCAGATGCCTCCTGCGCCTGCACGGTTATTGCCACTGCCCGTCCGCCAGCCCATTCCATGGGCTGCAGGCTGGGGGTGAAAATGGAGAGGAGCACCTGGTGGTGGGGGCGTGGAGGCGCTCCCTCTGGCTTCGGGCCTGTCGTCCGGTGCGCCCCCCCCCCCCCCCACACACACACACACACACACATACATACACACACGGCCCGGTGCCTGGGGGCTTTGGCCACCTCCCCTTCAGCTCCTCCCTCTCTGCACCACTGCATTATGGGTGCTGTTACGCTGACCCCTTTCCCCAGGCACGAAATGAATTTTGGACTGAGGGAACTTTCACAGTTACATGGGTTCTGACCTTCGACAGTAAGATTTTTTTTTTTCAGCACTGTAAAAGTATTTTTAAAAGGTCTTCTGTTTATACATTTTTTTTTTTTTAGGACAAAAGGGAGCTTGAAGCCTCATTGGTCCTTGGGCTGACACTTCGAGGGATTCAGATCTTCCAGGTGCGCCGCTTGTAGTCTGGATCACACGGGGTCAGAAACATGCACCTTTTGCCTTGTGGTGCAAGGGGAAATTCTTCTCTCTGAGCATCTTATCATGTTCCTTTTGATTTGCACACTAGCACTGTACTTACAGAAGAAAGCGAGGTTACTTTTGAAAAGGGTTTGGTCTTCATTAGTCATTGAAACGGGCAGCTAGAAAAGGTGATGCTGGGTGTTGAAAGCCTTTCTCACAAGTGTCTGCCTTCTGTTTTGCAGTGTGTGGGTGAAGAACGACAGTTGCTTTATGACTTCCCATGGACAAATGTAGGAAAACTTGTATTTGTGGTAAGTACAAAGCAAAATGGATTTAGCAGAAACAAGTCTAGAATTGCCTGGCAGGTTACAAGCGCGTACATTATGTCTCCGTGGCCTGCCTGCATGCATGCATATGTGCAGGCATGCGTGTTTGTGTGTGTGTGTTACTGTGTGTCACATTTGTTCTGGATGAGAGTTTCTGGGACTTACAGGAGGTCTGGATGTGTGTGTGTGGGTATGGGAGTGTGCATGTTTGCTCTGGATGTACGTGTGTTACAGGAAGTGGGTATGGGGTGTCTGTGTCTTATAGGAGCTCCTGGTGAGTGCAAGCTCAGAGTTCCTTTCCTATCAGTTGAGGCAGGGCTTTAGCCCTCACTCTCACATGGGAAGGGAAGGGGAGTGGAGGAGCCAGGCTCAGGGTTCGTGGGAGTTGCACTCGGGTGCAGCTTTACCCTTGAAGTGTGCCTCTGTGCACTGATGGGGCTGCTCTACCATGTTTGGGGTCCGGAGCTGGAGTGCAGGGTGCTCCCCTCACGTGATTGGTCGGTGGTGCTCGACTCCAGAGCACAGGCAAGTTCGGGTGTCTCACAAACAGCAGAGGGGCTCAGGATCAGGATTGGGTTCTGGGGACTGCTGCTATTTCTCAGAGGTGCTCGACGCTCAGACTCGCTGCCTGCACTTCCCAAGACCTTGGTCTGACCCACCTAAACAAGCCACCTCCTTCTGCATGCCGGCAAAGAGCTCAAGCCGGTAGTGCCGCCCCCTCCGCCCCACAAAATCTGGCTGCTTGGGCTTTCTCCCTCCAGCTAGGTCTGGGTGTAGGAGCTTGGGAGCCTTCTTTTCCCATGCAGGGTCCAGGCGGTCCGGCTCTGGGGCCTTTTTCTGCCCTGTCGGATGTGGCTAGTCTAGTTCCAGGACCTAGCTCTGCCCCACTGGATCTCGGCAGTTGCCTTCGGGTTCTCTCTTTTCCCCGCCATGCCCAGGCAGTCAGGCTCTGGGTCCTAGGTCCACACTACCAGGTCCCAGTACTCTGGCTCGGGGGCAGCAGTATACTGAAGCAGTATACTGAAGCAATGCTTATATTATGGCTTTCTGCACTTGCTAGTTAGTGCCTACCTATGACGACACTTTTTCACAGATGGATGGACAAACTGAAAACATAAGCATATTTTCAATCATAAAACATGCTAAAAGAGCAAAGGAGTTCACTTATCTCTTTGTCTACTGATCTGCTTTTTTTTTTAATCACTGACTTCCCATACTGCTTAATGTTGTTTCTCTGTTTCTGTGTCCATGCATTTTGCATGATACACTTCCAGATGTAAAGGGCTCATAAACTCAGACAGTAAACCATTACTTGTTTAAACTATTTTAGCATTATATACTGTTAGAAACAGAGAAACATGATGACAGAAAAAAAAAAGACGGTCTTTCTTGACTACCATCCACAGCAACTCAGCTCTTCAGTCCCTAGCACTCCCTCAGTGCTGTGTTTCGTGGCTCGCAGTAAGGACCCACACCTGACGTTGCTAAGACCTTCGCAACTGAATGCCACCATTGCGGCCAACATGGCAAGATGTTGCTAGCCCCTCCATAGTGTGCACACGAGCTGACACCGGGGTATTTAAAGGACCCCCCTGTGGTGCTCTTAGATGATATCATAACGTTCACCTTTATAATGCTGCCTCAGATGCCCTTATGACGCCTCAGGAGCAGGTTCTCCTACGTTATAGTGCATGTTGCTTCTCTGCCCAACCTTTTCCTGCCTCGCCTGCCTCTGCCTCTCCTGCCCAGCCTGTTCCTGCCTTCTCCACCTTCCCGCTCTCCCACCTCCTTGGGTGGATACCCGGTAAGGATCTCGGATTGGATCTTCTCTTCGCATGTTAGCTGCCTGCCTTGACCCTAGCCTGGCCCTGGACTCCGTCTCCTTGTCCACTCCAAGAGATCCTCGCCTAAGTCCTGCCAGCCCCGCCACCCAAAGACTCAACCCGAGGGCAACAAGGGCTGGTACAGGTGAAACCTCACTCCGGTCCCTGCCACACCAGAGTCCACCTGCTGGCGGTGAGAACCTGCAGACCCCCTCCCTGCAGGTTGAGTTAATTTCACCCCAGTCCAAGGGTCCACAGATTCAACACTTAGAGAGCCTCTGTGTTTACCCCATGCTTTCTTGAATTCAGATACTATCCTTATCTCTACCAGGCGTCTGTTCCATGCCTCCATCACCCTTTTGGTAAAGAAATATTTCCTTAGACTGCTCCTGAGTCTACCCCCTTTCACCCTCTTCCTATGATCCCTTGTTCCTGTTGCAGATTTTCACATCATCCACAAACAGACAAACTTTTTCCAATAGTCGTTCGGCTTATGAAAATGTTGAAAAGAACCAGTACAAGGACCACTCCTTGTGGCACACAACTAGTAATACTCAGAATGGCAGAAAGAGATTCAGCCTGGGCTAGGGCTACCTTTTTTTAACTCATGGTGCAAAACAATACATCCAGGCTAACTCATGGGATATTGGGCTTTCTGTTTTGCAGATATTGACTTCTCGGCATACATTTTTGCACATGTCCCTATTTTGCAGAGTAGGAACCAGACAGAATAAGAGATATTCTAATGAATTCTTTCCTAAATTAGAAGGCCTCCTGGGCAGTTTATTCACTGTATCCAGAAGCAGAGATACCCTTGTTCTTCTTCCTTGACAGTTCACTGCTTTCTTGTATTGCAGGCAGCGGCAGTAATCTTCCACAAAAAAAAAAACAGAGGCAATCCTTCCATGTCTGTTAGGTGCCATAAACCATCAACTCTGCCCTTCTCCCTCCCTGCCCGGGTTTCCCCCTCCTTTTCCCAATAGTTACAGCTTCCACAGAAGACCCCCTCCTCTGAAACCAGCAATCTTAATATTAAATCAAGAGCAGCTCCTGCTGCCTCGGAGATGACTGCTTGCTGCTCCTCTGCAGAAGTTAAAACATGTTTGAATATGAGGAGCTCTACTTAAAGCCACATCACAGTCCTTGTCGCAGTGCCCTGTACAGATCTTGTAGATTCTGATTGTGAAATCCACATTAGAAAAGTTTAAATTCCAGAATCCTACAGCCTGAGGGGTAAAATCTGGAGATGTACTGTCAGGGAAAGATGAAAGGCAGTGTAAATAAGCAAAGACATTTTATTAGGATCTGACATCCAACACATGCTGCCCATTTGTTCTGGAAAATTCTGTTTTTCCCTAGCTGATCATTTTACTTCAGCACTGGATGCATTTTTTTGAAGTGACATAAAGCAAAAGTTTCTGAATGAAACTTGTTTAAATGTCACATAAAGACAATTAGGTAGAATTACTCTCCTAAAAAGGGAAAGTATGCATATTAGTGGTATTCCCTTCCAGTCCTTGAGGGCCCTATACAGGTCAGGTTTGCAGGATATCCCTAATAAATATGCATGAGATAGATTTGCATGCACACTGCCTCGACTGTATGCAAATCCATCTCATACATATTCAGTAAGGATATCCGGCCCTCTAGGACTAGAAAGGAATAACACTGGTATGGAGCTTAAACAGAGTCACATGGTCGTTACCTTTACGCATAAATAATTAAGAAACTCAGACAATTAGAGAGAGGTGAATTTCCACTTCAGCTGGAGTGGCATGAAGTCAGGATTTTGAGGGAGACACATTTCTTTGGGATGAGTACTTTGCTTCTTTTCTGGCCAGCATTAGCAGATTTTTTTTTTTTTTTGTAAAACCATAAGACAGACAGGGATACATTTTCCTATATGAGCTGGGGCCTGCACGCTGCTCCTCTGCTTTAATGTGCAAAGGGTCTTGAATGTTCAAAGTGCTTCCTTCCAGGTTGCGTAGCACTGTTTTATATTGACCCGAAGAAGATCTTAAAAAAAGCTTCATTTTTATCACTAAAAGTTTTTTTTTACCTCCTAATTTCAAGGACCGGCAATGGAAAAGTGTTCTCTGGTGATGCTATCCGCTTGTCAGGCTGTGCTTCCGGTATCCCCGACCAGGGTGCTTGGTTCAGTTTGGGTCACAAATACACGTAGACGACAGTGCTTTCCACAGTGACATACCAGGACCGTAACCTTCAGAAACCGAGAGCATGCCGTGTTTAGCAGAGCAAGGCATCAGATTCACAGTCCTGGGCTGTGATTACGTCCTTTGAAGACTTTCTTCCCTGCACTTTTTATTTACCTCTCTCGATCTCATTTCACATGATGCCGGCATCTTGCAGCTGATCCAAAATCAGCGGGGGGGGGGGGGAGGAAGGGATATGCGCAACATTACATAGCAAAATACTGTGAGCCTAACAATACCTCACAGCAAATGCCCAGTCGTCTGCAACTGCATCCAAAACCCAGTTCTCAGGCTCGCGCAGGGCTTGTCAATTTGTCTCAGTCTGGCTAAATAAATTATTAACCAAAACAAAATGCCCTGCTACTTTATGCAGTTGTGTAGCCTGTCTGCCCTTCCATTAAATATGTATGTTGGCATCATTCGGCAGTCTGCAACAATTTCTTTTAAATGCTTGAATCTTAACTTGCAGGAGATGCTGCCCTGTCCCAAAAACGAGATGACAATGAGCAAACTTTATTAGACACATCCACTTAGACGTCAGAAACCACAGGACAGCGGGATCCTTTTCACCTCTCCCGTTCGTTTTGTGCAGGCTGGGCCAGAGACAAACCGAGCGTGAGAAAATGCTTTGGGTTTTTGTTTGGTTTTTTTTGGTTATTGTTATTGACGGGTTTTTTGCTTCTTGTTTTCTGCAGGGTAAGAAGTTTGAGATTTTGCCCGACGGCCTCCCGTCAGCCAGGAAGCTCATTTACTACACCGGCTGCCCCCTGCGCTCCCGGCACCTCCTGCAGCTGCTCAGTAACAGCCATCGCCTGTACATGAACCTGCAGCCGGTTCTACGGCAGGTCCGGAAGCTGGAGGAGAATGAAGGTAACCTGCCTGGCAGCGACGACTTATTTAAACCTAATTGAAAACCGTGACGAGATTATAGCAAAGTGAGCACTTCCTTCAGCAGTACGCAGTACCCCAGTTTCTGTTAGTGGGTGCCCCTGTCCCATTAAAATAGAGAATAGTATTTCTACATAAATAATTATACATTCACCTGTACATCATCACCTTGTTTCACACTTTTCCAACTGGAGGGCTCAAAGTGTGTTGCCGTCTTCAAGGATGCAAATAGAGGTTGAGATCAGCTTCCTCCTGGCCACCGCCAGGGAGATAATCTGGCGGGCCAGGAGGGACGAGCTTACTGGGCTGAGTCCCTCAAAACGTGGGGTCCTCTTCCAAGCTGCTATTTGCACCCACGTCAAAAGGGGAGCACTTCTGAGCAGTGTCCACCGGAAAAGCGGAAGAGTCCATTCACTGCTGGGCAGAGGGCAAAATGCTCTCTCTCCCTCCCCTCCCCCCCGTGTCCACATTTAGGTTGGCCCCTTTTCTCTTTTTGTTTCTGGGTCTTCCCTTTCCCCTCCTGGTTGGGCAGCGGGCAGCTCCGCGGGAACGCAGGTCTGTATGAGTACAGTGGGGCACCCACGCCAAGCCAACTACAAGGCTTGGGGGTCTCACCCTGGGCAAGCAAGTGCAACCCTGAAGCCCCCCTTGCCAAAACCCCCTTTACCCCTCCTTGTTTGATGTGGACCACCCAATAAGGTGCAGGCTAGACTGTAAGCCTTTGTAAAGCTTGGATAGTTTTTATTTCTTTTTTGTGATCTCCATTTTCCATGCCAGGCGCACGAAACGTGCGTCCAAACCAGCGCTTAGCTAATAGCTCCTGGGCGCCCGATGGTGCTAGAGACACACAATTTATCTCTAACGCATCTTTTTTAGCGTGGCGGCTCATTCGCCTGTTGCATCGAACGCCCGGGAGAGGTGATTGTGCATGCGTTTAAAAAAAAAGCACGTCCAGTTTGGACGCACGTTTTTAGTGCGTCAGTATTGCATCGGCCTGAAAGTGTACTATGGTCTTCAAAGAAGCAATTAGGAGTTGAGGTATTTTGTATTTTTCACTTATTTACACCATCATTTTTGTGTTGACGCCTTGAACTGTGCTCTGACTCCCAACCCCCACCCCTGCGAGACCTCTCAAGGGAGCACTTCTGATTGGTTACAGAAGGAGGTGGGAGGTCAGTAGCATCTGGAGCGGGGCTGAAAGTTGCAATACTTTTCATGTTTTACCATGATGCCTTGTACACAGGAGGCAGAAGGTTCCTCATTGGATTGAACTGAGTTTGTTTTCCTACCATTTTCTCCCAGTCATCATGTCTTTATTTCTGAAAATGTGTTTATTTGATTGGATAGTTTTAGTAAGGAATGTATTCATTGATAGAAACAAGGCCGGCTTTACTGAGCATTTTGTGCAGGGGCACAGAATGGGAAGAAAAGCTCATAGTATATCAGGCCCCCATAGATAAAGGTCCTGCTTCCAGTAAATCTTTGGATCAGTGTTTCTCTCTTTTCCCCATCCCACGTGCCCTTTTACATAGACGTGGATAGATGTGATATTCCACTCTTGCCACAGATGCATGTGCTGCATCCGAGAACCATCTTGCCACTCAGACACTAACTGGATTCTTTGTGAAGCAGCAGAGAAATGCTTTTGATGTATGTATGGCAATAACAATTGTATATCAATGTATTCATGAGCTTGATAGGTTTCATATTTTCCATGAATAGGATGCGCTTGGTGCATCCAATTAATCTTTATCAGTTTCAGAAGGATGACAGTGCACGTGCCTCAGTTATTCAGGGTAGTCCGTGGTGTATTCTCGCTCTGATACTGTCAGTCTCTTACTGTTCTGTTCCCCTGCATGCCCAAGCTGCTTGCATAGAAAGAAGCCAGCAGAGAAGTGCTTTCTGCTCCCAGATTCGGAAACGCTCCATCTCCACGACTAAGTTGTCCTTTGCTAAGACATTTTGCATTCTTAAATGATGCTCTGAATTATGCTGGCAGTGTAAAGCTTTGCTAAGCTGTCTTTGATATTGCATGATGTGCAATGTACCGTGTAATCTGGAACAGTGTGTATCTGAGGTACTGTAGTGTTACTGTAGAGGTCCAAGTATTGTGAGGTTAAACTAATAGAGGTCGTAGGCGTCCAACAGTATTCCACATCCGACAGTATTCCTCTAGAAAAATAAAAGGACATATGCTGATTTTGCAGGGTCTCGCAAGCCCTTATTAAGCTGGAGTGTGTGCTCGAAAAACTGTGAGCAATTCAGCGGGCGACGCCGTATGCTTGAACACGATTCGCAGGCATATGATGCCACTCACTCCACTGTAGCAGTCAAGATAGGCAGGGCAGCTGGGAAGCAGCAGAAGATTGCCATAAAAATTGCAGGCCCATTGCCACTGTGCCCCTTCCTCCCCGCTGCTGGTGGACAAATCTTTCCACACATCTGAGGGGGCAGTACAAGCATTCCGAAACCCATCAATTACACCTACAAATAAACAGACAGAAGAGGAGAAACAGAAGCATAAAGCCAGTCAGGGCCTGTAAGGCTTGCGCCTCCAGCTGCAGGTAGAAGGGTCAGGGTCCTTTAAGATGAGATTTGGCTGCAGTTTCTGCAGTAATACATAAGAGTAGACTTCCCCCCGTCGCTCCTGTGCAATCCCTGCTTTCTCAGCATGCAACAGTTCTGATGCTTGGCTCTTCCAAGAGGAGGACTTGCTCTCACGATGCAACCCAGCCTTCTTCATCTTTAGGGAAAGTTGCAAACCTGTATCAGGCCAATCCCACTTTAGCCACACCGGGTCCTTCTTCGCACCGTCATGGAACTGAGACTTATAAAAACGGCTGCTCAGACTTTTAAGAGCTTCTTCAAGGGTTGTGGCCTCCACCTTTGCTTTACAATCGCTTTCCCATGTGCCAGAGCACATTGATTTCCACCAACAAGAGCGCTGTGGCATTGTTTGCATGATCTGGGCAAAGTGAAACAGGGGTGCCGCAGTATCCCTTTGCACGTCCTCGGTCTTCCTGCTGACACCACTTGGACTTCAGCATACGCTCAGCTAGGGGACATTTTGGCCTCCAGCACCAGTGACGAGCAGCAGTAGTTCCTGTAAGGGGGTGCAACCCACGAGGGTCTCTGAAATACACATCCCTTGGAACCCAGCGTCAAGTAGACATGAACACTGTGAGGGCAATTTTCAAACTGCCCTCAGAGGCCTAAAGCCCACTTTTCACCCGCGGCCTTTCCGCCAGTTTTCAAAGGGGAAAGCCTTTTGCCTTCTTCTCGCAGCGGATGCTTTTTCTGAGTGAAGTGTGCGTATTTGCAAGGCCCTTTTCCCATCACTTGGGCCCCCAGGAATGCCCTCCTGTCGGGGCAGCTAAAACGAGGCATGAAGTGGCCCCGTGCTCATAATTTTGCAGTTTTCCAAGACCCGATTTCTGGGGCTGAAGCACTGTTTTCCCTGCAGGGGTAGCTTTGAGACTTGCCCTCTGTTCATTGTTCCACGTAAGCAGGGGCCGCCACGATGTCTCACGCATCCGGCCGACACCGCCGCTCTCGCTTGGGACGCGGGAGCGTGAGGCTCGGGCGTCTCTAGGTTGTCCCTCTTGGAGATGCCTTTCTCATTTAAAATCTGCTGCTTAGTATTGCCCTGGAGCTGAGCCCTTCTTGGTTTTAATGGCCGGATTCATTTTTGTTGCATCGGGTCAGCATTGCTGGAGTTGGGGTAACCCCCCCCCCCCCCTCCATTCTCCCCACTTTGAGAGTGGAAGCGAGATAAGTTAATTGCCTAACTCCATTTCAAGGAAGTCGGTTGTTCTCAAGGAAACCCTTGGCTTTTTAATGACTTTTCTGCTTGGAGGATCTCCTCCCAGCTCCACAGTTTCACATTTAACAGAGAAGTGGTGATGTCTACAGTGGTTTAACTGCACCTCTAACTGTCGGGCCGATACAGTAAAGTCCGCGGGAGAGCGGACGAACACCCGCTCTCCCGGCACGCGCACCGGCAGTATGCAAATTAGGCGGCACGGTAGAAACGGGGAAAAGGAGGCGCTAGGGACACTATCGCGTCCCTAGCGCCTCCTTTTGGACCGGAACGGCGGCTGTCAGCGGGTTTGACAGCTGACGCTCATTTTTGCCAGCGTCGGTTCTCGAGCCCACTGACAGCCACGGGCTCGGAAACTGGACGCCGGCAAAATTGAGTGTCGGTTTTCGGCCCGACAGCCGTGGGCCGAATTCAAATTTTTTTTTCTTACTCTTCGAGACCTCCGACTTAATATCGCTATGATATTAAGTCGGAGGGTGCACCGAAAAGCAGTTTTTACTGCTTTTCTGTGCACTTTCCCGGTGCCGGAAGAAATTAGCGCTGACCTTTGGGTCGGCGCTGATTTCTGAAAGTAAAATGTGCTGCTTGGCTGCACATTTTACTTTCTGTATCCCACGCGCATACCTAATAGGGCCCTCAACATGCATTTGCATGTTGAGGGCCCTATTAGGTGCCGTGGGTTGGATGCACGTTTTCCGCCCCTTACTGAATAAGGGGTAAGGGAAAACGCGCGTCCAATAGCAGGCTAACAGTGCCTGTACTGTACTGCACTGCATCTGTACTGCATCGGCCTGTGTGTGAGTCCTCCCCCCCCCATCTCTTGTATTCCTTTTCTCTTCAGACAGCTCTTGGGGGGGTGGGAGGGGGGCTGCCATGACATCAGTACAGTTGGTGGCCACCTGGCCTGCTGACCACCTAGCTAGCCTGTTCTTCTAGATTTTTTTGACTCTTTTTGACTCTCTTAGGACTATACCTAACTGAGTAACTGTGAGTAAGGTAAACGGTTTCCTTCTCTCTTCTAAACAGGCCGATCTAATAAAGCAGCACGGAAAAACGGGCGCTCGGAGCTGATTGCTCGCTTTCCTCACGTGCGCCCAGCCACCTCTCCTGGGTTGTGGGATCGAATATTTAAATGAGGGGTCGCACTGCCAAGGAGGTGCCAGGGACAAATACGCACCCCTAGCGCCTCCTCGTTAGCGGGCGCCGTCAGCGGGTTAGGAAAACGGACGCTAAATTTTATGAGTGTCCATTTTCCTAACCTGTGCACAGCCATGGGTTAGGAAAATAGAAACTCGTTAATTGAGCGTTCCTCTTCCTAACCTGACTGCCGCCACACTTTTTTTTTTAATTTAATTTTATTTTACTTTCTGTCCCTTTTGTTCCTCCAAATTAATATCACCATGATATTAAGTCTGAGGAAGTACAGAAAAGCAGTATTTTCTGCATTTCTGTACACTTCCTTAGGGCTGCTCAGAAATAGACGTCTGCTCTGGGCGTTAATTTCTGAGGGTAAAAATGTGCAGGTCAGGCGCACATGTTTTGTTTTTTTTGGATTGAGGGAGAATAGCTAATAGCCCCATCAATATACATTTGCATGTGATGAGCACTATTAGTTTCGCGGGGGATTGGAAGCGGGTTAAACAGTGCACTCGGCTGAGCGCGCTCTGTTGGATCAGCCTGTTAATATTTAGCTGCACGACCATTGGCTCTTTCTAACATCCATGAGCAAACTGTTTCATTAGCCGACGATGGGCCTGCACTTCCATCAGGCCTTGTCTCTCCGCTGCCTTCTGCAGTGGGGTGTGTAATCTTCTGAGGTACTCCCAAGGGT
This sequence comes from Rhinatrema bivittatum, assembly GCF_901001135.1. Taxonomy (NCBI): domain Eukaryota; kingdom Metazoa; phylum Chordata; class Amphibia; order Gymnophiona; family Rhinatrematidae; genus Rhinatrema; species Rhinatrema bivittatum. Next base: position 72,537,214 of record NC_042618.1, on the reverse strand, counting down.
TTTCTTTCCCATCCTGATGGGTTTTGAGAAACTAAATACAGTAAATAACTCTTCCTCATTCACTGCGCTGCCGTGTGCTTTCTCCATCTCTATCTGCCGTTCCTCCCTAGCCTTCTCCCCAGCGTGCAGTGCCACATTAAGGACAGGAGAGAGCAGGCTTTGAGGAAGCTCCCATCGCTTAGCATTGGCATTTAAATCTGGGTCCTTTGTGACTTGGTGGAATTGAAGTCGCTACATTTTTTAATCATTATATGGCTTAGGCCCCCTTCCCTGAAAAGTTGGTAAGCCTCTGTTTAGTGGGACTTTACTGTAATTCACCTCCTGCTGTGGTGATTAGAAGCTACAAAGCTCTCCCTCCCCCTCCCCCACACTTCCAGAAATGCTTGAAAGTGCAGAATTTGCAGTTTTCTTGCTCTGGCGATTTTCCAGTGAGCCCAGAAATAAGGAGTGTGCTAATTACATCTCCAGCCTCATCTGGCCTCACACGTTCCTTGATCCCCCCACCTCTATGGCTTATTACAGTGGGCCGAGTGATAGATTAAGTTGACGACCCTGCAATTCCTAAGACTATGTCCAGTAATCAGCCTTCATCTTAGCAAAGCACAAAAGGAATTTGCCACCCACACTGCATTTCTCTATATTACGAGAAGTGGGGCTACTTTCCAAAATATTTGTCTAAGTTTTGTTTTTGTTTTTTTTAATTGTGCGCATATAAGCAAATGAGTGCATATATCTGCTGGTGAATCTGGGTATTGAAAATCTTTCTAAGGCACTGTAGAACAAACCTGATGGGAGACCTCATCAAGGCAAGAAGACTTGTCCCAAATAGCCAACATCGTATCACAGGTGTGGCAAAATAGGGGTTTTGCATGCACTGATTTATTGATTTTTTTCCTCTGTGATTGTTTTCCCCAGAGAGCTCGTTTCATCTGTGCTGGTCTGCAGATGGAGTTTTTGACACCACCCCCACCCCACCCCCTGCACTACATCTCAAGCAGAGGCTTGGGATGTTGGCTTGACTCAGAATGAGGCTTGAAAAGCTTACATGTATATCAGTACCCCCGAGGAGGCTCTGAGACAAACATCCTGCAGTGCCGGGTTGGCCAGAAAACTAGGCTGACAGTGATAAGAGGATGATGAAGGAGAAGCAGCACATCCCTAGTTCCACTCTTGGCGGGAGGCCGGACTTCCTATTGGGCACAGGCCCGAGACCTGGCAGGGCCTGATAACCTCACCAGCTGACGTCTGGCAGATCTACTTGTAGCTCCTAAGGAAGAACAGAAAGAGCGAAAGTGGGAAGAAGAGTGGGGACAAGGAATTTCGGCTGCAGAAAAGGAAGCTGAAGGTAGAAATGGCTCGTATTCAGATCTCCAGCCCATCCTCTGTGCCAAAGCCACATACCTGAATGACACAGAACGTTTACTGGCCAGGGGTATCTGGAGCCATTAAATGGACAGTAAACAGGAGGAGCACCCCATTGTGTATCTGAGCTACAAGCTTTTGGACAGAAAGCTGGCCTATGCCATTATTTAGAAGGAATGATCTGTTTCAATAAGGGCACTTAAAACGTGGTGGGCCTTATTTCAAATTGATTTATTTAAAATCTTTTCTATACCGTTGCTAAGTCATATACCATCGCAACGGTTTGCATGTAGGCACATAAATTAATGTAGGTGAGGGTGTACATTAGTACATTCTAACAGGTGCCGCTAAAGGTTCGGTTACAATATATCATTAAAGACAATCAATTGTTTAGTGGAGTATGTCATGACCGATTGTACCAGTAAGGTACTGTTCACAGGTAAAATTCACTATTCAAAGTGTTACAATTATGTTTATAGTGATGTAGAGTTCGTGGACCACTCTACTGTACTGGTCTGGCTTAAAAGAGACTCGGGAGAGAACGGAAAGCTACTTCATTGGAGTTTGTCCCTACAGATGTACAACTTTACCATACAGCACTGGAAAGGCAGTGAATATCGCAATGCAGATGAACTCTCCAGGAAGGTTGAGCCAGGATTGCTCCGACACCGGGCTACTGAGAGCCAACCAACAATCCCAATAGGCCGCAGTCTGGGGTCTTCCTTAATGGGGGAGGTGTGACTAAACGGGGGTTTTACATGCACTGAATTAACTTTTTTTTTAAATGATCTGTGATTGATTTCCCTAGAGAGCTCATTTCCTCCGTGCTAGGCTGCAGGTGGCGCTTGATCTTTGCACTGTAGTTCAGAGGCTTGGGATGTAGGCTTTGCTCAGAATCAGGCCAATTCAGTACGGTGCGCTCGGCTGAGCTCACCGATTACCGCTCGTTTGGCCGCACGTCTATTACCCCTTATACTGTAAAGGGTAATAGTGCCTTGAAAATGCTTGGCCAAACTCGCAAAACCTAATAGCACCCATCACTTGCAAATGCATGTTGATGAGCCTATTAGTTAGTCACCTGGGAAACTGAAAGTAAAATGTGTGTCCAAACCGCACATTTTACTCTCAGAAATTAACACCTGCCCAAAGGCAGGCGTTAATCATAGGCAGCATCAGGAAAGTATACAGAAAAGCAGAAAAATCTGCTTTTCTGTACCCCCTCCGACTTAATATAGCAATATTAAGTCAGAGATCCCAAAAATTACAAAAACTAAAAACTTAAAAAAAGAAAAAAAGCTGTTCGCCGGTCCACGGGTTTGAAAACAGACGCTCAATTTTGCCGGCATTCGTTTTCCGAATCCATGGCAGTCAGCGGGTTTGAAAACTGACACCGGTAAAATTAAGCGTCGGTTGTCGGACCCGCTGACAGTCGCCGCTTCCACTTATAAGGAGGTGCTAGGGATGCGCTACTGTCCCTAGCGCCTCCTTATTAGCGCAGGCCCTAATTTAAGTAGAGAATCGCACGCCCAGGAGAGGAGCCTGGGTGCACGTTGGGAGATCGGGTGCTGGCCTCGGAGCGCCGGCTCTCCCATAGGTTTTATTGCATCGGCGTGAACAGCTTGCATATCCCAGTATCCCTGAGGAAGCTGTAAGAATGTATCATCCTGTAGTGCCATTTACCAGAAAGCTATTACTAATCAGAAGGCCATTGGTCAGGGAGCTATTGTAAGTACTTTGTGCACTGACTGGCCCTTCAGACAGAGAACTAGCCTGGAAGGTGCCAGAACTCTCTAATCTCTGCTGGGAGTACAGAGAGAGCAGATCTTTGTGCTGAGGGCCCGTTCAGCTTATATGGACAGTATATTTTCCTGACCTCCCCAGGCAACAGTTAAGAATAGTTGACCATGTTTAACTAGCTTTTGCTGTTTAATCCTTGTTGTGTTACCCACTCCTGTTTGCAGATTTAATGTTTTTCCATTCACTGTTCCTGCTTTTTGTTAATGAACTTATTAGTTTGTCAACTCTGCCTGTCTTGGACTGATTGATGAACCTGGTATCGCTTACATTTGGTCTGCAGCTGTATTTGTAGGAACTGTGTGACACTTGGGTTGTGTGGAGTCCCAGTGTCCCTAGGAACCACCCGGGGTAGCTGGCGGGCAGGGTACTTGCCCAGAGGCAAGTAGGAACTCAGTCCTCAGGTGGGGAGGTTGCCAGTATAGGAGCACATGCACAGGTGCAGGCGGGCCTGTGAAGGGCTTGGTAGGACCCTCCGAGTGGCCACAGGGTTGACCCTGAGCGGGTGTTAGGGATAGCACTGACGCATTACATGACAGCAGCTATTTTCCAGTTACGGCCATGTTGCCAGATGTTCCCATTGGTTGTGTCATTGTACATTTACCTTCGCAGAAAAGAGCTTTCAGATCAGATTTCCAACAACACTATTGACTAAGCGGATCATGTCTTTCAGAGAAAAAGCAGTACCGTGAGTCATACATCAGCGACACACTGGACCTTGATATGGATCAGCTGGAGAAAAGATCCCGAGCAAGCGGGAGCAGTGCTGGCAGCTCCAAGCACAAGCGTCTCTCCCGCCACTCCACTACCAGCCACAGCAGTTCCCACACGTCAGGAATAGAGGCGGACACCAAGCAGAGAGACCTGGGGCCCGAGGACAGCTTCTCTGGGACCGCAGCCCACCGTAAGCTGAAAACCTGTAGCTCCATGACCAGCCATGGCAGCTCCCACACTTCTGGGGTGGAAAGTGGTGGGAGAGACAGACTTGAGGATGACTCACAGGATGATGGTAATCCACTTGGACAGCTCAGCAGGCTAAGCATTTCTTGCACCTCACATGTTGTCTGCACTCAGTTGGTTTGCAAAGAAGTCACACTGTGCGGTTTTACCTGGCATGCTGCAGGACATATGATTTTAAATAATTGTTTTCTGTTTAGCAAGTGTACTTAAAATATTATAGATGTACAGACAGATAACTTAGGTCACTTAACTTAGATCTTTGGTTTGTACCTTTACAAGTGAATATGCATTTTATCTTGCTGCCTTTACAGAAAGCTCATTGTGAGTGTCAGAACTTCCCTGGCAGTCTAACACTTGTGGATGGATATTACAGAGCATGGGACACCCATGGGAGCTAAAGAAGAGTTTTTGCAAAAACAAAAGTGATTAGTGCTTTAAGAATGTTTGCTGCACATGTCAAGAATTCATTTCACCCTTTGCTGAACCCATCAGGAGACCTTAAACTTTTAGAGCAGTTCAAAATTGACCCCCTTAACAGGTCCAGGGCCAGATGGGAACACTGCATCCAGAGCTTGTTCAAGTATCCCAGCGCTAAATTATTTTTCCCTAGCACTATCTTATATAATAAAAGCCAGTGTCTGTCCATCCATCATGCTGTCATAAAAGGAGTGTGGCACTTCACCACTTGAGTTACTGATGGGCTGGGAGGGCAGGGGGAAGCGTTCAGGGGCTGTGATGTCAGCAAAGTGGCAATAATATGATCAGCCCAAGAGGACTGGCATAGAGGCAGTGACAGCAATAGCAATTATGGGGAGAGAGATTATTTTTATTGTTGTAAGTTGCTTTGAATATTTACTAGAAAAATGGTATAAAATGGAAATAAATAAAAAAATATAGGTGGGATGTGAGGGGAGAGACATAGGTTGGTGGGGCAGAAGAGAAAAGGGGGGAGGCAGGTGAGGGAAGAGAGAAGGGAGAGGGATTGGGAATGAGAGATTGATTATAGTGAGAAGAAGGGAGTGAAAACGCAGGGTTGGTGACATCAGCATGCGGGAGGGCCATCACGGAAGCAGTGGTGAGGGAGAAGATAGACTTAAGAAGGCTAGCAGATTGGCAGTGGGACAGGTGCACATGCTTTGTGCATTGTTGGGTTGCTGAGTAATTTTTAGGTTTCCGCTAATGTTAAAAATATAGATATCGGGGGCCAGCACAGTGGCTCAAGAACAATGCTGTGCATTATCATTTATCTATGTATTGGGTTATTTATTTAAATAATGTTTAATCCGCAACGATTCAAAATCAATTTATTCTGGGTGTATTACAGTAAAACATAGACATTCTGAATAACGCAAAAAGCAAACACAACAAATTATTATAAAACATTTAGTAATTGTAAACAGAGATCAGTAACTAGAGAACCAGAGATGCATCAAATTGAAGTGAAAGCTTATTCAAATAAGGCTGCTTTGATTTTTTTCCAAAAAAATGTGTAATCTATGGCATTGGCTACTGAAAAGCACTGCTTCAGTGCTTACAAGTCTCCTGCAGGTGTGCATCTTTAAAAGACAGGAGTTCTAATAATAGTTTATTTGCAGAACATAGGGCACCAGGGTGGTTGAATAGCTCTTCCAAACATTGGTGAAGTGCGTTGGGCCATTCTCCTGTAAAGGTCCCTATAAACTAAAGTATCCACTTTAAACTCTCCCGGTAGGAAATGTGAAGCCAGTGCAAATCCCTGCACAGGACCTGGGGTTAACTCTCAGGTCAGACCTTCTGTTCGACAGGCCGGCCAGGGCTGGGCATGCTGCATAGTGAGGAAGTACTGGTCAACATGTAATAGCCACACCTAGTGGCTGATTTGAGGCCCCTGCTTCGAAATTTCTGAAAGTAAAAATGTGCGCATCGGGTGCACTTCTTTTTCTTTTTTTTTGAATCGGGAGAATAGCTAATAGCCAGGTGGTTGGGCATTTTGAATGCGCTAATCCCCTCATAGCATTAGGGGTTGAGGACGTGCATCAAAAACGCGCCTCCAACCACGGGTTAACCAGCGCGCTCAGCTGAGCGCACCGTATTGCATCGGCCTGTCTGAAAGTAAAGCAGCCCTCCTGAAGGAAGAGTTGTCACTTCCTTCAGGGTAATGGCTTAGTACAGGGGTGCTCAAATCTGTCCTTGGGCCTCACCCCACCAGCCAATCAGGTTTTCAGGCTATCCCTAATGAATATGCATGAGAAATATTTGCATACATTGGAGAGAGTGCATGCAAATACATTTCATGCATATTCATTAGAGATATACTGAAAACTCGACTGGCTGGTGGGGAGTGGGTTTCAACACCCCTGACATAGCGTAGGATAGCAGGAAGACAGCACGTGCATTCTTCCGTCCCCCTCCCCTTCTTGTAGCTCCCAAGAGCTTCCCTTCAGTCTGGCTCATATTCAGTGATACATTTTGGATTCAGGACAACTGCAGCGATGAAGAGAACAGCAGCTCACTCATTGCAGTCTGAAATCACATCTCTTTTTTCTTGACACATAATTTTAAAAGTCTTGTCATCGGAGCAATAGAAATATTGTACTGTCATGATCCACCTATGGGCAACAAGAGACAATCTGTGTTATTCATAATTTGATTTTCTTTTTTTTTTTTTTGTCTTCAGCGCTATTCTTGTGACTCAAAAAAAAAATGTGTTCTGCCATGTTATTTGTGTTTCATCAGAAATAGAAATGCTGGTGGATGACCCTAGAGACCTTGAACTGATGAGCGACATGGCCTTGGAGGTTAGCCCAGATCTGTGCATTTACATCACAGAGGATATGCTGATGTCACAGCAGCTTAACGGGCACTCGGGTAAGCTCTGCCACGGGCGTGTTATGCTTCATGTAGAATTATACCGGGCACATCAGCAGAAGGATATGACCACTGATCCGGCCAAGGTCAAGGAATTAGGGACATGCCGTGTGCCAGTTGCTAATCACCAGCAGGGCTATGAGACATCTGCTGTGATCATTGCCAGGGCCATGGATTGCTGAAGTGTATTTGAAAGAGACGAGGAGAAAAGTAATAGCAGGATTTTTAACTAATTTAGGATTTTTTTTTCTTCCATCTTTTTTACTTTCTTTCCTTCAAATACGTTAGCTGGTTTCTTGTGGTTGTGAGGAATGAGCACATCGATCTCTTCCGCAGATATCTAAATCTGACAGACGACATCTAAGGAAGGGATCTGTGTTGTCTAAAAAGTCCACGTGTGACATTGCTTTGGGCTAATGCTTATTATGCTATCCCATTAAAAGGTATTGCAGCCAGCAGACCCATTTGGCTACCAGAATGCTACACTGCGGAAAAGAAATTTTAGTGAAATGCATTAAATTGCCTTTTTTTTTTTCATTGTCAGTATATTTTGTGGCATTTACTCTTTTGCACCAGTACTCTGTCAGCTGGAATGGAGAAAGCTGCATCCTTCTATGTAAAAACAAAACGAAACATTTTTTTCTTTCTTGGTTGGCATACGTGTAGTTCTAGAAAGCACATTCTTTTGAAAAGGCCAATCAGATAGCAAATCAGTAATTAATGAGAAAAACAGCGGAGGAAATAGAAGTGAAACTATTTCAGCCCCTGACCTCAGACATAGTTCTTACTGTAACTCTGGCATTGAGAGGAATTGTCCCCTTGAGGGCCGGTGCAGCTTACAAGGAACAGGATGTTTATTTTCTCATACTCCCTAACAAGGAGCGTTTTCTAAGTGAGGCAGTACATTGGATGTTTGCTTTTCCTTTCTCCCGTTCTAGCCTTTACCTCAGTAATCCCCCAGAGCAGAATTCCCTTCTGTTAGATGACAGGAAAGCTGCTCTTGGTTTAAGCATTCACTCCAAGTCAGGTTTGTTGCTGTCTTGCTTGCGTTTCCTTCCAGGAGAGCACAAGGCCAGTTAAAAGCTCAGACGAATGAATGTGTGAGAGTGCTTGGGCCGTACATGCTGAGTAACTGTATCTCCAGGACTAGAACTACTGCAGATTTTGGAAATAGGGGCATCATTGGCTTCTAAAAATGATTTTCCTTGAAATGTTAATTGTTGCTCTTTTAATTGTTCTTACATTCAAAGCCAGAAGAATACTTCCACGTTTGAATAGCAGAAGAGTCTGGCTTTCAGCATGTTAAATTCAAAGTGGCCCTGGGGTATCTGGCTGCCACCTCCAGGCTAATTCAGTCCTGGTTTTTTCCTAATTGCATGTATGAAGTAGTTCAGAAAACTGAGGCAGCAACCCTAATGCCTCCGTAGTACAGACATGAATTTTGCAGTGAGGAAGCCAAGGGGAAATGAGACATGGAAATATTTCTTCCCTATCCATGTTTCTTTTTTTTAATTGGGCGGGGATGGTGGGGGGAGGTTTGGCAATTTCCCTCCTGCCTCTTTGGGCTTCTGATTCATTCAGAACCAGGGCCTGGGATCTGCTACCATGAGCCTTCATTCACAGCCGGCTGGGGATTTTTCTTCCATTTTACATCCCCGGTCAATTTGATTAGTCTAGTCATTGCAGCAACAGTCTTCGGCCAGGGACCACACATCAGGTCTCCTCCTGGAGCCCTGCAGTCATATCCCTGAATCCGGCCTCTATGAAGACCACCTGTGCAGCATCCCCAGCTTCAGCTGACATGGGGGAACCAAAGACACAGGCTGGGAATTGAACCCATTTCCCTTTGTTTGACAGTGGCTTAGCACTGCCTCGGAGCCAGCCCCCTCCCCTCCCCATCCCAGGAATCCCAGTTAAGCAGTTAGAACACTAAAAGCCACAGACTGCTGGCAATCTGCAGCCGGCCTGCAGGAAGGCCACAGGTTGCCATGGAAACACATTTTGACTCCATTAAAGCCTTCAGCTGCTTGCACTGTAAGTAGGTCCTGAGGAAAGGCTGGGCAGTAGGTCACTGTATCTCCTGCTTCCTCTCAGCAGCTCTGTCAGTTGGCTGCTATTTCAGAAGTTTGCAGTCAGTGACTCAGAGACATATGGGAGGTATCTAGACCTGGCCTGCTGCCCCCTTTTTCATCAAGTTTGGCTATTTGCTCAGCTGGGGCTCCAATTTTAATGTATCTATTTATAAAAAGATAAATGATCGGAATTCTTTCCCTTCCCCCTTTCCCTCTCAGTCTCTGACTTGCTGCAGAATTAAAATTTCCTGTGACTAGGACTCTCCGCTGCTTTACTTACAGCTGTGGTGTCAACCTGGCTTTCAAGATGTCCATGATGCTTATTCATGAGATTAATTTTCTTTAAGCAGCCCTAGCCTATAGTTAATTTATATATTTGGATTATCCTGAAAATCCTACTAGTTTTGAGGCTCCATGAGGATCAGAATTTGACACTTCCAAACTAAAGTATTGTGTGTTCCCTTAGTCTTTCAGTTTCAGCTGTTCACCTACAAGATGGGACTTATAGCGACTATAGAAAATATATACATGAGAACATTTTTCACATTCTGTCACCTTATACCCTGGTATAAAATGCATTTGCTCCATGTATTCACACATCCTACTCCACAACTGCCACATGAAAAATATATTCTAGAATTCCTTAGAAAATAAAATAGAAATAAAAATATGGAATAGCTTAGTTGGATATATGTCCACCCCCTTGTACTTCTGTAGCAATCCTAATTACTTAAAGCTCTGGTGTAATCAATTGCCTTCAAAAGCCCAAACCAAATGAATTGGTCCCACTTGTGTTAAATTGTACTGATTCAAATAACAGAATAAATTAAGCAATTCCTGTTGCTTCTCTTTGATGGGTACTGTATTTTAAGGCAAAGACCCAACCATGAGCACTAAGAAGCTGTCAAAAGAACTCTGTGGAAAGGCAAAAATCTGGGATAGAATATAAAAGAATTGCAAAGTCATTGAATATCCCTCTGAGCACAGTCAAGATGATTATTAAGAAGTGGAAGATATAAGGCATCACCAAGACCCTGCCTAGACCAGGCCATCCCTTCAAACTGGGTGACCAAGCAAGTATACTAATGAGGGAGGCAACTAAGAGGCCAATGGCAATTTTTAAAGAGCTATAGACTTCTATGGACAAGACTGGTCAAAATGTTCATGTGATAATATCCCCGGCACTCTAGAAATCCATCCTGTATGTTAGGGTGGCAGGAAGGAAGCCATTACTCAAAAAATCCCACTCTGAAGTATGCAGAGGAACATTTAAGGAATTCTGTAGCCATGTGGCAAAACGTTTTGTTATCTGATGAAACTAAAATAGAATTTTTTCGCCTGCATGCAAAATGTTATGTTTGGTGCAAACCCAACACAGTACATTGCTCAGAGAACACCATCCCAGTGGTGAAGCATGGTGGTAGCAATATCCCGTGATGGGATGTTTCTGATTGGCAGGGACTGAGTACTTGTTAGGATAGAAGAGACAATAAATGAAGAAGAGTACAGAAAAGTCCTTGAGGAAAAGCTGCTGCCCTCTGCAAGAAAGCTGAAACTGGGATGGAAGTTCACTTTTCAGCATGACGATGACTCAAAGCACACAGCCAAAGCTACACTGGAATGGCTAAGTAACAAAAAGGTTATGTCTTGGAGTGGCCCGGTCAAAGCCCCAACCTCAGTCCAATTAAAATCTGTGGTATGACTTGAAGATTTCTGTTCATCAACCCACCAAAGAACTTGACAGAGCTGGAACAGTTTTATAAAGCAGATTGGTTTAATATTGACAATTTTAGGTGTACAAAGTTGGTGGAGACCTATTCCAAGAGAGTCACAGCTGTAGTTGCTGCCAAAGGTGCTTCCACCAAGTATTTACTCAGGGGTTGGAGGAGACTTATTCAGTTATGGAATTTCAGTTTTCTTTTTTTGGATACAAATGCTTTGTCCCCCAGTAAAACATTTTTGGTCTGAAATGTTTTATGGTGTGTTGAGTGGAGAAAACCCAAACAATATATGCAAGTCTGATGCAACAAAATGTGAAAAAAATGTTCAAGGGGATGTAGACTTTCAATAGCCACTGTAGATGCTGCAACAGCTTGATGAACCTACGGAATAAAAAAGTGTTATTTCCTTCCTTCTAACCAAAAAACATCTATTTAATCTTTTAGGGGGCAACCTTCAAAGCACTTTACAGGGCTATAAAGCATCTTACCAGTGTTAATGGGCCATCTGAAAATTGCCATCCCTCAAAGTGGCTAAAAGTACACTCATAGTCTCATCAAAAGAAGATCTTTCCGGGAGTGTGTTTAGGTGGATGGGGGACAAGTACATGCATCGATGGCATTTTGCAATCTTTGCACCTACTTTTCCAGCAAAAATCTATCCACAGAAAAAGTAGGAACACGTGACCACACATACCTTGTCTCCCATAGCAATTTTCCAAGGCAATGTAGGGGCAGCGATACTCCCCTTGGAAAATTATTGCTAAATCCGTAGGTGAAACGTCCAAACAGACTTTGTCCCAAAAGTGGACAGTTTGAGAATTTCCTCCTTAATCCGAAGGAAAAGTTGTTCCATATTAAATTGTGGTCCGGAGGGGGGTGGAGGAGTGTCTCAACCTTCCCAGACATGGGGAGGAGAATTTTCAAATGCATTTCCCCGGGTCAATTGCCCTGGTTGAAAATTGCGCCCCTGGTGTGGACTACTACAACCCATGGATTTTCAGAATGCGTTCCTGGGAGCATGTTTAGGCCAGCACGCGTACATTTTGGATTTTCAAATGTCTGTGCGTTCTTTTGTCTCCAATCGGCCACTTGCAGAAACAACAGGTGCATACATGGACTTGTTGTATGCAAATGGCCTGGAGGGAATTTTCAAAGGGAAACATCTGGGGTGGTTTTCCTGGGAAAATGTTCACTTCTGATACATGCAAAGAATTTGGGCATTTGCTCTGATTTCTGGCAAGTAGCTCATTGTGATGAAGCCCCAACATTGTTGAATACCCACAAAAAAATATATATACACCTTGGCTTGCAAAAGTATTCAACCTCCTAAAAAGTCAGATGTGGGGATTACAAATGACACTTACACAAATTGTTACAGACAGTATGTTTAAGGGCATAATGGTTTGCAATAAAGTACATTTTCAAAGTCATAATTCATTATTTCTCTGCATTTTTTGTAAAATAAAATTAAAAACTGAAAAAATGCTGCTTGCATAAGTATTAACCTCTTCAGACTAGTACTTGGTAGAACCACCTTTTCCACTAATAACAGCTTTAGTCTGTTGGGGTAAATTTCTATTAGCTTTACACACTGGGAGTGATTTTTGCCCAATCTTACTGGCAGATTTGCTCCAGGTTGTTCAGGTTGTTGAATGACACTTATGGACTGCAATTTTCAAATAATACCACAGATTCTCAGTTGGATTGAGATCTGGACTTTGACTTGGCCATTGTAGAACATTCACCTTTTTGTTGTTCAACCACTCCTGTGTTGCTTTGGCCTTGTGCTTGGGATCATTGACCTGTTGAACTGTGAACTTTCTCCCAAGTTTTAGTTTCTTAGCAGACTGAAGCAGGTTGCTGGGCTTGATGGACCCTTGGTCTGACCCAGCAAGGCAATTTCTTATGTTCTTATGTCTTGCAGTATCTCTCTAATGTTGCACCATCCTTCCGGACTTTGATTTTAACAATATGCCCAGTCTCAGCTGAGGAAAATCATCCCCACAACATGATGCTGCCTCCCCCATATTTTACTATTCGATTGGTGTTTGCTGAGGAAAGGGTAGTGTTAGGTTTGCACCACACATAGCATTTTGAATTTTGGCCAAAAAGCTCCATTTTTGTCTCATCTGGCCACAGACCCTTATCCCACATTTTAGTTGGGTCACTCTGATGCTCTCTGGCAAACTCCAGATGTGCTTTGATGTGTTTTTTCTTCAGTACTGACTTTTTCCTAGCCACCCTCCCATGCAGGTCAGTTGTATGCAGAGCTCTTGATATCATGATTGGTGTATCTCCTCTCCAGTCCCAGACACTGAACTCTAGCTCCTTCAAAGTGATTGTTGGCCTCTCCGTGGCGTCTCTCACAAGTCTCCTTCTTGCTCTGATGCTGAGTTTTGAGGAACGGCCTTCTCTAGGCAGTGTCTGGGTGATATGATGCAGCCTCCATTTTCTCAAAGTTAATCCAACAGTGCTCACTGGGATATCCAAGCACCTGGATATTATTTTGTAGCCTTTTCCTATCTTGTGCATGTCTGTAACTTTATCTTTAAATTCCCTTAGAATATTCTTTGGTCTTCATTTTCACAGCTTTCCTTCAGATTCACAGGCTGACCAATGATACTGGAATTAGGGGATCTTTTATCCAGTACAGTTGGCTTTTTTAAATTATTCACAGGTAGAGGCCAATTGTAAGCTGATTGTTAGAGCAATATCTGTCATCTGTGTAAACTTGAACTTCCACAGCATAGGGATTGAATACTTATGCAAACAGCATTTTTTCAGTTTTTAATTTTATTTTACAAAAAATGCAGAGAAATAATAAATTGTGACTTTTAAAATTTACTTTAAGAGCATACTGATTTGCAATAAGCATACTGTCTGGAGCAATTTGTGTAAGTGTTATTTGTAAGCTATACAAATCTGCAAGCCACTTGTACATCTCAGCGTGTGTGCTAAATTTTGATCGATCAGGTGTGCCACTGGCATCATGCTGCCAGGTCATTCACTGATGGGCACAATGTGTTCATCCATAGGGGTGGCTGCACAATCATTTCTGAAGTGTGAATGCAAAACGTGTATTGGGGTCCCGTTTGGGTGAAAGGTGCTGTGTAAATCTAAATTAGTAATAATAACCACTGTTATTGTAGGACCTGAACTGCAGTGTTCTGGTAGCCATGTCAGTCCTGGAGGAAATTGAACTCTTTGCAGATTATGAGACTTTTTAATAGACCAGCATAACATTAATACAAACATTAGCATCTGAGACCTCAAAGGTGCCTTCTTCAGACGTAACTGATACCAGCATGGGTCTCACCCTACAAAGGGATTTATGTGGCCTCATAAACTCGTATACGGTATTTTGTATAATTCATACACTGGTTCAGTAGAAGATAATATTAATCATTTTTAATTTTTAGCTCACCTCTTCCAAATGGTGCTCAAAGCAGTTTGCAGCATTATTAGAAAACTATGCATTATTATAATAGGAATTTGACTTTAAATCTGATCATAATCCACATTAAGACTAGCTTGGAAAAGGCACAATATCGAATGTTCAGAAATAAGTCCCTTCCCAAAACAGCTTACAATCTAAATGGTACCTGAGGCAATAAGAGATAAAGTGACATGCCCAAGGTCAATAAGGAGCACCAGTGGAGGAAGTGAGATTTGAATGCTGGTTCTCAATCCATTGCTGTAACCACTAGGCCATTCCTTCTGCAAAGACTCCAGCCTTGTACTACCTAAATATAATGTATGCGATGAGTGTGTCTCCTTGAAGCTCAAAGAAAAGGCTATGCATGGTAACTATAAGTAATGCTTTTATGTAATATAGGATTGTGCTTCAGAAGGAGAGAAAACATTAAGAAAATTGGCAAAATTAGACATTCAAACAAAGCTTAACTTTCGTATCCTGTATGTTTTTTTTTTTATCTGTATACAGGGTTAATTGTAAAGGAAATAAGCTCGTCTACTTCTAGTTCTTCGGAAACTGTGGTGAAACTTCGTGGGCAGAGCATAGATTCCTTACCACAGGTATTTTAGACGTTAACACAAAAGCATGTGACAGGCACAAAGCTATTGGCATGCTCAGCTGTGGCCTGAACAGAAACCGGGAAGCCCTGGGAGATTGACTATAATAATCAGCTTCCATTTACTCCTCTATTGACTCCAAAGTGTAGCACTCTTTTGCGAGTTGATATTTCTAGGAGAGTTTAATGATTTTGTTTTTCCTTCTGTAATATGTTTGCGTAGCTTAGCTTTCAGCTCTGTGGGTCTGCTGCACTAACAGTGTTTTCCCATTTTGTGTCTATGAGAAAAATACTTAGTAGGTAGACAAACCCTCTGCAGCCCACTTCCTGTACAGAGAAGCCGTCTCTGATTTGGGGGAACTGCAGTAGTATCGGAACCTGTGTCCGCTGACATGGTGCACTGTATAATATTGTTCCCAGAAACAGCCTTCTTCAGTTTTCTCCTATGCCTAGAAATGACAGAGCGGCTGTCTTCTTTCACTTTTATTGAAGAAAACATTTAGAGCTTGATATTCAAAATGCATTCAGCCCTCGATAGCTGGATCAGTAAGACTTCTCCGACTATCTAGCAGGCTGATGAATATCCGGTTATATTCAGTGGCTGCTAGATAATCAGATAAGTCACATATCCGGTTATCTTTTACCTGGAGAGAAAGTGGGTGGGCAATGGGTGGATCCAGGTGGCCCTACTTAGCCAGATACACTATCCCGCTAAGTAACAATCTTCAGCCTTAGACAGATAAACTATCCACGTTTATCTGTCTACGTTTATCTGTCTACGTTAGACGGATAATTTAACTGCCTAAATTAGACCTACTCAATAGCAGGTCTAAACTGAGATGGATAAGATTTGGCTGTCTAAGTTGCGATCTGTATGGGGATATTCAGCAACATTGCCATGCTGTTGAATATCCCATCTAAGGGGGTCATTTTCTAAGCCTATCACACGCGAAAAGGGATAGCTTGCCAGGGGCGGAGTTGGGGCAGCGAGGAGGCGGACGCGATGTTATCTTTGCTGGCGGCGATAAGGTAAGGAGCTTACTGTCCCATAACACAGGCTATCACACAGCTTCACCCTACTGAAAAAGGTGTAGTTAAGTCTGTGCAATAGCACTTTGCAGACTGGCAAACCCAGCTCACTCCTCCTTTTTTTCGGATTTGCATCACACCAACGATATGATGCCTTCGCATGCGTTAACGGGGCTTTTCGCATGCGATAAGCCCTTATCGCATGCGAAAATGCCTTAGCGCATTTTGATAAATGACCCCCTTAGATACCTGTCTAACTTTTCAATATCTACCCCCTTAGATTTCAGTATGGTGTTTTTGGGGTTTTGTTTTTTTTTAGTTATTTGCTGCTGTAGCTAGTGCATGGAAAAATTAAGTCATCTTCAAAACAAAAGTCCTAGAAATGGTTATGAAACCCCAGAGGTGTTGTCTTGGGGCATAGTGACAGTCGGGACTCTCTTTTCAAGAGTTTTTGCCCGGGTACAGGAGAGAAGCACAGCACAGAAAGGTCTAGGCATGCCACACTTTCAGTGTAAAGGGGAAATCAGTACCTTCATGTCAAGTAGCTTCTCATTGAAATTAGAGATGACATTTGACCTTACGACTCCAAAAATAAATGTTTACCAGTTCCTCTGAATTTGATGTTCAGGAGATGCTGGTGGTATCGATTCTTCTGTTTTAAATAGGCCAGAATCAGAAGTTTGCCAGCCTTCTTGTGATTTTTATTGCTTTATTTTCCTGGGAGCTTTGGTTCTCTCAAAATGTTTGCTTCCTCTTAGCCCTAATGTCAAACATGACGATGTGCTTCTTCTATATGTAGGGACCTTCATTTTCAGTTTTTATTCTGTTTTGCCTGGGAATTTCAATGCTATAACAAAAAAAAAAAAAAATCAGTGGAAAAATCACACTGTTGTAGTACACAGGAGAAAAATCAGTGGACAAGTCATTTTTCCACTGATTTTGGTTTTTTGTTCTAGCATTGAAAATCCCAGGCAAATAAAATACAATGTGAAGACTAAAGTCCCTCTGTATATGGTACCTTTTGGGGTTGACTTACACTTTTTAATTTTTTTATACGTCTTTATGAGTGTTTTACCCTGAACCAGGACAGCGTACATTGATTAGTACAACACAAGGATAATGGGAAATGGATTAGGAGAGGCAGGATGGATCAAGCAGAGAATGATTCCTTTTCTAAGGAAAGAATGCTGTAGGACAGTTTCTCGAGGACCAGCCAGCCAGTCTGCTTTTCGGGATATTCACAGTGAATCTGCATGAGATATAGTTGCCTACGGTGGAGGCAGTCGGGGCCAGTGGAAGCACTAGGTGGCTGCGTAGAGCAGCACAAGTTTGGGATGGGGGGGGGGGACGACACAGCCGTTTCGTTCTTCCATCAGCCCTGCTCAGATGTGGTCTTCAGGCAGCAGAGCAGGACACGGGACCACAGGGAATGCGCCCTCCTACTTCCTGCCGATATGGGCCGGAAGGGGAAGTGGTGTCCCATGGGCCTAGGTGGGCAGGAAGAAGGACGCCTGATCGCCCTGGTCGGCAGAAGAGGAGCCCAGGCTTCAGGTGGCAGAGCATGTGGGTGGGGCTGGCACGGCCAAAGAAAGGAGGAGACAGATAAGTGCAGAGCATGGCTAGTTGCAAAGAAATGAGGGGAAAACCAGAGATCGGCCGGGATCTATGGCATTGCACCAGAATGAAATTGGGCAAACTAGATGGATCTTATGGCCTTCATCTGCCTCTGTATTCTGTGATTTCTCTAGTGCCAGTTATGTTGGTGTTTTTATTCATAGTGTCATGGATCCTTCTCCACTGAGACCACTAATTCATTTCATTTAAGTCACTAAACAACTTTCAGATGGCAGTGACTTTCAATCACTACCAACTCGACTGGATCAGAACCAGTGCCAGTAGCCCCCTCCCCCCATGCATATGTCTTTACCAGGCATTAGACCTGCGCAGAAGACGTGTAGATATACACAGAATTAGTAGTTTTGTTAGGCAATGCGTGTGTTTTTAATTATAGTACCCATGGTGGAATTTTAATACAGGAAGCTGTTCGGTTTTACACTTGCCTGGTTTTTGCATGCTTTTTTCGAACATTGTTTTTCTGCCAATGAAATTTGGAAACTCAAAAATGTATTTTCTTTTCAGCAGGCGTGCTTATTTCAGCCATATCTTTCTTTCCTCAGACGGCATGTAGAAAACCAAGGACCTCCACGGACAGGCACAGCTTGAGCTTGGACGATATCCGACTCTACCAGAAGGACTTTCTGCGGCTTGCAGGCCTGTGCCAGGACAGCGCTCAGAGCTACACGTTTGGTTGCGGCCACGAGCTGGATGAAGGAGGCCTTTATTACAATGGCTGCTTGGCTCAGCAGTGCATTAACATCCAGGAACCATTTCCAGCCAAAAAAGCAAGCAAATACTTCTCTCTGGATCTTACTCACGATGATGTTCCAGAGTTTGTGGTGTGAGCTGTCTAATTTCCCTCTGCTTGCTGTATCAGAGGAACTGCTGAAACTCATTTCTCCCTCTGGGTGCCATGTTATTCCCACCTCTACCCTCTCCATGTGCCATGTTTTTGTACATCTGCAAAAGAATCAAGGATTTGTTATCCGTGCACTTTGGACCTTATTGACCAATTCAAAGCCATTACGTTAGACATAACATGGAATGGTAGGAAAGAGGCATATCCATGGCACATAAATAGAAGAAGATACATAGAATTTCTTTGAAGAAATCTCATACTAAGGGGCCTGTGCACTAAAACCTAGCATGCACACTAAGGCCGTTTAGTATACATGCAGAACAGTATGCTATGCACTAAGGTGATATCATGCTTGCTAAACCAGAAGATGTTAGCATATATGTGCTAGAGCTGGTGCATATGTACATGCTAATGAAGGGACATCAGATGAAAATTAGGATTTAGAAGGTGCAGGGTATGCTCTGGTCTATGCGCTGTTTCAGGGGTGGCCAACACATACCAAGAGCCAAGGAATCAGAACATATACTACCAAAGAGCCTCATGTTTTCAAGGCATCCCCCTTCCCCAACAAAATCTCTCTCTCAGTTCATTCACTCTATCCCTACCAGTCTGTCCCACAATCCCATCCTGTTCCCATCACTCTTTCACAGTTTCCCCACCAGTCAGTGCTGCAGTCCTATCCCCACTAGCTTTTCTCTTGCAATACCTCGAGCTTGGCCTCACCAGTCTCTCTCTCTCTCTCTCTCTCTCTCTCTCTCTCTCTCAATCCGTCCAACCTGGCCTTACTAGTCTCTTTCTCTCTCAGTCCTCTCACCTTATCCTCACCAATATCTTTCATCAGTCTTCCCACCTTGTCCCCTCCTGTCTTTGATCAGCATCTCCCTCTCTGTCTCTCCCGTGCTCTGCCCAATCTCTGTCTTTCTCATGTTCTCTTGCCCCTGTCAGTCTCTCTCTCAGTCCCCACACTATCCCTACCAGTATCTCAGCAGCGTCAGCATAACATTCCCTAACCCACCCAAGAACAATGACAAGGGCTTAGTGGCCCCAACATTAACTTCTCCCACCTCATACATTGCTACTTTGGCACCTTCCCATCCTTACCCTCTGCCCAACATCAGTATCTCCCCTGCCCCACCCCCTCTTACTCTCGCTTTCTCCCTCCATGGCTCTCTCGCACACCCTCCATCATCACTCCTTCTGACTGGTACTTCCACTCCCTCTCCCCCAGAATCATTCACTTCCTGTTGCACTGCTCCCCTGTGTGTCTCTCTCAAACCCTTCACCCTTCCAATAATCTTTGGCTCTCATCCATCCACTTCCATTCTTCCCCCTGACCTATCTCCGCTTCTGCCTCTGCTATCCTCCATATCCCCTTTTACCACCTCTGGCTCTCTCTCACCCTCCCTTCCATCTTCACTACCTACAGCTCTTTATCACACATCCTATCTGCTTCACTGCCCCCCCCCCCCAGCTCTCACACCCACTCACTCATCGTCACCTCTGACCTTTCCTGACACCTTTTCTGTGTTTTCAACCGCCCTCCTCCCCCACCAATAACTACTGTTGGCTTTCTTGCACCAATTCCCTCCTCATGGCTTTCTCATACTCCTCTACTGTCTTTCCCCATTCTTTTGAACACCTCTCATGTTCCCTCCACTTCCCCCACATTTCTCTCATGCAACACCCTATGCCTGCCATCCCTCCCTCTACTTCCCCCACCCAAGCCCTGGTCCCCTCTCACCTGTTGCAGAACAGGTGGCAATATGTACCCTGGGCAGGAATAAGGTGCCAGATCATCCAATTTTCAATGCTTACTTCATGGAGATGGGGAGGGAAACCATATTCCCCCCTCCTCATCCCCCTCACAGCATAAGCTTCTCATGCTGCTCTTCCCTCCCCAACTCTCACAATTTTCACCCCTTTTAAATCACTGCCCCCAGAAACATTCACCCCCTCTTGCACTGCTTATCCTTCAAGAAATGACACCTCTCATCCGCCCAACATTCTCTTCATGCACAGCCTCTTCCCCAAGTACTCATCTGCTACATTTACCTTCTCCTTCCTTCACCCTCTTATATTCATGGCCTTTCCCTTACCACAAATCATTCTGGCTTGACTGGAGCTCTGGGTGATTACCTCCTCTTCTCTGCTGTCAGCTGAATCCCAAATAAGAACATAAGAAATTGCCATGCTGGGTCAGACCAAGGGTCCATCAAGCCCAGCATCCTGTTTCCAACAGAGGCCAAAACCAGGCCACAAGAACCTGGTAATTACCCAAACACTAAGAAGATCCCATGCTACTGATGCAATTAATAGCAGTGGCTGTTCCCTAAGTAAACTTGATCAATAGCCATTAATGGCGTCTCCTCCAAGAACTTATCCAAACTACCCAGCTACACTAACTGCACTAACCACAAAATGCAAAATGAGCTACTGGACCTGGGGCAGTGTCCTCTCCCTTCCAGACAGCAGACCAGAGAAGAGCCCTCTACTCCAGGCAACAGAATGGGGAGGGCTGGAACAGGGAGCTAACCGGCCCTTCTTTGATGTTCTGTCTGCTCCAGCTTCATCCCTTCCCTTTGGTTCTTTTCTGTCTCCCTCCCCTCCTGTCCTCCACTGCTGCCAGTAGCTGCATGATAATGGGGGTAGGAGAGCAGAAATGAGCAGTGGACGCTCCAACCCCCTCCCTTTTGACTCTGAGGTAACCAGCAGCCCTGTGATGTCAGGAGGGGAGGGGTTAGAGTAAGCAGCAGAATGGTTCTCCCCTTCTCTGTTCTAGTGTGTGTTTCCTGCACCAGTCCCTCCCCTCCTGTCCTCTGCAGTGCTGCTCAAGTTGTCGTAGGGTCAAAAGGGCAAGAGCCACATTTTGCACATGAAAGAGCCACAGGTTGGCCACCCCTGTGCTATTTAATGTGCGCTTGCTGTGGTTTAAAATGTAAAACTTGCCTTGGTCCAGGTGATAACTTTTTAGCATGCACGCTATTTCAAGGGCTCAGCTTTCAGCAAGCCTTGAGGCTGAAAGATGATGGTCACATAAAAAAAGATGACACTGTAAATGTTCGCCCACAGTCTTCCTACTCAAATTGACTTGTATTGATACCATGAAAATGTCTTTTGAAACAAAAGACTAACAGATGACAAGTGGTTTGCACACATTGTACACTTCACAATGTATAAGTCACATTGGTATGACAGAGTCTAATAGAAAGCCATTCCATACGTTTTGTTAGAATGGCAAGATCATAATAGCCATTCTGTGGTTAATCAGTCCAAAGGCCATTGCATGTATTCTGAGTCTTAAGCCAGAGCAGTACTCTAGGCAACAAGGTCATCTTTCAAGCTCAGCAATTATTTTTGTTTGTCTCCTTTCTGCCGTTGTGGCCTCAGCCAGGGCTGCAGCTGAATCTCCCATAAATATCTTTGAGATTGCCCACACAGAGCACCAGTGGAGTAAAGACCGGTGTTGGTCCCAAGGCGCTTGTAGAAGAGGGATGGTGAAATGCAGGTGCCCTCTGGAATCAGAGCAGGCGGATTTCCCTCCCTGACATCAATGGGATGGATGTGGCAGGGCTGTCCAGTCCTTCTCTTTCTCCTCCTCCTCCTTGCAGACTTTCTTGGCTGGCTGGCCTGCCAGGGTATATGGCACAGCTGCCAGCTTGATGCTGTCACTTTCCTTGCTGATTCCTGTGCATTTTCTGCCTCCTGTACATCCTCTGCCTCCTTGGCAGCCACGAGAGGTGCGCGCTAATTGTCTGGTTTTCTCTCTTCTGGAAATCTCTCCCATCACCTCCTCTTCAGCTCCTGCTTGCAGCACTGACAGCCAGCTTAATTTGCCAGGCATACCTTTATGAAGGTTTGTAACGAGAGGACCGCGCCTGCTCAGTTTAGCGGTGTGCACTCTTAATTTCTGCAGCGTCTGCACATTATTTCAAGAGCAACTGGATATAGCGCAGAGCCTCTGTACATTTAGGATTGGAGTGCACATTAATAGGAAGGGTGCATTAGTTTTCAGTGCGTGTGCTAATAAAAATTGTGTGCATCACATATTGTGATGTTTTAGCATGCATGCTAAAATATTTATCATGTGCATGCTAAAGGATTTTTTTTACGAAAGTTTTAATGCAGAGGCCCCAAAATATTATTTTGTATTTTAGGTCAAATAAGCACAACCCTCATGTTCTAACTGAAATGCTAAGTTATATTCTAATTTTTTTAAAATGTGTATGCATTTGGGGTCTTTGGACAGGAAGATGCTTCCAGTGGCTGCTGCTGGCTTAGGGCTTGATTTATTAAGCTTGTTCCCCGTAATCATAGACTGGGAAAAAAAGCCTTAGTAAAGTAGGTCCTTAGGTGAGACGGTAACAAACCTATGCTTTTCTTCTAGCAAGCCAAAGAAATGTACATAGCATATATGTCGCTGTCAAGACAGCAGGGACAAAGCAATAACCGGTGAGAAAACCTAGGCGAGCGCCCCTCATAAACGCTTTTAGCCCTTCTTCCAAGAAAGAGAGTCAGGATCCACTTGAGGCTGGATCATAAACTGTTTCCACTTCATCACTTGCTTTGCAGTTTGCAACAAGAGTAATTATTCAGTGAACCTAAAAAACGCGATTAGTCATTTTTAACCAAATGAGCAATGAGAAATGTTCAAGAGTCATAATAATACAGCAATAACATTTGCTCAACCAAAGTAACTTGCATACAGTATATATAGCATACCCTTTTTAATTTTCGGTTTCTTTTCCAAGTTATCTTCATGGCTCTCTTTTAAGTAATGCACATTCTGTAGAGACAATCCCTGTTTCAGAGCACTAAGCTTGCCAGGGCCAAAGGAAATCTTTAGCGGTGTTGCAGTGAGGTGAGGTGGAAACGTTTGCACTGTAAGCATGTCTGTCCGTCATTATTCATTTTAAACAAGATGCTGTTCTCCATGCATTTTTTTCCAAGTGTTTCACAGTTTGCAAAGTACTGATGCAACAGTGATGCCACTAGAAGTAGAAACGCTGCAGTTTTCAAGATGAATTACTTGAGTATCCCAGTGACAGTAACATAAAGCATATCTAATGAACTTTTTTATCTTTCGCTTCTGAAAATGTGTATACAGTACAGTAGGAAGTAATCTTAGCAATGCCTTTTTTTATATACATTTTTGCATCGATGGTGGTTTAGGGGTTTAAAACACTAGCTTGCCATATTTTGACATACCATCTTTTTCTAACTGGAATTTTTAAAAAAAATATATATATATATATTATTTTATAAAAAAAAAAAGATGTGTAATATTTTTATACAAGATTTTTAGGTAACAAAATGATATCATTTTTTGATGCAGCATAATATAATCAGTGTTATTGCAGTATAGGAGACAGTATTAAGAAATGAATGGCAAACACTATGATAGTGCTACAGCATTGCTGCTTTATATAGACTGTGCACATTGTTGGACAGTGAAAGCCAGGGATAAGTGCCAGAGCAGAACTAAGTGTATCAGGATGAACTGTGCTTTCACAGGCCCTATAATTTCCTGGATGGGAGCCTATTACCATTTGCTTTTCAAGCATATTTGTGCACAGGAAACAAAAGTGTCAGCAAATCGAAAGTCACTGTGCTTCCAGGTGGCAGATGTACAGGAGTGAGCACATACAAGTAGACAGAACAGTGGTTGAATTAACTCAGATGTGAGTCTTGTGAGCAGTAAGGTCGCTGCCGAGGCATCAACTATCTTTACCTAAAAATGTAGAAACTGCTCCAAAAAACATGCAGATGCACGTGGTGTACAGTTGCCAGCCATGGGGGACCTTCAGCAAAGGGGTCCTTGCACAGTCACCCAGTGTCCAATATCAGAAATTGATCTGGCTTATCCCCAGAATGCCATAACCTATCCATGTAAGCCCCTGCACTGGAACCTGGAGCTGACTCATACTGCACTTCCGTATACAAATATGTATGCATACTCTGCATGCACAAACCTATGCAGTATATAATATGGCTCAATTAAAAATTCATTACAAGGAACCTGCATTATAGAAGGAAAAACATTTTATAGTAGGTCAAGTTAGATTTTTTTTTGTGAGAAAGCCTTTATAAGGAATGTAAGGTTTCAGACCACACACAAAGCAGGATGTGATCAAATCACCCATATTTTGGAGGGATATATCTTCCATCCCAGTGCATTGTGGTATTGTTTAATCCTACTTGTTCCATTTGTAATTGGCCGTACAAGCACCTCCGTTCACGGGGAAGGCCTGTCAAAAAGCCAGAAATGTCCTGAAGTCTCCCTTCAAAACATGGGCCCTTTCACATCCCTGCTGAAGGGTTGTCTGAAGGATTTAGAGTTGCCAACCGGCTCCATTTTTTTTCCTTTTGGACATGGTAATCCAGTCCTGGCTTTAGCCCTCCCCCTGCCTCCCTCATTGCATGAGGCAGAAGATGTAGTCCTTCTTTTCTTAGATAAATAGGAACTACATCACCCTGCATGCAATGGGGTAAAAATCTGCATATGATCTGCTGTCTGGGTAAAAAGCAAAGCCAGCTGGCAACCCTACATGGACTTATTATTTTGCATTATGTCTTCTATTAATATTGTGCAATACCGAAGGCTGAGCTGGTATCTGTGTTCTTTTTTTTTTTTATTATTTTAACTTTTCAGTCCACAGTCACTAGTCTTTAGATAGCTTGTGCTATAACTAGAGCCAAACCAAAAAAAATTGCAAATTCTAGGCCTGAAAAGTATAACAGGTGAAAAGATAAAACTTTGTTGGTTCTTGGTATTTATTTGTTGAAGCTCAAGGGAAAGGGTGAAATTAAAGGTGGAACTCTGCAAGTGGTACTTCCGGTAATGAATCCGGGCCTCCATATTCTTAACGTGATGACATTGCTTGGCCGTTATTCATTCTGGACATCCACTTTCAAGTGGCTTCAGAAAGGGTCATGTTAACTTGCGCGTATGCTGTATGGTATGAAACACTAGAAACAAAAACCTAGAATTATTGCAGATTTTGTTTTGGTGAGGCCATATGAAAAGGAAATCTTTGTATAAGAAAACTGTAAAATATAAAACGTTTATTTATTCTGCAGCAGTTGCAAACATATAGCCTATCAGTATAGTAAATCGATGTCAAGTGCATTTATACATTTACAAGATGTTTGCAAAAATGAGCTTTATGCCTACACAAACTACATAATCCTTTCCGTGAAAGGATAGTCCTACTGGTATACAAAGAGAGAAAAAAGCATTTGAAACATCAAAATTATTTTGTAACGGTGAAGTTTGTGTGCCTTTCATGGTACAATCAGAAATAATAATAAAGTTACATTTATTTGCATTGTCATGAGTCCTGATTCTCCTGTGTGTCCCCAGATTGATTCTTTGTTCATAGGGGCCATAGGCTTCTACATGGATAATTAATCAGAGAATTTAAAGTTGTCCTTTTTCTAGTGGATAAATATAACCAGGGTCAGGAACAGAGATGCTGTGGACTGCATCAAGCGAAATCAAATAGCCAGACACACTCATAGGTGTTCGGCGCTAATCGCCTACTTTGCTGAATTAGGCATCAGTTCTGCAAAAAATCTGGTGGTGTGCAAAGTTTCATGTACAGGAGTAAATTTCCAAGGTACAGAACCAAAACATGCCCCCCAACTTGGCTGAATAACTCTATGACACAAAGTCAAACATGCCCCCATGTTGGCTGAATAGCTCTATGACACAAAGTCAAACATGCCCCCAAGTTGGCTGAATAGCTCTATGACACAAAGTCAAACATGCCCCAAGTTGGCTGAATAACTCTATGACACAAAGTCAAACATGCCCCCAAGTTGGCTGAATAGCTCTATGACACAAAGTCAAACATGCCCCCAAGTTGGCTGAATAACTCTATGATACAAAGTCAAACATGCCCCCAAGTTGGCTGAATAACTCTATGACACAAAGTCAAACATGCCCCCATATTGGCTGAATAGCTCTATGACACAAGTCAAACATGCCCCCAAGTTGGCTGAATAGCTCTATGACACAAAGTCAAACATGCCCCCAAGTTGGCTGAATAACTCTATGACACAAAGTCAAACATGCCCCCAAGTTGGCTGAATAACTCTATGACACAAAGTCAAACATGCCCCCATATTGGCTGAATAGCTCTATGACACAAAGTCAAACATGCCCCCAAGTTGGCTGAATAGCTCTATGACACAAAGTCAAACATGCCCCCATGTTGGCTGAATAGCTCTATGAAAAGTCAAACATGCCCCCAAGCTGGCTGAATAACTCTATGACACAAAGTCAAACATGCCCCCAAGTTGGCTGAATAACTCTATGATACAAAGTCAAACATGCCCCCAAGTTGGCTGAATAACTCTATGACACAAAGTCAAACATGCCCCCAAGTTGGCTGAATAACTCTATGACACAAAGTCAAACATGCCCCCATATTGGCTGAATAGCTCTATGACACAAAGTCAAACATGCCCCCAAGTTGGCTGAATAGCTCTATGACACAAAGTCAAACATGCCCCCAAGTTGGCTGAATAACTCTATGACACAAAGTCAAACATGCCCCCATATTGGCTGAATAGCTCTATGACACAAAGTCAAACATGCCCCCAAGTTGGCTGAATAGCTCTATGACACAAAGTCAAACATGCCCCCAAGTTGGCTGAATAACTCTATGACACAAAGTAAAACATGCCCCCATATTGGCTGAATAGCTCTATGACACAAAGTCAAACATGCCCCCAAGTTGGCTGAATAGCTCTATGACACAAAGTCAAACATGCCCCCATGTTGGCTGAATAGCTCTATGAAAAGTCAAACATGCCCCCAAGCTGGCTGAATAACTCTATGACACAAAGTCAAACATGCCCCCAAGTTGGCTGAATAACTCTATGATACAAAGTCAAACATGCCCCCAAGTTGGCTGAATAACTCTATGACACAAAGTCAAACATGCCCCCAAGCTGGCCTGAATAACTTTTATTGCAGTGTGATGAGAAAAATGCTGCAGGCTACTTATTTGGCTGTTTATGTGACTCAGAAATTTTGCAATATTGAGCTCACAGGTTGTAAAAGAACATGTTTTATTTTGGCAATTATATTAATTTTGGAAGCATAAAAATTTCCAAAAAGGAGAGCAGGAATCCAGTTGACTTCAAATATACTCACTTAAAAAAATTGAACTATTTCTTTAAAAAATTGTGATCATGACATAATTTTGAATTTCAGCAGAAACCTGAGAGTTCTTCCAGGTACAAATACATGGATATTTTTAAGTTTATAAAAGAACAAAAAAGAAACAAAAAAGCTGATGCCTTGACCTGGATCATATTGAAATGGTACAAGGGTGGGCTATGCTGCATATTTTACTTCAGAATATTTTCATGTTGGGTTAAGCTCCTTCGTATTTTGGAAGAATAAAATAAACTACGTCTGAAGCTGGAGACCGAACATAGGAGATTAGTTATTGGTTGGCAAATTAACACCATGATCAATGCAATTCTGGTCTCCATATTATCGCAGCTGCAGGCTGTACAAAATGGGATTCAGACAGTGAGCCCTGGGCAAGTCTGGTGTATGACGCATGCAAGGGAATTCAGTAAAGGGGTGAAGGGACGCTACTACCGTACGTCAGTCAAAGATCAAAGGGAAGAAGAATCAAGTCAGAAATAGCTAATGACCTGCTTTCTTTCAGGGTTATAAGGGCAAAAGGTGATGAGCATTGGGTGAGAGAGGTTTGAGGATTTGGGTTGTTTATTCTTCCATGCATGGCTTCTCGCAGTCAGGTACCAGCCTGCCGGCTCTCAACAGAGAGCCCTTTACCGAAGCCCCCAGTACATTGCACCCTCTCTTCCAAATTTCCCATAATCCCTCCCTGGTTTCTTGCATTTCTGAAGCAAGGGCCAGGCAAGAAGGAAAGCGTGAAGTTTGAAGGGTGAGGAGGTTGGCTGGTGGGCGCCTAGAGCCTCTCTTCTTCTCCACCCATTCTCCATCTTCTGATCACCTGTGTGCTGGCCGATCACCGCCTCCCCGTCTGCTGGCAGGAAGAGGAGGAAAGTGGCTCTTCGTTTTGCATCTGAGTCTTGTCTGGTGGCAGGAGCAGGCAGAGCAGGTCATGAAGTGCTGCTCTCCTCCTCCTCAGGTTGGCCCGGGGAGAGGATTAGCCTTGCAGGACAGGGGGTGGGGGAGGATGTCATGGCAAAAGGGGAAAGAGGACAGGAGGAGGAACGAGAGAAGGGGAATTAAAGGAGGGGGGGCAGAGATGGAGGCAGTAGGGAAGGGGATGTTGGCAGGGTGAGAATGGAAAAAGAAATGGAGAAGGTGGAGGTTGGCAGGCTGAGGTTGGTATTAGTAGAGAAAGGCAGGAGGGATAAGAGGATGGGTGGTGAGACTGAATGAAAGGAATGGTAGGTGGTGAAACGGAGACTGGAGGAAGGAAAAACTGCAGGACAGAAAGGGAAGAGGAGAGAATATTGGAAGTGTAGAGGCAGGCAGGATAAACATATTTTTGGAGAGAACAGGACAGGTTGGAGTGAGAGAAGTATGAGAGGAAATGAGAACACAGAAGAAAGGGAAAGCAAAGAAAACA